>NW_026585644.1:49005941-49145251 GCF_907164565.1 Psammomys obesus
CTTTCTTTCTTTCTTTCTTTCTTTCTTTCTTTCTTTCTTTCTTTCTTAAGATTTATTATTATTTATACAGTATTCTGCCTGCATGTGGGCCTACATGCCAGAAGAGGGCACCGGATCTCACTATAGATGGTTGTGAGCCACCATGTGGTGGCTGGGAATTGAACTCAGGACCTTTGGAAGAATAGCCAGTGCTCTTAACCTCTGAACCACCTCTCCAGCCCCCTGCATCTCTATTTCTAACAATGACAATCTTATGATGCAGAAGGAAACAAGACATCCATCAGCTACTTAACATCAGACTCTGGCCTGAAAGTGACAAGGGCTAACATTGCCTGGTGGGCAAGGAAGGCTTTTTGGAGGGAGGTGGCCTTGATGAGAACCTTGGATAGCAGGGATAATTAGGGGAGAGGATCTGAGGGGACAAGGCCTTGTCTTTACCACAAGGTAAAGACAGGCCTACGTAGTGACTGGAAGAGCAAGAGGAAGTTTTGCTATTTCCCACTTCTGAGCTCTGGGACCCTCTGTGCTTCAGCCCACCATTTGCCTCAGAGGCAGGAAACCCTAAATTAAGACCCAGAGCACCATGATGTCAGGGCCTGAGGAGGTCTTGTTCATCATGGAGTTACCGGGCCTGGCTTGGTGCCCAACATGTGACTTCCCAGCTTTGGTTCCTTCCCACAACTTTCTCCAGCTACTCCAGCAATTTCCCAAATGGGCCACGACGCTGTAACATTAGAATTCCCCGGTGGTTCCCTAGCTCACCCAGCACAAGTCCTAAGCAAGATCGCAAGAGCTCGTGTGATCCCTGCCTGGCTCTCACACCACACTTGGCCCTCTGTGCTCTCTTCCCACTTTAAAAACATGCAAAGCCCCTTTCAGACTTAGGTACATGTATGCATCCTGATTTCTTCATAGCTCTAGCCACCATGTGAAGACATCATGCCTACCTGATTGCCTGTTGCCTGTCTCCTTCCCAGAGGCTAAGTTCTGGGCCTGATCAGTTCCTGGCTGGATCTCTATCGTGCGGAGCAGTGTATGTGGTCCATGCCGTGCTGTACTGGCACGCATGCAGTGGGTCTTCAGTGAATGTTTGTTGAAGAGAAGCGTGAACGACAATGTCGCCGTTCACAATGGCCCCTGGGCCAGGTGAGGAGCAAGCGCTGTGCCTGAGGAGGCCCACAGCCTTCTAAAAGGAGAAACCAAGGAGAGACGGCTCTGCAGGGTAAATGCAGCTCTACTGCAGGGAAACACATGGCATTCCCCATATTGTCGGAGCACCCCAGGAGGTTCTTAGCTTAGATGGGGTCTGTCTGGCGTGTGAAGATTGCTGACTCCCCACATGTACATACATGCGAATTCATCAGCGGTGAATTCAGCAGTGTGGACGGGCTGCAGCGTGGCTCTTGCCTCCTGGGGGCTCTCAGCACCTTTCATACCTAGAACAGGAATTCCATCTTTGTTCATAGCTTGAGGGTGGACGGGAGACTTTCTGCACTCATTTGTCCCATCCTCCTGCCCCAGGAAGTCTCCCTTCTCATCAAGAGCAGATATCATTATCAGCTGTTAGTCAATATTGTCAGTTTCCTTAGATATCAAATTTGTTTGCTGTTTCTGTTTTCTTTTTTTAACAACTCTTCATAATTTGCTGGATTAAATAATTTCTTTCTCCTTGCCTCTCTCTATCCTAAATAAAGGTGGAAATAGCTAATTGTGGTGCTTTGAATGAGAAATGTTCCCCATAGGCTCAGAAATTTGAACACTTTGGTGTCACTGTTTGGAAAGGCCCAGGAAGTGTGGCCTTGCTGGAGGAAGTATGTCACTGGGGGCAGGGTTTGGGAGTCTATAGCCTCGCCCTACTTCTGGTTTGCTCCCTCTGCTTTGTGCTTGCATCTGAAGATGTGGGCTCTTAGCTTCCTGCTCTTGCAGCCATGCCTGCTACTTGATACTATGCTTCTCCACCGTCATGGACTCTTAACAGTCTGGAACCGTAAGCTCAAATAAACCCTTCCTTCTGCAAGCTGCTTCTGAGCATGGCGTTTTTTCACAGAAATAGAAACGTATCTAACACAATAACAGTGTTTCTATATGCAGTTGAGGCTCAATAAAATGATGCTTTTTCAAAAAGATTTATTTATTTATACATATGAACACAGGTATGCCTGCATGACAGAAGAGCATCAGATCCCATTATAGATGGTTGTGAGCCACCATGTAGTTGCTAGGAATTGAACTCAGGACTTCTGGAAGAGCAGCCAGTGCTCTTAACCACTGAGCCCTCACTCCAGCTCCCAAAATGATTCTTTCGTTATTTTGTAAATTACGTGAAGCTTTAATTGAATGCTTACTATGTGCAGACACCAAAATCTGCACATTTGAAGAAGGAATTCATGGACCCCCTGAAAACTCCGTGAGGCGGGGTCTATTGTTAGGCTCATGTTATAGATTGTAGAGTTTATTAATGTAGCGGTAGAGAAAGGGAGTTGAACCAGAGTCTGACCTGTGGCCACTATCTTACATTGTGCTTTAAGCAGTGGGAATGTTGGGTTGACTACACTGGCCCAGGATTTGGGAGAAGACAAACGGAAGAGGGGAAGCCAAACCTACCTGCCTGGTCTTCAGGCAAGCTTATCACTGTGGGCAAGAAGTGACACTTTAAAGCCAGGCCCTTCACCTGGCCTCCTGATGTGGTCCTGACTTTTCTAACCATTTGGATACAGCCAGGGCAGGAGTTTGGAGACTCACTTTCATCTCCCATTCTGTGCATCTCAGAACTGGCAGGTGTCAAAGGGAGGGTGCTTTCCTAAGGATGAACTGTTTCCAAACGCTTCCAGCCTGCCCAGGTCTCCCTTGCAGAGTCCCCATGCCGACAACAATCCAACGAGAGAAGCAGGAGCTAGCTCCTCTGTAGAGACGTCTGACTTTAGGAGCCAGCTGATGTGAAGCAGGCAGACAGTGATTCTCCCACAGCTCACAGTCAGCAGAGGCAGGGGAGAGGAATCTGACACCATTCATGGAGCAGTTTTTGAGTGCCTGGCAAACAGAGCACTTGAGGTTAAGGCTTTTTTTTGCATGAGATCTCACCATTTGAAGGGCAATGTCACTATCATTGTGCAACCTCTGTGAAAATGTTAACCAAGGGCTCCAAAGCTTCTGTGAATGTGGATGGGGAAAGGGCACCTTCATTTTCTATAACCTCAAAATGAAAAGTAAGAGGCCTTCTGAGAATGCAGGCAGCAGCCACAATAAAGTGAGCGACACGCTCAAGTATTTTTATCTCATTCGGTACAGTTGTGACGTAGTCATGGCCATCACTTCTGATATTCTGACTTTCTAGACTTGCTGCAAAAATTAGGATTATTTATTTTATTTTATGTGTATGAGTTTTTGCCTTTATGTATGTGTATGTACCGTATCCATCCTGGTACCCTGAGTGTTCAGAAGGTTGGATCCTTTGAACTGAAGTTATGGATGGTTGTGAACCACCACGTGGGTGCTGGGAATTAAACCCTTACCCTCTCTGGAAGAGCAGTCAGTGCTCTTAACTGCTATGCCACACCTGTAGCTCTAAGTCTGCATAAATTGGATATACTAGTTCATCCCTGTAGTCCCAGTATTTAGGAGGCAGAGGCAAGAGGACCTTGAATTCAAAGCCATCTTGGCTGCATAATGAGTTCAAGGTCATTCATTCTATGCTACACAATAAGGTTAGCCTGGGTTATATAATGAGTTCTAGGCTAGCCTAGGATACACCAAACAAAGAAGCATAAAAAGAAGTTCATACATGACTATACCACAATTTAAAGACAGTTTTTTTTAAACTGATTTAACATAATTAATTTGTTTTTGTTGTTTTTTTTCAAGACAGGATTTCTCTGTGTAGTCATGACTGTCCTGGAACTCACTTTATAGACCAGGTTGGCCTCGAACTCTCAGAGATCTGTGGGCCTCTGCTTCCTAAGTGCTGGGATTAAAAGTGTGCCCCACCACAACCAGACAACGAATTTTTTTTTTTAACATCATGAACAGTTTATGAATTCAAACATATTATTCTGATAAGATTTCAAAGTGCAAAGGCACAAACATTGGTCACGGACCCTGGAAGAATCAACATGTATTTAGAGGTCCTTTCTTCCTTCAGTCAGCTGTTTCCTCATCTTCCCTCTGTGCAGAGATGCTACAGGCAGACATCAGGGAGAAAGAGAGGCAGCCTGGGAGCTCTGTCTGGAACTGCTTGTTGGGTTAGCTGGGCCGTTCACACTTCAGGTGCCCTGATTTAGTCTGGCAGGGAACTGAGCCTGGTGAGGCGGCATCACAACATCAGCTGGGCCCTGGGTGCTTCCCTGAATGCTGGGATGAGAACAGATGTTCAGTGTGAGTCATTTGCTAACTCAGAACAGTGCTGTAAAGGACCCCATGAGGCTCATCCCCCAGTCACTGTTCACTTCTTTAGCTTCCTTAGGGCAGCCTCCAATGAGGTAACAGAGAGTAGAGAAGGGAGGCTTTTCAGTTCCCCAGGGGTGAATCCCAGCCAGATTCTGGGGACCCCTCATCCCTGTGTCTTCCAGATAGGATGGTGTTTTTGGAGTCTTTAGTGATCATCTGATGTGTGCCCAATCAGACGCCTTAGTTTATGGCGACTCTGGAGGTTTGAGGACAATGTCTATCCTGGATGACCTGAGCATTTAATGAGGATGAGGAGATATAGCTATCTTAACAGGCACAGTCCAATTCTAGTGCTTAGGTGCATGCCAAGACAGGTGTGGTGTAGAGAGGGGGTGCCGGCTGGAAGGATCAAAAGTAGAGAGTGCTGGGTGCAGGAGGGTAGGTGTGTGTGTGGGTGATCTTTTAGGAGGAGGTGTGAGCCTGGGTTAGGGGGCATCGATGGTTTTCATTAGTGGTAGTGCTGGGGGAGGGGGTGCTGTGTTGAGATTAATGAGAACTGAAGCAAAAGACACTGTATTCGAGTTAGGTTTAACGGTCAACTGGACACCACCCAGAGAAAAGCCTTGGGAGAGGATTGCCTAGATTAGATTGGTCTTTGCGCTTGTTGGTGGAAGGCTGTCTTGATTGTTGATACAGGAAGGCCCAGCCCATTGCTGGTGCTGCCATCTCTAGGCAGATGGTACTGGGTTGTATAAGAAAGCAAGGGAGGCCTGAGCTGGGGTGAGCAAGCCAGCAACCACTGTTCCTGGTTTTCTGCTTCGAATTCTTGCCTTGAGTTCCTGCATTGATTTCCTTCAGTTAGGGACTGAAGCCTGTAAAATGAAACAAACCTTTTCCTTCCTTAGGTTGCTTTTTATCACAGCAACAGAATGGCAACTAAGACACAGTGACTGGAGCAGAACAGGTGCAGATTATGAAGGACTGGCTGTGCATTTAATGTTTTGGGAGCAGAATAACCGATTAGAGTTGATTTTAGTTGCATCGTGGGCTTATAGAAGAGTGGTAACCTCCACTTTCCCCACCTCCTCCTTTCTACTGCCATCCCTTTCCTACCTATCTGTTCATCCACTCACCCTGCATTCTCTCATCTTCTTTCGACCTGCTCTATCCCTCTCTATGTAGGGACCCTGTTCTCTGCTGTCTTCTTACATAGAGCCTGTATGTGATGGGCTCTTGGGGGGGGGGGGTGCTTTTTTTTTTTTTTGGAATGTTCCTTCAGTATCCCAATAGGGCCCTGGAGAATCCTTTCCCCTCTCTAATTTAGTCAAGAGTCTGGCCTTTTAAGAAAGGAGTCCTGGGTGTTAGTCCAAAGTCAAGGTGTGTGGCCTTGAGTACTGACATTCTCTCTCTGTTTCCTTGGCAGGGGAAGGACAGGCTTGGGCCAGGACAGCACAGAGCTTCAGATCCTGCCAGGCTGTGACTATAATCTTCCCACTGTAGGGCAATTGAAACCATGCTAAAAGACATCTTGGCTTCCATCAAAAGGGAGTTCCCCAGGCCCAGAGATTTAGGTATGTTTCTAGGCAACGGTCTCCTTTGAGAAGCAGCTGAACCCTTATCCAACTCAGGGATCAGTTCTCTTCTGGAGAGAATATATCATGAACACATTCCACACCCATCAACAGGGGACTCAGGAGTGCCCAGAAAGGGACTTAATTGCTCTGAGACTGAGTTCCTTTTCCTGATTAAGCCACTTAATAAATGACCACATCAAGTAGCCTGAAGCAAGGCATTTCCTAGGAGGATCTAAATCACTTTTAATTTTCAGAGCTGTGTGTTTTCCTTTGGCAGCCTGGAGCTGTGGTGCCCAGCCTGCCATCTGAGAAACATTTCTTCAAGGTATCAAAAGGACGTGTCATGCATTTGGAATGAGGACCAAATTAAGAGGCCATACAACACATAGCTACATAAGTAGTCAGACATTCTGGGCTGTTTCCAGTATAAACTACTCATTTGGCAGTCTTTTCTGGAGCAGAGACAGATAGGCAGAGGGACACTTGCATCCCCTCAAAGGCACACGCGTGTACCAGTGCGCGCGCGCACACACACACACACACACACACACACACACACACACACACACACACGTGTGTGCATATGCACATTTGTACTTTCGGGCAGGAAGGGAAGTAGAGGAGCTCTTGAATTGGGCACACACACCGAGGGACCTGAATTCTGTTGCTGCAGGGAGGGTAACAATTGGTCATTGATTTTCTAATTTTCATGCTTGGTTCTGAGTGGCCTTGAGTCTCTCTGTCTCTGTCACTTTGTCTCTCTCTCTCTGTCCATCCCTTCTCAACTTGGGTTCTGCGATGAATTCATGAATATGTATTACTTAACTCAGAGGAGAATGGACACTTGAAATGATTTCCTGCCTTGCTCCTGAGCCCACACAAGGTTTTGTGCCTAGGTCCCTACACATAGGAGACAAGTTCCCTGCCACTGACTGTACTCCAAGCCTTCTTTCTTTCTTCCTTCTCTTCTTTCCCTCCTTCCCCCTCCCTCCTTTTCCCCTTTTTACTTTTCTCCCTTCCTCCTACCCTCCTTTCCTCCCTCCCTCTCTTTTCTTTCTTTCTTTCTTTCTTTCTTTCTTTCTTTCTTTCTTTCTTTCTTTCTTTCTTTCTTTCTTTGTTTCTTTCTTTCTTTCTTTTTTTTCTTTCTTTCTTTCTTTCTTTCTTTCTTTCTTTCTTTCTTTCTTTCCTTCCTTCTCTCTCTCTCTCTCTCTCTCTCTCTCTCTCTCTTTCCTTCTTATTTTCTTTCTTTGTGAGACCCATGTTAGCCATAAAAGTCACTATTGCAGCCTGGAGAGGTCTTTTAATCACTGTTAGTTTTCTATTGCTAAAACAAAATAGCTGATGCAACTGGTTTCTTACAAGAGAAAAGGTTTGATTTTGCTTACCACTTCACAGTTCACAGTCAGGTGGACCTATGGCTTTGGGGGAGGGTGGAGGGTGCTGGAGAAAGGTGCTGGATGGTGACAATTGGAATAGTGGCAGAACTGAACTGCTCACTGAACATGGTAGGGAACAAAAGAGGAAGAAAAAGGGGCAGAGTCCCATAATCCTGCTTAAAGGCATGCCTCCATGATGATCTATGAAGCCCGTCCTTAAAGGTTCCATCCTGTCCTGGCACCAAGCCTTTGAAGGATCTTCAACATCTAAACTGCAGCAAGCACACACACCGGCTCTGAGGTCTAGAGGACCACCTTTGTACCACAGAGCCACAATCCTCAGTATCTGGCTTTTCATGCCCTGGCAGCTCTCACTGCACTGCAGCCCAACCCCAGCACAAGAACTCTGTGGTAGCTGGTCTCCACACTCCCTGAAGTTCCCTGGGTCTGAATCCAGCCTGGTGCTTCCAGTCTGTAGAGTACAGCAGAGGTAAGTAAAGTTGGCGCCTTTTTTTTTTCTTCTTTAGAAATTCTATATTTTTGAGCTGGACAGATGGCTCAGCAGTTACGAGCATGTTCTGCCCTTACAGAGGACTGGGATTCAGCTCAGCTCCCACATCACTCAGGTGGCTCGCAGCTGCCTGTGATTCCAGCTCCAGGAGGATTGGACGCCTCCGGCCCTGGGACACCCACATGCCTGTGTACATATTCACATGCAGACATACAACCTAAAAAATTAACCTTGCTGGGCGGTGCTTCCGCGCACCTTTAATCCCAGCACTTGGGAGGCAGAGGCAGGTGGATAGCTGAGTCTACAGAGAGAGTTCCAGGACAGCCAGGGCTACACAGAGAAACCCTGTATAAAAAACAAAACAAAACAAAAACCTCACCAAAAAATCCCAAAACCGTAAGAAAAGAAAATTTTATGTTGTATGCAATACACCTTGATCCCATCACCTCTTCCCCCCAGGGTACCATCACATCTTCCTCTAAACTTCATGTTCTTCTTAGGTATATGTGTATGTATGTATGTATGTATGCATGCATATTTTTAACATGCTGTGTCCAACATGTGCAAGGACATACTCTTCCTGAGTGACTTCTGAGATCAAGCCACAGAAATAACCCTGTAGCTTCTGCCATGACTCCAGACATACACCACACTTAGGGGTAAGCACCAACCAGATAGAAATCCACTAAGCTGAGACTCCCACATTATGAAGAAGCCCTGATTGGTCTCATAACTGTGGGTACACAGAGGCTACTACCTAGATTACTTATGGTCCCTGCCAAGGTGTGCGAAAGGACCTTTTGGGGTACTCTGTATAGCCAAGGATTCATGTGGCTCCAGAGACCCAAAGCGAGTACTACCTAGTCCACTGGCCCAGTCCACCCACAGACCCATGAAGAACGGAAGTAATCCATTATGGCAGCTGCTTGGTTTTGAGAGTGGTTTGCTGCCCTGCTATAGATACTGGGGTGGGCATAGCCATAACTACGGTGTCTCCAGCTCCTCTCTGTCTCTCCTCTAGGGTCCCATTTCATCCCTACATTTTGATATCCATTCCCCCTCTCCCTTACCCTGAAGTTGTCATAGCTTAGATAAGCCACAAGACAGGTAATTGAGAGCAGACTGCCCAGACTACTGCTCTCTCCCCAGAGAGAAAACAAATGCTGTGGCCAGCTGAGCTGTCCCAGCTGCTCTCAGCATGAACCAAAGCTGGGGATGCTGGAGGTGCTGGGGGATGGCTTCTGCTGCCATTAAAAGCCCATTTCCAAAGGCTGCTGGGAGCTTTTGACCATATTGTCGCTCCCATTTCAGCTTTGTATCTAGCTTTAGGATTGGTTTTTCCATCTATTAAAAAGTGTTACCCCTTTCCCCAGTAAACTCTTAGTGGGTAGGAGACCCCCAGAGCTGGCTCTTTTGAGGCAAAAGAGCTCTGGGGACAGACTTGGCTCCGAAGCAGGGAAGAGAGCAGCTTTGGAAACAAAGCCATTCATTCTGTGACCTTGGGGCTTTGTTCAGATGTTTGACTGACCTCCTCCTGGGCTGATGGGACCACCTGGGCTTAAAGGACAAGAAGGGGGGGGGGAGTAAATGGATTTTTTTAAAAACCAAACTCCCACATTGGATTTTTGTTTTTGTTTGTTTTTCAGTTACAGGGTCCCACACAGTAGCTCAGGTTGGCCAGGAACATACACGTGATGTAGCCCAGGTTAGCGTTGAACTGATGGCAAACCTCCTTCATCAGTCTCCCAAATGCTGGGATTACAGGTGTGAGCCACAGTTCCTGTCTAAAATGGTTCTGAATTGTAATTATTGAGTTGCATTTTGTGCATGTGTTAGGAATCGTACCGAGGGCTTCACACATGCCAGACAAGATACTGAGCTTTACCCCAAGCCTTCAACTGCATCACCTATTTCTTTTTAAAGATGTTGCTTATGACATTCGTGTGTGCGTCTGTCAGTGTATGCACATACATATGTGTGGGTAAACACTCTGTGTGCACCCTCGGAGGCCAGAAGGCTCCAGGCATCTCCTCTATCACCCTCAACCTTTTCCTTTGAGTCAGGGTCTCTGTCTGAACCTGAAGGCTTGTGCTCATTTTAGTTTGGTTTATTTTAGTTTAGTTTGTATGTCTGTTGGTTTGGAAGTGAGCAAGCCCAGGTTATCCTCCTGTCTCTGCCCATCACTGAAGTTGGGGTTACAGGTATGTGCTGGATGAGAAGCGTGTTACATGGGTGCAGGAATCCAAAGTCCGGTCTTTGTGGTTGTGCCACAGATGTTTTAGCCAGCTTCTGGATCACATTTAAGGAGGATAGAAAACATGCAAATATGTAAAGGCAGAATCTAGGGAGATACCACTCAAAGAGCAAGAAGTCTAAGGTGATTTTCCAGAAAACGAGTCCCTGACAAAGCCCTTTTCTCTGAGACCACCAGGGCCCCGTGCTGAGCTGCATACCTTTGTTAGGTATTTGGTAGAAACCGCAGGTTTGCCTCAGGCTGAGCTCTGGAATGCAGGGGTCCCCATCCTTCTAATGGGGAATATCCATCACAGTCTCTTGGAGATGGCTCTGGTTCTGTCGACAGGGAAACTGAGGCCCAGAGAGGCCGGCTGTAGAGCTCTTGAGCCCTCATGCTCACCCCTTTGTCATCTACAGTAGACTGTTCAGCTTAGCAAGTGGAAACACAGGGCATTCAGTCCAAGTTGAAATTCAGAGAAGAGAAGTAAAAAAAAAAAAAAAAAATACTGGATAGTAAAGGTGGAACCACTCATTATTTAGAGCATAGTTATGGTTTAAATTTTGTTAATTCATTTACTTAAAGCTCAGATTGTCTGGATATCCTCTACACCCTTCCTCTCATATCTCGGATGGCTAACCTATGAGGCTCTGGATAATTCTTTATTTCACTGAAAGGGAAACATGTTTGAAATTTGCTTATTTCAATTAATCCTGCTTGTTTTATTTTCTCAAAAAGCCCTGAGAAGAAAAGTGATTTTTCCAGGCTCACCTAGGAAACCAGTGCAAGTACTGGGAGGTGACCTATATAGTCTTTGCTCGAGTGCCATATTCTCAAGAGGCCAACTGTGGTCTTAGCGTTTGAAATATTGCACCTCACCAGTTCTTCCTTCCACTCCACCCCGACTCTTCTAGAATCCAGTCTCTGTAATAGGATAGACCTTGCTCTGCTCACTTCCAGAGCCTTACTGCTTAGAGCTAAGGAGATGAACCAGGCTCACAGTGGAGAACTTCCTAGAGTCCCTGGCATTCCCTGCCAAACCCTCAACAGCCTACTGACCCTCAGGTCTGGGGCATCTGCACCATTTGAGGTTGGGGAAATTTCACGAAGACACAACGAAGAGGTGGTGCTGGAGAGAGCTGTCCTTGGTGATCTCTTGTCCTACTGAGTGTCAGCAGCTGCTGTGAGAAATAGCAGGGGGAGAGGACACAGTCCTGGGGGTAGGGATGGGGGGAGATTGTGTGACCAGAGTGTGAAGGGGGCACTTTCTCTGTAATGAGAGAACTGAGCTGACCACAGTTACTGATGGCACTTGCTTCTGCTGAGGACGCAGAGGCAGAAATGTTTTGGAAAAAGGTTTAAACCAAAGGTCCTGCCTCCCCTCTGCTGGTCACTCCTCAACAAATAGTGGTGAGATGATAAATTCCTTCTCTGACCTTATGCTGAGATAGACCTCATTCTCCTCCATGTC
This sequence comes from Psammomys obesus, assembly GCF_907164565.1. NCBI lineage: Eukaryota > Metazoa > Chordata > Mammalia > Rodentia > Muridae > Psammomys > Psammomys obesus. Next base: position 49,017,490 of record NW_026585644.1, read on the forward strand.
CTCTTTAGCTTTCTGGGCTGGACCCTGTCAACAGGCAGCACATAAACCCAATTCCTGCCTTGCTACTTTCCTCACAGGACCTCTCTGGGCACCGGATTTCACAGAGAGCTCCTCAAGCACAGGGAACCAAACAGGTGGACAAGGAAAGGAGCTGAAGACACATCTCAGAACCCTGCTCATTAAGACATGTGTCTCCTTTTCCTAAAAAGAGTCTCGAACACCCCCCAATATGCCCATGACTCTGTAAAGTAAAAACCTGGGGGACACTTTGCATTATGTAATTAAATAAATGCAAAATAAATACAGAAATAAAAACAAAACCACCTGTGACACAGCAATTTTAAAAATCTTTCAACCAGCCCTTGTTTACTTAGGAAACCAGAATGAGAGAGACTGAGATAACCCAGTTCATGGTGGGTACAACTGACCTGAGGGCTCCCTTCCCCTCTCTTGCTACCCACACATATCCAGAAGTTCATGATGGGTGTCTTTCAAAAAACAGTCCTTCAGGGGTCGAATTGGTTTACTATTTGGAAGTAGTCAACAGCCTCTGAGAGCTGTGCTCTAGGGTTTATGGTGAAGGTGTTTGCATGTGGACATAAAGCCAGGCTTGTTAAAGGGGGTCAGCACTCAGTGCTGAGCAACTCCTGTTCTAGGCAGGCCTGGGCTGCATTGTAAGACACTGACTCAGAAAACAGCTGTGGTGGTTTCAATGAAAGCAGCCCCCATATGTTCATAAGGAGTGGCACTGTTAGGAGGCGTGACACACTTTGAGGTTTCAGAAGCTCAAGCCAGGCCCAGTGTTTCTCTCTCTTCCTGCTGCCTGTTGATCAAGATGGAGAACTCTTGGCTCCTTCTCCAGCACCATGTCTGCCTGCAGGCCGCCATGCTTCCATGGTGATGGTGGACTAAACCTCTGAACTGTAAGCCAGCCCCGATTAAATGTTTTCTTTTATAAGAGTTGGTGTGGTCATGGTGTCTCTTCACAGCGATAGAACCCTGACTAAGACATCAGCCAGACAACAAAACGAAGGTGGCGGAGCACGGGGGGGGGGGGGGAAGGGGAGTGTTCTTCATCTATGATACTGTTCGATGGGTGGGATCTTTGTTTTCCTTTAGCCTCCATCTCTGTATTTGGTAATAATGAAGCCTTTCCAAACTGTAGCCTTCTGGCTTGACATGAGACAGATGTTCCCTTGGCTCTGGCTGGAGGTCCCAGTTTCTTGGTTTGTCAGCTGCTTTACTAGCTTGGCTTCCAAGCATATGGATTACAAAATGTATGCAGATTTTCGCTCCTAATAGAAATGTATCAGTAGATTGCAAGTGACAATGACTTCATTATCCCATCTTTCAAAATGGAAGTTGACACTAATTGTGAAATATCACATATTCTATGCATCGCATGGGACCCTCAACTTTGCCTTGAAGAAAAGGGAAAGCAGGTCTGTGGCTACATGACTGTGTTTGTTTATTATCTTTTGAGATAGACTCTCAGGTAGTCCAGACTGTTCTTGAATCCATGATATAACCGCAGATGAACTTGAACTTCTGATCCTCTAGTCTCCAACTCTTGAGCTCTATCTAGGGTTAAAAAGGTATGCACCACCATGTCCAGTGTTAGGATCCAGCCTTATCCTAGCTCCCGGCCCTAAGCCCACCTTCCCGCTCTGATCTCAGCCTCTCTGTGTGCTCATAGACCTGGCCATATATGCTCTCTAAAGGTGGGTTAGTATAGGGCACATACATCTGACACCAGTGCTCTCAACTTTATTTGTTTCCAGATAACAAAGAGAGCTCATCTTCAGCGCTGAGAGCAGACACCTCACCTCTCAAATTGCCCCTGGAGGATTGCAGGTACTTGCTGATTCTGAGAAGGTGCAGAGCGACCGCTGCCCTTGATTCCTTGTTCTTTTCTTGGTCCTACCGCATGTGTCCATAGATGACAGGAAGAAAATAATCGCAGCACGGAGAGCACAGGTGACTTCTCACTGCTGGTTCCTGGCTTTTTTTTTTTTTTTTTAAAGAAAGAATATCATACAATCCAGGTTTCTCTCAGACGTGCCACATAGTGATGGCTGTGAACTCCATATTCTTCTGTCTGCTGGGACTGCAAGCATGAGCCACTTAGCTCCATCTCCACCTTGTATATGTATAGTGTGTGTGTGTGTGTGTGTGTGCGTGTGTGTGTGTGTACGGTCATATGTGTGAGTACAGGTAGGCTTGTGCCATAGCACATGTGTAGAAGTCAGAGGACAATCTTTTATGTCAGTCCTTGCCTTCCCCCTCGTCTGACAAAGGATCCCTTGCTTTTCACTTCCAGCATATGCCAGGCTAGCTGGGCCCTGAGCTTCTGGACATTCTTCTGTCCTTGCCTCCTCTATTACCATAGCAGTGCTGGAATTATTAAGCACTGCCGCATCTGGTGTTACGAGGGTTCTGGGGCACTCACTCAGACCCTCACATCTGTGTGCTAGGCTTCTGACTCATTCTGGCTGCCTTCTAAAAAAACCAGTTCAATATTGGACTGAGACACTTCAAAACCACGTTAGAGTCTTTGACACCCTTGCCACCGAGCAATATACCTACTTTCACGTGTGAATGTGAGCCGAGCTTAGTGGCTATCAAAGGCGTCTGAAAGGGATATGGCATGATCTCAGACACAAGATTAGAAGAGGTTGCCCAGCGGTGGCCTGATTCTTCTGTGCAAAGCACTCACCTGTGGAGCCTTGAGTCACCAGAATAAGTTTGATGAGCCCAGACTGTCCTGCCATGAGGAACCCAGATCTACCTACACATAGATGTGCTGGCTAATGGTCCCAGAAGTCTCAGCTGGCACCAATACCAGCCACTAGATGACTCTGTCCTCCAGTGAGGGCCTCAGGCATCAGGCAGCAATGTTAGAGTGTAACAGTGCTGTTGGGAGGAAGACAAGAAATAATGCACAAAGAAGCCCTTTGACAAGGCTATATAAAGGTAGTTATTATTTTTGAGGGTCTTTTTTTTTTTCACCATCATGTTCATTCATATACTCATGTATGCAAGGAAAACATAAAAACACAGAGAAAAAAAAATCTCCATTTTTTTTTTTCTGGCAGGACAGAAAGCCAGGAAGTGGAGAGCATTTCTGAACTATCATAAGAGGAATAGTATAGAATACAGCTCAAACACAATTGAGATTAATGGCTGAAGGTGTTTATTAGAGGAAAAAAATATAGAGGACAAAATATAGAGGACAAAAAGGCTTCTCCGGGGCAGGGGTGTTGGATATCTCCCACTGAAGGAGATATTTAGGGTATCAGTGAGGGTGTGGGGGGAGGGGAGATGATGAGAATGGACTGGGGCCCAGGAAACCTATCTATGGACCAGCTCACACAGATCCAGCTCATGAGCCCAGGCATCGACTAGGAGTCGGGTAAGAATTCCAGGTGATTTCTGTCTCTCTATAAGGAGGAAGGTTCCACGGCCTCCAGGCGGGAGGGGGTGATTCTCACAGTACTGCCAGTCTTCTCCAAGTCAGGGGAACTATTTCTACCAGGCCCATGGTGCCCTAGTCCCCAGGAAACTTCTGACCTGGTTTCCTTCTTGGCATGCTGCCCCTGAGCCTGCCCCTGCTGGTCAAGACCGAGTGGTCTAGGCTGAACCCAAGCCCGGCGTGGGCTAATGACCTCAGGTTATTCTCCAGGCAATGGTATTCTTCCGAGGAGTTCTATGTTTCTGAGACACTGAAGATGAGAGTTGGCAATAAGTATCTTAGCCAGTTAGGTGTTCCATAGATCTTCCCGCCAGGCACATGCCCCACAGGCTCTGATGTCTTCCTGCCTTAGTGCAACCTACCTCTGGGTTCTGCTGCCTCCAGAACTCCAGAACTTTTCCAGTATACAGGAACCCGTCTCCATAGCCTGGGAGTTACTAACTTGCTTCTTTAGCTTGCTGCTGTCTGTTCTGTAACAGCAGCACAGGAAGGAGCAGCCGCTGGAAAGGGCGGCTCAAGTATACAAAAAAGCCAAGCTTGCACTTGAACCCACTGTTACATTCACATACTCTGTGACTTTGGACAGGTCATTTTCTCTGGGTCTTAATTTCCCTGTCAAAATAAGAAAAATAAGACCAAATGTATAGAGTGATTGTCTTGATTTTGTGAGATAATTTATACTTGGCAAAGTTTGCACTTTGAGATAAAAAATGATTAGTTTTTCTTATTATGGCGTGAGTCTTTAAACTCATGTGTACCTAGGAGCAGGAAACTACAAACCCCCACTTACCATGCTTGGCGAGGCACGCAGATCACAAACACCGATGAGAAAGGAGGTCATTCTGATCATGAAGTGGCCTTTTGACATTTATGGGAAGCACTTGACCCCTGACAGCAAGCTGTCTACAACAGGCTCTGTGTAGATTTAGGATTATTCAGCTCTTTACATCACAAAGCCCCACCCCTCTGCTGGTCAGCAGTTGATTGGAGGAGCCAAGTCTCAAAATGATGAAGTTAGGATCTGAGCAGCAATGTTAGAGGAATTTTTTCCCAGGCTGCCAGCTGCATCATTTTTCTGTCCTCAGTCGGTACATGTAGTTGGAACTCCAGCGGCTTGGGAGAGGGTGTGGGAAGCTCTCTACAGCCCATCTATCTGCATTGTCAGAGATGACTCAGAATGCCTAGCTCCAGCGGAACGGGAGGTAGGAACTGGCAAATGGGTCATAGGTTGTAGGATATGGGGGAAGGAGACCTGGAAGGAATGTGAGAGAACTTGGCCCTTTGTGCTAAAATTAAACTCCACATATGTTAAGATGAGAGAAACAAGTGGTCCTGGTACCGTGGTGTGAGTCAGCCTCGGGACTGCCTCCTTTTATGCCCGTTCCCTTGCTGGTCTGTGTACTCGGGACTGCTTTTCTAAATGCCCTAGCCCAGTGGAACACAATCCCCAATTCTTAGTTCAGCTATGACAGTTGGGGTTTCTCCAAAGTTTTTTGGAAATCTTAGGGAAGTCCTAGAAAAGAAAAGAAGAAGAAGAAGAAATAAAAACAAACAAACAAACAAACAAACAAACCCCAAAACACTTTATACCCTCAAAACTTAAGGCTGGTTTTGAGAGGAAGGGATCCAAGCCAGGTCTCATCCTTGGAGGGACTGAATCAGTGTTTGTATCTTCATTTCCATCTAAAGGATTCAAGCAGCTTTTCAGGCCCCTTGCTGACTACAGAACTATCAACAAGGCAGCATAAAGAGATACCTAGGAGACAAGTCTTCAGGAATCTTATTGACTCTAAACAATCCCAGCGAGGGTTACTTAGGATAAATTATGTTTGGGTTAACTGAGGTGGGGCTAGCAACTACTCCCTGGAGGTTGGGTCTTGAAATTCGTAAAAAGGAGGAAGGTGGCTGACAGCAGCATTTGCACTCTGTGCTTCCTGGCTTCCAACGAGATCTAACCAGCTGTCTCAAGCACCTGCTGCCTTGACCTCCCTGTCATAATGACCTATATTCTCAAACTTTGAGTCAGAAGAAACCTTTGCTTTCTGAAGTTGCCTTTGTCAGGATACTGTGTTGCAGCAAGGAGACAAGTAAGAGTCTTAGTCTTTGACTCTGGACTTTGTCTGGGTACCTCGATTTCCACCCTCTCCAGAAGGTGGAAGGAAGGTAGCATCCTGCACAATGCTACCTTCAGTGGTTCTCATTAGAATTCCTCAGGTTCCTCCTTTATCTGAAAGACCTCGGCTTCTCAGAGGAATGTGAAAAGTGGATGATATCTTGAGTGAATGTGTATGGCTGACATGGCATGGCCGTGTCAAGGACCCCAGTGCCTTAGACCCATGAGAATGGCAAGGCCTTCCTCTGGTCTGGGTATGGATGTTGGCAGCTTCTGGGTGACTGCGCCCTAGACTGCTCCCCTACAGAGAGCCCCCCTTCAAGATTAGCTAAACTCATTGTTTATATATGCTGAGTTTCTAGACTGCTGTTGTTTCACAGCACAAAGTCCATCCGATCCCAACTTTCCTGTTACATGTGTCTACCATTTCTTCATTCTCCATCTCCCCAGCAAGGCTAATCCCAAAGCCAGGCAGGTCTCGGCAGAGAAATTTCGTCTTCTACAACAGCCTGTGCAAGTCAACCAGGGAGGCAGCTACTCTGCAAGTGTCATCCTCTAAAGCTGTGGGTCTCTGCTCTTTGGGGGTCAAACAACCCATTCACAGAGGTCGCCTAAGACCACTGAAAAACACTACAGACTCATAACAGTGGAATTACAGTTATGGAGTAGCAACAAAAATAATTTTGTGGTTGAGGGTCACCACAACATGAGGAACTGTATTAAAGGGTCGAAGTGTTAGGAAGGTTGAGAACCACTGTGGAAAAATGTCCAGAGACAGGGTTTGCTCAGGGTGTTCAGTATGAGCCTGTTTCATAGATAAAAAACAAATTCCAGTGAAGTGCAATGTCAGGGTCCCTGACGGACATTAAAATCAGGATGTAGTTCATGGGTCTTCTCTTCTTAAACACATAACCCAGTATTGCATTGTTTCACGCCTTCCTTCTCTACTCCTCTCTTCTCCTGTCCCAGAATGCACTGCAGTAAGACCAAACTCGGGGGGATTGCTTTCTTTGATTTAGAGACAGAGGAGATGTTTACAGAAAGTCACTGGGTATCTAGTGAGAGTTGGTGGAATTACATTGACAGAAAAGCTGAAGATGATCACAGTGGTAAGAATGTAATGAAATGACCTAATTTTGAGAGGATTTTTATTCTGAAAAGAAATAAACATATCACTGATTTAAACTCCCAACAACTCCGCAGGTTCAAGTTTTTTTTTTTTTTTTTTTTTTTTTTGTTTTTTTGTTTTTTCCTGGAGTTCCATTCTGGCTTCTGCACGAGCTTTTGTGGCATTTTGGGGATGTAGGAGAGGGCTTGCACCCCTATGTTGCCAGACAGAGAAATAAGAGCATGATAATATTAAGCATTTTCCTCATAGAGTTTTGCAGTCAAATAACTCAAAACAGTGAAGGTTTGGTGCAAGAGGCTGGCAAATGTGGCCATAGAAATATCGCTCATATTTAATTGGTTTAAGGGACAGCCTCAAATACAATGCGATTTAAAAAACCACCCCACACATGTGGTGGGGTTTAGAGCATCTGGGACTGTTTAAATTGCTCTTGTTTTTAAGATCAAGGGTATTATTGATAAAAACAAAAATCTCTGTAATCACTAAATTTAATCCAACTAGCGCTGATGAGAAGACCGTTGTAAACATGAAACATGACTTGGGAACTCAATCTCACATGTTCCCTCCTCCGAAAAGGCATGTGTTCAGGCATTTGTATCAGAGAACGGTGCAGGACCAGGAGGCAGGGCTTGGGGGCTAATCAGTTGCCTAAGAGAGCCCTGCCGAGCAGCTGCGAGCACCGCCTTGGCCTTCTGCAGCCCAGAGAGCAGAGAGAAGCCAGTGTGCCTTGGGTGAGGACAAAAGTGAAAAGTCACTGGAAGAAAAAAAATCTTCTGGGGAGGAACATCACCTTACAGTGAATACAGCCTTGTTTGATCTGAGCCTCAGCTGCTCCCTCAAGTTTTAGATCTTGGTTTAAATTGATATGCTTTCTTCTTCCTTGAAGGAACTTATACCACCAATTTTTTACAATTTAATTCTTGTGGCTAGTAGAGAGAACGTGTTACTGTCTAACTACTTATGTTTGGACAGCAATAAACAAGCTAGGATGCCATCACCCTCATGTGTTATATGGAAGCATGTATCTATGGGTGTGGGTATAGAGGCTGAGAAGGAGAGAAAACTCATCAGGGAATTGTCTTACAATACCATGGCACTAGAGCTGGCCCAGGGTAGAGCCATATTAGAGACCCCCAAGGTCAGCGGTCTGAGCCAGGCAAACATCAGCTGCTGAGCAATACTGGTGTGGTGTGTGCTGCAGTTATTTAGAAACTATGAGAAGGAAACAGCAAAAACAAAGTACCACCCATCCAATCCTTATTGAATGTTGAGCACCAGGGGGATTAGAACCTGACCCCTCCTTTTGCTTGTGTGAATAATGAATAGTGGTGAGCGCCTATGGGTGTGGGCGAGCATGAGAATCAGATGCTAACAGCAAATGTTGCTTGTCCTCTTCATCCCTACCTCACTCCTCAACCTGCCCTCCTCCTAATTCACAAGCCTATTTTTAAAATTTTAACTGACTCACTTTGAGTTTCAGATAACGCACCCCAATCCATCTCCTCATCCCTTCATATCCACCCTCGACACTTGCACCTTCCCCCAGTAAAACAAACAAACAAACAAACAAACAAAAGCTAGTGGTGAAGGCTGTAGTGTGTTACAGTGTGCCCCACAGTTTGTCCACACATCTTCACTTGCAAATGTCCATTGCAAGTCATTGGTCAGGTTCGAGGCCTCTGGCTTCTGCTACACCATCAATACTAGATCCTCACCTGACTCCTCTCACGTATCCTGCTGTTGCCCTATGTCATGGAGATCCTACGGCTTTGGATCTGCTTTTTCTCTGTGATGCTGGGGACGGGACCCAGGGCCTTGCATATGCTGGGTTAATGTTCTACCATTGAGGTACATGCCTGGCATTCTCTTTGTGTGTCTGTGTGGAATCTAATTCATATATCTAGCTACTATATCTACATATAACTACCTATATATGAGTGTTGATTTAAAAAAATCCTCAAAAAAGAGCGACTGTGTTTTCATGTGCATATTAAGGGAATAGTTTCTATCTTTAGGGTTGTAAGATTTTTGTAACATTTTCTTTATACTTCATAGATTCAAACCTTATTTTAATCCTGTTTTCTCTTACTGACAACTTATTTATTTCTTACATTAGAAAACCCACAGACAATAGTAACACATTTTAATTTATGTGTATGTGTGTCTGTGCATTTGAGTTTAGGTACCTGAGGAGAACACAGGTGTCGGACCCCCTGGGACTGGATGTATGGGCAGCTGTACGCTGTCTGACGTGGGTGCTGGGCATCAAACAGGTCCTCTTAACCACAGAGCCATCCCTTCAGACCAATGTTAATAATTTTAAGTAAGCGTCCATAGGACTTTAGCCAGCATCTGAGCCCTGGGTGGGCGCAGTGACTTTCAGATTATTACCCATCATATTCATTATTTTGGTGTCACTGTGACCAAGTTACTTAAAAGAACAAATTAAGGGAAGGAAAGATTTCTTTTGGCCAATGATTTCATCATAGCCAGAAGGGTGTAACAGAGCATGGGAGCGCACATAACAGTAGACAGGAAGTGGAGGGAGTGACTTATTGGTTTAGTCTCCACGATCAGACGAGGTGGCTTGGCAATGTCTGGTTGTATGCTGGAGAGGCAGGGAACCCAACAAGCTGGAAGCCTCAGATCACGGGGGACTGTATTAGAGTTTCCATTGCAGTGAAGAGACACTATGACCACAGCAATTCTTAAGATTAATTGGTGATAGCTTAGAGTTCAGAGATTTAGTTCATTATCCTTATGGTGGGAAGCATGGTGGTGCACAGGCAGACGAGCTGCTGGAGAGGTAGCTGAGAGCTGTACATCTGGATCAGCAGGCAGCAGGAAGAGAGTGCTACACTGGGCAGGCTTGAGCATCTGAGACCTCAAAGCCCACCCCCCAGTGACACACTTCCTCCAACAAAGCCCTACCCCATGGTAGTGCTATTCCCTATGAGCCGATGAGGTTCACCTCCATTCAGACCACCCTAGGAACCAATGAGACAGTTTCAGTTGAGGTCAGGGGCTTGGGAGCTCGTTGGAGAGTTACTGATTTGAGTCCATGTTTAAAGGCTGAAGGAGCTGGAGCCTGAAGTTCAAAATCTGTGTCATCAACCACAGATACACTTGTTCAGGAGGAATGCAGCTGGCAGAACTGGGAGGTGTCCACACTGGCCTCGTAGACAGCCTGCGCTTGGTTCCCAGCACCCTGTTAGAAGCTTGCTTGGCCTGTAACTCTAGCTCCTGGTGATCCAGTGCCCTCTTCTGGCATCTACAACACTGAAAACTGGTGACAGCATTAATGATTATGGGTCTTTTTTGTAAGCGGCCTTCAATGAATACTTTTCCTTTAGATAAGCTAGGCTGCTGGGGCTCAGGCTTGTCAGACCCTTTGATGGATAGCTGTCAATCCCTTTTCATCATAGTTGTCTTGAGTGAAGAGCTGGCCTTCTTTTGGTGACCAGCCTGTCACAGCAATGTGGCCACTTTCAACCCTTCACAGACACTTTGAGGATGCTCCACTCCAGCTGCAGAGAATTCTGCACTCTGGTTTCTGCTTTGGAGACCTTGCTCCCAGTCAGCACTGCTCCACACAAACTGCACGTACTTGGGAAGATTTCTCTTGAGCTCAGCCACCCGTGGTGAACTCTGTATGATTGTGAGGCTATGTTCACCCAGGCCAGGGGGCAGAAGAACACTTCTCCTGTGGTGTCACGGAAGGCTGTTATTGAGGCCATGGTGGGTCCTCACCTAAGGGTTGGGTCTCAGTGATCCTGGAAGTTGTGGTGTGACTGATGAAAATCATCATCCTATGTTTACATGTAGCATTCATGCCATGCCCACTTCTGCCCATGTAATTAAGCTACTCCTCCTATTTTTTTTTTGAGTCAGTCAAAATATTATGACCAACAAATGTTGAGGTTTTGCTTTTTGTTTTGTGTCTGTATCACTAGTAGAATGGGCTAAGCAGGTCACAGGAAGAGAAAGCAATCACTGTACTGGCAGGAGCAGTAACAGCAGTAGTAGCAGCAGTGGTATCCTGGCTGGTTTTCTGTCAACTTGATACAAACTAGAGTCATCAGAGACAAGGGAGCCTCAGCTGAGAAAATTCCTCCATGAGTTCAGGCTGTATGCAGGCCTTATAGGATTTTTTATTAATTAGTGATAGATGTAGGATGGCCCAGCCCATTGTGGGTGGGGCCATCCCTGGGCTGGTGGTCTTGGGTTCTATAAGAAGTCAGGCTGAGCAAGCCATGAGGAAGAAGCTAGTAAGAAGCACCCCTCCATGACCTCTGTAGCAGTTCCTGTCTCCATGTTCCTGCCCTGTTTGAGTTGTCCTGACTTTCTTCAATGATGGACTATGATCTGGAAGTATAAGCCAAATAAATCCTTTCCTCTTCAACTTGCTTTTGGTCATGGTGTTTCATTACAGCAATAGAAACCTGACTAAAATAGGTGGGCATGGCAACAGCAGCAACACTGCCAGAGCAGCAGCATCGTAGCTATAGCTTCGAGAAAGCAGCCGAAGAGTTCTAGAGAACACATTGGCAGAAAGTGCAGGGAGAAGAGACAGCCAAAAGAGTGAGGCATGGAAGAAAGAAGGTAAAGTCAAGACCATAGAAGGCAGGAGACCATGAAAAGCCAAAGACAATTCTGAGAGAGCTGTCTAGCCTTAAGGACCATGGTCCCAACACCAAAGGCCTGAAAGCTGTAACACTAGCTCTTGCTGTGGCCTGAGGGTCTCAACAGGCAGTGCTTGGAAGATACTACATCAGCTGAAGCTAACTGTTGCTGAGAATCAAGACCGTAGAGTGTCAGGTCACTGGAAATCAAGGCTCAGAGAAGTAGCTTCTAAGATGAGCATGTATGTCTGGAGTCTCTAAATCAGCTATAAGCCTGTTCAAGGCTGGGAGTTACAAAGCTCTATAATGCTGAGTTCATTGCCACTGGCATTCAAAGGGCCCAGGACTGCCAGCACTAAGAAAGCTACTGCTTGTCTAGATGATTTCAATCTGAGTCGAGGAAAATAACCCCAGCCAGCTGATTGGTAACAGTTTGGAACAGAATACGTGGTCTAGAACCCAGAAATCTGGCCCATGACTTTCTCCCACGGGTGGTCTGTCTCCTTACATCATTGCGTATTCTGTTCTTTCTGTGTGTTTTCCATTCTCCTCCTGATATTTCTGGCTTCTGTTTACTTCTAATTCCTGTTCCCATATAATTTTGGCTTACAGGAGAGTATCATGGCTTCTTTGGTTTTAATACTTACTGTACAGTGGGAGTTTTATGGCATGGAAACAGTAGAAATGAGACCAAGCCACATATTACAGACACTACTGGCAAGGATTCTGTATCGGGGCATCAACTCAGGCTGGCCAACTAGTATCAAATGCAGCCAGTACTGAGCAGGCTACTTACTTAAACAGTGCAGCCAGTCAGGCACTGCTGAGCCTGCTGTTGCTGGTGTCATCGTCATGCTTAAACACCCTGGCCTTGTGACAGGGCTGGGGCACTTTCAATGCCTGAGTTGCTGAGGAAGCACAAAGGTGGAGTAGAAGAAACATCCCCAGCTAGCTCCGTACTGTGGTCTTGGGGTGAAGTGTTTCTCAGACCGTCAACAGATCTACATTCAGAGCTGAGGACAGAAGTTGCTACAGCAGAGGAGACAGACATAAATATAAACACAGATATGCCGAGCTTTTAAACCAATATAAGCTTCAGAAAAAAGGCAGTGTTTATGTTGTTTTTAGTTGGACTTTGTAGGTAATATGCCTGTGTGTGTGTGTGTGTGTGTGTGTGTGTGTGTGTGTGTGTGTGTGTGGTGTGGTTGGTGTGCTGTGCATGCGTGCCATGTCATGTGTCTAGGGGTCAGATGACGAGTTTGGGAGTTGGTTTTAGATTCCACTTTATGGAGTCAGGCTCCCACTTGGTTTTTAACCACTGTGCGCTGCTTCCAGGCAATCCTGTTTTTTTCTGCCTCCCAGACTGTAGAAGTGCTGAGACTGGATTTTTATGTGGCTTTTATTTATCAGACGGGTTACCAGGCTCAGGCTCACTCAGTGTTATTAGCTCCTTTTTTTTTTTTTTTTTTTTTTTTGTCACTGTGATAAAACATTCTGACCAGACTCGACTGTGCTGGCTAATTTTGATGGTCAACTTGACTACACCTGTAATCATCGTAAACCCGAGCACCTGGGCACACCTATGAGGAATGTTCTCGATTGGATCATTTGAAGCAGGAAGGTCCACCCTAAGTCTGGACCATAGTTTTTGATGGCAGCCCACCTAAAAGGAGGCTTTTGCCTGCTTGCCTTTACTTTGCTGGCATGTCCATCTAACCTGTTGCTGAGGTACTCCTTCGCTGCTATCAGAACCCATTTCTTTGGGATTCCCGTGTAGACTCTAGGATCTAGGAATTCCTTGGACTTCAGCACCAGATTGGGACTGCTGAGACATCCACTCTCGTGAACTGAATGACTACAAGGAAGCTTGCATTTCTGTTGGGAGACAGCCATTGCTGGACTGTCTGGACCACAGCCTGTAAGCCACTGTGATAAAATCGCTTCGTATCTACACACTCACATGCATATATATTTACCCTATCAGTTCTCTTCCTTTAGAGGATCCTGATTAATGCAGTGGATTGTAGAAGAAAGTTTATTTTGGCTTTCAGTTCCAGAGAGAGAATCAATAATGGCGGGAATACATGGAACAGGAGGCTGAGAGGGCGCACCGACAGCAGTAGGGAGAGAACACTGGAGGTGGAGTCAGGCTATAAACTCTGAAAGCCCCACTCAACTGACATGTTTTCTTCAGCAAGGTCTTCACCACCTCTTACAGACTCCACAATCTCCCCAAGTAGCACTATCAATCAGGACCAAGGGCTCAAATAATACATGAGCCTATGGGGGGGGCATTTTCAAGCATATCACCCTGCTTGGCTAGTATTTTTGTCTGCTGAACTGTCTCCCTAGGCCAAGAGTCAGTGTTTTTAGAAAAAATGAGGTTCACATTTCTGCAAAGTCACCTGTGCTGCTGTCAACAAGACTCACACAGAAATGTTACCTCAAGTAAAACTAGAGGAATTGGGATTCTACTCTGAAAGATCATCTGACATCTACACTGATGCTGAGAGCTTACCCAGGGCATTCCCTGAAGCCTTTCCTTAGTTTCAATTACCCCTGGAAGTGTGATGTTTTGCTATAGGTTGGCTTGTGAGAGGGCACATGTTGTTTTGCTGTGAGCTCTCTCACGTGAGGGATGTGACTTTGGCCAGCCGAGAACATCTGTGGGTGGACTCTGAGGAGAGGAGCTATATAGAGGCTTATGCACAGCAAGACATGGCTTTTTGGATTGACATCATCACACTGATCTTCATGATTCAGCACTTGGTTTCACAGAGAGAAATATTTCAGAGAGCTTCTCTGGGCAATCGAACTAAGTCTTGTGACTTTTGCTGACTTCATGTTGCTGTTTGGTGTTGGCCTTTGGACTGACTGCGGGTATCCTGAAGACTGAGTTTGGTAATCCCCTAAGACCCAACAACCCTAACCAGCAGGAAGTAGATAAAAGAGGTCTACAACCCTTTTCCCTACTAATCTCCTATCTAAGGTGGAGGGAAGGGTTGGCAGGGCAGTGAAGATGTTTAAGAACCCCAAATAAAGTAGATTTGGTGAAAAACTAAGCTTACGTCTTTGTTTTTGATTTCTGTAACCATCTCAGGTATTTTTTTTCTTTTAAAAAATTTATGCATTATATATCTCAATTGAAGCTCCCTCCCTCAACTCCTCTCACTCCCATCCTCCCCCCTCCTTTGATCCTAGCCCTTCCCCTAGTCCACTGAAAGGGTGAGTTCTCCTCCTTTGCCATCTTTCCATAGTTTATCAAGTCTCATTAGGACTGCCTGGATCCTCTTCCCCTGTGGCCTGGCAAGGCTGCATTGACAGAGTCAAGCGATCAAAGAGCAGGCAATCAAGTTCACGACAGAGGCAGCCCCTGCTCCTCTTACTTGGGAACCCACATTGGGAACCTGATTGGAGACTGAGCTACCAATCAGCTACATCTGAGTAGGGGGTCTAGGTACTCTCCATGTATATTCCTTGGTTGGTGTACCAGTCTCTGAAGGACCCTCTGGGCTCAGGTTTTTCAGCTTTGTCTGTCTTCTTGTGGAGCTCTGGACACAGAAATTGTGGCACATTTACACGATGGATTACTACTAAGCTATTAAAAACAGAAATAATGAAATTTGCAGGCAAATGGAACTAGAAAAGATCATCCTGAGTGAGGTAACCCAGAAACAGAAAGACACACATGGTATACACTCATTTATAAGTGGATATTAGTTGTATAATATAGGATAGTTATACTAAAATCTACAGACCTAAAAAAGATAAACAATAAGGAGGACCCTAGGGAAGATGCTTAAATCTCATTCAGAATGGCAAACAGGTAGACACTGGAAGCAGTAGAAGAGAGGGAACAGGCTGGGAGCCTACTATAGAGGGTCCTCTGAAAGGATCCACCCAACAGGGGATTAAAGCAGATGCTGAGACACAAGCCTAACTTTAGGCAGAATGCAGGGGGTCTTATGAAAGAAAGGCCATCTCAGTTCTTAAGTAGTTCTAGCCTGGTCTAGTGAATTCTTTTCTGTAAAAATTCTGGCCCTGCAACTTAATCTAGGGTTTTACGGCGGTGTTGTGAGCATATAAAGATGGAGGCATAAGAAAGCACAGACATGCTTTTAATGTATGGTGGGCTAAGGGCCCATGGCTTCATCCCCCTTTGTCACCATGTGTTGGTCTCTGACTGTCTCAGTTTCATTTCACCCCACAGGCTTTCTGTCCTAGTTTTATTGCTGAAGACATCCTTCACTTGAGATTTCATGATTCAATTGCTTTAACAAGAAAATCTGCTGCACACATCTTATCTTTTAAATGGTCTTCCCTTGATTCAGACCTCTTATTCTGGCCCAATCTGTCTTCTGGGGAGGTTCATTTGGTCTGTTATAGCTAGGGAAATAACCATCCAGTCCTTGCTACTGTGCTGAGAACCAAATTTAGGAATGGTCAAGAGAAAGCACCTCTTAGCTAGAATCCCAGGCTGCTCCTTGTATCTCCCATTCCCCCAAACACACACTATCACCAGATTAGAGCACTTCCCCACAAGGGAAGCATGTAGATGGAGAAGCTGCAAGGAAATGAGCAGATGAAACAGTCTTGATGCTAATATGAAGAAATGCTGTGAATTTTACAAGTTGGAACACCAGTCTCTTCTAGGAAGATCACAAAGAGAGAGAGAAAAGATGGAACCAAGCAGAGAATTTGATACCCAGCAAATTAAGAGGGTGAAAGAAGCCAGGCTCTCAGGATGCTGAATTGAGAACCGAATAAAATGGCAATTGATGCAATCAAGAGTAACTACATGGTTGGATGTGAGAATGAATTTGAAAAGACTGGGTTCTGGCTCTCCAGCGCTGGCACACAGCAGACCCTATTCTTTCTATTTGCAAATTCAAGTAACTTTCATGGTTTGTCAATAAATACATACTTTCTGCACTGTTGGTCCTTTCTCTTGGTGTGCATAAAGGATAATTTTAAATGACACTTTAATTTATTTCGTGTGTGTTGAGAGCCTACACATGCCAGAGCGCACACATGAAGTCAAAGGACACCTTGCGGAAGTTAGTTCTGTCCTTCCACCATGTGGATCACAAGATTAGACCCGGGTCATTAGATTGGTGCTAGGTACCTTTCTTTACCTGTTGAGCCATCCCATCAGCCACAAAGGTATTTTATAAAACAAGAACACTTAGCTATAGACCAATTTTTATTCTGACTTTAAAATGCTTCCTTCTTCATTCTGATTTTTCTTTCTTCTTTTGATCTTTATTCTTTCACTGAAAATTTATCTATCATTAATCAATCAATCAATCTATCTATCTATCTTTTATCTATCTATCTATCTATCTATCTATCTATCTATCTATCTACCTATCCTATATGTATGGGTCTTTTGCCTGTGTGCATGTCTGTACACCACTTGCATGTGGTCCCTAAGGAAACCAGAGGAGGGTGTCAGATGCCCTGGAGCTGGAGTTACAGATGCTCTAGAAGAGCAGCCATTGCTCTGACATGATGAGCCATCTCACCATCCCCTACTTTGTCAGTTCTCACCAGGCAATCAGCTGTATCAAGATGAAGCTAAATATCTCCTGCCCAGCCACTGGTGGCCAGAAACTCAGAGCTTTTCAGTCCTTCTAAAGAAGATGATGTCCACACGTATGCTGTCAGAAAGCCCTTAAACAAAGAAGGTAAGAACTTTCTTTGGCCAGGACCAAAGCTCCCAAGATTCAGCATCTTGTTACTCCGAGTGTCCTGCAACATAAATACTGATGTGTTACAGCTACAAAGAAACAACACACTAGGAAAAACAAGGAGGAGACTGCAGAACATGCTGAGCTTTTGGCCAAGAGAATGAAGGAAGCCAAGGGAAAATGCCAGGAACAGATAGATTGCCAAGAGACACCGCCTGTCTTCGCTGAGAGTGTCTACTTCTAAATCTGAATACAGCCAAAAATAAGTCTTCAGGAGTAACAAATAAGTGATCATATCTTTAAGAAATGCTTGTTTTTTGAGATTGTTTGAGAACACCACGTGTTTAGCTTGGATGATAAACTGAGGGACATGCACACACACTCACATAGCTCTCTTTATGAGCTTTCTTTAAATCAACTTAATTCTGCCCTTAAGCCTCCATTTGATAGATTCTGGGAAACTCAGCCCTTACTGGTTCTGGTTCAAGTTGTCTGTAGACACCAGCAGGGCCTAGGAGGTTTATGTGGTACCTGGAGGACAGTGAGTGCCGACCCAAGTGGGTCAAACTCCAGGTTCCCAGTAGGATTCCTGTGTTAGGAAGGGACTTGGTGTCCCCTAAAGAAGTTTCACCATCTCGCCACAAAACTCCTCTCAGCTAAGCAGGGACTAGCTGATACTGTAAGATGTATCCTAGCTGGTTGCGCTCATTGGTGACCCATTCTGGGAGCTATTTGAGGGCTCCTAAGAAGGGTCACAGGCTCCAAAGTTTAACAAGTTCCTCATCAAGGTAGAAATGTAGAAACCTTTGTGTTCAAAAAGCTAATCTTGTGATTTTCACTGATTGTCAGTATCCTGGACTCCTCATCCTATTGGAAAATAATTCATTGTCTTATCCCACTTTGCAAGAATCACTGAATGTAAGAATGGCTACTAAGAAGTCATTCTTGGCCAGGAAAACAAAAATAAAAATAAACACCTGCTAGGGTCAACCTTGGAACAACCTTGAGTGACATTCATGCTAGGCCAGGTTTCTTTTCCTTTTTTTTTTTTTTAAATAATATTTTAATCAATTATTTGGGAATGTCACAAAATATACCTCAATCAACACTCACCTCCCAGTCCTCCCAGGTCTGTCCCTCAACCCTCAAAAAAATACCAAGTGCATCTTGTGTTGCTCACTGGATCATAGTGGCCAGCCCTTTAAAGAAAACTGAGTTCTCTCCTACAACTACCCCTGCCAGAAACCATCAGTTGTGTAGAGCTACTGTGCTTCAGCATTCTTATCACACTATTCAAAGAGTTCTTATTGATCTTCTCGATGGTTTCCTGTCTAGGATGTTGGGGTTATCACGGAAGCCGTCTACGTCTCCCTTTCTCAACTGTGAGTCTGCAATCATCAATAACACTGCAAAAGAAGCTTCTTTGTGTTTGCAACCAGGGGGAGCACAGATCCCACTGGACTTCCACATGGTTTCTTTCCAGGTTTCTCAGAAGAAGACTTCTCAAAGACTGCTACGAGAAACATGGAAGCGCATGCTGATTCTGTGAGTCTCTGGGAAGGCTGCCGCAGCGTCTCCCAGATCCATGAAATCAATCAGGTTTTCTTCTTGCCTTTTTATTAAAAAAAAAAAATCTAGAACCTTCAGTTAATCTCAGTGTGGAGCCCAGAGTCTCCTGAGCCCATCTGATGATATTGACACTTAGATGTCAAGCCCTCCTTCCCACTGGAGTCCAGTGACCTGCTGTGACCAGGCTAGGAGTGTCCTAGGTCTTGGGGCTTTGCAGGGAGCTTCTTTGACTGTGGTACTTTCCTGAGAATCCCTGCCAAGGAAGAGGCCAAGTTCTCTTCAGCCTCCAGCTTTAACCTGTCACATCTCTGAGAGCCGCCAAACCTGCCAGCCAGCGTTGCTTCCTTCTCCCCCAAACCCAGCTCCTGACACTTCACACAGCATGGCCAGGCTCTCAGCTTTTTGCAAGGGATCTGTCTTGCCAGTGCCAAGCCCTGGCAGAAAATGTTAACATTTTCCATGATTTGTGAAGTCTAGACTTGGCTTTGCCACGAATTAGCTACATAATCTTAAAATAAAAAACAGAAAAGAAAACAACAACAACAAAACCTACCTTACTTCTCTAGGCCATGGGTTTCCTCATTTATAAAATGAGGAGTTGAACCAACCCAGGATTGCCAAAGGCCTAGCTGCCTTTAACATTCCTAGGTTCCATATGGTTCTGACTGCCCTATGTGGTCCAGGACATGGTTGACATCCAAGAACACACCTAGTGGATTTAATTAAATTGAAATTTTAAGCAAGGAAAGGACATATGTCCCCAGAGAGGTTCTGGATGAATGGCCTGGGGCATTGTGTAACAAATCAAGGTGTTGGAGAGGTTTATTCTTTGGTGCCTCACCCATCTTTCCCAGACCTGTCCTCTCTGGTTGCATTTTACCAGTTCTTCTCAATGCTAGAAGCTTCTCTCCTTCCATTCTCTTCCAGGAACATGAAGAAAACAAGATATACCAAGGAAAATATATGTCCAAGGGCATGGGAGGAAAGAAAAAAAAGAAAATGGAAGAAAGAAGGGGTCTGCCAAATAGGGCTGGGTTAGAAAAGGATGGAGAGGAGAAGGAAACAGGAGAATATGAGGTCATAATTTGGAGGGACCAAACTCTTCAGAAATCATCTGTCACAGCAACCCAGTCATCAGAAGATGTAAATAGATTAAGATGGTAATTCCTTCTCAGATCTATGGGGCTGTGAGCAGCCATTCTGGGCACATCTCTCACAGTCTGTGATGGCCCCCACAGGCCTTGATGGAATTAAAGCCCTAATTTATTTATGCTTGGGGATATGCAATTCCTCATGGCATTGCAATTGCAATTTTATAGGCTGCTTGAAGCAATTTACTACGGTGGAGCCCTGCAGAGGCAGCATACCGACAGGAATGCAACAAGTGAGCTTGGGCCAGGTAGAGACACTTCAGGGTTCCCTTCTCCTTGTGGGCCTCCAGGTACGCAGGGGTTTGTCTGGCTATGGATGGAGTGTTCATATTCCCGAGGATGTCTCCCCCAAAGAGCTTGGCCTCTGCCATAGGGTAATGAGAAACTGTTAGATTTATCCAAGCCTTCTCAAAAGCAAGTCTCAGAAAGAAAATTCAGGCCGAGAAAGAAATTAGGGAAACAACACCCCACATAATAGCCAAATAATATAAAATATCTTGGGGTAACTCTAACCAAGCAAGTGAAAGACATGTATGAGAAGAACTACAAGTCAACGAAGAATGAAACTGAAGAAGATATCAGAAAACAGAAAGATCTCCCATGGTCATGGATTGGTAGGATTAACATAGTAAAATCTGCCATCTTACCAAAAACAATCTACAGATTTAACACAATTCCCATCAAAATTCCAACATAATTATTACAAGAACTTGACAGAACAACACTCAACTTTAGATGGAGGAACAAAATACAGGGTAGCTAAAACAATCCTGTACAATGAAAGAACTTGTGGAGGTATCACCAGCCCTGATTGCAAGCTGTACTACTGAGGAATAGTAAAAACTGCATGGTATTCAGAATTCTCAACAACGGAATCTCCAAAGACTGAGAAACACTTAAAGAAATGTTCAATGTCCCTAGTCATCAGGGAAACACAAATCAAAACGACTCTAAGATTCCATCTTACGCTGGTCAGAATGGTTAAGATCAAAATTCAAGGGGTAGCACATTCTGGTGAGGACATTGAGCAAGGGAACACTTCTCCATTGCTGGTGGGTATGCGAACTTGTACAATCACTTTGGAATCAACTTGGCGATTTCTCAGAAAATTGGGACTAGTGCTACTTTAAGACCCAGCTATACTACTCTTGGACATATACCCAAAAGATGCTCCACCGTACAACAAAGACACTTGCTCAACTATGTTCATAGCAGCTTTATTTGTAATAGCCAGAAAGTGGAAACAACCTAGAAGTCCCGTAACAGAAGAATGGATAAAGAAACTGTGGTGCATTTACACAATGGAATACTACAAGTGGATGGAACCAGAAAATATCATCCTGAGTGAGGTAACTTGGACCCCAAAAGACACACGTGGCATGTACTCGCTTATAAGTGGGTATTAGCCATAAAGTACAGGATAACCACACTACCATCCACAGACCCAAAGAAGCTAAGTAACAAGGAGGGCCCAAGGTTGCATGTTTGAATCTCGATAAGAAGAGGAAATAAAATAGACACTGGAGGTAGATGGAGAAAGGGACTGGGTGGGAGAAGGGGTGGAACAGGAGGGATCAAACGCTGGGAGGACTGAGGGAGAGCAAACTGGAAAGGAGAGCTGAAATTGGTGGTGGTGGGGGCGGGGCAGCTCTGGACAAGCCAGAAACCCAGGACAAAGGAACTTTCCAGGAATCTAAGAGAATGACCTCGCCAAGATTCCTAGCAACAGGGGATATGAAACCTGACATGGCCACCTCCTGTAACCAGGCAGATAGAGGGATGGGGACAACAACCCACCCGCAAAACCTTTGACACAAAGTTTGTCCTACCTACAAGATGCAGAAGGATAACGATGGAGCAGAAATTGAAGGAACGGCCAACCAATGTCTGTCCCATCCTATGAGAGCCAACCCCGTGACACTATTAATGATACTCTGTTATGCTTGCAGACAGGAACCTAGAAGTCTTTTGAGAGGATTCACCCAGAAACGTATGGAAACAGATGCTGAGACCCATAGCCAAACATTAGGAGGAGCCTGGGGAATCTTGTACAAGAGGGGGAGGAAAGTTTGAAGGAGCCAGAAAGGTCAAGGATGTCGTAAGAAAACCTACAGGATCAACTAATCTGGGCTGGTAGGGTCCCACAGAGACTGAACCACTAACCAGAGAGCAAGCATGGGAAAGACCTACACCCCCTATACATACTTAACCGATGTCTAGTTGGACTTTCTGTGGGTCCCCTAACAGCAGGAGTAAGAGCTGTCTATTATGGCTTTGTTGTCTGCCTTTTGATCCCTCTCTTCTAACTGGACAGCCTTGTCTAGCCTTGGTAGGAGAAGATGTGCCTAGTCCTTGTGCATCTGATATGCCAAGACCTCCATGGAAGGTTTTCCCTTTTCTGAGGAGAAAGGGAGAGGAAAGGGGAAGCGAGAACGAGGGACTGGGAGGAGAAGAGGGAGGGGAAGCTGCCATTAGGCTATAAAGCAAATAAATTAATTAATGAAAAAAGGAAAGAAAATTCTTGAAGATCAAAGGGTTTATGACAACTCAATTTGCAGAGCTGAAGCAGGATTTTGTTCAAATTGCTCTTTGCCATGTGTGGAGGGACCCAGTGCATCAAGGGGCCATGGCAGTAGGCAATGTTCTGGAGTTAGAGGCTTCTGGTGCAAACCCTAGCTCTGGAATCTGCCTGTGTTGTCTGGAACACTTCACCTAACGAAACTTCAGTCCTGTGGGTAAAAGGACACCATTCTCTAGCTCAGAAGACCTTGGTAATGAGCAGTAGAGCCTTGTGGAAAGATGGCCGGCTGGTACGTAGAGGGAACGAAGTGTGGGTGACCATCCTGTAGCAGTCTCTCTTCTCAAGAGGGAACTAAACCAAGAGGCAATGACAATAGCCTCTGCTAATGCTCCCCACTTCACCACCCCTGATAAAGAGGCATCACGGATGTTAATTTTCTCTTGCTCAGGTACCTGGGCTGTAGACTTCTCTGGGCTGTAGTGTTGAAGGCCAGAGGCCCTTCACGGTTGTCATCTCTCCCTTCTTCTGTAGGAGTACCACACATGCTTTGTTTGTTTCATGGGCTTGCACTTCAACTAGTCTTTCTTCTTCGTGTGTATGGGCTATGTGTGAATCAGTGTGTCTGAGGGTGGACATGTGTGTGCCACACAGGGCTTGCATGTGGATGTCAGGAAAGAACTTTGGGTCTCAGTCTTCACCGTCTCCCTTTGAGACAGGCTGGTCTTAAGAACGGTTAGCCTTGAGGAGGAGTGCAGGAATTTTGTCCACATACGTTTCATGTGTTTTGAAAGACTCCAGTTTCAAGTCCCTCTGGATTTAGGAACATGGTAGACCTTGGGTGTATTCCTTTACCCCACCCATTTCCTCTTGTGATCACTGGCTGCAGGCTTGCCCTTGCTTGGTCAGCTCTGACCAGTGGATCTCTCTGTTGGACCAGACACTCTGATGGCTCTTACTGTTGCCTTTGCCATTTGTAGAGTGTGGGGTTGTGTGCCTGGGGGAGGAAAGGCCAGTGTCATTGCTCATTCTTAGCTTTTGAACTTGGGATGACTCCCCATCATGCTCAGAATAAAGCCTGCAATCCTGAAAACAGTCTCTGCACCCTCTGACCTCTGCTCAGGGCTCTCTGACCTCTTTCCGGGGTCTGCTACTTTCCAAGCACTCTCTTGTCTGGACATTTTGCACCTGCAAGTGTCTGCACAAAGCCACATCACTCACCCCTCATCTCCTCTAAGTGTTTCTTAGGTACTGTCATTCCCATCCCGCTCCCTTCCCATCCCGCTCCCCTTCCCTCATGCTCGCCGGTGATCATAACCAGAGGCCTGAGAGGGAGATCAAGGCAGGAATGACCAGGGGCTGCTGGAGGCCTCAGGTGCTGCGCTGGGCCACACAGCTTCACACACTTCCGTTGCTCTTGAGCCTCCTTATTTAGACTCCAAGTCCCATGAAGACAAGAACTCCATGTCTCTTCACAGAGACACACACAGAGAGAAATCACCTATCCAAGTGCTCATTTGTATTTATTTATTTGTTTGGGATTTTTTTGTTTTGTTTTGTTCGTTTGTTTGTTTGTTTTTGAGCCAGGATTTTGTAAGGTCATCAAGGACGACCTTGAACTCCTAATCTTCTTGATTCAGCCTTCCAAAAGCTTGAACTGTAGGCATGTGCCACCACACCCAACTCCCAATGTCTGCTTCAGAATGAAGAAACTGAGGGCCAAAAATGAGAAGTAACTGGCTGACCCCACACTCATTGGTTGACGCCATTCTCGGCAACAGACCTGGGTGTGACGAGAAATAGACTTCTTATGAGCAGGTTTCATTGAACAGACCGTTTAATTTGGGGTGGCATGGTGGGGGTGAGAAGAACAAGGGCTATTTAAAGCTTTGGGAAGTGGGTAGAGGCTTTCAGGGTGATCGGACATCATAGGCCAGAGCTAAGGTGCTGGAGCACCTGATTTGCATGAGGAAGAATTCCAGCTGCTTGCTGGACATGACCTTTTAAGGACAGAGGAATTTTAACCTGTAACCAGACTGCCAGGCCATATGACCTCCTCAAGTGTGGCAGAGGTGGGGGCCCGAAAGGGCCATGCAGGCCCAGGGCGGAGAGGGAAGAGCCCTGCTCTTCCCAGTCTCAGCATGCAAGTTGCCGGGTTTGGACATGCCTCGACCTTACTCTTGCTCCAGGCTGGCTCCCCCAGTTACATGGCTCCCCTGGCCCTACAAGATACCATCTTCCTAGAAACCTTCTGAGCCGAAATTTCTGAAAGCCCCCAGCATTCCTTCCTTGCCGACCCTCCTTCCCAACTGGTGTTTTCTCCTCAGCCTTTCTCATCATGCGATGTGCTTTATATTTTACTTAATTTGCCGATTTTTGCCTCATGTCATTTAAAAAAGCTATGCTTTCACCTTTGCCCACAATGCCTGGCATTTAACAGCATGCGAGCTATCTGTTGCGCCAGGAGCCCAGATCTGTTGTCGAGAATGGCGTCAACCAATGAGTGTGGCGTCAGCCAGTGACTTCTCATTTTTGGCCCTCAGTTTCTTCATTCTGAAGCAGACATTGGGAGTTGGGTGTGGTGGCACATGCCTACAGTTCAAGCTTTTGGAAGGCTGAATCAAGAAGATTAGGAGTTCAAGGTCGTCCTTGATGACCTTACAAAATCCTGGCTCAAAAACAAACAAACAAACAAACAAACAAACAAAACAAAACAAAAAAATCCCAAACAAATAAATAAATACAAATGAGCACTTGGATAGGTGATTTCTCTCTGTGCGTGTCTCTGTGAAGAGACATGGAGTTCTTGTCTTCATGGGACTTGGAGTCTAAATAATAAGTGTGTGAAGCTGTGTGGCCCAGACAGAGAACCAGAGGATGAGGGGTTGCATCAGACAGGTCTGCTGTGGTTTCTAGAAGTCTGAACTGGGGAGGAAGCCCTTGGAGCAGGATCCAGGTCCGACTCTGGCTGTGTTGTACTTCACAGGCTCTAGGCTGCCTGGCCTCTCCCCATACTTGCAGCAGTGAGGGAGGGGCTGTGGGCCCAGAGGCCCTGCATCTCATAAGAAGGAGCCACAGTCACAAACCTGCAGGCCCAGAGAGGTGGCTCAGCCCACATCTTGAACTCATTTGCCAGCACAAGGGAGTCTGGTTTTCTGTCACAGTCCAAGGCACGTGTTTACTCAGCTTCTCCTCTCCCCAGCCCAAGGAAAGATAACTGAACTTGATGGATAGCCACTAATTGGACCATTACCTTCATTTCGAAATGATTGCCCCTGGCCACTGGGGGCATTCATTCTGTGCCGCGGCCCCTTGGTCCCATAGGTCCTCACCAGCTCAGACCCCAGCAGGACTATGACCCCGCAAGGGCTCACAGCTGTGCTCTTCCTGGCCCCTCCCCCAGCCAGCTCCTCCCTTCCTAGCCTCCACATCTAGCCTGCCGTGGTGCACCTTGCTTCTGGCTGGGGCGCCTTCTTGGCCTTTTTTCTCAGTGGCCCCAGGGAACACCAGTTGCACTCACCTCTTCTCTTCCTTCCTGAGTGCTGCCTCCTGAGTTTTCTGCCTGTCTGACATGCACAAAGCTTGCCTTTCCTGGAAGAGAAGCCAGTCTTCTTCTTTTTCTTCTTAAAGATTAACTTATTATTATTTTTTTTAATTTATGTGCAAGTGTGTGCCCCTGTGGGAGTCTATGTGCACCACATCACGCATGCAGAAACCCCCAGAGGCCATAGATCCCTTGTGGATCCCTTGGAACTGGAGTTAAAGGCACTTCTGAGCTGTCATGTAGGCGCTGGGAACAAAACCTAGGTCCTCGGCAGGAGCAGTAGGTGCTCTCGACCGCTGAGCCATCTCTCCAGCCCTCCATCACCAGTTTTGGAGGCAAGGTGATACTTCTTCTTTCAGGCACCTGCTGTAGGGCACAGGGATGGGCACACTGTGATAGCTATTGGTTGGTTGACGTTATTGGGCAGTAGGAAAAGCCAGGAGGGGAGGACAATTGATTCCAGCTGAAGATGGAGAGAGGACTGCATAGGAGGAAGTAATAGATGGCTGGGGGTGGGAGCAGAGGCTCAGTAGCTCTTAAGGAGCATCCACCTCACTGATCTGCCTTGTGGCTCCGACCTGGGAGCTTGGGTCTAAGGAGATAGTTTATAGAAGTAATCCTTCTGAGAGAGGCTAAATAAGTTACCGTAACTCTCAAGGTGAAATAGTTACAGCCATTAAAGATGCTCTGAAGAACACTGAATGCTATAGGGACATGCTCCCAGTAAATTAATATAAAGTTATAAAAGAATGTATGCTATGCCACCTCCAGGGCTGTCTACACACACCTGCAGAGCAATAGACAGTGGCATTCAGGGAGCACTTCCTGCGTGCCTGCATTGTGCTTGAACTTCCTGACTGGTATCTCATGAAATCTTCACATCAATCCTAGGAGCCTTTCCTACTCTCATTTTACATATGTAAAACTGAGGCATGAGAAGGAAGTAAATCTCCCAAGACCATATTCCATAATACGTTCTTAGCACTGTAAGTTTGAGGGGTTAAGAACTAAAGTTTTTGGAGCCCAGCTACCTGGGGGAGGCAGGGTGCTCTCAGGTTAAAAACAGGGTGAATAGTTAGAGGCCTGCAGTGAGGAAGCCAAATCAGCCATGCACGGTTCCTGTCCAGAAAAGAAGATAATATCGATGGGTTGGGTGGACAGGGATGAAGATTTCTAAATAGCACTGAAGAGGGCAGAGTGCATATCATAGAAAGCCACTGAGACTGAGCTGGCCAATGTTTCAGCATTGTTTGGCACGGGTGAGGCCCTGGGTTCAATTACAAGCACCCAAAAGTTTTGTCTTTTTCTTTCTTTCTTTCTTTCTTTCTTTCTTTCTTTCTTTCTTTCTTTCTTTCTTTCTTCCTGAGGAAAAAGGATTTTTGATACTATAAAAAAAGATTTTAGGAGCTGGAGAGGTGGCTCATTGGTTAAGAGCTGTTCTTCCGGATGACCAGGGTTTAATTCCCAGCACCCACATGGCAACTCACAACCGTTTGTAACTCCAGTTCTAAGAGCTTGAACACCCTCCTACAGGCATATATCTAAGCAAAACACCAATGAACATGGAATTAAAAAAAATACTTAAAGCCATGCTTTTATCCCACACCTATCTTTCTTAAAAGAATTTTAAAAGACCATGCATGTATTTACCTAAACATTCTGTAGCTTTGTAATGATAAACTTCTTCAGTTTGTGGTGAGGCTATTACTATGAAGCCTAGAGTGTGTTCAGTTTTCTCTTGGGCTGGGGAATCCTATAAACAATTTTTGAATTCTATTTTTGATATGTCTTTTATTAAACTGCACTGTTTTGTTGAGTCACGGTAAATAGATATGTATATGTTGGTGTGCCCTGAGTGTGGTGACTTGAATGAAAATGGCCTCCTTGGGCTCATAGGAAGTGGCACTATTTGAAAGGATTAGGAGGTGTGGCCTTCTTGAGTAGGTCTGGGCTTGTTGAAGAAGGTGTGTTACTGGGGGTGGGCTTTGGGGTTTCAAATGCTCAAGCCAGGTCCAGTGTTTCTCTCTTTCTACAGCCTGTGGATCCAATTTCTCCAGCACCATATCTGCCTGTGTGCCACCATAGTGACAATGAACTCAACCTCTGAAACTGTAAACCAGCCCCAATTAAATGCTTTCCTTTATAAAAAGGTCATGGTGTCTCTTCACAGCAATAGAACACTCACTAAGACACTGAGTGTTGTGTTATGGGCATTGTGGTCTTGCTACTCTAATGAAGTATGACTAAAATGTGTTCCCTCCCCCCCCCACACACATATCATGAGCTGGTGACCATTTCACACCAGAATGACCTCTGAAGGCTTCCCATTCTCACATCCTATGAGCAGAGCCAGCCTCAGAATGAAATCTAGAGTTTTTCTTAGGCAGGGTCTTGACAGAAAACACAGGGAAGTGAGCAGTGCCCTTTGTGGCCCCTGAGAAGGAAGGAGGGAACCCTGTCTTCCAGATACCCTCCTGAGTTCCCCCCAAACTCTCTTGCAAACATTTTGTTCTTGTAAGCACATACAAATATTCCATGTGCTAAAGACCCTGAGGGTTGAGCCATGAGGGATCTGTCACCACAGGTAGCATCAATACCATCAGTAAAGGGTGAATGTGGCTCCCTTCACCTCTGTGCCCTTCCATCTTCTGCCATGTAACTATTAAGCATGCTAGATGCCATTTTGGAATCAGAATCACTCACCCTGCTTTGCCTTGATACTGGACCTCCCACTCCCAGAACTGTAAACTGATAGATTTATGGTCCCTTTAAATTACAGCTATGAAGCATTTTATTATAGCAGCATAGGACAGACCAAGGCATGTGCCATTAGACACAGGAAGATTGATATGAAAACCCAAGTGCAAGACTGAACCTGGGCAAATGGCCAACTCCTCCAGCAAGCCACTCCTTTTTACTTTATCTCCTTGTTTTACTCCTTTCTTCCATTGCCCTCAACTTAAGCCTAAGGGGAAAATACTGCTCTAATTCTGCTCCATTTTTTTGGGGGGGAGATATTTAGGGATAAGTGAAAATGGAAGGGGTTGACATTTACTGATAATATCTTAGCATGAATACTACCTGGAGATCAGAGAGGCAGAAGGTTGGGAAGACATTGTCCTTATGGAGCTCACGAATGTTGTCCCAGTGGAGCCCCAGGCTATGGAGTGCAGGCCTTGGCAGGGGCACTCAGAGAAGGCAATGAGGCCTCACCCACATGACATAGGCATGCTGTGAGTAGAGGCTTGAGGAATGAGGGCTAAGGATGAAAGATAATTTGGGAGCATGTAGGTCCGGGGTTGCCCAGGCTGACTTTTGAAGTTGAACAAGCACCATCCATTCAGACAGAGCAAGGTAGCCATGAAATTGTCTTAGCCTGGTAGAATGACTTGCCTGTGGGATTTAGTTTAGCCTTAGAGTGGCCCCTATCTTCTGTTCTCCCTGTTCTATATTGCCTAGAAATCCGAACACTACTGGAGGCTTCTAGCTATTCATTAACGTCTTCTTTGGCAGTACCTTAGCCTATGTATTCAAGGATTTCAAAATCAGAATGATGCTGAAATCACAGTGACTCTCTGCAGGGGTGGTCCTTTTCTGCCAGTGGAGAATACTGTTCTAATTCTGCCCCTGGAATATCCTAGACTAGCCAGCTTTGGTTCTGGCCCCATTTGATGAGGCCCAGTAGAGCAACACTAGTTTCTCCATGACCCCTAGAACAGTCCCTCTCCTCTGGGTCCAGGAGGAGTAATTAAATTTTAGTATAGACTCTATGGGCTCTAAGACTAGGCAATTCCTTCAGAAACTATTAGTTCCTTCTTCCTGGGGCCAGTGTGGATCTGGCTAAGAAGAACATGTCCACCTGGAGATGTATGAGGTGATCAAAGGCCATGAAGATCAGCTTCTGCCTCCTGAAAAAAACAGGAAAACCTAGCAGGAGCATGACAGGAAGAGAAAAGAGACATACAGGATGATGAATTAATAGGAGGGAAAAGGAGAAAATACTGTTAAAACAATTGACATGGAAGACATGGTGGCTGTTATGTTGCAGGCAGTCACCTCACATCTGTGTTTCCTGATTCAGAATCCATATTTACTTTTTAAGGGCAGGTTATATTTGGTTGTAAAACAAACAGATTGTGGTAGACAAACACATAGCTAGTCCACAGAACTCACAATTCGCATGAGGGAATCAAGCTGAATGGGTCATAAGCTTGATCCCATTTAACCCACACCATAGCCCCATGGGCTGGGCACTCTCACTGTGTGAGCACCGCAGGTGGGATGTGCCCCAGATGTCATAGCTGAAGTTCCCTGGGTAGGGAGCTCTGAGATGTGCCTTTGATGTGCCAGCTTGTTTTAGCCACAGGAAATCAGCCACTTTTAGGGTCTACTTCCCTCACTCTCCCTTTTACATCAGTCTATTGGCTGATCCAAATCAATAGGTTTGCAATGAGAGAGCAGGATGCATGTTAGAGGGTATGGGGGGGGAGGTGATTTGTGCCTGGTCAAAAGAAGGGATAGAAGAAAAGTGAGGGAAGAAAAGTTGGGCTGGGATTTAATTCCAGTAAATGTGCCAGTGGCTCCCCAGTGAACTCTGGAACTAGGAGAATTTTGCAAGTCTTTTCCAAGTTGGCACCTAGGGTATTTCTTTGTCTCCCAGACCAAGCAGGCTGCCCAGGAAGAGACTGACCTTTAACAAATCATCCTCTTTGGCTGAGGTGGTGCCAGAAGGAGAGGGATTCTTGAAGATTTCCCCACCCCACAGCTCTCCCCAGGGCTGTAAATGGGTCCTGAAGGGACCAGAGCTCTCCCTACATAAAGTTGCCTGACTAAGCTTACACCAAGATGCAAGAGAGACAGAACTAGTACTAGGACTTCTGGCCCTGGCAATCAGAACTTTCTGTGCTTAATGGTGGTTAAAGTTACAACTCACAAGCAAAGTCCCCAGATTGAAGCTCTTTTCACCTACACCCTAAACTACAGCTTAAGCTGCGGGTTGTGACCTCACATGGGGTCAGAAAACTGAACATGAGCTTGAAAACTTTGGCAACATGTTGGTATAATGTTCTTTTGAAATGTATACACCTTACCCTTGTTCATTTAAATGCTGATTTCTCCCCTCCACTCTCTGGTTTCAATCCAGATATTGCATTGTGATACTTATTCTAAGTATCTTGTCTTAACTTTGTGTAAACAGTCCAAATAAAGCAACTAGCCACAATGTTGAGCAGGAAAAGGAAGTAGGCAGGATAGGAAGGAAGTAGCCAGAGGATAGGAAAGAGGGGAGGAGCTGGAGGACAGGAAAAGGTGGGAGGAGAAAAAGGAGAGAGAGCTAGGAGAGGGAGCTGGAGGACAGATCTTGGAAAGACTTGGAGAGATGGATTGGACCTAAGATTTCACTAAAATAAAGTATAGTGTGGGAAATCTAAATGTTAGGAAACTATGAGAGCTTGGAGGTTTAGGATGGAGTAACTATTGCCCAGCATTCTGCTCTAGGTTAACTAAATAAATCCCAGTCTCTGTGTGGTGATTTGGGTATACAGCTGTTTAGGATTAACAGCAAGCTTTATTAAAAGATGTATCAATAGTAAATATTAATCGACTCCACAACAGCAACAGCAGAAGCTTTCCGAACGAACGGCCATGGTCAGAAATTAATTCCAAATCAAACATGTAATGTGCCTAGGAGTCTGACAACTCTCTCTGGGGCTGTGTAGCAGGACTTCAGTACAGCCTCAGTTCTTAATACACACTGCTTGTGCCCTTTGCCCTGTGCACGCCACCATGCCACAAATGGTACTCAGTGTTCCTAGAGCCATCTTGGTTCAGATTCCAGCCTCCTGCACAGTAAACAGTGTTTTCCCTGTACAAACGGAGTTTTCCTGTTCTTATGGAGACATGATGGTTTAGTTAAGAAAAAGACTTTTTACTATTTGCCCATCACTGCTCCGCAACATATAAACGTCAAATTAGCTTATCTTTGGATTTTATTCCTAAAATTTTGTAGTTAAAATTATCGAGCTTCATAAAAAATGTCAAATATATTTTAACTTAGGACAGAATTTCTGAAATGGCCCTGTACTAGTGACATTTCACATTGCTGCAAAGAAGAAAAAGGAGGAGGAGGAGGAGGAGGAGGAGGAGGAGGAGGAGGAGGAGGAGGAAGAAATGTGGCAAAAGCAAAGTAAGGAAGAAAGAGGCATTAGGCTCACAGTTTGGAAGGACATAGTCCATCACAGCAGTAAGCATGAGGCAGCTGATGGCAGTCACCACACTGATGGATGCTGGTGCTCAGCCTGCTTTCTCTTTTATTTGGTCCACAATAGAATGACTGACACTTTCTTTTAGGATCAAAATATCTGTTAGCTCTGAAAAATGTTGAAGATGCTCCATGACCTACATTATATAGTCAGCCAAGATTTAATTCTTCATGTTAAGCAAACACACCTCCCCCATTATTAACAAATTAGGGTTCATCTTTAATAAATGACAAAATTACATGTTTACCAAAAAATTAAAATGCATTTCTTTATAGTTTATTACCAATAATTGTTTGACTTATATTTCTATTTTATAGAGCTACAATGCCTGCGGTCACAAAAAAGTGTCTTGGGTTTTCACTTATTCCTCTTGGTGTCATGAGCAGAATAAGTTTAATAAGCAATACACTACTGGGCTACGCCATTTTCCTGGCACCTACTGTTGGGAAATTTTCTTCCATGTCTCCTAGATTCCACATTCATTCTTCTCTCTACACAATTTCTGGCAGTGTCTGTTACTCTGGTCTGCTAGGGTTTCAGCTCTCCAGCAGGCAGAATGGGGTTCTGACAGCTTAGCTTCGCTACCGACATTTGAGGAGTGAAGCTGGTTAGCACCTATGGTGATGTTGGCCACTGTGGCATGGGAAGCTGCTGTAGCTGGCCATCTCTAAGTACTATAGGGTTAAGAGGAAGAGAAGAAGGAAAGATGGCGTAGGGCTGTGTCAGAATCTATGCTGATGCCTCTTCTACCTTAGCTGCCACTGGCTCCTGACGTTAGGCCACAGTTTCTCCTTTTTGAGAGTCAATCAAGTGCTTAGAAATTGAAAGTGAATGAAGAATAGTTACAACTTGAGAAAGATGATGAGATTTCTTGAGATGAGAAAATAGAGGCCCAGAATGTATCCTGAAATACACCCCACCCCAGGTCACACAGCCAGTTAACAGTAGTACAGCTGATTTGAGGACCTGAATATCCGCAGGTCTTGGCTTGTCTGGTCCCCTAACTTGCCTCTTCTGGATGTGGGGTGTTCAGACAGGCTGGGTACCCCCGTTTCCTGGCTTTCCCAGCAGAGGACTCAGAACCATCAGCATCTCAACAGGCGATGTAACAATGCATTGCACGGGGACTAATGGGCCCATGGAGATCCCCTAAAGAACTCTGTAATTGATCGCCCTTAGCCAGGCTGCCTCCCTGATAGTCTACAGCAGTTGCCCCAAGAAAGGGGGGTCAGGGTAAGAGAATACAAAAGTCCTTTTTATTTGGGTTTACCACCTGGAACTTCAGATAATGCCAAGTGGGCTGAGAAGATATAGAAATGATTCTGTAGGAAGCCAGATGACAGTAAGCCTTACATCAGCCTTTCAATATGCAGAAATCTCCCACCGCCACCACCCACGGGAAGCCTAGACTCTGCAACCGCATCTTCCCCAGAAACATCTTAGCTCCATGAAGCAGTAAAACAGTCTGGCCTAAGTTACAGAACTTCTTTGAAGTCCCAGAGAGGCCCATAAATAAGGTTGGGACTTCGGAAGGGCTGGGGGTGCTCATTTCGAGGGATCCCTACACAGCTCTTTCAGAACCACATTGATTTGTAGCTGCCTCTAAGTCAATTTCCTGGGGCTCATAAATCTTGATTCAAGCAAAACTAAAATGTCATCAATATTTATTTAAGGTATTTCTTACCACTCCATAGGAAAGGAAGAAAAAAAAAAAGTCAAATTCTTATCCGCCACCCTGGAGATGATAAGGACCATGGCCACTCCTGAGCTGCTCCTACACCACTTCGTTGTGAACCATAAACCCCCGAGTAACAAATGTACCATTTCATGGTCAGCAAGAGTGGTAACTGTCACTGCAGAAATAAAACTGAGTTATTGTTTCCAGTTTCAAAAGAACAGCAACAAGTATTTAAAAAAAAAAAACAACTATACGATTCCTGTCCTTCTCCCCCCCTCAGACACCTGCAGCCGGCTAACGTTTCACCGAATCCTGCCACATAAATGCATAGCTTCACTCACTAATCCATATGGCTCCAGAGACCCCTGTCACATGAGAACTTAAACTGATGGGGCCAGGCAGCCCAGGGCAGCTTAATCTTTTTTAATTCAAATCGACTGAGTCCCATGTGGCCAGGAGATGATACGTTATATGCTGCAATCAGACTGACCTAGACTTCTCGGGCTCTAAATGATTAATGAAACTGCCTCCAGTTTGTTTCTATGGTGATTGGAAACCTGACCCGGACAGAGGAATCTGCCATTCATGGGGAACAGAATGGAAAGGGGGGCATAGGGGGATCCTGGCGGCTGGTGGCAAGGCAAAGGTGCCCACAGGCCTTGAGCACCTCCCCCGGGCCTGCTGGTGCGGTCTCAGAAATCAGGGTAGGGGAGAGAAAGGAAACAGTGCTCAATCCAATGTAGGCTTGTTTTACTCCTCCAGGGCATCAGTGACTCTTAAGAGAGCCAAAGCAAATGACCAGAGACGAAGGAAGGCATGACAGCATTGAGACCACACTTGGCTTCCCAAGGTTAATGAAAGAGAGCTATGACACATTTGTTTCTGGTTTCCTTTAGAATGGTCGACTTTGCCTGTTACGGACCTGACAATAGTGGGCCTTATTTTTACCTGATTACTCTCTGGTCCTTTAAAAATAAGTTATTTCTTCTTTGTCTTTGTTATTCCAAATAGATCGATCCTGAGCTTTGTATAGCAAAATGTTGTCAGAACAGAGGCTGGATGAATGGCACTTAAGGGGGACTTGGTGGTGATTACAGAGATGCAACAGAGACAAAAGTTAGGACCAACATCACCAGCCATTGTCAAGTTGGCCTGAGAGTTGGGCCCAGCTCTAAGATATAATTTTTCCAAGCTTTCCACTGGAGCCTCTGAAACAGACCCGCATGTCCGGGCTGTGTGGATTCCTGAGCCTGGGGTCTGTCCTCCTTCAAAGACCAAGCAAGATGTATTTGCTGCTTTAAAGCCTAGAAACTCATTCCCTATATCCACTGAGCAAGGAGCAACTCTGAAAACTGGTGAAAGCTGTACCCATTCTTTTCAATTGTCCAGCTAATAACATCCAAGTTCCCCTCCCACCAAAGGTCTATACTTTAATAAGATATGCAAGACCCTCTAAGGCTTCTGCCCATCTCCCACTCATCCCTCTGCCAACTGAAACATTCATTCTCCAACTTTTGTCCACCATATCTGGTTCTCTGTCTGCTATAACCTCTCCATTTCCACTTGTTGAGAGTCTCCTGATCCCCAGGACCCAGTTTGGATACATCAGAGCAATGATCTATCCATCCTAGGCCCAAGGTCTCTTCTTCCCAGCTTCATTTCCATGGGGTTATGTCTTTGATAAGGAAGAGAGTGTCTGAAGTGCTGCCTTGCATGATGGGAAATCATGTTCTCCATTAGAGTTTAGCACTGTCTGCTTAGTTTGTGTTGGTTAAGTTGGATCCCCACCATCTTACTCCTAGCCTGGAGGTTCATTTGGGTGTCACATCTGTTGTCCTCTTCATACTCACTTCTGGTTGTGATTGATGAATCAGGCTCTCAGGACCTGGCTCAGCAACGACCCAGCGATGCTTCTGGAAGTTCAGCTTCCAGCAGCTCTTAACTCAGTGGTTCTCAACCTTTTAATACAGTTCCTCACTTTGTGGTAACCTCCAACCATAAAATTATTCTTGTTGCAACTTCATAACTGTAGTTTTGCTACTGATAAGACTCATAATGTGTGGAGAGCTGTTTGTTTGTCAGGCTACTTTGTCATTGAGTTCTCAGTGAAAAATGTGTTTTCATCCTGGCCTTCACCTGGAGACAGGGATTGGCAGGATGTTTTGCCAAGTTCATTTCCTTTTGTTTGTCTGAGGATCATACAGACAGACAGTTGAGGTAAACAAGTTTGACTTCTCAATGAACCCCTCATTGTATTGCTTTGCTCTGACTATAAAAAAGAATTGTGGAATAAACCAGGCACAACAATTTCTACTGGCAGCCCTCTTGAACTGATGCCATGTGTAGTGTGTTAATTTTTTTTTATTATTTTCTTTCAATCTTCACTCCCATCTCAGGAACCATTTGACTCTGCCTGCAGGCTCCAGCAATAATATAAATATCTGTGTTTTCTGATGGTCTTAGGGGACCACCATGAAAGGAGTTGTTACCCACAGGCTGAGAACTGCTATCTTAACTGGGAGTTCCTATAAAATCTTCCCAGTGTCAGGTCTTGGGGTGTCTCAACCAGGGTGGAGTGCTGTGTGAGGGATGTGTTGGAGCCCAGTCATGCACTCTGGCCACTTTGTGGTGCTCTCCAGCAGACCGTAGTTAGCCAGTTTACACCTGTGAAGCATGTTCCTCCTTTTGCCCTTGATTCTGAAGGAGAGCCTAAGTGACAACAGGCCTCAGCTAGCCTCTCAGCTGTGCAGTCAGGCTGCCTCACACACCTCACGCTATCGAGGATTCCTGCGTCCTTATCTAACGCCTTCACAGAGATATCATGTGTACCTATTTTGTTTCCTGAAGACACAAGGTGGTGAAAGTCGGGTGTGTGACCCTAGAAGGGAGGGAAACTTGCCAGCTACACAAGAGCAGATATAACTGGGTGAGGCAAGAGAATGTCAGCACAGGGTGACTGTGCTGGCACACCTGAGTAAGGCATTCTCCCACATAGCTCCTATAGCCATCTCTTGTCTAGAGGCCTTGCTTGCTGTTGAGAGCAGGTCTCCTAGAATATGCCTGTCACCGCTGTGCCTCTGTTCTCCTACTTGGGGCAGGGGCAAGTCTGTGAGCCCACTCCCATCACTCTTGTGAATGGGAAGTCTCTCCACCTTCTCTGCGATGTCATCCCTCACTCATCCCATCCCCTTTTCATTCAAATGGACTGGTCGTGGTTGTACTGGTTTCAAATAACATTTTATTTTCAAGAATTCAAAAAAAGACTCATTTCTTCTTTCTTGAAGGTTTTTTAAGGGATGTGTGAGGCCCCAAGTTTGGCAGCTTTGGCTGACGATCTGGGGCAGGAGGACTTGAGGACAGAGTGAGACACTAAGGTGAGGAATGTGAGACTTGCAGAGGACAGGCAACTAGAGCCGTGAATATTTAGACAGGGAGAGTGGAATTCAACCTGACACTGATGCACAGGAGATTGGATTGACAGCAACAGCCTAAAATTAGAAGCAGTCTGGTGTGTGTTCATGTGCGTGTGTGTTGCAGGCTAAAGCTCAGACTCTGGAGACTAGCTGGGTTAAAAACTTGGAACTGGCCTCTTATCAGGCAAGCAGTCCTTAGACAAGGAGCCATGTGTACCCAGCTTTCCTGTCTGTGCTTCCTCTGGGTGACTTGTAAGTTCATTACTGATACAGTCACTGAAGGTTGGCTGTTGGTGAACAGAGATCCCTTGTTAGACCTGTTGGGATCTTTTTTTCACCCATAGGTCCTTCACTACTCCCTGTTCCCACCTGGAGGGTTGGATAAACTGAAAGTTGGCATTGCCTCCAAATTCCTGTTGAAATTATAACCCTGATATGATAGTAGACTAAGGCAGGGCAGAAACCGATCCATAGGAATGGAACTCTCACTAATGGGATTAGTGCCTTTAGGAAAGAGATCCAGAGAGTTGGCCAGCTCTCTCTCTACCGTGTGAGGACAATGTAAAAAGTCAGCTCTGTGCGAAAGAAACATCACTAGATGTGACCATGGCATCACCGTGATCATGAAATATTTAGGGTGACAATCTATAGAAATGTTTCCAAGCAGTCAGAAGAAGTGAAGCAAAGGCTCAGATGCCAAGGGTGCTCCATGCTGGCTAGCTCATCATGGCCTGAGGCCAAATGACAAGGCTTGAAGCCTTTTAGGCTAGGAAGGACCATGACAGAAGACAGGCAGACAGAGCAGAGCCACAGAGATGGCAAAGGATCCCATGCCCAGCTCTGTAGATGCAAAGGCAGCTAAGAACTCAGAGAAACAGAAGATGTCTCAGAGTAGAGAGACAGCCAAGTACCAAATAGATGTGAACTACAATCATACATACATATACACACATACTCACACACATAGACACACGCTCACACACACAAAGACACTTACCCACACTGACACAACACATACATATACGCATACACTCACACGTACATACACACATATACACACATACTCACACACACACGGACTCTTCTGCTGGCATTGGTTGTGAAGACATCCATCTCAACGGATGCTTCTTGCTTGCTTGCTGGAGGATAGTTACAGAGGCAACAGCCAGCTGATTTACAAAGCACCCCCCAGTGTGGTGGGTCCTTGCGTAGCTGGGATTGAAGGCCCGGACACCTCCTGTTCTTGCACCTCTGAATAAACAGCATTTCCTTTCCATTGCCCAGTTTTGAGTCTTAGGTAGTGGGTTCGATCCAATTCTTTCAGGGCACTGTCCACAACGCTTCCAGCCCCGTGCCTGCGCCCCACACCATAAAGACTCCCCACCCCACCCCCATTCTGCCATAAGCATTGGCATGTGAGCACTGCAACTCAGTTTCACACCCAGAGCCACAATGGTCAGTGGCCCTGTCATGCTTTGGATTGCCAGAACAAAAATGCTGGTTTCTGTGTGGAGGCCGGCCAGCTCACCAGCACATCATCAAAGGTCTGAGCCAAAGTTTGTTAAATATGAAAGACAGATCTCCAGCTGCATTGTCAACAGTAAATGGCCAGATTAGATTAACATATTGAATGAGTAATTTCATCAAGCAGTTCAAAAGCTAGACACAAATAAAGACATGCAGTGCAGCCGGCTTCCCAGTGTGGAGCCTCCTCCGTTTAACAACAGCAAAAATGTGGCTGCGGTCACTAGGTTTTAATCACTTAAAGAGGTTTCTGTGTTGACCAGTTTTTCAGCCCCGTGACAACACGGAAGGAAAACAGCTGAAAAGTAGAAGGATTTATTTTGGCTTACGGTGTCTGAGCTTTCTGTTTCATGGTGGGCTGCCTTCATTGCTTTTAGGCCTATGGTAAGGCAGAAATGTCATGGCCATACACACACACACACACACACGCACGCACACACACACAGAGAGAGAGAGAGAGAGAGAGAGAGAGAGAGAGAGAGAGGGGGAGGGAGGGAGGGAGGGAGATCACACAGGGACAAGATGCACCTTTTCAAGGCCACACCTTTAGTGACATGCTGCCCCCAAAGCTCATTCAGCTATGAATTGAAAAACGGATTAATGAAATAAAGTTCTCATGGTCCGATTGCATCTTCAAAGTGACACTAGCTAGGGTTTCAGCACACGAGCCTTTGGGGAGTCTTCACATCCAGCAACAGTAACCAAGTGAGTTTTTAGCTTTCCCCAAGATTTGTTCGCTGTTAACTGTACGTGTGCCTGGTGCCCATGGCCGTCTGCAGAAGACCCCAGACACTCTAGACCTGCAGGTACAGATGAATGCGATCCACCTCGTGGGTCCTAGGGTTTGAACCCTTGTCCTCTGAACAGCAGCTGGTGCTCTGAACCACTGAGCCACCTCTACAGTTCCTCTGTGCACCTCCATCCCAAGTAAAGTCCGTTTGTTTTCTTTAAGACTTATATTTCACCTGCATGCATATGCATATCCCCTGGAACTAGAGTCCCAGTCATGAGCTGCCATGTAGGTGCTGGGAATTGAACCTGAGTCCTCTAGAGGAACAGCCAGGGGCCCCAACCCCCTACCTATCTCTCCAGCCCCCCAAGTAAATTGTATTCTTCTACACACATCTGCTCATTCTGTTTTGTTTTTCACCGAATAGTATGACTTTAAAATCCTTCTACACCAGGACAAAAAAGAACTTCCCCATTTTCTTGTAAAGTGGCATAGCATTCCAATTAACACATAGGATTTGTTTGCCAGAATCCTAGTGATGGACACTTCAGTTGCTTCCAATCTTTTGCTCACATAAGCATCGATACAATGAATGATCTGATTGGTAGGTGGTACTCCATGCACCTCAAGAACTGTTTATTTAGAGCTAATACTTCACACACAGGTACACAATCATGCATACACAGACTTTTTAAACTTGAAAAGTACTTACCTTTTTGTTTGTTTTGGCTAGTTTCAAATTAAACATTTATTTTTATGATAATTACAGAATTGCATGCAGTTGCAAAAAACAAACAAACAAATAAAACAAAACAAATAGTCTTTACCCAATTTGGTAAAGACTATTTACCAAAATATTGGGTACAAAACTATGTGTAGTATTACTAATAGAACCAGGAAATTAACATGATACAATCCATTCATTGTGTTGATTGAGATTTGACCCAGTTTTGCATGTGTGCATGTAGGTGTTCGTTTTTATATAATTTTACTCAGCCTCTTGCACCATTACAAGCAAAGCACAGACAAGAATGTGGACTGAACACAGGCTCTCTTACTAGGGCAACCTGGCAACTTCATAATTAAAGCTCTTACCTAAATGGGACCATATGCTACCATATGTGATATCTTTTGGACTTGATGCTATAAAATCAGAGGACTCCCTTCGAGAGTCCTTAGGTTCATGCGTTAACATTTGGATCATGTTCACTACTTTGTAGTATTCCATTAGTAGGGGCACACCACAGTTTGCTTAGCTCGTCAGCTGTTGGAGGATATCTGGGGTTTTCCAGTTGCCACCTGCCTTTCCAAGTCCCGAGGCTCTGTCTGAATTGAGAATGAGTATGGGGTCTCTATGTGGCAGGATCCTGGTACCTGTCCTAGAGCCCATCTTCTGGCAAGCGGAGTTCTAGATCATGCCTAGATCAAGAGCTGAATCCACACACCAACCCAAGAGCACCGTAGAAGGAATGATCTCATAAAATCTTAGGGGGACAGCGAGAGGCAGTCCACTGCTTTTCAGCTGACAGAAAAGCCTGGTCAATTTAGGTAGGCCATGCTAATCCATCAATAAGCCAATCAATGGCATGAGAAAAAATAATCCAGTACCTTCTGTATAAGAAAACATTACACAGAAAGTTGAGTGGAAAGAGGCCTTAAGGCCTTAGTGGCAATTTCCACTCCCCCTCCTTCACCACTGTGTCTCTCTCACAAGGTGTCACTGTGTATGTAGCTCAGGCTGGCCTAGGATGCTGGTCTCAGACGTCTACAATCCTCTTGCCTTGGCCTCTGCTTCTTCATTTTATCAGCAAACACTGACCTTTACCATTAATAATAATAATAATAATTTGAACGTTTGCACGGGGAAGTTGAGACACAGAGGTTTAAGGGATTTCCAGTGTTCTCTAGGTCAATGGTAAGGCCATCAGGGTTTGGGAAAAATCACTTTCCTGGCTCCTGTGCTTGCTGTCGCAGGCCAGGGGACGACAACCCACAGGATGTGTCACTTGACAGGTGACTGTAAACAAGCCACCCTTGCTCCCCAGCCTTCTGTTCCTTTATTTAGCAATCGATGTAGGAGAAGGTGGCCCCACTCTCCCTTCTGCTCTCACATGCCCGTGGTGACCTGATTAAAGGAGCCTGCAAGTTATCTAGCGAGGGCAGCATGCAATGCGTCAGAAAGCCCAGCAACGACGCTTCTGAAATCCGGAAGGCCATCTCAGTTATATGGCATAGGAAATGTCAGAGAGGGCTCTGGAGGCTGTTTGTGCTGTGACACTCCAGTTGAAACACATGTGTCTTGCTTCAGAGGTAGAAGCACCTGCTTTGAACTCCCAGAAAAATGTCCCATTCTCACTGAATTCTGCCCACGCGGACTTCCTCAATTCCCTCATACAAACTCCTTGATTTCTGTTTTAGAAAATTACCAGCTTCTATTCCTTCTTCCCTTTGTCTAATGCTACCTGCCCTGACTCCTCAGAAGCCCATGAATACCATGGCAAGACTACTGTCCCAGAGACCCTTAGACACAGGACATCATATCTGCAGCCATACCACCCTGAGCACATGTGTGCTCATCTCAGATGAAATCATGAAAGTGAAGCAGTCTTGAGAACTGGAGGGAAAGAAAATCTCATTTTTTCTTTATGAGGAACCTGTACCCATAGAAATATGTAAGACTTGATATCAAAATTATACACAAAATTATACCTGTATACACATAGGCAATTACAACCTCTAGCAGCCTTTGTTTGCTTCTTGGCTATGTCCTCTGCACCAAGAATAGTGACAAATAGTAGGTACCTAATACATGTATGCCAGCTAAAAGAATGGTATTTTACAATGATGAACAACAATGAGTAGATGTCTGAGAGAGGGTTGGGG
The DNA here is from genome assembly GCF_907164565.1 of Psammomys obesus. NCBI lineage: Eukaryota > Metazoa > Chordata > Mammalia > Rodentia > Muridae > Psammomys > Psammomys obesus. The sequence continues at coordinate 49,059,786 of NW_026585644.1, forward strand.
CCTGTATACTGCTGGCCATAGGTGCCATGTTTCAAATAAACCGATAGCCGCACACAAAGAATAGTTATGTGTCTGTGTGTCTGTGCATCTGTGTGTCAGAGGTGGAAGAAAGCCTGAGGTCAAACAATAGCAGAATGAAACCTTGGACAGAAAGCTGGTTAAGAAAAAAAAAAAAAAAGAAAGAAAGAAAAAGAAAAAGAAAGAAAGCTTTTTGCAATAGTTTAAGGTGAGGAACTGATGCAAGCTACTTTCAGTAACTTTTAACCAGAGTGACCGAAACGTGATCATTTTACAGGATCTCCCAGAAGCTGGAAGCCATTTAAGAGCAGACTTGAACTGACTTGTAGGTAAATAAGGTCTTTATACCAGTTACTGCGATTATCACAGCAAGAGATGAGGTGGGTTGGGCTGGAAGTGAGGCTGAGAGAGGGAGAAAACTATGGGCAGATTCAAGATCCATTTGGAGGAAGACTTGAAAAAAACTTGACTTTAGATCTGATGTAAGGTATGGGAGAAGTGGGGGAATTGTGGGAATGACTCTGAATTACCTGGGAATAATGGCAAGTTAGTAGTAACTGGGGGAGATGGCTGAACAGGTGTGGGCCTCGCTTTGAAGTGGGCAGGTCTGAAGTGGGCAGGATGGAGCATGCGTGTGTGTGTGTGTGTGTGTGTGTGTGTGTGTGTGTGTGTGTGCATGCGATGTGCGTGTGCACACTGGCGCCTCATGGTTTGAGAGGATGAGGCTCACAGTGGCAGGGCATGTCAGTGGGGGGTGACATGGTAGTCCCATTGCACCTGCTTTCAGGAAGCCACACAGGTGAGTTCTGGGGCCTGGATGGCTTTCTCCTTCCCCCCTTTTATCCACCTGGGACCCCAGCTCACGGGAGGGCACTGCCTATGGTCAGGACGGGCCTTCCCCTCCCCATTAAAGCTCTCTAGAAACGCCGCTCCTATACCCTGTGACCTGAGTTCTATCTTAGTCTATGTTTAATGATCTTGACAAACTTGAATAGTACTCCCTAGCAATTTGTGCAGTGGGTCTCAATTTGGAATCAGATAAGAAATAGTTTATAAATATTTTTACAAAAATATATACTGGAGAGATGGCTCAGCAAGTAAAAACAGCACTGGCTGTTCTTCCAGAAGACGTGGCACCCACATGGCAGCTCACAACTCTCTGTAACAACTCTTCCAGGGATCTGGCACACTCCCATAGACACACATACAGGCAAAACATAAAATAAAAGAAATATTTTAAAAATAATGTATATCTATTTATTATAGGAAAAGATAGGAATAGCAAGTAAAGAAATTCATGGAGTGAAAAAAAAAAAGAATCATAGACGGCACTTCAGAACAGAAATGGGAGCTTATATAGAATCTAATGAAAACGCTGCTTCTGAAAACTCCAGTATCCTAAGCCATCCATTGGATGGCCTTAACAACAGCTGGGACAGCCATCGGGCACAGCAGAGCGGTGAGTGAACCTGCAGCATAAATTACCCACGTGAAGCAGAAAGAAAGAAGACGTTTTAAAAATGAACTCACCTCCAGTGACATCTGGAATAATAGCAAGAGAACAGTCTGTGTGTAACTGGAGTCCTAAGAGAGGGAAAGCAGGGCAGAAAAAATTAAAGGGAAGGAGCCAAGCATTTTTTAAACTTGATGCAAGAACCTGAGCTAGTTCTGCATGGAATAGATACTGACAGCCAGCTACGTCGTGGCCAAATTGCTCAGAAGGATCAGGAGGGGCCTGGGGATGTGGCTTGGTTGCCAGCACTTGCCTAGCTCCCATAAAGCCCCGAGCTAAACTCCCAGCACCAGGAATAGGACAGCAGCTGTGGTGGTGCAGGCCATTATCCTAGGACTTAGGAGCTGGAAGAAAGAAGATCATGTTCTCTGTGTCATCCTTGGCTACAGAGCAAGTTTGAGGCCAGCCTGGGCTACATCAGACCCTGCCTCAAATGAAAGCAAAAGCAAAAGTACAGAAGAAGAAAAGAAGCATTATGTATAAGGTAAGAGGTGAGGAATATGGTTGGCTTTTCAAGTTAGACATGGCATAACGCTGAAAATGATGAAACAATACCTCTTAGGTGCTGAAGGAAAACAAGAACAACAAAAATACCTTTTACCTTGAATTCTAGAGCCAGTGGAATTAAGTATTCTTTAAAACTTAAGGTTTTCACTGTAAAAGACATTTTTTCTAATCAGCGATAGTTGAGAGAGTAAGTGTAGCCAGCACATGCCTAAAGGTAATTAAAAGAAGTTCTTCAAGTCAAAGAGGACAACACTAGATGGAAACACAGATGAGGGCTGGCTCGGTGGCTAAGAGTGCTTGAGGTGTGAGTCAGGAACTTCACAAGTTCAAGGCCAGCTCAGACTAAAGTGTTTGAAGCCAGCCTGGGAAACCTAGAAAGATCCTGTCTCTAAAATTAGAAGTAGAAAAGAGAGCGGAAAACAGATCAGAGGAAGTGCACTCATGTACAAAGCTGTTGGTTCAAGGCCAAGCACTGGAAATGAATAAATAATAGGGTTCCAGATACAGCAAGCACGTGAGTAAATAGAAAGGACTTTTTCCTTCTTCTCTAAAATTTAAAAGTATAGCTGACAGTTTAAAGCAAAGTGAATAAAATAATCATGGGGTTCATAAATGAAAAAGTGAAATATATGACCAGCACAGCGCAATGCACAGGGCAGCTAAATGGCGGTCTCCTGTTTCACAGGTTCTCATTACATGCGGAGTATCGTAATGCTAGAAAATTGCAGTCTGTAAAAAGCAAAAGTCGGATATTGCAATCCTTAAAGAACCAGAAATAAAACAAACAGGTCTAACTAGAAATCCAAGGAGGGCAATAAAATGGGATTTGAAGAAATAACCCAGAAACAGGAAAGGGGGAGAAATGAACGAATAGCCAACTGGGAGAGACAACACAACACAAGAGAATTATCTGCCAACCATTGCATGCACGCAGAGGGTAAGCTCCTCAGAGGCCTTCCTGCCCTGACTATTTCTCTGGTTCTAATAATATCATAAGCCATGGGGACATGGCTCAGTGGCTGAGAACACTTGCTGCTCTTGCAGAGGACAGAGGCTTCATTCCCAGAGCCCAGGTTGGGCAGTGTACATGGAGGAGCCGTAGAACACAGACGGGGCAGGGAGGAAATACATTGAAGTGTTCATCTTGACTGATTTTTACAGATCTGATCAAGATACTGAACTGTTTTTGCAAATAGCTCTTTTGTTATTTGTAGATCAATAAGGAATAGATTAGCCTGTTTATCAATTTAATATAAACCAAATCATGCAATATGCTTTTTAATATCTGGATTCTTCACTCAATAAATCTTGAGGTTCATCCTTGTCACATATATACGTTGCATGTATTTTTGCTTTATGACATTCCATCGGCCTTGTGTGTGCACATGTGTGCATGTGTATATTTATGTGCGCATGCACACATATGTACATACATAAATTCTGCATACAAATGCCTACTGCCGCAGTGCATCAACTTACATATCCATTCTTCTATTGGTGAGATTTTTTGACTCATTTTTAGTCATTACGAATAAAGCTACTACAATCTCTTTAAAATGTCTTTTTCTGTATACATGTGTGGTTTTCTTCTGGCTTTGTAACTGTCTTTGGCTTTCCTGGGTAATACAGTATGCATGTGTTTGCTTTAAATAACTACATATGCCCTCAAACTAAAGACACTAATTCTGCTTTCAAGTCCCACCATCCGTGATAGAAAGGTCCTCTCTTCCTCATCCGTGTGGTCTTGCCTGTCTTTTTAATCTTGGTCACTGCTGATGGGTGGCACTTGTTTGATGGGTGGCAGTGCCAGGCACCTTTCCTGGTTGACACTTGGCTATGCTTTCAAGAGTGTCAGTTTGACATTTTTTGCAATTGGATTGTTTGATTTTTCTCTTTGATTCATAAGAGCTCTTCATGCATTTCAGAGAGGAGCCTTTTATCCTGCCTGTGCCAAGCAAGATATTGGTACAGGCCCCTTTTTAATTATCATCACCATTCCTGCTGGAGGACAGAAGTCTTCCATCTTAGTATAAAAATTTCAATTTTCTTCAAGACTAAAACTATAATTTTTGGTAATAGGGGTTGAATTTAGAGCCTCATTCATCTTTGACAAGTGGTCTGTGATTAAATTGCATTTCCAGCCATTTAAAGACTGTTTTACTTTCAGATAGGTTCTCACTGAGTTGCCCAGGCTGGCTTTCAACTCGTGATCTTCCTGCCTCGTCATCCCCAGACACTTGGGATTACAAACTCAAACCACAGACACAGTCAAGGCTTATTTGTTTATTTATTTTTAGCTCTTCTGAGTCCTTTGCATTGTCTTATAAAAATTAGAATCTACTATTCAATTTCAACAATCAAACTTTCTGGGAATTTGATTGGGATGTCATTGCACTTATTAATTATTAATCAACTAATTAATCAACTTACTAAATTGTCAATTCAGAAAGTATTGAGTCATCTCATCCCTGAGCTTGTGTGTCTCATATATTCAACTTCTTTTGACAATTTTGTCTGTTGTGTTTTTAATATACAAGTCTTTTTTTTTTTTTCTGAGACAGGGTTTCTCTGTGTAGCCTTGGCTGTCCTGTAACTTACTCTATAGACCTCAAACTCACAGAGATCCGCCTACCTCTGCTTCCCTGAGTACTGGGATTACAAGTGTGCATCACTGTGCCTGACAGTATACAAGTCTTTTGTGTGTGTGTACATGCATTTTGTTAACATTATTACTAGGTATTGATTTTGATCCTATCTTAAAGTCATAATATCTTTAAAAGTTTTCCTTGCCATGTCTTTGTGGCTGCTTTATAGAAATGCAAACCTGTGGTTATTTAGTAGTGACTGGGATAGTCTAATAGTTGCTTTATTTCTTCCAGAATTCAGCATATTTGTTGGCACCTGTGAATAAAGATTGTTTTACTTCTTCTTCACACATTTTTATGGCCATCTATTTACTTTTTCTTTTGAAAGAGCTTCCAAATATTCATCCTTTGGATGAATCATCCCAATTGAAGCCACATGTAAAATGAGCCATAAAAAAAATAGCCAGACAAGAAGGCTTCTTTGGAGAAAATCCTGGATAATTTAATTGGAGAAATGATTTGAATATTACTTCTTCCCAAATGCCCCCATTGTTAGAAAATGTTTACCTGCACAGAAATGTACACAGCACATATACATAATGAACAGATACATCAATGGTTATATATTGAATCATCTTCACAGCAAAGGCAAAAATATCCTTGCTGGGAGATAAATTTTGGTCAAGTTATTACAACATGTTCATGAGCTTGAATGCAAAGTCTCATCTTTGCTTATATCAAACTTTGCCTCTTGATATCTTGGGGTGTTTTTAGAAGGCAAATTTATACTTGTGTTTATTTGTATAAGTGTTCATGCGATAAGGGCAGGATCTGGCTTCCTGTTTGTAAGCTGTACTTTGCTAGCGCAATGTTCTCACTCAGTGACTGCGTTACTAACCGCACAGGTGGCTGAGTCCACTGAGAGGGTCCAGCCCAGTCTTCAGCTGTACCGAACAGCTCGCTAGATTAACCTCGAAATCATCCGTTATTTTCTGTTGATAGTCAGGTAACCTGGGTCCCCATTTATCTTCTAGTTCCGTTAAAGGAATAGTTCTGATTGTGACAGACTATTTTCCAATATGGCCACATCAGTCTTTCCCTCTCCAGCGCCGCTTCGGCCTCCCTGATCAGAGGGTGTCACTGCTGACAGCTGGACAGTGAAGGAAGAGACGTGGATGTGGGGAAGAATTTGAATTAAGAAAACCTGAATTTGGTTGTGTCAACATCTGTGCATACCCTGTATAATTAAGGTCAAGGGAGATATGTTGTAACCATCGTGAATCTTTGATTAATTTCACTCCATCATCTGCCTACTCTGGCCTCTGTACTCACTGTCCTTTTGTCTGTCTTAAGACAGGTGCTTCCAATCTCTGTCCACACAAGATATTCTTGCACTACCAGCTGTCCATTGCCTGAAAAAAGAATGTTATACTCACTTTTCTCGTGTCTCTACCTCCATTTAAATTTTTCCCTAGATTCCAATGTGTCACATTGGAAAAACTAAAAAAACAAACAAAACTAGGATCTGGGAGGGTGGGGCATGGAGGAGAGGGGGGAGGGGGCTGCAATCATAAAGTGAATAAATAAATAAATTACTTAAAACTTAGGACCATGAAACAAAGTCTGCTTGATACACAAAATAGAAGGGGGAATGAAAAGACAGGTAGGTATCAAAGATAAGATGCAGCTAAAGAGACACTTGATGTTACAATCTGAAGGGTGTCCTGTCTCTTCGTTACATCACATTGGACTGCTTTCTAGCAATTACAGCTCTGGGCTTAGAATATTTTGTAAGAAAGCATTAGAAATTCCAAATTCAGCCTAACCACAGGGCTTAGTTTTCCCCTAGAAGGGACCTTATTTACTTACTGTCACAATACGAAAATATTCCATTCTGCAGTGTTCAATAAACAGAAAAAAAAAACTAATCATCTATATTAAATTGTTGCTACGAAAGTAAACATTTCTCCTCCTCTTTTCTCCAAGCTGATTAAGAACCAGTATGTTCAGAAATGTTTCCCAAGTCTGAGAAGGCTCCCCTCTGTTCTTAGAGCCATTCAGCATGCAGTGTTTTTCCTACCACTTGATTACAATTTGGCAGTAGTTTTTGAATAATTTACAAATTTTAAAGTTCTATGCCCCGAACACATATGTTTGCAGCTAAACAGACTTGAAAGAATATGCAAATTGTTCTTTTATGTCAAAAATGAGTGAATGCAGCTTCATGCTGGAAAAAGCAAACTGTCACCCCCGTGTTTTTGTTTAGACTAATCCGTGTGCCATCGCTCTGGCATCAGAGGGCAGACATTTTCCCTGGGATATTAGACATAAATGTTTATGGCTACAGATAGCCTGGGAGGGATTGGCACGTATTAAAAATGACCCCAGGGTGTCTTCTTTGGTTCCCACATAAATACCTCAGAGTAGCAGACAATGGAGCCAGGTGGGGAGGCAGAGGGACCAAGCATTGCAAAGGACACTGGGTCTCCTGGCCCTGCCATGTGAGAGGGGTTCCAGTAACGTGATGAGGAGGTCAAGTCCAGAGCACTGCTAAGACTAGCTTCTGAGTGTGGAATATGATGCTGACGATAAGAAATGTCTTCCTAAGGCCAAGAATCTCTATCTCCCCCACTTCTTCCCCCAGATCTTCATAGTTTAAAATACTTGTTTATTCTTGCATGAAAACTGCCTGTGCAAACCAGTACATTTTATTAAAAGATTAGCAACCACACGAAAATTTCATCCTGTCCTCCACCATGGGGACCAAGTTCTGGTGCTTTATCCAAACGGGATGGCTTTGAACACCACACTTGGCATCTTCTGTAGGGTGAGACAGGGGAAAGGCCAACGCATCTTCACAAAGGACAGGAGTGGGTTCTTAAAGTGGAGAATGAAATTCTAGCATCTTATGTTGAGGGGACTGATCTCGTCTTCACGCTTAAGCCAAGCACATCTAAAACCCATTACATGGTGACCTGCTGAGTTAGTTTTCCTCTGTGTTTACCTCAGCACCTGGGAATCCAGGGACGCTTGTCACACTTCCAGGGGCATTTCACAGACTCTCATTCCCGGCAACGGCTCTCACTGAGGTCACAAACATTCTCACGGTGTGCAACGCCCAGCTCCTTCTTATCTCGCTTCTCCACAGTGAGGATGCTCTTGACGGCTCTTCCATCCCAACACCCCCTTTTACCACTGCTCCCATGACAGCACCTTCACTTAGTTTCTCCCATGTCTGGCCACTCTGTCTCTCCTTTCCTTTTACTAGGTAGTCTTTAAATGTTGGCTGACAAAACTTACATGATAATGTCGAGAGGCAGAAAAATTGTATGTGTGTGTGTGTGTATGTCTGTAGGTTTGTGTGTGTATGTGTGTGTTTGTGTATGTGTTTGTGTATGTATATGTGTGTATGTGTATGTTTCTGTGCGTATATGTGTGTATGTATGGGTGGGTACATGTGTGTTTGTGTTTTTGTATGTGTGTGTTTGTGTATGTCTGTAGGTTTGTGTGTATGTGTGTGTTTGTATGTGTGTGTTTGGGTATGTCTGTATGTATGTGTGTGTTTGTGTATGTCTGTATGTTTGTGTGTATGTGTGTGTTTGTGTATGTAGATGTGTGTATGTGTATGTTTGTATGTGTATGTGTGTGCATGTTTGTAAGTGTATGTGTGTATGTTTAAGTACTTGTGACTGTGTAGATGCATGTCAGAGCATATTTAAAGGGGACAACCATTCTTGTCACCCTCACTCACCATCTTGTTTAAGGCAGAGTCTCTTTTTCACTATGGCACATCCTCGCAAACTCCTGGGGATACCTGCATCTTACTACAGGACCACTGGCCTTCTAGAAGTGTTGCTATGCCCCGCTTTCCTCATGTTCTAGGGATTCAAACTTGCATGATTCAGGTCATCATGCAAGAGCTGTACCCACTGCACCCTCTCTCTCTCTCTTTCTCTCTTCCCTTCTCTCTCTCTCGATCAAATCTAACACAATTTCTTATTTAAAACACTCACCTTGGGAGAGGAGGGTCTTCCACGGCCTGACGAATGAAAGGAAATGGAACTCCCTTAGAGTCTTTACACCCCTCCTTGTCCAAACTCTGGTTTCGTCTAGTGAAGTCAATGCTGGCTTCTAATTTATGGATGGGAAATCAATGTGAAAGTCAGAACACTGGTCACAATTGGTTGCAGCAGTGCGATGTAATGCTTTCCCTATGAGACCAGGAACGGGTCCAGGTGCCAATCTACACTCACCGTTTGTACCTAGCATTGCACTGGAGGCTCTCGTCACAGTAATTAGGCAAGAAAAAGAAAGGAAAGTCATCCAAATCTGAATGGAAAACTATAATTCGCTCTATATTCACACAACATCATTTTTCATGTAGTAAATTCTAAGGAATCCATAAAAAAGTATTAGAATTAATTATTAATGAGTTTAGCATGGTTTCAGGATACAGAACCAAGATAAAAAAAAAATCAACCAGACTTCTATAACACTGGCAAGAACAATAATTAAAACAATGCTCCCATTTATGATAGTATTTTTAAATGTAATGTTTTAATAAATTGAAAAGTAAATGCGAGGGATAGCAAGATGGCTTAACAGGTAGAGGCAGTTTGCTGCCAACTCTGCTGCCCTGAGTTCAATCCCTGGGCCCCACATGGCGGAAAAAGAACTGGAATTCCATAGGTTGTCCTCTAACCTCTATATACATTATATGCATATGCCTGTATGTAAAATAAAATGTACACACATGAAATAAAATGTAATTAAAAATAAATAAATGTAAAGGAAGTATTGAGATGTATACAATGAAACTACAAAAAATCACTGAAAAAACTTTAAGAAGATCTAAATAAGAGGAAAAGCATCTCGTATTCATGGACTGGGAGGTGCTGAGGTATCAATAACCTCCCAAGTCCATCTAAGCAATAGGGAGAAAGGATTGACTTTAGCTCACAATTCAAGACTACAACCCATCACGCAGGAAAGTCAAGACCGGGAGGCCTTGAGGCAGCTGGCCACATTAAATCCACGGTCAGGAGACCTCTGCTCAGTTCACTGTGTCTTTGGAGTAGTATAACATCCCAGCCCAGAGAATGGTGTCACCCACAGTGGGCAGGTCTTCTCGCCTCAGCAGCCTACCAAGAGACTCTCCCAGGCATGCCTAAGGGGCTGTTTTCCAAGATCCTAGATCTCAGTAAGGTGACACTGGAGATTAACAAGCATGAAAAATTGGTGTAACATTCCTATAGAAATCTGAGGGATGCAGAAAAACTAAATCACTCTTGGAAAAAAAACAAACCAGGAAGACTTTTAAAACACACCACAAAGCTTCGGTAATCAAGACAGTGTAGTACTGACATAAAAATCATACATGCAGTTCACCCGGACAGAGCCAAGGGTCTGGTCAAAAGCCTCTTGACATTGTTGGTTCTTGGTTTTATTTTCACAAGGGTACCAATACAGTTCAGTTCAATTAATACCATCACTTAACAAGTGCTGCTGAGGCCACTGATATACAACGCCAAAGTCACTTTATCTCATTCAATGCTTTAACTGTCATTGAAGAAGCTGGTCCCTCTGCTGCAGGTCTCCCTGAGTTCCTCTGCTTTTCTTGCTTGAATGTTTCAAAAAACACCTATAACCCATCATGATCCAGGAAGGGACCCCCTCTGCAGGACTTATAATGAAGGGAAGCAAAAAATGACATATATTTTCAACAGACCGGGACCCAGAAGAGGATTGTGGGATTGAAGGACAAGTTAGAGCTTCCACAGTGCTGCACAATGGTTGAGCCATAGAAAGGGAGATTGCTGTTGGAGAGTCAAATGGAGTTGGACTTGGAGCTCGAACTTCCGGGAGTTTTCCTTTCAAGAGCCTCTGTGGAGATTATTCTGCCGAGGAAGCTGACCTTCCTGGAAGACTTTAAGAACCCACACCTGCAAATGGAAAAGCTCTTTTGTGCCTCTTGAGTGTTTAGTGAGTGACACTGAGTACTTGACAGTGGTGAGGGATAGACTCTCTTCTATAAAGATTTTATCGTAGTGACGATGGAGAGAGAGTATTTCTCACATGGCAGAGCTGTCTCATGCCATCCTCCCCATGCTGCTGGCAACAAGCCTTTGCTGTGGTCTGTTATGCTGTGCTCCACACAACCTTCTTCTACCACTGAGACACAGTTCAGCATCATCCTGTCCTTGAAGGAAAGACGAGATGACCTGTCTCAACTAGATATGTGCTTGTAAGAAATTTGTAAGCCAAAGTCCTCCTAATGTTTGCAGTTTTCGCTACAGGCCAGATTGATGTCGGGTGGCTCTAGCTGTCCTCTAGGAATGTGCTGGGATCTTACATGCCCACAGCTGTGACTTGATCCACATATTGTGTATTGGGTGGTGATAAAAACTTGTTCTTGGCCACTCTCAAGAACCATCTGTTCTTTCTAGGCCTTTGCTCATTATCAGGATGGAATTCAATGGCAGTGGAAGCTACTCTATATATCTGCTGAAAAGCATAGTCCAGCGAGCCCTCCAGAAACACTGGAGGCATATGCCAGAACTCACAATTTATCATTCTTTCCAAACTTTGGCTAGAGATGATCTCACCCAGAATTAGAGAAGGAAACAGAAAGGGAGGAATTTCTGGAAGGATTATTTTGCCCTTTCTCCTCCTTTAGTAAGGATGGACAGGTGTCTGGTTGAACACATTACATTCTGTTCATCCCAACTTTGCCCTTTGACTTTTCCTTCTCTTCTAAGAGCTTTGATTGTCTCACAGTGACTACCTGAACACTACCTAAGCCCCATGCCTGTGCTCTTGGTGGCTAATGAAATAAGCTTAGCAGATGTGAACACAGACTTAAGGAGCTGATAGACTGGGACTTGAGTACTTTGTGACCTTGGATAAGTGTCTTACTTTGCGTTTATATATCTATGTATTGTTTATTTGTTTGGTATAGTCAGAGTCTCATTAACCTAGGCTGCCCCAGACTTACAACGTAGCCAAAGATGACCTTAAACTTCTATCCTCCTCCCCTCCCCCCTCCCAAGTGCCCCCAAGATTGCAGGTGTGCTCCTTTAATTTGGCCTTTCTGAAGCTCTTTTTCCTCACAGGGAAACTGGGATAACACCTCATGACAGAGCATAGGAACAGTGCAATCTGTAAAGCTTTTGACTGTAATCCTTATCATGTCATCATAACTATAATGCCCACTCCAGATGAGTTTATATGAAGAAATGAAATCCCCTGGCCTGCTTAAAGAGCCTGCGACATTCCAGCCCATGAGCCAGCTGGCATCCACAAACTTGTCTTCCAGCAAATAGGCCCCACTTTGGTTACCCCTTGCTATTAGAGTAGTGGTCCGTAACCCTCCTAATGCTGTGACCATCCAAAACAGTTCCTCATGCTGTGGTGACCTTCAACCATACAATTATTTTTGTTGCTACTTCATGACAGAGATTTTGTTATTGTTATGAATCATAATGTAAATATATGATAATCAGGATATTTGCTATACAACCCCCAAAGGGGTTGCAACCCACAAGTGGAGAACCACTGTGTTAGAGAGATAATCCTGAAAAGAGGCCTTCATAGTCCTGGAAAAGGCTCCATCGGTTTGAGAAAGAATTCTCAGGACATGATCTGAAGGAAAAAGCAGGTAGAATGCAGGTTCAAGATGGTCATGCTCAACTCTGTCCACAAATCTGAGGAGAAGAGTGGAGCCAAATGAAGACCAGGACAGAGGCTTCTAACAGTCAGGGGCCCTGATACCAGGTTTATGCTAGGGGTGAGTTTATTGAAGAGCAAACCTTTTGTAAGTGTTTGCTGTGAGACAGTCTAAACCTATGTGAGGCAAGCTATGATTGAGGGTCTCGGAAGCTGAAGGGAAGAGAGTTGCTGACAGCAGGAAGAAAAGAACTGAGTGGAGGGCATTGGGGAGAAGGGAGGTAAAGGTAGTCTTAGGCCATTCTGGGTGAGGAAGGAGATGTTGAACAAAGGCTTTGAGGTCAGAATAGAGCTGCTGTGTTGGACAAACCAGTGGGAACCAGCCCAGAGGACGGAAGTTTTGTAGGAGAATAGGTGATGGTTAAGAGAGGTTGCCTGGAGGGATGTGCTCTAAGGTGATGAGTCTAGATCTGTTCCCATAAGAATCAGGGAGCTTTGAAAGCCTTTAACCAGATGATTACAGTTGAACATGGTAACTGAGTGAAGAGCCGGGACTACCAAATGGTACAGAGTTGTGCTCTGGGTTAGCGAGTGAAGAAGAAAACCAGAGATATTGTAAGGATGAAGCACCGAGGCGTGTAGGAAGAGAATTCCATGAAAGATACTCACTTGACAGAGTGACCAGATCCAGAAGTAACATCACTAGGAGGAGCAAGTGACTGTGGCCAGAACCTTCCTAGAATCATTGAGCATTTGATTTTGAATTAAGTGTTGATGGCTAAGTGTTCAGAAACCCTTTTACAGCTTCCAGAATTTTCCTTACCACCACATTTAGCTCCATGAGAAAATGTTCACTAAATATTTGCAGAAGAAGTGAGACTTGGGCTTCCATGCCAGCGCAGTATTCATAAGGCCTTTTGCCTTTCCTCTTCTTTAATCTGAGGGATGCTCTGGTAGTTCATTACACTGCTGCCTTGGATTCACCTCAGAAAAATAAATAGTGGATTTTGCAATGTAGTGTCATCAACTTTCACAGCTAACAAATGTAATCGCGAACAGCGCCGCCCAGCGATACAAAGCGTGCCAGTGAGCTACCGCCACAGCAAGCTGCGTAACAAATCATTCAAAGCTTGGGTGTGCGACATTCGTGCCATCTTACTCGGAGAGGGTTGGCCCGTCTGGGCCTGACTCTAACTTCAGTTCAGATACTGGTCTACTTCACACATATTTTATCTCCCTTAGCTCAGCTGGTGACTGAAACATTTTTTCCCCATGCCAGAGGCAGAAAAAATAAGAGGGAAGTAGACACAAGAGACTTCTCTTAAGATAAAGGCTTAGAAGTTGACTTCCATCAATACCTCTAATATTTGAGCTGCAAAAGCATTTTCAGTTAACACAACTGGACAGGAAAATGCCGTCTGTCTCCAGTGAGAAGAGATTCATGGTCAAGCAGTATTTAAAGAGTTGGGAGCAGCAATGCAATCTTCCCCACAATGTGTCCAGAAATATTATAAAAGTGATTAAGGGAGCCATTGACACAAAATATAGGATCGTGGTTATGGGGAGTTAGGATGGGCAAGAAATACCGAAAGGACTCTTAGTTGTCAAGTGAGGGGTTCACCCCTTTGCTATTTTTATACTTAAAATTTACATACATTTTATCCTGTATTCACAAGTATTATATAAGAAAAACAGCAATCTTATAAAAAGTAAATGAGAGATGTGATTTTCAGACAAGCAAGGTTCTGGTCAGGGCTAATACTGTGTCTTCACAATGGTAGTCAGGAACTGAGTTCCCCACCTTTGGAGATGGGGCACATGGGGATGTCAGCAATAACCCCGGTCACCTAGCAACCAAGCTAAGGAAAAGAAACCGACTTACGCTGACCCTGTCAGGCTACCTCTTGGTAGATGGACATGGCATGAAGATGTGGTTCCTGCCCCTGGTGCTGCAGAGGACTCCAGACACTGACGAGATTGCAAGCACACACTACCTGGTCTGTTTTGGTTTTGCTTTATTTTCATTTTTAAGTAACTGGCTGTCAGAACCTCAAATCTCCACTGAGACGCTGACCTTGAGCTAATCAGTCTCTGAGTTTATTTCTTCCTCCATAAAGGATGCAGTTCTGATTGGGAGGGTTGCTATGGATCCTTGTGTCTGCAAGTTCCCGTTTGTTCTCTGAGGCTGAGGGAGAAACGCCGGGGGTGCAGTGCGGGCAACACCTGTTCTTGAAAGTTCCTCTGCCAAGAAGCAAGGTGCTTCCAGGGCTCTGTTACCTTCTGTTGTGTGAGGTGCGTCTCTTCAAAAGCTGTGCTCAGTCGTGTTGTATACCAGACACAGAGGTGAGGCCTTCCTAAGTATTAATCTCTCCACCCTGCCCTTGCTTCCAGGCCCTACACCGCTTCTTCCTGGCCAAGGTACAAAGGGAAAGTCATCAAGTTCATGACCAGGTGTCTTGAGGAGAGAAGCATATAGATGTGAATCCTAGGGCTCTGGACTCAGAGAGGAAGAGTGTCTCAGGTGTGGGCACTGGGAGGGGCTGGGGGTCTTGGGAGGGATTATGTTTTCCATTACTCAAACATCTCCAATTTCAGCCTCCAATTTGGGGAAGCAAAATAATTTTGGCCCCCCACGAAGTATCTGTCTCTGGAATAGATTATCTGCTTTGTTAAATTCACAGGCATTCTGATAACGGTAATTGAATTAGGCTTCTCAGGACTTCCACGGGCAGGCTAGCTGCCTCGGTAGGGGGTCGGCTGGCCAGGTCCCAGAGGCTCCCAGGCTCTCCCTCCACTGCCCAGCAGCCCTCCCCAGGGTCACAACGCCTTGGGCTTGGCCTTTGAAGATTTCTGACTTACAGGGGCTCCCCTATACCCTCCAGAGGCCCCTACTGTTTAGCTGGGGTCTCCTTCAGTCTGTTCCCAGACCTGGCTGGGGGCCTCTGGGGACTCTCTAGTGAGGAGCATAGAAGTCTTTCCTTGAGCCAGAGGAATTTCTGGAGGTCAAGGGAATGTCTGCCTGGGCACGAAAGAGCAGGAGGTCAAGGTGCAAAAGATGCTGACCTAGATTTTCCCCAATTCCAGAGAGGGGGCTTTTCCCAGGGAATGCTGCCACCCTCCTCACTCTGTGATCAGGACTCGGAAACTTGAAACAGAGCAGTCTGGATAGATGAAATAGTGTTTTATGGCAGCCAACCAAGTTTTTGTTTTGTTTTGTTTTACTTTTAATCATTGAGCTGAAATGAACTATTTCACCCCAAGGTGTTTCTCATGTCTTGACTATGGTCTCTGCACTCTGTCTTCTCCTCTTCTCTTATGATCAGCATTTAAAAGCACAGTCTGTTTGCCACACAGCTCTTTGGGGTTGACTATTTTTTTTTTTCTGTTATCAAACCAGGAGTTCACAAAGGCATCAAAGAGCAGGGCTGCCCAGCAAAGCATTCCTCATGGCTCTTGCTAAGTTCCCTCCATTCCCTGAAGTCAGCTGGTCTCATCCAACACCTTCCCCTTCTGCCTACACAGCCCAACCCAACTCCCACCATTTAATGAGGATCCCGATCTCTACCAGTATGCCAAACAATGCTGATCCTATTTTTAAAAATCTGTATGTATGTGCATGTGAGTTCATGTGTGCATGTGTTTGCAAAGGTGGACATTTACGACAGCATGTTTGGAAGTCAAGGGGCAACCTTGGGTGTTGGCCTTCACTTTCCATTGTTTTAACACAGAGTCCCTCGTTGCCAGGCCAGCTGGCCTACAAGCCTCTGGAGATTTTCCTGCCTCTGCCTCCCATTTCACTGTAAGAGGGCTTCGAGTATAGATGTTTATAATCATGACTGGCTTTACGTGGGTTCTCGAGATCTGAACTCAAGTTCTCACACTTGCACAGCTGGCACTTTGCTACTGAACTGTCTCCTCAACTAAACAGGTGCCATTTTAGAGACCATTTGAACAGATCTAGGTTAGAACCTGCCTCAAGAATTTATCTCCTCTGTGATCTTTGCAGAAATAGCAATTACTCAAAGATACTCATTTTTTCAGTCCTTCATGTCCTCGGTATCTCAATAGTTTGTTGTTTGTTTTATTTTGTTTTTACATCTTCTCTAAGCCTAGAGAAGAACTCAAAGGTTCAGAAAATACATTTGAAGATATTTAGTAAAAACCAAAAAATTGTATTAAAACAAAAAGTCAGTCTTGGGGAGATGGCTCAGGGGGCTAGGTGTCCCCTCTCACAATCTTGAGAATCAGTTTGGATTCCTAAAACCTAGGTAAATGCCTGGCAGGGGTAGTGGACTGCCCGTAATCCCATTCCTTGGGAGACAGAGTCAGGGGATCCCAGAGGAAGCTAACTAGCTGAATTTGTGAGCTTGAGATTTGAGCTTGGGATATAAGATGAATGTTGCATATCAAGAGAGAAATTCAGTATCAACTCCTGGCATTCACATATGTTTCCACACATATATATGTAGCTGCTCACAATACATACATACACATTAAAAAAATAAAAGAAAACAAGAAGTCAGGAGCACACAAATGAGAACTTATGTGCTAACAAGGCAATTACACATAAATAAAGGAGCAATAATAGTTCGATTTTATTCTTCTAGTGGAGGTGCAGTCACTGTGTAGCTTCTCAAACTTAGAATCTGATTGGACCCTGCTTGCCTCATCTCCTGCTGTGCCCTGGCTCTCATATGTTTCTTATTTGCTTATTAAGGTTGCCTCTGAAGGCATAGGTCCACCAAGACATGACATCACCAGGAGGAATGCGGTGTGATCTAATGTAAAAACTGTGAACTACCTTGAGTTAGCAGCGTCTAACAGATGTTAAGTAGCCTTCTGTTTGCCTCAAACATTTAAAATAACCCACAGTCCCCTTATGAGTTTGCTTTGGCACCCCAGAGTGGGAGCTGCAGCAATAATGTTTGAAAAGCACCTGACATAATGTAGGTGTTTAGACGTTCACGGCTGTTATTATTCCCCCATTTGAACTTTAAAGCCCTCATTGGTTGCCTTATGACTGAACCTCTCTACTGCCAAACCTGGCTACAGTCTGAACGATGACTGTCTTATCCAAGGCGTCCCCATGGCTGGTAAGAGTCGGGTGATGTTTCTTGGATAGATAGACGCCATCTTCTGGTTCATCCACATTCATATGCATACATACCTTTTTCTGTTTGTGATTATTTGGTTTTTTTGTGGCAGGGTTTCTTTGTATAGCTCTGGTTGTCTGCCTGCCTCTGCCTTCCAAGTGCCAGGATTAAAGGCGTGTGTTGCCACACCAAGGAAGGCATATCTTGACCCTTCAGTGCATCCATCAATTCATCTACATAACCTTTAAGGCACAGAAAATGGCTCTCCTGTAAGTAATAGCTGCCTCCCACTCTCCCTTCCTTTTATTCTTATGCGTTAGATTGATGATATTTTGATGCCAGCCTAAGAGCTTCTTTCAAGTGTATAGTTTGCTTTCTCAATCTTTCCAAATTCCTCCAGGACAGAAACAGACCTGATTTACTGATAAAGCCTTTAATTTCCTAACAGAATGATCCCCAAAGCTAGGTAGGCGCATGGGAAATACTTATAAAATGAACTACTTGTTGGAGGTCCCAGCTGTAGGTCCAGTGGATGCTAACAGTTTGATCAACTTATTCACTGATTAATGAATCACAGAATTAGCAGCACACAAGCAACCACAAGCCTATTGCTCATGGAAGGAAGATGGCACTGGGGCAATTGGTTGGCTGGCGGGCTTCATCTGCAGAAGCTTCTGCTGGTGTTTAAATGGGAAGCCAAAGGACGGTGGTCAGACATGGCAGGGAAGCAGCCTGGAGGAAGAAAGAGGTTCAGTTTGTGAGGATCTAGCGAGGCAAAGGCTCAGCTGGAGAGAGGAGGATAATGAAGACTTGGGAAATAACGTTAGAGCTAAAATTTAGATGTTGGAAGCTCCCCAAAGATGCATGTGTTTGAAGATCCCAAGCTGGGGCTACTGGGAAAGAGGGGAATCTTTCAGAGGTGGGGACTAGTAGAATGTCTTGCTTCACTGACAGTGAGCCTCTGAAGAGGATTTGTAGGCTCTTCCTCTTGTTTGTTCACCAGCCGGTGATGTAAGAGGCCTTGTCAGGTGCTCCCATTTTCATGGACTGCGTCACCACAGAACCCCACGGTTCATGGACTGAAAACTCTAAACCTGAGAGTCAAAGTATACTTTTTTTTTCTTTATAAGATAATTATCTCAGCTGTTTCATTGCAGTGTTAGAAAGGTGACTAACACAGTTGACTCAAAAAGTTCCTAGATCATGAAGGTTAGAAAGAACATTTAAAAATGTGAACACTCTCTGTGAAGTGCAAGTTATACCACAGAGTTGGTTATGTAAAGGTGACTGTAGCATATTGAATCACTTTACCTGGGAAAACGGGACAAAGAGTAGAGGGGAAATTAAAATGCTCTGGTTTTTAACAGGAGAGGTCCAAATGAAAACATTTTGCTTGGGTATAGCTGGTCATAGGTCCAGTGGTTTCTATCTACCACACAAGTAAACAGCTGGAGGGCAGGCTGCCTGCCAGCACGAACCTTTGTGTGGAAAAATACTGCTAGTGTGGCTGTGGAAAATGCCCCCTCACTGGCCATAATTGCATAGAATGTGTGCAAATAAAACCTGAAAGAGAACACTTTTGAAAAGGCTCCCCCCCCCCCGTCCTTATTTTGACAGCACGTAAGAGAAATTCACAGACCATTTTCTCATTCTTCCACTTGAGCTCATGCTGTACTCCTGGGCTGGGTGGCAGCGGGGGGAGGAAGGTGTTAGAGTTGATTTTTTTTTAATATTCAAAACTAGCTTTATTAAAATACAGCTATTGTTTATTATTATTATTTTTCTCATTGTTACTATGTGAGTATGCATGTGTGCATGTGTGTGTACAGGAACAAACATGTCACTACACTTACATAGAAGTCAGAGAAAAACAAGTTTTGTCTGTCTTCTCTTTCCACCTTGTTGGGTCAGTGTCTATCTCGTTTCTGCTGCCTTATGCACTCCAGGCTAGCTGGCCTGTGAGCTTCTGGGTAATTCTTCTGCCTCTGCCTGCCATCTTGCCATTGAAGTGTTGGGAACAGAGACACAGATGCACATTGCCACATCTGAGGTTGTCAGGCTTGGTTGGCAAGAGCTGTCCTGAGCCACCTCACTGGTCCCCAAAATGCACTTCTTTGCCTTTCAGTCCTGAGATGGCTTCAGGAGGCACAGGTTGTCCAGGAGGTCACAGAGCAACTGTCCTGTGTAGCTCTAGTCACCCACAAATGTTTGGGCTTATTCAAGCAAAGAGAGAAGGGATGTTGGATTCTAAAATATGATCGTTGCTTCTTAAGATTAACCTCAGTGGACGATAATGCCTGTGTCCTCTGCCTTTCCCTGGGAGACCTGTCAGAGACAACCTTTAATGAGAAGAACTCAGAGCAAAGCAAGTGCCTTGAAGAGAGCCTTCTTCAATAACGCATGAGCTGTTTTTGTTTCTTCAGGTTTTACATCTGCTCCACCAGGCAGCTGTCCTTTGGCTGTTTCCAGAAGACTTGCACCATCCTTAGGTAAAGTGTCCGTATTTGCCAATCTGGCAATGACGCATGAATGACCTGGCTCCCATCAGACTGAGCTTCAAAGAGCAAAGAAGCAAAGGACAGTTGCTTTGGTCCAACTTTATGCTGCAGTGAGAACACGGCTGGGCTCTTAGCACACGTGTGCTGGCCTTGGAAGTGGATCTGGATCTAGGAAGCAGAAGGATCCACAGAGGCCTTGAGGACTGGCCCTCTTTCCCACATCCATTGGCCTGTCTGTCCTGTGCCATTCTCCTCTCTGTTCAGTCACGGTTGCTTTACCTCGCCTTGCACAAGGCTCATCGCGGCTGCTAAGATTTTGCTGACTCTCTGTAAAGCTCCCAGTCTCTGTCCCCAATGATATGTGGCTGTGTCTCTGTTTCTCAAATACTGTTAAGGACTGTTAATGGCACCTTAACTCTTGGTAATACCTTGAGGATAGCAAACTTATATTTTGTCAAAACCCAAAACGAACATATCCAGTTATCTGAATTGTAAAGTTATCTTTAAAATACAATTTGATCTTTCTGAAGGAGGTGGGAGGCATGGTGACTTGGAGATTATCCTATGTTTTGGGTACTGAACATCCCCCACAGCCTCACATGGTAAAGGCTTGGTCCTTTACCACATGGATGTGGAGCCTTGCAGGAGGTCTTGCGGTCACTGGGAGCATGACTTTCTCTCTAGCTCACGATGTTGGTGTCACACAGGTTCCCAACATGGTGTCCTGTCTCACTTCAGGCTTTAAGGGAAAGACCCAGTTGACAATGGATTAGAGCCCCAAACACACCTTTCCTCACAAGCTGATTATTTCAGTTGTGTCATTGTAATGATGGAAAGCTGACTAGTGTAAGTGACGATCCCCACTGCTTTAGAAGCATAATTTTGTGAGAGGATAACCTTACTCTTTTAGTCATTGTTCCGTTGCTATGAAGAGACACCATGACCAAGGCAACTCCGATAAAAGAAAGCATTTAACTGGAGCCTTGCTTATGGTTTCAGAAGGTTAATTCATGACCAGGGTGGAAAGCAGGCATGATGCTGGCACAGTACCTGAGGGTCTACATCCTGATTGGCAGGCAGCAGGCAGAAAAAAAAAAAGATGGCAGTGGCTGGTGTGGGCTTTTGAAACCTCAAAGCTAATCCCCAGTGACCACTTCTTCCAAGAAGGCCAAACCCTTTTATCTTTCTCTAACAGTTCCACTAACTGGGGACCAAGCATTCAAATATATGAGCCTGTGGGGACCAATCCCATTTAAACCACCATACCTACTGTGTCCCAACCTATATCTTGGGATATACAAACTCAGCAATTACTCTGTGACCCTCACTATAGTACAAATTATACCCAAACACAGCAGAGGGGTGCAGAGAAGACTGAGTATATCATTTAGGATTAGATTTGCCTATTAGTAACAAAGAGTCCAAAGAGCAGTAGGTTACACAAAGATGTTCATTCCTTTTCCAAGTAAAACTTCAAAGCGTACAGTGATTTTGCTCTGTTCATTTCCAGCTTTGAGCTCTTCAGAACTCTCCACCCATGGTCAAAGGCATGTGTGTTTCAAATCCAGGAATGTAAAAAAAAAAAAAAAAAGAAGAAGAAGAAGAAGAAGAAGAAGAAGAAGTGACAAAGGCCTGTGGCAGCTCTAACTTAAGGAAGACCCCTAGAACCTGTCGTATGAACACGTGTTCACACTGAATATGTGTTCATACCCCATTGGTTCCTCTTTAGTTACATGCCACACACAGCTACAAGAGGTTCTGGGATAGGTGGTATTCATTGAAGATGACCATTTGCAGGCTAAAATTCTCTCACTGTGTGTAATAGAGAAATTGAATCTGTGAATGAACACATGGATGGAATGGTCCCAGTAAGCCAGTAAGGAGAACGAAGCCACTCTCCACAGGGTGGGCTGGCAGCTTGGCAAACCAGCTTTTCTCAGGAGGGGCCAGTCTTTCTCTGGCCGCCTTTCTTCTCAGGAGGGTCCATGTTTTCTCACTGGAAGAGGTCCACAGACATGAAGGAGGGCCTAGTTTTACTCAATGAATTGACTATAAAACTTCTCTCACAGAAACACCCAAGATAATGTTTGGTCAAATTATCTGGAGCAACTCATGGTTCAGACAAAACTGACCACATTATGGTGGAAGTGAAGCCAGATGTTGGCGGACAATGGTAGTCGCTATGGGACCAGAGTTTTCTGTTGGAAACAAGAATGTGAATCTTCGAGGCTGATGACTTGTCACCAAGCTGTTTCACCAATTTTTATACTTTGCACAATAGTGGTGCCCCATGGGCTGGCATTTCCTCTCTTCACACCTACACCAGATTTTGTGGAAATAAGGTCTAATTTCTCCCCCTGGCCTTGGATTGCAACATATGACAACCCATCTATCTTTGGGAGGAATTGGAAGAAGAGCTGTTGCTGCCTTCAAGTGCGTCTGGTTAGGGTTAGGAGTACGCTGAAGATTTAAGGGCAGTGATTCCTGAAATGGGAACCCCAAAGCTGGGACCCTGCCCTGACTTTGTGGCAATCATGAGACCTGGCACAGGGTGAGTTTGAGCAAGATACTTCCCCTCACTGGGGTTTAGTTTTAACCCAAAAAGTGAGAGAACTCTTCCTTGTCTCCTCTCAGGGCTACTAAATAATTGAAAATTATTATCTAAGGAAAATAAAAATGCAAATATAACATTAAATAATGTGCATACACAAAATGGAAGAATTCTACTCCTTCCATGCACCTTTTTCTTCTGTACTCTGTACAGCAAATGCTAAGGGCCTAATTCTTACTGTAGACCAGAGCTGCACCTAGTCTTCCTGGGGTGCACAGGTGGGTTTCCTTACCTGGATCTCGCTCTGACCCTTACTGCTTGCAGAACCTTTTCCTCTGAATGGCTTACCCCTCACCACCCATAATCACCTCTGGCTTGCAAACACAGCCTCAGGGCCAACAGTAGTTTATCCAATTTCATCTTTATCATGAATCCTCTACATGAAGCCCTGAGCAAGAAAATCAGCTCGCACACTGTGTTTCAGGCCCGCCATTACTCCCAAGTGATGAAATGTACACAGAGACCCTCAAAATTGGTGTTAAAAGCACATAAACCTCTTGAGTTGTTGAGATTCTAGCCCAAGCAGGGTGTATGTGTAATATCACTAAAAGCAAGTATGATGGATAAAAATGAATGATGGCCCCTTCCAAACGTAAACCGAGCTGCTCATCCCTCAGGGTTGTTTATAAATAGAGGGGGGTCCATTTGCTCAGGATCCCGGGGACAGGCCGGCACTCCATTTAGATAACAACCACAGTTCTCACCCAGCCGTCACTCTCCAGCTTGCACGGGGCGATTAATCAAATGGTGTTTTGGTTTCTCCAGATACACATCTAGTCCTTCCGGTGCAGAGTGAGCTGAAGATGGCTTCCAGAGTTTACAGAACATTCCAGCCAGTACATTAGAAGAAGGCAGGCCAAAGAGCGTCCTTAGCCTGTGGGGATGAATGTTGGGATGGAATGTTCAGTTGAAAACAGCTGCATGGGTGGGGATTCTGAAAGCTCACTGCCACATAGGCCTGACCTTTTGGGGTACCACTGGCTCAATCAAAAAGGTTGAGTGACCCTTGTTGTCTCATCAATATCTTGAATGGGAAGGACAACAAAACTAGAGGAACTGGAAGCACTGAGTTGCCCAATGAGGCCATATTCAGATACAGACAAAGGGCACTACACTCTCTGGACTCCTCACCTCCACTTAGGAGGAAAGAGGGGTCACAGAGTTCTGTGTGCTCCTATAAGGCACTGCTGCCCCCACACTGCCAGCCTAATGACCAAAGTCAACCTCACAGGCCACCAGGCCCTTCATTTCAGGTGGAAGCAAGTTCTCAGGAAGCCCAGGGCTCTTGTATCTTCCTGGACTCTCCCCTACAACATGCTCCAGGAAATTTCTAACCTTAGCCATCTCCCAGTCTCCCCCTTTCAAGCCCTCTGGATCTTACAGTCTATGATAAGCAAGACTTTCTCCACCTTCCATCTCCCCAAATGCCCCCTTCACTTTTTGTTCCAACCCATGCTGGCTTTCTACCAAGAACGGCATCCTCTACAGCCCTCCGAAGAGAGGCCAATGTCCTTCACTCTCTTTGAAGTTTCTGCTTCAAAGCGTATACCATCACCACAGTGATGTTGCCACAGTCTCTGGTTGTGGTCATTGACTGACCCTTGGCTCTCCCCACTACCCCCACTACTCTGCTGTTAGATTTCTTGGTGGCTTCACTAGCTAGAATGATTACTCTTGCAACATCAAGACTTCACAGTGCTTTGACGATTCTCCTCCAATGACCTTGTCCTCTGATCTATCCTGGACATCACACTACCCTCCCATAACAAATGGCCACCATCTTCTCTCCATCTTAATTCCTCCTCCCCATTATGGAATAAACTTGCTGTGTTCACTCTCACGGTACCCAGGCTTCTGTGTCCAGTGTCTACGTATAAAAGTTCTTAGCCAAAGGAAGAAGTGGAATTCAAAGTCTGTGGCTAGCTCATGGCTTAACTTATGGAAGAGAGACTATGGCTTTTTCTTTGTAGAGTTGTGGAGCATAGAGTTGGGGAGCATCAGCTCATTCAAGATATTGTGTGGACCAGACTAGCTGTGGTTTAACTCCGCTGGGACCAGCAATCAATCCGTTGCTCTCACCACCCTCCCAACCAGCACCATCCCTCTCACACCCTGTGCTTGTTTCCCCACCTTAGATTTGTGTGCTCTGTGTTTAGAAATGTTCTTGGCAGATATGTTTTTAAGCACTCCAGTCCCCTTCTAGTCTCATTATATCGGTTGGCAAAATCCTACCCCTTTTTAACAGGTAATCTTCCACCACTTCATGCCTCTCTATTCATAGCAGCCAGTAGCCACTGAAACAAAGCGTGTATATTTCACATTCATATTCATAACCAATCATTTCAGTTGGATCTATCTATCTGATAACTCCCATCTATCCATTGTACCCCTCGAAAACACCTCTCAGGTGTGTAGGTCCAGGGTAAACTGGCCTTCTCCAAGCAATCAAAAGAAAAGTCCCACTTGTCCCACTGTTTTCATCCTGTATCTCTGTTTGTGCTTTATAGTCAGTCTTCTTTCTAGTAGCTAGAGAGGATACAGCCCTGTTGCCATGCTGAACCAACCCCTCCCCTTGTACATTCACTCTTATCCCTTTTTCCCAAAGTGTGCAAACCATTCATATTCATACACACTCTTTCCCAGTCAACATTGGGGTTTGAGTTCTGTTATGTTTGAGTACTATGTGGAGGATCACAAGGCTTGTGGGATGCCGGGAGCTGTACAGATATTAGTGAAGAAGTTAAAAGGGTACCATGATTGGTACCCCTTAACAAACTGGGGCGACTCAGACAGGACAGTTCTAGACCCTCCTTTTTAAACTTGCTAGAGATACTTGGGGAATTTGTTTTCTTACTGACAGACTGGGAATTACTTTCTGACCTGAGAAATTGATCAGAGTGTGTGACTTCTAATAGGCATCACTAAATGAAAATTTAAAAAATGATAGTAAGTGAGGGCCAGTGAGGTGGTTCAGCAGGTAGCAGTGTTTGTCACCAAGCCTGAAGGCATGAGTTCTGTTCCTGTGACCCACATGGTGCAAGGAGAGAGCTGACTGCTACAAGCTGTTCCTGACCTCCAAGCGAGTGCTAAGAGAGGAACCCACGTGTGTGAGCACAAATAAATGAATATGGAAGAACCATTATTAAATTTAGCTGGTAATTTTTACTAAATGTAGGTTTGGGGAAGTGTTTTCTTTCACCAACCCTGTTCCAACAGATCGACATAATCTCTAGGATTTTAATCTAAGAAATGAAAGTTCCCTTTATCCTTAAATCAAAACTTCATGCCTGGGACTATAGAGATGTCTCAGCTGTTTAGAACAGGTCATGGTCTTTTAGAAGATTTGTAGAGTGGCTCACAGCTCCCGAGAATCTGGTGCCCCTGGCCTCTCTGGGTACCCTCTCCAGATACCAGTGTGCAAATAGTAGTCACCTGAGCGCATACTCAGACGCAAAATTAAAAATGATCTTTTTAAAAAGACAGTATTTCTTGCCTGCTTCCCTCGATTAGGTACCTGGGATTACAGGTAGACTGGGGTCTCACCTTTATTTTCAGCATAGATGTCCTTACAGCTGTAAAGTGTTAGCTTCTGGACACTGACCAGGGAATGCAGTTCCACAAAGCAGGCTGCTGAGTGAGAGAGTTCCAGTCACGTGACCCCTAGGGAGTCTAGTGAGCAGAAACTAAAAAGAAAAGGAGTTACTTTCCAATTCTAACCCCCTTCCTGGTGCTTAGCACAAGTATAGAAGAACTAGACCCCAGACATGTGAATTGACAGTGGGATCACAGGACCTAAGCAAGTGTTTCAAATATTGGAAGGGAAGGGGAGACACTGGGTTAGGGACCTGGAGCCAGAGCTGCCCCCTAAGCTGGTACATTGGTCTGAGAGATGCAGCTTGTCCAGGCACTCAAGAGGCAGATGCTGGTGTCTACCACAGGCTCCTTTTCAGCTCCTCCTTCTAGGATTGCAACTTTCGGGAAAGAAATCGCCAGCCCCGCCCATCACAAGGCCTGCCTCACATGCTTTGAGGATTAGCATCGGTCTTATATAACAATCTAATTAATGTTTTGATAATTTAACAATTTTGTATGCTTTTGGGGGGCTTTCGGGGGGACCAAAAGCTTTTCCATCACAGAGATGTTTTTTTCTGATCCCATTAATGAGAAACACCCGTGCCGCCACTGCTGAGCCCAGTGCGTGGGAACAGTGTTCCTGAAGTTGGAGGTGAGTGATCCCTGGCAGGAGGGCCAGTGAGGAGCTAGGGGGCCAGGGTGGGGCCTGAGAGAAGCGGGACATGGCTATCTCATCTGTTCCCAGCCTGGTTTCCCACTGCGACTTCCTTGCACTAGGGCACTCTGGAATCACTGCTCCCACTGGCTGGTGTGTGCCCACTTGTTAAGTGCCTCTGAATAAATCCCGTCGTTCCCTGAGATAAGATAGCTCCCATTTCAAGTTGATACAATAATCTTGTTTCCTACTTTACTCAGTGATGGATAAGCCAATCTGCCCCACCTTCAACAGTGAAAGAAGGATTTCTGGATTGCTGAGAAGAAAAAATTGAACTGTATTTGGAAACTCCATATACCCCACAGGTAAGGACTCGTGATAAGGGATGTGCCTTCTGCGTGATGAGCTGTGCCTTCTAAGAAAGTGTAGCCACCTTCCTCCTCAGACAAGAGTGCCGGCCCCTGGCTGGGATGGATAGGTTAGAATCTCCGTTCTCGGCTGCTTTGCTATGTGTCCTTGTCCTGGTTAGCTGGCCTCCCGGAACTCCTCACTCATAAATGGGTGCACTAATGGCAGTTCCTCTGCTCTGCATGAAGTTATCATGAGGTTGAATGAAATAACGAACAAACAGTCCTTTCTTTATACGATTCAAAAAATAAGCATTTTGGCACCTGGTGAGCGACCAAGCACACTTCTGTTTTAGAGTCAGTGGCGGTAAGTGACCACCCATCTGATGCTCAGCTTGCACTCCGATGGCAAAGGGCACAGCCCCGCTGTCTCCCACAGTAAACACACAGGATATTTTACAGAAACCCCAGGATATACAAAAGAGGCGAGAGCCAAGAAATATGAAGTCAGCACGTTTGGATACTCGAGGTTTGGTAGAATCTCTAGGATCTCACTTTTCACTTAAAGAGACAGAAGGGTACAAGTCCCTGGAAACCTGTGCCCCCAAAGCTCAATCTCAGAAGAAGGAGTCTGCAGGTGGTAGTCAAGGGCCCAGAGCACAGAACACTTCTGAATTGGCAGGTGGCTTCAGTTCTTTAGTGAGCTCACCACTGTAAGGCGTGGGTTTTCTGCTCAGTTCATGGGACAAAATGGAGGTGAACGAGGTGGAGGGCGGGCTGGGGGCTCTCAGGAAATGTAGATCACAAACTCTGGGCCAAACTGCCTGTGTCTAATGCACATTTGCCAAGTTATATAGCTTGTCCATGCCTTGGTCACTTCATTTGTAAATTGAAGATAACAAACAGTATCTACCTAGTGTGAGGTCCACAAGGGGTAATCTACACAAGCCCTTCGTGAGGTCCCTGCACATAGCAACCTCTCTGTAAATGAGAGTAGAACACAATTGGTTTTTACAGAGGGAGAAGGAAGCATTTAATCAATCAGGAAGTGTCACAGCACCGGGTTCTCACCACTATTCTCGCCACTAAGTAAATGCATTTGATCCAGATCACGTGGCACAGTGGATTTTCATTGCTGCCATGGGAAAGTGAGGCCCAGGCAGAGCTCTGTGCCCAGCAGAAACTTCAGAGTGCTCTCGGTCACCAGAATTACCACCCTGCCCTCTGCCCTGAGCACAGAAGAGAAGCTGGGACTGGGGGTGTAGTTCAGCTATGTATCATTTGCCTAGCATGAATGACATGGGCAAGCCCCCCTTTGTGTGCCTCAGCAAACACACACACACACACACACACACACACACACACACACACGAGCTTGCTTTCATCCATTTCCATCCAGGCTGTCTACACTGGGAGCTGCTTTAGTTCATTTCCGCTCCCAATGCTCCTCCCGGTTCTTTCTTATCAGTGGTGTCCTGTAGGGACAGAGTCAGCTGGAACTGAGAGGTGGCCTGTGAGAACAAACATGGGGGACTCTGAGGTTCTGTCCAGCACAGCCCATGTGAGCCCTTCTTCCTGTCTCTCTTTTACACCAGTCCTCACTGGCCCTCAGCATGCAATAGCTCTGTTTGCCAATGGCCATCAGGAGGAAGAAATGGACAGCTCTGTCTGTTGTGATCTTCCCTGTAGAAGGTGAAGGAGTTACACACATGAGCAACTGCTGGTGGATTGTAGGCTGGGAACTCTGTGCTGCGGATCCTTACAGAGGAAGGGTGAGACTTGCAAACCCAAATCTGTATCCATCTCAGTTTTAGTACAATTTTTATTTATTTACAGTTTTATTACAGTATTTATTCATTCATTTATCACATAATTTATTACAGTTTTATAACAATTACCCTGTTAAATGTCATTCTGGAGAGTAGACATGTGCCACTGGGTCTTCCTGCTGAGACACATCTGGAGGTCTTCTGAGACTTCACTTTCTAAGGAAATAGAAATGGGGGAGGCCTCTTGCTCAGTGGTTCTTATCATCTTAAGAATGGTGATGAACACAGAGCACGAGAGCAGTGCGGGTAAGTAATCATGGGCCTGCCTAAGCACAGGGGCCAGCCTCATGTCCTGAAACTTGCCCTGCAGGGGATCCAGAAGCTCTGCAAAAATCCACACCCCCGCATCTGTGCCCTTCGCTGGGCTTGGAAGCCAGGGTGAAGAAAGAAGGGCTCAGGCTCCTTCCTCCTCAGCCACACAAAGGTTGAGGTCATAAGGAAGGGTTGCAGGACCAGTTTTCTGTGCGGTGATCCTGGGAACCCAGGAAGGGGAATATGAGACACAGGGGTGTCTCGTATCCTTTTCTCCCCATTGCCACGGAGCATGACTGAGGCCACTGCGCCTCTGCACCATGCTGCTTGGGAAGCAGCAGGTCTCTGTGATGATGTGTGTGTCACTGTAGCCCCTCGGAGCTTGCCATTCATAGTGGCCTGTTCTAACCCCATGAGCAGTTTCTTTGCCCCATTGTGCTTGGGCCTGGTAAGGTCCAAGTCATCTAGGAGACAAAATCTCAGGAATCCCAGGACCTCTAGTTTCTCACTAGTTTCTCGATGTGCCAAAGAACAGGAAGACAAGAGCATGCTGGTCCTCTGCTTCAGCTCTTTGTGCCCTGGTATAGGCCCTTCCTTTATCCTTCATCTCTGACCCTTCTTATTAGGGACCTACAGAGGTGTTCAGAGGCCCAGGCTCTCTCTGTGTAGGATGTTGGGCTCAGGCGCTGAGAGACAGAGAGCTGCCGAGAGCCAGACAGGGGGCCTGCTGGAATTCGGGTGTTGACTTTTGCCAAATTCTTTAAGAGGAATGAACACTTACTGGCTTTGTAAAGTCTTCCAAGGGGGCACTGAGGTTTTCCTAAGGATTTACCCTGTCTCCAGCATGTAACACCTATGAAAACTCTGCTATTGAGAGTTATATACCAGAAATGCCAGATAATTCAAAGGCGGCCCTCCCGTCTGCAGGAGAAATAAACACAACACCCTTTGCTTCACACAGACACCTCTGACCTCTCTACACTGATGGCCACGTACCATTTTAGTAGTGACTTCTGTCTTTTTAAGAGTTTATTCTCTCATACATTCTCCCCCCTCCCCTTCCCCAGATCTACCCCTCCTCCATTTCCCTTCAGAAAAGAGCAAGTCTCCCAGGAATATCAACTGAACATGGCTTGACAAGATACAATAAGTCTAGGCACAAATCCTCATATCAAGGCTGGATGAGGCAACGTGGGAAGAAAAGGGTCCCAAGAACAGGTAGGAGAGTCAGAAACAACCCTATTCCCACTGTTAGGGATTCCACCAAAAACCCCAAGCTAAATAACCATAGCACGGATGCAGAGGACCTAGCTCAGACCCATGTGGGCTCTATGATTATTCCTTCATCTCTGTGAGCCTCCGTGAGCCCTCCTTAGCTGATTCTGTGGGCAGTGTTTCTCGTGGTGTCCTTGACCCCTCTGGCTCCTACAATCTTTCTTTTCCTTTGTCCGAAGGGTTTCAGCAGTGATGTATAATATGCTATGTTATTGGCCTTGTCACAGAGGTTATATCTAGTGATCTAAACCAACAATCTAATATGAATGAGCTATAACAAGAAAGCTGGCTGTCTACTTTTAATAAACTTTTATTCTAGGTAATGCAAATGTATTATGTTATTACATCACGTGTGTGGGACATTGTGTTATACATATGTCTGTATTATATATCTTATATGTAAGTTATATCTCATACATCTGTATAAAAGCACTCCATTGACCTTCATTACTTAGAGATGATTTAGATTTCCTTTTCTAGACTTCTAAACACCTTCTGTCGGAATAGGTCCAGATATGACCACATGCATTCACTGAAGAAGAGGGGTGCAGTTTTTTAGCTGGTGGCATCATCAGGCCATTAGCCATTCCATCCCTTTTAAATGCAACATAATTACATAAAAGCATATATTGACACACTGTCATTTCTTTTCTAGCTCTGCAAATAGCATACCAGTTCACTCATAAGCAAGCCTACTGCAGACAAGTTCATATTTTCATAAATCAAATGTCTAACAGAAACCATTCATATAGCATACAGCTAGTTAAGAACCTTCTATGCTTCTTGGAGCCAATTCAAGAATAAAGTAAATTGAACTTGCTACAGGACCAAAAACTCACCACTAAAGTCTACTAAAGTCAGCACTTTCTGTGGTGACTTTAGTAGACATTTGTAGAGAAAATATCTGTGTATTATATGTATGCAATACCTGTCAATAAACAAACAAACAAACAAACAAACAAACAGAAAACCAACTATAGCCTATAGGAAAGGCTATAACAGAAGGCAGGACATCTGATAGGCAGAAAGGATTCTGGGATAAAGCAAGCAAGGAGAAAGTTGTAAGGGGAAGATGTGAGAAAGAGATGTATGGTACCTGAACAGAGGTAACCAGCCATGTGGCAGAACATGGATTAGTATGAATGTGTTATTTTAAGTTATTAGATAGTCAGGGAACAAGCCTAGCTATATAGCCTAGGTATTTGTAAATATATTTTGAGTCTGAGTCATTATTCCAGAGTTTGGGGCCGAGAGGAAAATATCCACTCATTATAGACATTTTCAGGTTTGGATTTTTTTTTTTAACTAGGCACTTGATATCTCCAAATTCCCAATCCATATCCTCACACCACAACTTCTGAAGCTTATGTTTCCATCTTCATCACTTACTTCACTTTGGAGAACTCTACACACAGAGAAAGACACAGACTATAGTGGGCTCTCCTGCATTAACTCCCTCTGTTGTTTTCTAGTTAATTGCCTACACCACACCACACAAGTTCAAAATGGTGGCTGAGGCTTGGGCATGTGACTCAGTACTGGCTAACTGGACTTGAGGAAAAGAAGACTAAGGCTTCTGGGAAAGGAGTATTTGACCAAAAAATCAGTAAAGTGCCAGGCATAGATGCATACTTGTAATCCCAGACCCTGAGAGGCAGAGGCATGAGATGAGCTATTGGATTTCAAATGTCATCACGGAGTCTCTGCTTGGTCATTCTTGTTTCCACCTCACCTCCCAACTTCTTGCCTTGTGAGTTAATAAGTAAATGCCTGTTATGGCTTGAATCTGAAACCCACCATGAAGGCTTATGTGTTGGGAACTTGTTTATCTACTTTATGGGCTTTAGGAATGTTATCGGATTCTATAGGCTATGATTTAATCAATGGATTAAGCCCATTATAGATTTTTTGTGATGTGATGGCATCATTAGGACATGAGGTCTAATTGTGGGAAGCAGATCCTGGAGATAAGTTCTGGAAAGGTATCCTAATCACTACCCTCTCTCTGTCCCTCCCTCTAATCCTTCCTCTAGCTGTTCCCATTCTTCCATCTGCTTCACCTTGTCAGTACCAGAGTCTCATGGTCTAACAGTTTCACCTGCTTAGAGAGAGAAGCAGAGTATTCCTTCCCCTGAGAGCTAAGTACTCCCGAGTCAAAGTCACAGCATGAAGTGAGTGAATGTTCTGGAGATGAAAGTCCATGATGAGATGGGCTTCTTTTACCCTCCACACACTGCTCCCATCCATGCCCACCTGGTTCTTGCTGACAGAGGGTCAGGCAACAGCGCAACCAAGGACTGTGATAAGAGGAGCTCTTGGCAAATGGTGCGCCGATTGTCTTTGAGATTGTACCCCTGTGGGACTAAAGGCTCCATTCAGCTCAGAAGAAAATGAAATGGATACATGCCTGTAATCCCAGAACTTGAGAGCCACGGGCAGGAGAATGGTAGTTCAAAGCCAGGCTTGGCTACATGGCCAAATATGCACTCAATCATCAATCAACCAATCAACTCAACCTAACTAAAGAAAGGAACGAGAGGCATACTAGAAGCCAACTAGCAATTTCTGTCACTGTTTTCTTCAAGTTCTAAAGTCCAGTACCTCTTGTTCCCTTCAACAGCTTTCCCTCCCAACAGGAAGGAAGCCACTTACCATCTTACTCCTTGCAAAACTTGTCCACAGAGGCATTCTGCTCTGCCACATACTCCTAAAGGGAGTGATTGTGTTTTGCTCTTATCAGGATGAATGTGGATTCTCTTTACTACTAGAAAAGTGTGGCTGAGAAAAAGCATACACAATCAAAGCTGCTTCTCAAGAATTTAAAATCAACACAGCATACTCTCGTGTGATGGGAGGACAATTTCCTATGCCTTGGCTCCACTTGTTTGGGAACAGTAGGTCTTGTAACTCATGCCAAAGGGACATGGAATCTTTCTTATCCTGTCTGGTTTCACTCTCTCTTTGCTACCCAAGAGGGATGGCACCACATTCCCATTCCACTTTTTTATATCTCAGGAAACAAAGGGATGATGATGGTGGTGGTGGTGATGATAATGACAATAATGATGACAGCGATGATGGTGATGATAATGGTGACTGTGATGATGATGGGGATGATAGTGGTGATGATAAGAATAAAATCACTGAGCTTTACCTGGACTACTTTAAGCACCTCTCACAACCCTTTGAGGTCAGCAGTTCTCCTCAACCTCTGGATGTGAAAACAGAAACTTAAAAAAAAAAGTCATGTTACTTGCTTAGTAACATTTAGGATAAAGTTTCCCCATTTAGATCCAAAATAAATGGGTAATTTTGCTTTGCTGTTAAATTAACAGTTATTGTGGATTTTTCTAATGATCAATTCTCAGTGACAGAACAAAGTTACTTTTCATTTCCTTTCCAAAACGATGGGCCTCTGTCTGTGTGTGTCTATGCTTATCCCTGGGTTTTCTTTACCACCTTGGCACTTCGCTCTCTACAGATATACTGCCTCTAGATTTTAGACATACTATGTTCACCTCACTTTTAACGGCACTTCATCAAAACCTTCAGACTTGGTTTGACCTTCAGAAATCATACAGCTTGGGAGTAACTGTGCAGCATGTGGCTCCGGCACTATAATAATCACACAGGGACGTGTCTGAGGAAGTTTTCACGGCAATGGCAATACTGTTTGGATGTTTTTAGGATGTCATCTAACTCTTGAAACGTAATTCAAGTCCTCCCTTGTGGCTGCAGCTTGAACCCCAGTGCTGCAGGGGAGACCGGGCATGTGGCTTTAGTCTCCATCTCAAGGCTTCAGCTATCAACAAAAAAGTCCCTCAGAGGCAATCCCAGGCTTTTCAAGGCAGGAGCCAAGAAATTGAATCACATGATGACATTCAATAATTTTTTTAAAATGAAACACACGCAAAAGGATAAAGTCCTAGGGCCTGCACCTCAGCAGGTGGTAGGCGTCTTCTGCTCTGCAGGCTGTGGGGACTTGAAGCAGGAGAAGCGCAGCAGCAGGAGAGATGCAGGCATTCTCTGAGGCCAGTCTCCTCCAGGGATGTTTACAGGCACTGCTTGGCCAACCAGATACAGCATTCTCAGCTGGTCTCATTAGAGTACACCGGGAAGAATTTGATTTGTTTGGTTTTTCAAGACAGGGTTTCTCTGTGTAGCCCTGGCTGTCCTGGAACTCACTCTGTAGACCAGGCTGGCCTCGAACTCAGAGATCTGCCTGCCTCTGCCTCCCAAGTGTTGGGATTAAAGATGTGTGCCACCACCCGACTGGCACCAGGCCGGACTTTTGAAAAAGCAAGAAATATTTCCAAGATGCCAGAGAAAATAAGGTAGGGGCATTTTCTAGTTCTCTTTCCTCCCTTAATGATGCCCCCACCCCACCACACATTTATCGCTGACTCTTTTTGGTTCTGATCTCTTCTCAATATTTATTGATTTTTAACAAAATATTCCTTGGCATATTAGTCATCTCTGAGAATGTTGGTAGCTTGCCTTCAGCACTCATGTGTCTTTATGGTAGCCCCCATGATCAATATTTATGGAACACAGTGTACTAGGCACACTAAACACATAGAAAACACTGTCCTGCTCTTGAGCTAACATGCTGTAAGGGGGGAATGCTCCTCTATTTAAAATGGCATTTTGGGGAGGGTGTTTTCTGTAGAACACCGAGGAGATACTAGGTAGGGTGTGAGTTTTGGGCATGATTTAGTGCCATTATTATTTGAGGAGAAGAAGAGGAAGATCTTAAAGGAACAGAGCTCGGGATAGGCTTTTCAAGAGATAAACACAGTCTCAAGTGAGAAGAGCTGGGCTGAAAGAAGATGAGGGGAGTCTGTGGGGTATAAGCAGAGGAAGCAGCCAGCTTAGACTCTAAATGAAGCTGGAACTTTATGCCAAGCCCAGGGCCACCTAGTAGGAATGGTTCGTAACAAGACAGAGAATAAAACGGGAGGCAATCTTGGGTACCTGGCAAATAAAAATGAAGGCTCTGAGGCAGGCTGTGAGAGCATCAAGAACTTCTGAAAAACCAAAAGCAAATTAGAGGCATAGAACTTAACAGTTAATGCTACCCAAGAGCATCGTGGGTCAAGAACATTTGGCTTCCTAAGTTGGAGACTATGATGGCCTTTCTTATTCTCCCCAGTGGTACGCTCACAGCCAAGCACAGTGACTGCTCAACAGGTGTTCTATTTGTTCCTCTGTGAGCGGAAGAGGAAGTGTATCAGATCCCGGGTATTCCAGACTGGCTTCCATGTAACTTTAAGGCCTCATTAACTCATCCAGGCCCCATGGTTCATGCTCCTGCCTCACCCTTTACCCCAGAGGGAGCTGCCACTCAGAGCAGTGAAGCTGTTTCATAATTCTCCTCAAGAAGCTACTGGGAAAACCAGGGCCAGAAGCACAGTTGTCCACCCTCAGATGGTACACCTAGCTTGATGTGACCACTGTCCCACCGACCCCTCCTTGCTGCAATGATCAACTGGGCTGTGACAAAACCCCAGGATGTGGGCAAGGGCAGGAATGTGTTGGGGGTTGGTCTCCATGGTCTCAGGCACTGGTTCACTGTTCTGCACCCAGATGGGCCCCATCCTGTGCTGGGTAGCAGCCTCAGGCGCTGTGTTTTTCTATTGAGGGTCTTTCATTCCTTTCTCCCTGCCCCCTCACCTCTCTATCAAATGCAGAACGGACCCCAGGAATAAAACATAAGCGCTCAACCAACAGAAAGCAAAGGTTAGAAACTGAACGCCAGCCCTCCCAAAGCCAGGAAATTCCAGAGCTGCGGTTCTCATGGCAAGGGACTTCAAGTTACATATTTTGCAGTCTGGCTAACTGGTTGTACTTTTCAGTGTGAGGCTTAAGACAGGGTCTGCCTATGCCACGAGGGTGCCTCTGGGCTCTGAGACCCATATTAGGTTGCACACAGGCTGTACTGTGGATTAGCTGTGAGATTTGCAAATGTATGGTTTACAATGTGGTAAGAGCCTCGCGGCCTGCACGCAAGCCGTTCTGCAGCAGTTACTGGGGCCTAGCTCCCTGTGCTGGGGCTGGGGGAGACCACTCTTCTGTCCTCTAGGCCACATTAACAACAGCTGGGGCCCACAGGGCTCTAGAGCTCTAAGACTCAGGCTACAGGGCACTTAAGCATGATTGTCAGGAGTCCTCCCTCCTCCCCACGTGACTCGGTAGGCTTCCCGGAGTAAAACCTTCAGTGCTTCACAAGGCCAGGCTGACGGGCGCCCCAAGGCTTTGGAATCTGAAGACTGGACTCCAGAAGGGGTTTATTAATCAGTTATGAGCTCGGTTCAGAACCCTAAACTCTCCATGCTCATTCTTGTCTTTTGACTCCCAGTGTGTGTTGGGGGGGGGGCAAGATGAGCACCAACTGCTCACTGCCCCACTCACTAGAGCTAACTCAGGGTGCTCCCGGGCCCACAGCAAGGGACAAGGTGCATCCTAACTGAGCTAGAAGACAGCAACCAGGAAACTAAACTTTTCTCTAAACTTTGTTTCAACCAAGGAATCCGAGAGCCCATGTTTTTCTGTCTCTAGCCTGTCCCAGGGACTGGGAATGTTGTGCCGAGGACGCTGAGCTGATGTCTCAGGCAACAACTTTATCTGGCAGTTCTGTTTGTGGTCCTTGTCATTTCTCTCCTGCACCCACTTCTCTCCTCAAGACACCAGGCTATCTCCCAGTGACTTTCCGGGACCTTGCAGGTGCCTCACACCCGTCCTCACCAGCCTGCCCCGGACTATATGCCTGGTTCGGCAGTTTACTTTTCTCTTCTTCATCCCTCATACACAGGCTTCTTGGCAAACTTCCTCCCAGCAAGCTGTCACCACCCAAAAGACATGATAAAGTTAATCTAATAACAATGAATGCACTTGTGTTCTATAGCAAAGAAACATATGTAGCAAATGTTTTTCTCACCCCACATCAGCCCCTGATACTATTCACCTTCTTTCACCAGTTATGGAGGAAACAAATACCCATGGTTCCATGCAGCTAAATGGCCTGCTCTAGATTTTTGCATTCAAGAAATACTGGGACTTGAATTCAAGCCCTCTGATTCCAGTGCTCACTACTCTTTCCTTTGACTCTGCTGTTTCTGCCTCTGTCCTGCTGGGGGATCATACGGGCTCTCTCAGGATTTAATCTGTTACCTGTCTGGGTGGGGTTTACATCTTAGTACCAGTGCTTCTAACTGGAAGAGGAAATCATCCTGAGAGAGAGGCTGATGGGAGAACACAGAACAGATGCCTCTCTCTTGACCTGCTTGAGAAAGAAATGAGTTGTGCTCATACAAAGAAAGAAGCCAATGTCAGGCTTTGCACAACAGTGTCCTGAGTGGTAGGTGGGCATCAAAGAGCCTGCTTTTTCTGAGGCCAGCTCTTTACTGGGAGGCGGGCCTCTCTTCCAGATTCTGATTGTACTTCTCACAGAAGCCATGTGATACCCTTCTTCACATTCCCCTGGAAAGCCCCAATTCCCCTCCAGTCCTTCACTAGTCATTGAATTAATTAAATTAAATAATCAACATTGCCCTATTCATCTGTTCATGAAGCCAAGCCACCCAGGCAGCCCATTCTTGAGAATGGGAGCTTAGGAGCTGAGACATTACTGTGTGCAGAGCCAGGACTCAAACTTAAGTTTCTATGGCTCTTTATTGGAGAAAATAAATAGGAAGAAATCATTTTAGCCTGCTCAAAAACTCGTGTGTGTATGAAAATGGATTCAGTCTACATTCTACATAACTAGACTAGATGGCCTTCCTTCGGGTGTAACTGGACAATTGGCCCTTCAGTCTGAACATCACTCACACTGGTGCCTGAGATTCCATTATCTGAGATGTAAAACTTCATGGTCTTAAGATCTTTTAGACAGGCATTATATACTCTGTGATTAGGGTTGTGTAACACCACGACACTAATAAGATTAAAGAAAGTCTACTCAAGATGAGCTTCACCTGCTGCTAACTTTCTGGGGCCACAGGCTCTTAGCCAACTGATTCACCCTTTCCCCTTCCCATTGCCTGTGACAGTAGATCCCACCCAGCAGCATTTCCCAGGGGTCTCCGGCAGAAACAAATCATATCCATAGATTCCAGGTGCAGAGCCAAAGAAAGGAAGCAAGTGTATGAAGAAACGGCCCTGAGGACAGAGGACGGGAAGTGTGAGGGACAAGCAAAGAGAGGTGAAAAGGTAATACTGGTGTGGCCAGGAAGGAGACATGTGGGGCCCTCTTCCTAAAAGCAATCATTTGGGCTTCCTGTGCTCCAATCCAAATCTTTACACCCTGGGTTCACCTTACTTCAGCTTTCCCGGTGCCAGAAATCTCCCCTGAAGTGACCTTTTGTCGACTTGACTCATGAGTGAGCCTCATCATTTAACCTGGGGCGGCCATCTTCTGCTCCACCAGTTGCAAGTGAGATGGTCAGACTGGGCTGTGCAACTGAGACGGACTGAACAAAACTCAGGAAAAAGGCTGACATCTTTAGCTTTCAACTATTTTTTTTCTCAATTTTGCAACACATGAGGGCAATGGCCCTCACCCTTTTTTGGTCCTGGACTAATTCTTTTTCACATCTGTGCAATTAATGAGGACATGCTTTGAGGCAGGCGTGCTGGGAATCCCTGAATGCTTCCTTTGTGAAGAGGCTACCATGAGCCACCACACTGTAACTCCTAGAAATACACCATTCATGAACTATGTCTATGGTTATATGTTAACATATGTGATAGTTTTATGAGGGAAAACCCTACACATACAGAAGCAGCCAGCATAAAATCTACTGAGAAGCCTGGCATTGCTTTCCATTAAAAAATATTTCCAAGGGCCAGAGAAACGACTCAGTGGTTAAGACCACTGGTTGTTCCTCCAGAGAATCTGGTTTTGATCCCCAGCACCCATACATATGGCAGTTCACAACCTTCTGTAACGCCAGGGCAGAGGATCTGATGTTCTCTGCTGGTCGCCAAGGGCACCAGGCACACATGTGGCACACATGTGGCACACAGACATCTACGCAGGTAAAACATACATACATGTAAACTAAAATTTTAAAATTAAAAAATTTAGTATTTGCTTTATAAGACATTATCTTGATTCTCAGCTATGTTTCACTATCTAGCCAATTATATCACATACTATCTAGACTATGGAAAATTCCAGTGTAAGTTTACGGGAGAATGAGGAAGGCACTATCCCTTTATACCATCAGTTTCCTCCTTTCACATCTATGCATGATCATGGAGACACACATACACACAAGGATGTGCTTGTTTACTGTGTCTGCTTTTGTATTGCCACTGTGCTCTGATATTGTTGGGGTAACTGAAGACACTGGCAGTCCTTGATCCCAGCTAGCCACAGGGTGAACATTATGGGCCCCACTTTAGAGGCACATAGTTCCAGCTTTGGATGCTAGCTCTGTTATTGACAAATTCTGGTCTTGTAGAAAACTGTACAATCTCTTCAAAGCTTGAGTTTCTTCTTCTGTAATGAAAACGATAGTGTCTACCATCTGTAGACAACATGGGAGGATCAAAAATATAATGTTTGCAAAGAGACAGGTACAATATCTGGTAGACAAATGATGGGTGCTCCAGACATAGTGTACGTAGCTGGTATGATTAGGATGTCACTGTCATTATTACCCAGTAATAATGTAAGCTTCTTAAGTGTGGGGGATATTTGCTTCTCTAAGACCAGGCCTCTAGTTAGTGCTAAAGACGATACAGAAGCATGGATTTCATACAGATGCGCCATCTTTCGAAATCAATTAGTCTGACTCCGAGAACAGTTAGGCATCCGAGAGATACAGCTGGCAGGCCCAGCTCCGAGGAGCCTTTGGCCGGATTAGTCTGTGCATGTTGGGGGTAGTTGAGTAATAGCATCGAGCAAAGGCTCGTGTAAACAGTTAAGTAAACAGAGCTGCTGGTCTTTGCTTACAGACTGAAGGCTTCACACTGTGTGTGATGCTCGGCGTTGATTCTTGGACCATTTGTCTGGCGTTGTTTAAATCTTTCCAGAAATTTCCATGCACAAACACAGAGCTGAACGAAGATGAAGTAGACAATTCTGAAAGTTGAAGCCTATCAATTTCTCTTCTACACATGCGTCTACTCCCAGAAAGAGCTTTGTTTTATCTGGGCTGCCTTTGTGACTTGCTTTTTGATTGGTAGAGTTCTAGGACTTGAAAAACAGCTTCTTTTTTCTTTTAAATAAAAAAAAAAAAACAACTTTTAAAATTTATTTTTATTTTACACATTGGTGTTTTGCTGCACATTTGTTCATGGGAGGCTGCCAGAGTCCCTGGAACTAGAGTTACAGACAGCTGTGAGCTGCCATGTGGATGCTGGGACTTGAATCTTAGTCCCCTGGAAGAACAGCCAGGGCCTCTGAGCCTTCTCTCCAGCCCCAGAAAAGTTTCTGAAGAGTGCGTCTCCTTCCTGATTTTGGAAATCAGAAACTAGGGAAGAAGTCTG
Organism: Psammomys obesus; assembly: GCF_907164565.1. Lineage (NCBI taxonomy): Eukaryota > Metazoa > Chordata > Mammalia > Rodentia > Muridae > Psammomys > Psammomys obesus. Next base: position 49,100,701 of record NW_026585644.1, read on the forward strand.
ACCATCCCAAAGCTATATGGGAGAAAGTGCAGCACGAGAAAGGGCCGTGTGTGCAAAAGCCCTGATGCACCAGATAAGGCAAGGAGCTTGACCTTCCAGCAAATCGTCTTGACCACATAGGAGCTAAGTAAAGCCAAGAAGTCACCCTCTTGGCACTTATGTGGAACGGAGCTGCCTGGCTGTCCCCAGTCCAGCTGCAGAAACATGAGAGGTTTTTGTTTTTAATAAGTCATTGTGTGTTAGGGTTATCATTTATGCATCAACCAAAAGCCTAAACAGGAGGGCAGGGGCCAGGCAAGAAAAGCAGAAAGTGGCAAAGCTGCTGTGTCCACAGTCCCCAGCATCTGGCAGGTGGAAGCCTTTGCCTCTAGCCTCTGGTACAACAGAGGAAGAATCAACACTTTGCTAATCCGTGTCTGGATTTGAACTTACACCACTGAAACATATCCTCAACAGTTGTCAAGAAGAAAACATGTTTAAGCAACAGAGACAAAGGTGGCCCACGGCGCCTCTAGTAATTGTACACACTCATCCTCTCAGTAATTCTACCACTGTGATTTCTTGTGATTTTTTTACTTTACATTCCATTTTCACTTAAACACACAAATTACTCCTAGGTCTTTGTTTATGGCTTCCCTTCTCTAGACTATGCCCCGTTTACTCTTCTAATCTCTCTCTACCATTCTTTAAGACCCACGTGGTCCAGGGACTCCACTGAAAGACTATGTGCCTTGGTCTAATCTTTCCCAGAAGATTTGCAGCCCTGGCTTTCTGTAGCATAGAGAAAGTGTCACAGCTCAGGCAACTAAGACCAACTGAAGCTCAAGAGAACTAGGGTGTAGCCCAGTGGTAAGCCACTTCCTTAGCATGTATGAAACCCAAACACACACACACACACACACACACACACACACACACGCACACACACTTCTATCAGGCTGAATATCAAGATGGCAAGATACTTAAAGCAAACCTCATTTGAGAGGAAAATTAAGATCAAAACCACAGTCTAGATCTAATCATAGCTTATTCTGTGGACAAACAGTTCTGCTGTTATGAACAGTCTCCATGGACCAAAGGTGCCCAAGGAGTCCTAAGCTCCTTTGAGTAGCCTCCCTGGAAAGCATGCTGCCTCGGCTGGTCCTCCATCTTCAGTCAAGGCCACCAAGTGGACCACAGACCTTAGCATGGCTAAAAACTCAATCTTGGCTTATTAGGGGAGCTGAGTAAAAATCACACCTCCTGTGAAAAATGAAGAACTAAGAAATGACCAATTAAGAACAAAAACTAAAGGAAAGAAGACTCACTTCTTAAGTGACTGGTGGTGTCCCTTCTGAGCTGAGTTGCATAAGTAAACCGACTGGTCTTGTAATCATCAAATTATTGCCAATTGGTTTCTCAAGGCACTTAAGCAATTAGGAGAAATTGATATATTGGAACTGTAGAGACCTTAATTGCTTAAGTGTGCCAGAAGTATTTACTTATTGGAGGAATCTAATTAGTTGACATTTTTGAGTTATTAGTTATTCAGTAGTATGTGAATATTTGTTAGGATGTTAATTGCTTAAAAATTAGAAAATTGGGCAACAGGAGTTCATTGTGATTCATTTTCCATCAGGAGAGCCCCTCAGACACTACAAGCTTGGCTCCTCTGCCGGGAGTTCCTACCTCCAAGGCCCGGCTCCCTCACACCTTCCTCCACTACACCGGCCTTGCATTGCTTTCTTCCATGTGTGTTACTTTGCCAGCAAATAAGCAACATATCCTGTTTACTTTCCTTCATGCTCAGAGCAACATCAAATTGTTCTATTTTACAGAATTACATTTAGCAGAATTGAATAGGACTTTTAACCCAATGGAAGGACTGTTTTTTATTTTTTGTTTTGTGGTTGTTGTTGATTTCACAACAGTTTCCTGTGTAGTCCCTGTTGTCCTGGAGCTCACTACGTAGAGCTTGGTGACAGATTAGCACAAGGAGGAAGACATCAGTGTGGCTAGGAACCATGGCTCCGGCTCCTCACATGGAATGGCTGAGTCTCAGGAATAACGGAAAAATTCAGAAGGGAGGGTGAGGCAAAGGTCGTGGACCATGAGTTTGGAGCAGGGAAAAAGGCAAAGGGATAACTTGGGAGAGAGAGAGCTTGAAAGAGAGCTTGGGTGGCTAGAATGCTGCTGAAAGCCCAGGTGGAAACAATGTAAATGGTGAGAAGGGTCTGTGAGGCCAGGTGAGGAGAAAAGAGGAGTTGGCGGCTACATGGAGGAGAGGACCGCTGGGTAACTGGAGAAATGGCTGGTACCATGGAGCACAACAGGAGGCCCAGGGGACAGGATAGGGAAAGAGCTGCTGGGAGGGGTCCTCGCCTCAGTGGAGAGCAGGATGAGGCTGGGGAAACGTGATTCTCCAGAGATCTGGTGACCCGGAAGCCAAGAGGATTCAAACTGTGTCATATGAGGACTTGCCTGAGATGAGAAAAAACACTGAGCTCATTTGCATAAAGTGAAAACAGAAGGTTGGGTTTCTCATACTATGAAACCAGACTTTGTTTGAACCACACATTGGCCTACATGCCAACGAAGGTCTCTACAGTCATTAAAAGGCCTTTAGTGCCTTTAACCCTAGCACTTGGGAAGCAGAGACAGGCAGACCTTTGTGAGTTTGAGGCCAGCCTGATCTACAGAGTGAGTTCCAGGACAGCTAGGGCTACACAGAGAAACCCTGTCTTGAAAAAATAAAACAACAACAAACAAACAAACAAAACCTTAGTTCTCTTGTGGTAGAAAAAAAATCTCTTTATTGGAGCAGTCTGCTCTTTTGCACTAAGGGGGAAACACAGAGACGTGATTCAACCCTGTGACCTCCATCCTGGTGGTGAATGGGGCTGTGCTTCGGAAAGCCAATAGTCTCTGCAGCCGTGAGCATTTAAAAGGCTGCTTACTGCTTTTTACCTAACAAGTTCATTTTCACCCAGAAGGACTCAGCCACAGGACTGGCGGTTGTCAGACAGGTGGGCCCTGAAGCACGGCCTTAAGCCTGACTATGTCTTGTGAGGTAGCGTTATCCACAGTTCCAGCCATGTTAGGATCCCAGTGCAGGTCTTCTGACCTTAGCGCAGGCACTGATGGACAGAGGGTCCCACCAGAGCACCAAGACCTCAGGGACCACCGACAGGCTCAACCTGCAACCATGGCATTCCCCCCCACCCCCCAGCAAAGCAGGAGTTTGGTGTGTGTTGTGGCTAAATCCCTTACTGGCTGAGACTTCTTAATCCTCTGTTATTGTTTCTCTCCTTGACTAGATCCACAGCTCCTGAACACGGATACCATCTTCCTCAGTTACTTGCCACCAGATTGGTACCCTGGGGAGATTTTCAGTAAGAGTGTAACCAATTTGTTTTTTCTGCCTCTTTCTTTATCCTCTTTGTGAATGGAGAGCAGTTAAGTCTCCAACTATTTTTAATGTGGTAAACAAGTTTTATAAACACTCAATTTCTGGTAGAATATTTAAAAACTCTCCTAAATATTCATCTCCTAAATGAATTTAAAGATGTTCCAAATCTTAACAAAACTTTTGCCATGCTATCATATGGTTTAATTTTTAATTATGTTTAATTAAAAGGGTACAGTACACTTTTTGCTAATTTTTCTTTAATATATTCCAATTAGGTTTCTGTAGAGTTAATTAAAATATACTTTATGGCTATGAAATACCATCTCTGGCTCTCTAACTATTCTATAACTTGTTATTATTTTGCTTTAAATGACAAAGAGAAGTGTCCTTTAGATTTTGTTGAAAATATATATTAACAATATAATATGGCTAACTGTGTGTGTGTGTGACCAAGAGAAGAGAAACAGAGAAAAGAAAATCACCTAGGCAGAATAATGCTGGCCCCCTGGCCCCTAGGTGCACACAACATCAGCTTACACCAGGCTCTGAAATGGGTGAAATTCCAAGCCAAAGTTGATGACTACCTTATTGTTTTCTTATTGTCTATTGTTTTCTCCTTTTCAACACTCAAAGGGAGAAAGGACAAAAAATAAAAATGGTCTAGCTTTGGTAATAATTAGAATGCCTTTTTTTTTTTTTTCCTATTGATGGGAATCCTTTCCCAAAGTGTAATACCAGCTAGGATACCAGAACTACAGATGCCCCCGGGCTCATTCAAGCAGGAATTAGTCTAGGCATTATACACTTTCAGAGGGATTTTTTTTTTTCCTCCTGAGGGAGACTTGGGCAGTCTGCAGCTGATTTCAGGAAAGTCCAGCATTAGGAAGGCCCTGTTTTGTGCAAAATGATCAAATACAGATGTTTCCAGGGGTTGACCTGATCAACTGAGAAGTCAATGGAGATGGTATTGCCGTCAGCCAGCTAGTACCAGGGTAAAGGCATGTTTTGGCAGGAGAGTGTAAATCTATATGTAGGGACAGAAGGTGACTGGCACTTAATGAACATCTATTTTATTTATAAATGCATGTTTACTTCCAAGATGTTTTCTATCATGAAGATGCAGCAAAAAAAAAAAAAAAAAAAAATGAGATGTTGTTGCAGGCTTTGCTGGCATCATACGTATATGTAAAATTTTGAAAAAGATGAAGAGCAGAAAGATATTAAAAATGGGTTCAACCTTCCGTCTTCCTGGACGGAATATCAGATTTCATATAAAACTCATCAGCTCAACTAAGCATTAGGCTTGATCAATGGCAGGAAACGAGAGGCTTAAATCAGAAACAGATACCCTGCTCCTGAGCAGGAACTACATCACAGACCTGAAAATAAAAAAATCAGCTGACGACTGTTTCTATGTATCTGTGTAAAGAAAGCAAACTGAGGTGATGGGCACACCTCAATAGGGACAAAGAGAAAAGAGTCTTAAGCACTTTACTCAAATGCCAACTTTAAAAGCCACCAAAGAAACAAGACGCAGACAGATGCTTCCTGAAGACGGGATGCTGAGGTGTCCTGTGAGGGCCTGTAGGTGTGCGAGATTAAAACGGCCAAGTGGACTTCAACCCTTACAAATTGCATTGTGAAGATGATTTGTACATTTCTTTTTAAGTGTATGCTCAGAGCTCAGACCTCTGCCCTGACCCTTCTGTCAGCTGAAACATATATTGTCCGCATTCCATCCCTGCACTTTTCAATATTTAAAAAAAATTTGGACGCAAATGTTTTGCTGAAATAAAACATAAATCCAGAAAAGCGCACAAATCATAGGTTCACAAGTTCATAAGCTCAGTGAATTTGCGTAAGAAACAAACATGATGGGTGGCCTGGAACCTGCTGCTGAATGTCCATCCGAGGGTAGCATTATTCTGCCTGCACGTGCTAGAGATGCCCCCCCCCTTAAGCTTCATATGAATGCAACTACTAAGTATGTATTCTTGCAACTGATTTCCTCAACTTTATATTCTACTTGTCTTACTCGTCCATGATGGTCAATTTTGTACTAATTAATGTTTACCTTGCATTATTCTAAACAACACAGTAGCATTCATTTCACCCTTGCAGCCATGTGGGTATAGGCACTTCTCTATTTCTACAAGGTAACCAACCAGTCTGTGTTACCTTGAGGACGAAAACAAAACAAAACAAAACAAAATAAAAACCTCCAAGAGAAATCATTAAGAATACATTGAATTATGCTAAAATTCCTGACTTGTCAAGTTTGTAATGACAGGCACACAATTACAGACATCTTTGAAACTTTCATATTTGTCTTTATTTAATTAAAAAAGCCTGCATGCACAATGACCATTTTCTTTCTTTTACCTTTAGCCAGAGTCCAGAGAGTGTGGTCCTGCTCTCAGAACGGAAACTGTGAAAACAGAGAGCTAAATTAAATTAGAAAATCCTGGTATTTGGCAGGACCGCAGGACCAAATTTCCCTTCCTTCCTATTTTCCCATTCCACAATCTATCACCTAGAGTAATTAAGACCAGGGACATATCGTCTTCACTGGATTAACCTTAACTAAATCGTGCTCATTCAACATGTGCCCTTTTGATTAGTCCGAGCAGGGCCTGCTGTCTGGGATACACCCACCTTGTAATTCTACACAGTTAATTAATTTCAGATGAATAGCGAGAGAGCTAAGCTAAATTCTCCTATTAATAAACTATACATCCTTATGTGTGGCAGAGCAGCCTGAGATTTCCATCCCCTTTATTTCTTTGTCTTGAAAAGGCTAAGTAGAGATTTGAGGTGGGGTGACCCCATAGATTGTGCAAGATTGGTTAAAGGGGTCCCCAAGCTGCTTCATCAGAAAGGGTAGAGCTTAAGAACTGTTGGCAAAATATTCTTTTTCTGCCAAGCATAATTTAGAATGTCCTTCTTCACCTGGCACTTAATTTTTATTGGCACATATTTCCGGTTCTATGTATAGATTATTGGTTATGAAAGTGAAATATTAATGTGACTATTTTTCTGTTCTCCTCAGAAGCAAAATATCTTTAATGGTCTGAAAGCCTTTCTGATAAATGGTTTGAAGTTATTAGTTTAATCATCAAATTTAACAGCTCTCAAAATTATAATAAAAAGCTGCCCTCATGGGCATCTCTGACAGCAAGGAAAATTATTATTTCCTTAGAATAAAACAATCTCAATAAGCTATAATTTATTTCACATTGGAAAATCATAGACGATAGATTTGCAGTCTGTCCTTTAAGCCAGAAAATTTATGTATCTGGTTATTAGTGACTTAAAAACTACTAGTGATCTGCATAATTGTATGTAAAGAGTTCCCCAGTAGCTTTTATAGCCTACAAGCCAACTCCATGAGGTCAATTATATTCGGGGAGTTTCAATTACTGATATTTAGGGAATAAAACCAATATGGCCGTTAGCTTCATGTGTTGGACTGGGAGAAATAACAGTTGCATAGAACTAAATGCCTATCTTAACACAACCTAGTTTACACGTTTTAACAGGGTTTTTAAAGGCCTCTGATTTTTTTTTTGTGTGTGTGTGTGTGTGTGTGTGTGTGTGTGTGTGTGTGTGTGTGTAGAAAATCGTTTAGGAAATCATATAAACAACTCACCAATATCCTCAGATATGAATACCAGGATATCCTAATTTTGTTTCCTAGACTTTACCCTAAAATGATTTTGTAGGAAGTATCTGAGCGACTGTCAGAATTCTACAAGTTTAGAATATTTAACAGTAAAATTTGTGCATATTTTTTCACCAACCACGAATTTCCTAGCTACTAAATATCCCTACAAGTTAAATAAGGGTAACAGTTCTTAATAATTCATCATTAAATCAACGAGCATGTAGACTTTACAGATTGTTTTACTAATTGCTTATCTGCGAAAATTCTCAAAATGGTGGAGAGATTTGATTAATTGGGTGCACATACGAAATAATTTTGATTGATGACATGCGTGCTGATAGACACTTCATTTTCCTGGGCCGTCGCGAGAGGACTGGTCGGCTCTGCAGTTATCTCCGCCACGCGAGGCTGTGCACACAGGCGGTTTCACTCAGGAAATCTTATTCTATCCACCTCCTCTAAAACCAGATCTTTCACTTGACCCTTTAGAAGAGCACAAAGCCAAGTAATTTGAATCAGCCCACACCTGCACCAGCTTCCAAAATATCCTAATATACACAGCACATCTCACTCCGGAGCCCACAGCGGCTCAAAAGGACCATTTATTCCCCTAAGGAACAAAATAAGGACAACGCTGTTTGTCTTCTTTGGGGTCCCAGGAAAGCGGAGGTAGTTTCGTAAAAGGGAAGCTTGGCCTTTTTGATTCAGATTTACCATGCAAATCAGTAGCTATTTTTCCGTATTCACACCGTGGGACTTTAGCTTGGTTCTGTTTTGCGGGTTGCACAAGCACAAACCTTAGAATGCTGTTTACTGTGATACACAGCAAGAGTTCCCCCATGGGTGAAGTCACCGCACACCCCTTGTCTGCTGTAAAGAAATCTTTTAGCTTATTTTGCACTTGGAACAAAAAGAAAGCACGGTCCAGGAGACCGTCCGCGCAGTGCCCGGCCACGTCCGGCGTTCTCGTCACCCGCGTTTAATTGCCCTGTGGCTCTTACTCGCGTTGACCTTTTAAAATGAGACTTACACCAATAAATTCAAGTTCTTGCTCTTGCTTACGACCAGCTTCCGGGTCCTGCCAGGTCTGCAGAAAGGACGGACGGGTTTGGCTAGCCCCTCGCTACGCTATGGAGCTGTGTCTCACTCGGTCGGGCGAGCTCCGCTCTCCTGTCCGCTGCCCCCTCTCCAGGCCAGGCAGACGAGTCTCCGCCCGCGGCCGGCTGACTCCGCGGCGGCCGGACCGCCCCATCCTCCTCTGCTCGCGGGGGCCCGCCCGAAGCCGGTGGAAGCCCGCGGCGGTTCCGCGCTGCGGGAAGCGAGCGGGCGAGGTGGGTGCAGGTGCGGGGGAGCGGCTCCGCCGGCGCCCGGGGCGGCGCGGCCCCCGCAGGGTGCGGGGCCCCCGGGGCGCATGTGGCTCCGGGTGGGCTGCACGGGAGAGCGGAGGCCGGAGAGCTGCGGCCGTGGCGCCTCCGGGCCGGATCCACCCTCCCCGCGCCGCACAGGGAGATGCTCGCGCTCGGCGGGGGCTGGGGAACGGCCTGGCCCTGCGGGACAGAGCCCGGAGGCGCTGGCGGGCGGAGGCTGCGAAACCCGCGCTGGAGCCAGTCACCTACTCCGGGGTGGAGGCCCGGCCGGAGGCAGGGAGGGGACCCGGGCCCTGGGGCGGGGGTGGTGCAAGGCCCTGCAGCGGCCCCGGGCTGCCCCTGGTGTTTGTGCAGCTGGGATCTCCGCCGCCCCCGTGGGTGACCCGACTGGCACCGGCGAAGACAGGCGGGGTGGGCGAAAGGGAGGGCGAGAGAGGAGCCCGGGAGGGGGGCCAAGAGGTGGTGAGTGGTGGTGTCCAGGCCTGGGGGATGGGGGGATGGTTGGGGTCACTGGGAGACGGTTGGCCTCGGGGCAGACCTAAGAGCGAAGGCGCGCTCGGGTCCCTTCTCCCAGCTTTCCCGCAAGCCCCCACCCCACCCCACCCCCGGCTGCAGACGCGGGGATAGCGGGGTTCCCGGAGCTTCTAGCCGCCGGGCAGGGTCTCTGCCCTGGGCCGCCTGACCGGGGCTCAACCTCTCGGTAGCCTGGGGCGCCCTAAGTGCGGGGACACGGTCACGGGCTCAGCATTCCTGCTGTCGGGCTTCACGCTGTGGCGCCCCAGCCTCCAGGTCTGGAGGGACTCGGTGTCCCCGGCCCGGCCAAGCCTCCCCGCAGTCGATGCCGGAGCCGGCTAGCTTTGCGGCCGCCTCAGCCAGGCCGGACGGCCTTCGGCTGGCGGCCCGGGCTAGGACCCCCAGCCTGTTTTAGGAAGCAGCAGCAGCGAGGCCCACGGGGTCGTGGGCGGCCGCGGTCCGCGCCCCCGCGCTGCTTTCAAACCTAGGGCCTCAGTTCCCAGTCCTGCCCACGCTAGTCACTGCCCGCGGGCGCACTGGCCTGTGCAGAGAAGGACCGTGAGCGGAGGGGCCGGCCTCCTTGGGGTCTCCGCTGCCTGTCACATCTGCATTAATTTAAAGCTCAGCTGGTGGTCCTCCGTTTCTGGAATGCCAATAGCGGGCCTAGCCCACTACTCCTTTCGGCTTGCGTTGATTAGTGAGCCGTTCCTGAAGGTTGTGCTGTGGAAATTTTCCCATCCTTCCAGCTAACCTGGGCCCCCAGTGATTCCCACCGCACCAGAGAAGAGCGAGCCTGACTTGCAGAACATTCTGCGTGAATGGCCGTTGACCGTTGACCTTGTGTTCATTAGTAACCCCGACACCAAATCTCTGGAGAGCTCCTCACTGAGTCACCCAGAGAAGGCAATCCGCGGAGTCAGTGGACCTTAAAAGTGTGTGTGTAAGACTCGGTAATTCTCTGTGTGGAACTAAGACATTTTTCTGGCGCAGGTCTGTAACAAGAAGACCTTGGCCTGCCTCGCTTAAAATACTACCCACAAAGCGTAAAAAGGCATGAACAACCTGCACTGGAAAGCCAACCCCAGCAGAAAAAGCTGAATCCAAAAAGTTCATCAGCGAAAAGCACGCTGACTTCAAACACTGAAACACTTGGGGTGGCAGGCACATTCAGGAAGGGAAGACTGGAAACTTTTTTTTTTAATTCTATAAAGCTCGAAAAGCTTGGTCTGATTTTGCCTTTGGACTTGGTGTAACTAAGGGTAAAAAATAAGGGCCCTCTGTATTTCTTTTGCTTTTGGAGAAAAGTTGTTTTAGTAATCTGGGAAATAGGAACCATGGGCTGAATCAGCAAAAATGCGGCACTGGGCCAGTTCAGTTCAATAATGCCGGCATGTGTAATGTACACAGTACACCTTTGTAGAAATAATAAAAATATATTGGCATTTTCATGGCATGAGACATGCCCGCAATGCCTTTGGCAGCTGAGAAGCTAGGTTGAATAAGAGCTATGTCTTCTGATGCATGAAAATATGTCCTGAACATGTAACAAATGTCAGACCCCATAACTGCATTTAATGTGGGCACAAACTGAGAAACACAGCTCTCAACACAAAATATTGTGTTTTGTTTTGTTTTTTCAAAAGGTCATGTTGCACAGTGTTTAAACATCTCCTCTGCGCGTATTTGTGTGACAAGGTGAATCCAGTGGATGGAATCCTTTTTTTTTTTTTTTTTTTTTTTTTTTTTTTTTTTTTTTTTTTTTTTTGCATCAATAGAATTGTTTCTCCAAAACATCTCCTTAAAAGGCTCCTCATAGATCCCACTAGGACTTTGTTGACCTGCCGGGCATGCAGTGTATGCTTGTGTGAAAGAAATAAGTGTATTTTTAAATTGCTTGGAAGAAGTAACTTGTTTGGGGTGATTGCTTTTAACCGCTCAAGTGTTAACCTGAATTTGAAAACTGAGAGCGTTATCTACTGGGAGACAGAAGTTTATGCTGTATCTTCAGTCACGGATACTCAGTATTTCCGGGAATATTCTTCATGGTTCTAGTTCTTACAGTACAGTTGCACTGGGGGTGACTTAAAAAAATAGCATATTGTGTAAAGAAGCACCCCAAAGCTTGCTTCTGTTTCATTTGTTGCTTCAATTACTTCAAAACTTCAATTAGTGCACCACTTAAAGTCTTGGCGCTTAAGCCATTTACGGTGTAGCTGATTTTAAATTGTTTCAGCATAATCCAAAAACATCAGAATATGAAGTGTAAAATTTAGCCTGTCACCCAGCTTCCAGATGTTTGGTGCTGTATAGACAAAACATCAGAATGACTGACTAGATTTTTTTTTCTCTCTCTCTCCACAATCCAGATGGTTTACTGCCTGGCACTTCCATAAGGAAAAGTAGTTTCCTTTCTCCAGACATCATCTCCTAACCCATCCTACTGTGGGTATCTCACGTAGGGCATGATTTACACTTTTTCATCTACAGAATGCCAGGCCTTTTTGAATGCACCAGAGTAATCAGTAAGGCTGAGGGGTAGAACAGGATGGGATGGTAAAAGAGAAAGACCTTTGTTCAGTGGAAGAATGGTGTGGCTAACAGGACACAGTTTTCCAGAACTCTGCTTGTGGCATCCCATAATCTTAACTGGATAAAGCACAGCATCAAGCAGCAGTTTGTTTGGTTTGCATTTGCCCGGGATGCCACTGTCACTGCATCAGGGAAACCTCTTTCCTCCATTATCCTTTGTGGACCATTCTCAAACACAGGGATGTGGTACAGCATTAAAACCATACATGGACATCATGTGGGCAGAGCAGGTGTAACACTATATTTAAGAGAGAGAGAGAATATCAAGGGAAAAGAGGCCATAAATTTGAAAGAAAGCAAAGGATTGTACATGGGAGGGGTTGGAGGGAGGAAAAGGATGGGAGAATGATGTAATTATACTTTAATTTCAAAAACAAAAAACTATCACAAAACAAAGTCTGCTATTAAAAACTATTAAAAGAGCAAACCCAGGCTCGGGTGGGAACAGGGTTTTCTGTCTCAAAAGTCAGCAGTCTGGTGGACAATACCTTGAAGAACTGTGCTGACACGCAGAATTCACATAGAATTTTACCGTATTTTACAGTTGTGAAGCTTGGGGTGATGGCAGGCAGCAACACTTTAATCCTTCCCCCAAAGTCCTGGAGACTTAAGACCACAAGCAGAAGCAGAACTGCTTCAAGTCTGTGTGCTACTTGAAGAAGGGTTGTTCCGCTGGAGAGGCCTTCCACAGAATCAGATGATCAAACCAGAATGGATTCCAGGCTGCTTATCAGCCTCACACTCTCTGACTACAGGAGACTGTTTAGATAATGAATGCTAAAACATCATAAAACCTAGCACTTGACAGTTGCTGAAAGAAAAACATACCATTTAAATGGGCCTTCCCACAGCTCTGAATCTGAGCCTTGGATAATAAGACACAACATTTTAAACTGGCCCCAAACCAATTTTTCAAAAATAGTTTACAGGAAACTCATAGAATTTCATGGGCACACATATTGAGTAGTTAGGAGATTGGAGAGTCAGATGGGGATCTTCAGCACCATATAAAACAGGATTCCATTTGTTTTTCTGGATTGCTATAATTGGATATCTTACTGACTTTTTGGTGATTCATGAACTTGAATACTAAAATGACAGTGCTGGGCCAGTTTAATGGCAAAAGGTGCTTGTTGCCAAGCCTGATGACCTGAGCTAGATCCCAGAGTCCCACATGGTGAGAGAGAACTGACTAAGTTGTCCTCTGACCTCCAGCTGCTACAGCATGCACCCCTCCACCCCAAAACAGTAATAAAAATTTAAAGTAAATAAATAGAATGACAGAACTAGAACAGACCAAGAGACCAAGAGAGTATCCAGGTCTGTTTGCCCTTTTATGGATAAGCAGATTAAGGACCCAAAATATGAACTTCTCTAAGGCCTCACATAAGTTAGAGGAAGGGTCAGAAGTAGAGTCATGGAGCTCCAGCTGTGACTCACAGAGCCCAAGCCTCTCTCCAGGGCAGCTTGCCTCTGAAATATGGCACTGAGATGAGTTAGACTTCCGGCAGCATCCAAGAATCGGACAGCAATCACCGTGGTTAGGAATTGTTCCAAAGGATTCATTTGTCTAAAAACTATGAAGCAAAGCCAGCATGGAGCAGTGTTTTCCCCTCTTTGCCTCTAGAGCAAGACAGACTATTGCAAAAACAGAGCTAATAAAACTGTCTCTTCTTCAACCATTTGGCCAGTGGTCCTGATAGTGGCAAAAGACAGCTTAGCTTTTATAGGGAACTTACAGTGCTTGGAAGAATGGCATGTGCAGAATGTCACATTCATTTGTCTTTGAAGATAGTAAAACAAGTGACTTTCGTGAAGAAGGGAATGGAGGAGAGGCACACCCACCCAACTGTACTCTTTACTGAAGACATAGGTGTCAGGCTTACTTCATAGAAGACAGAGCACCTCCACTCCCTACTCTAGTTGCTTTTGTAAAGTGACAAGAGGGAGAAGGAGAGAGGTGGACGAGTCAGGGAGATACTGTTGACCAAAATGTAATATGTCAATAGGAAGCGTGCGTCGCCAAGTTTGAGGATAGGGTATCTTTGCTTGTCTTTCATGTTAGGAGTAAGGAAAATGGACACAGGATGTCACCATACACTTTCATATTCTATTTCATATTTTATTCAGTGTTTTGGGTTTTTTTGTTTGTTTGAAATAAGCTTTTATTATGTAGCCTCAGCTGACGTAGAACTTGCTATGTAGACCAGGTTGGCCTCAGACTTACAGGGATCTACCTGCTCTGTGCCCTGAGTGCTTCCATTAAAACTGCACCACCACACCTGGCATATTCAATGTCCATGAGAACATAGGGAATTTACTTCCAGGGAAGAATGGCAGCTGTTCTTCAGGAGCTCTGGGCTCAGGCAAAGCAGCTTAATAATTAGAAGAGATGAGGGTGACATCAAGAGTTGAGATAAAAGAATAGTTATGTTTTGATTGACTTGGAGGGAGGTGGTCCTGGCAAGGGTTTTTCTTCAAGCTAATTCCAGGTCAATGCCCTCTAAAAAGAAGGATCTGGTCAGAATTCAGGGGAGGAGGATGCTGGCAGAAGAGGCCTGTCAAACTGTGTTCTCCTTTTGAGATGCTCAGGGGAGTGACCAGAACAGCAGACATTAAACTAAACAAACCCCGTGTGCCTACTTACCTCTTTAATTTACTCTCCCAAACAGATCATCATTCGGGCTATTCCCCTGAAGTCAAGCATGAAATCTATTTAGCTGGATAGCTACCCATTTCCTCTGACCTGAGAAAAAGATGTCCTATTCTTTTAGAATCTCTGGAATGCTAGAATCCAGGGAAAACTGAAGCCACATGCTCTGGCCCACAGAGATCCACCCCCCTCACCCTTCCGAATGCCAAAGGCACACAGCAGTAGACAGAGTGGACGTTCAGCAGCACCCAGCCCAGACATGTGGCTGCCAGGTCATCAGTGGAGGACGCTCAGTTGTTTGAATTGGCTGTGGGTTTCAGAGGACTCTTGAGCTGCCCAGAATTTTCTTTAAACCTCTCTTATATTTTACCTAGGACTCTTTGACAATTTTAGAAAACTATGAACTGCTTCTCAGACTTAAGTGTTTGAAAGGATAAATTATAGTAAAATAAAGTTACCAGTATAGCTTTAGAAGAAAGTTTGCAATCTGGTGCCTGTATTATAGTTGCCTCTTTATTAGCACGCTAAATACAAAATCTAGCAATGGGTCTAACATCTGTAATATCGAAACAATGTTAAGTGTGAATAACAATTCAAAATAATAATAATGTTTACAAAGGTGTTCACGATTTCTGTCGCTGACCAAGTTGCAGGTGTTGCTATGCTACTGTAGGTTTGTTGTTAATATCCAGTTAAAAGAAATATTTTTAAACAAGGTCTACAGAAAAGAAGATGTACATTTTTCTACAACAAACATGTGGACTTCTGCTGTTCCTTGGTGGTTAGAGCCTCTTAGAAGGAGGAAGAGCACTCTGACTGTGCCTTAGGGCTAGGCAATGAGATGACATGGACTTTTGATTGGAGGATCCTGGACCCAAATTTGGAGTAAAAAAATACTGAGCCTGTGCCATAAGATCTTGTCTCTAAGGTGGGGTAACTCCATATTGTAACTGTGGAGAGCTGAGAGGAAGACACTGAAGCAGTGTGGACACAGAGCCATGAAGGACTTGATAAAGGACTTGATAAGGATGCTTGAACTTACTGAGTGAGCCCAGTGTGGACTCAGACCCAAAAGTGAACTTTGGATAGATCTAAAGGGAAGGAGACTGATAGGCTAGATAGATCTAGTGGGAAGGAGACTGACCCACTACCCAACAGGCAGGGCCCCTCCCCTGGGAGCAGAGGAGAGCTCCGTCCTTCAAGTTCTGAGTGTTCAGGTACCAGTCAGAAAAAGAGAACTGCCCTTCCGCAGAGAAAAGCCTCTGCTGCCTTGAAGGAATCCCAAGTAGACAAGCAGGAGGCACATACCAGTCAGAACAGCCGCAACCTGGGAGCAGAGATGGGGAGCTGGCACGGCAGGAGTGTCTTCTTGAAGGGCAGGTAATAACTGACAGCTGGACCTTCTCTCTAACTGAAAACTTCTATTCTTTCAACACAAATTATTAGGGAAATAAAAGGCAAGACACAACCGAGGAGAAAATAAAATGGCATATATATGTCTGATACACACACACACACACACACACACACACACACACACACACACACACATATGTGAGTCTCTCACAGAATATGTAAAGAGCTCTTGTAAATAAAACATAAGAATACAAATGATAACAATGTAGCCTAAAGTTTATTGGTAACCAGAAAACTCAACAGGAGTTTCTTAAAAGAGGGTGTCAAAGTCCATCCAACATTTAAAAGGCGATGGATGGATGTAGTAATCAGATTCACACAAGAGCTAAAGTTAAGAAAAAATCATCTGCAACGTGAGTGTTGGAAAGCATGTAGAATAACAAACTTTCACAGACGGTGTATGTGGAAGTGTAACCAGACACAAGCATGGACTATAAATATACTCACTTATATGTTAATCATATTCTTTATTATATCACCAAGTTGGAAACAAACAACCCAAATTACAGCCTACTTATACAATGGAGTATATCGTACAGTACCAAGACCAGAATAGAGTAGCACTGCCCAGAAAGGGGGTGACCTCACAAAGTGGGTGAGCCTCAGAGATGTTGCAGAGCAAAGGAGCCAGGCGCAGGAGGGCACCCCCTATGCCTCCTTCCGGTCCTGGGAAGGGCAAGAGCATGCAGGACAAATGTGGTGGTGGAGGGGAGGACAGAACTCACCCTGACAGGGCTGGGTATTGATTGGGAGCAGGCACAAGGGCACCTTCTGTGCTGCTGAACTGTAAACATTATTGACTTGGAAAAGCGATTTGCAAGCACAATCCAGTAAAAAAGCAGCCCGTGGTACTATAGATTTCCTCCTGCTCATGGAGGTTTTACGTTACCATATCCATGAAGTGGGCACAAGGGAAAGCTGCAGATACACAGATTTTTATAACAGATAGACCCCGAGGTACAGCTTGTTAAAAATATACAAAGGGCTGGAGCCGGACTTTGTAAAAGAGGATGGGTAGATGGACAGGAAACACAAGAAAAAGTGTCACTTTTGAGGGAAATGTAAATAAGGACACACTACTAATCCATCCCCAGGAAAATGGCTGGCTCTAGCGGAGGTGGCCGGCATCCTAGGCAATGGCATTCTCTAATGCTGCTACTGAGACCACAAAGTGCCAGCAAGTCCAATTGGAGGCCAGCTGTGTTCACTGAAGCTGAACAGGTGCCTATCGGGCTGGGGCTCTTCTTGCTTGGTTTAGGAACTAAATTAAATAAGAACAGGGAGATTGTTTCATGAGGCTGTCCAGCCCAGGAAACCCTATTCCAAATGCTTTGAATTTTCCTTGGATTTCTACATACTACCTTTTGCAAAGCCTCAGTGTTATCTTGGTTTAATTAAAGAGAAAGAGGAGAGAGAGAGAGAGAGAGAGAGAGAGAGAGAGAGAGAGAATACACCATAGTGACTGTAGCAACAGCAAATTTTGAAAATTAAAAGAGTAGATTTTAAGTGTTTTTAATCACACCACACACATACACACACAAAAAAAAAAGAAAAAAGAAAGAAAGAAAAGATAAATGAAAGAAAAGAATGACAAGTCTAAGATAAATGAAAGAAAAGAATGACAAGTCTGGGAGGCGAAGCATTTATTAAATAACTTAATTCAGCCTTTCTACAATGTATACTTATATCAAAAGCAAGTGTGTGTGTGTAATTTTTGTCAATTAGGACATTTAAAAAATTATATCTTTATTCTTTGAAAATTTCACACATTTATATATTAGTGTATTTCCTTTTATTGAAAAATAGATTCTTTTCTTACATAATACATCCTTATAGTTCCCCTCCCTCTACTCCTCCCTGTTTTTTCCCACTTCCCCTCCCATCCTGACCCATTGCCTTTCTGCCTTTCATTAGAAAGGAATAGAATTCAAATGTATAATAATAAAACACAATAAAATAAAGCAAAAACTGTCATGTTGGAGTTAGACAAGACAATCAAACAGAAGGATAAGAGCCCAAGAGAAGGCACAAGAATCAGAAACCCACATGTTGGCACACTTTTATGGAATTTCAGGAATTCCATAAAAACTCTAAGCTGAAAGCCATACTATCCATACAGAGGACCTAGTGCAGACCTGTGCAGGCCCTGTGCCTGCTGCCTCAGTCTCTGTGAGTTCACGTGTGCTTTGATCATGATGATTTAGGGGGTTTTGTTTCCTTGGTGTCCTCCAGCCCCTCTCTCTTACACTCCCTCTGCCTCTGCATGGGGTTCCCTGGGCCCTGAGGGGAGGGATTTGATGGAGACATCCGGCTTAAGCCTGAGTGTTCCAAGGTCTTTCACTCAACTGCACATCATCTGGCTGTGGGTTACTATGTTGGTTCCCATCTGCTGCAGGAGGAAGCCTCTCTGATGATGGCTGAGCAAGGCACTGATCTATGAGTAGAGCAGAATAGCAATACTTTCTTTTTTTTTTTTTTGGTGTTAACCCTGGGCCCCTGAGCTATCTAGTCTGTGGTTCTTGGCCACCCAAGCAGTGTCAGGTACGTGTTCCATCTCATAGATTGGGCTGTGAGTTAAAGCAGATCCTGGTTGGTTACCTACCGCTACAGACTTCGTGGCATCACCATCCTAGCATATCTTGCAGCCATGTCACTCAGAGGCTTGTGGCTAGGTTTGTTTCAGTTTCTCTTTTGAGAGTGCAGGTACTCTCCTGTACCAAAGGCAACAGGCCGGAAGGGTGAAGGCTCCATGTAGGCACCAGTCATCGCTGTTCAGTGAGGTATGGAAGCACTGCTTGCAGCAATAGGCCCTTGCTCTCAGTTTGTGGAGAGCAAACTATTGTCTTGGCAACAGCCTGGGTTGTTTGGGGATTCCCATGGGACCACTTTGGCCAACAACTCAATTAGCTGTAACCCAAACCCAGTATTGGAAGCTTCATTTGGTGACAAGAGATGTCCAGCTGGGGCTCTATTATTTGGCTCTTTCCGTTAGATCACCTTCATACATGAATATATTTTAGGAAGCTTCTACTGCATTACGATTTCAAACTACCCCTCAAACGGCCCTTAGTTTTAACGCCCTTTCTCTCTCTCTCTCTCTCTTTCTGTCTTTGTCTCTCTCTTTCCGTCTCTCTCTCTCATCCCCCTCCTCACTTTATCCTCCCATTCCAGCCCCCATCCATAAATATCTGTTCTATTTTCCTTTCCCGATGAGATCTATCTGTTCCCTTTAGTCCGTAACTGTATACCTACCCTCTGTGGTTCCATGGATTTTACCTTGGTTGTCATTGACTTAGCATCTAATGTCCACATATGAGTGAATACATAAAGTATGTGTCTTTCTGGGTATTGACTAGCTCACTCAGGCTGATTTTTTTTTCTAAACAAAAATCCATTTTACTAAAAATTTCACGTCATGGGTTTTGTTGTTTTGTTTTGTTTTTTAACATCTGAGTAATACTCCACTGTGTAAATGTACCACATTTTCTTTATCCATTCTTCCATTGACGGACATCTAGGTTGTTTCCAATTCCTGGATACTATGACTAGAGCAGCAATGAACATAGTTGAGCAGGTCTCTCTGTGGTAGTGTGAATTGTCCTTTGGGTATGTGCCCACGATCCAGTATAGATCCCAGTTTCCTGAGGGACCACCACACTGATTTCCATAGTGGCTGTACAAGTTTGCACTCCTGTCAGCAGTGAATGAGTGTCCTCCTCCACATCTTCACCAGCATGGACTGTCACTTTGTTATCAATCTTAGTCATTCTGATAGCTGTAATATGAAGTTCCCAAATGGTTTTGATTTGTATTTCCCTGGTGGCTAAGGATGTTGAACATTTTTTTAAGTTTTTTTTTTTCAGCCATTTGAATTTCCTCTATTGAGAATTCTCTGTTTAGATCTGTACCCCATTTTTACATTGGATTATTTGTTTTCTTGATAGCTTTTTTTAAAAAATTATTTATATATTATGGATATTGGCTCTGTACTGGATGTGTAGCTAGCAAAAAGAAAAAAAAAATCCCATTCTTTAGTCTTGAGCTTTGTTGGCTAAACGTGAGGTCCCATTTCTTAATTTTTTATCTTAGTGCCTGTGCTATTTTGTTCAGGAAGTTTTCTCCTGTGCCAACGAGTTCAAGGCTATTCCCCACTTTCTCTTATATCAAGTCTGGTGTATCTGGTTTTATGTTAAGGCTTTTGATCTATTTGGATTTGAGTTTTGTGCAGGGTGATAAATATGGATCTATTTGCGTCCTTCTACATGCAGACACAGTTTGACTAGCACCATTTGTTGAAGATGTATTTTGGCTCAGCAGGCAGCTACTGCAGAAGCTAGGCAGGCTGTGCCTCCCTCGCCATGCCAGGAGCCATGCTGATAGCTGCGGCTCATGTTACCACTGTGGACCATGTGGACGTCTGTGGTCTGTACTGCAGCTTGAGGTACTGTCAATGCTTGTGAGCCGTGCTGCCCCTGGGGCCATACCAATCAGAGTGGCCTTCCATGCCCCCTGAGTCCTGGGCGATATGTGAGGCCCTGCTGCTGCTGAGGGCCATGTCTGGGCCCATGGTCCTATTGCAGCCCGGCTTTGTGTCCATGGTCCATGTTACCACCAAAGGGCATGTGGATGTCTGTGGTCTGTGGCCAGAAGCCATTTTAATGTCTATGGGCTGTGTTGCCACTGGGGGGTGGGGGGGGGGGGTAGGGGAGTTGTTGATGTGAGTGACCTGAGGCCATGATGATGTTCTGGGTGTTGTATTTGTGGTCTTTACTGTCTCCAGAAACTATGGGGAGGCCCATGATCCATGCCCCCACTGACTGTGAAAACCAAGGTGGCTACCTTTGCTGTGATGTTGATGATTGCAGACACACAGTTGAGAGCGAAGGATGCGGACGGCTTCTGTGGCAACCCCTACCCCAACTTGACCCTCTGCCCCCCCCCCCCAAATAACAGCAATTGATGGGTTCTGGTGCTCTGATGCCCAAGGGAAGGACTCAGTTCTACTTAAGGGGCAGGTCACTGATTGTTTGTATGGTAGACTACATTTAACAATTTACATATGTTGTACCATCCCTGCATATCTGGGATGAAGCCTGCTTGATCGTGGTGAATAACATTTTTTTATGTGTTAGGTATATGTTCAAGTATTGTCTTTAGAATGTTTGCATCTATGTTCACAGTGTGTACATGTATCAAAAGCGTGTTTGTGTGCATGTGTGACTTATGTCAGGACAATTTTTATTTTATTTAGAGTTTGTTTTATTTTACAATGTATGAATGCATCATCTGCCTGTTTGTGCATCATAAGCATACCTGCTGCCCAGGTAGGTTAAAAGAAGGTACGAGAGCCTCTGGAATTTGAGTTACAGACAGTTATGAGCCACCATGTGAATGCTAGAAACTGAACCTGGGTCAGAAATGGGTGCTCTTCGTTGCTGAGCCATCACTACAGCCCCTAGAACTATTTTTTTTAAGTCAAGAAGGAAGGGAAGTAATGAGGGTGGAAGGAGCTTGTGTTAATCTCAAATATGGGAGGAAGAAGGCCACCGACCCAGTGTCATGGCCAACTTAATTAAAGCAAGCAATTAAAGCAAGTTTCTTTTTTATTCATGTACATGGGCTACCTCACTCTAAGGTGGGGTTCTAGAGGTCAGCCTCAGATATGAGGAAGACAAGGATTTTATAGGCCAGGAGTATGGGGATTCCAAATGGGGGCTTTGGAAGACAGTGTTACAGGACTAGAACATAAGCACAACAAATAGTCTTAAAGATCTCCTGAAACAAAGACCTGGCTGCAAGCTAGGCCTAACAAGCGCTCATTGGTAGTCATATAACCTTTTGAAACAAAGGTTTGCAAGATGCTTATAAACAACTTTTTGAAACAAAGGCATGGTTGCCATTCCTGGATCAGGCAGTACAGAACCATTTGTAGTTAAGGTTACAGGTAGGTTATAGCCTAGTCCTTGAGAAACAGAGGTTTAATGATAATCATGAATGAGCCTAGTATGCCTTTAGTATAAGATGGCTTTGAAGCTCAAGATGGAGGCAGGCTGGTTCTTCGCTTGCTCATGCCATTTAGAAAACTGAGGTGAAAGAAGTTCACTGTGGGTGATAGCTGAGCTGGCCAGAAGTCCTGAGAATACCCTGAGGATCCGGATGGTGAAAAGCGCTTCTGGGCCCCGTGGGGGGAAACCAGGACAGGCACCCACCTCTTTGTACAGCTGTCCATAAACAGCTCCCTTTTTTGAAGAATCTGGCACTCTCAATGGCAAGATCCACAGGTGTACCTTGGGCAGCATTCTGCAGCCATTCCTACCTGCAAGTTATGCGTCAGCATTGTGGGGGACACACCTATGAGCCCTCCCTCACCAGTGGAGGGCAGGGTGAAGGTGATGGAGGGTTAGTGGGGGAAGGGAGCCAGGAGGAGTACAAGGCCCAGCCTCCCAGCTTTTGTCTCCCAAGCCCACCCATTAGCAAGTACTCAGTGCTTCCCTTGAAAACTGGTGTCAGGATGGACAAGCTCCAGAGTGATTCCTGACAAACAGCACACAGCAGAGCTGGAGCTCTGACATCTTTTCCACAGTCCACACATAAAACCTCTGTCTCCTATATATTGGTGGTAACTATAAGAGTCAATCTCTGTGTGTCACTGTCAAAGGATCATTTTTTTTCTGGTTCTAGATTTTTCTGAGACGATGCAAGTTATGAATTTGTTGCCCTAAAATTTCCTAGGCTATGTGGTAAGGTGCCAAGTTTTCATTACCTGGTGGTAGTTCAGTCCTAATACAAAATACAAAGTACAAGCTACTAGCTTTCTTACAAACAAATAAAAGTTAATTAAGAAAAGATACTCCTAAGCTGCAATGGTATTCCTATACTTGGTTCTGTTCCCTTAGCTTTGAGATTTGAGGAAATTGCTTTTCCAACCTCATGCTCACTGCTGCCCGTTGGATAGCTACTGTGAGTAGAATGGTGGTTTTTGCAGAAGGGCTGAATAGGAACTCTTGAGACTTATCAGCAGAAATGGCCCAAGTCTTGACACAAAATCCCACTATAGCATTCATTCATTGAAAAAGCATTTATTGAGTCTTCACCAGGTACCTGGCACCATAAAGCTGTTAGTGACACAACCAAGAGCAGTGGAGCAGAAGCAGTGGCTGGTCCCCAAAGATGCTCAGAATTCTCATTTTTAACAAACATTCCTCTCTGTGCATCATCCTTCCAAAACCCCAAACTTCCCCAGGGACACTGTGGAGGGACAGGGACACAGAATGGGGACATCAACTCCCTGCACTGTAAGAGCATTCGGTTAGTAGGGACCAATGGGTAAAAAAGTCTTCAGTCTGGTCTGGCCAGGGACATCTGTAGTAGTGGGCCATGAGCTAAAAGAGCCAGTTACCAGAAGAAGCGCTATAGGGGTATTGGTTGTGAGCGGCTCCCTTGGCCCAGATGGGGTTGAGGATTCCCAAAGCTGGTGCCAAAGAAAAGGTGGAATCTGGAGTGGGTGGGAAGTGTGGGATCTGGGCAGGGAGAATTTCTCACTGAAGGCAAGGAGAATTTCTTCACAGGTTCTCTGTCACATTGACCCACAGAAAAAAACGAGGGAGGGAGAGCTCAGTTAGCGGTGCTCCTAGTGGGTGACAGACAGCTGTAGGCACCATTCCTGGCCAGCTCTGAGACACCTTCCTGTGTATGGTCAGATCTGTTTTTCTTAAGAGCCTTGAAGGTAGACAAGATTGACCGTTTTACAGATGCAGAACTGAGGCTTCTGTGGCCCAGGCACATGATGCAGCGATGCAGTGATGCAGTCTGGAAAAGACAAGAGTGTAGGGGCCTTGGGTGGGTTCATGTTCTCTTTGATGTAAAGAACTAAAAGGCAGACAAAAATCTGAAGTGCATCAGGTAGCAGCAGAGACAGCTCACATTCCACAGACAGAAATAGCAGTTAAGAAAGATGCTCGTTGGGGTGAGGAAAGACACATGCAGCAGACATGCAGAGAAGATCCTCTGTGAATACAAAGCGGGACTCAGGAGGCTGGAATAGCCAGTCTCTTTTCTTCCAAGCTCATCCATTAGCAAGTACTGCTGGCCAAAACTCAGCGCTTCCCTTGAAAACTGCTGTCAGGATGCACAGGTTTAAAGCCTCCCAAGAGTCTTCCTCCCCTAGTGCTGCTCAGTTTGAAGACAGGATGGCTAACAGTCACGTCTGTCTGTTGGTCTTCAAACCCATGACAGGAGGCTGAGGTGCCTAGTTTACATACCAAATCGGACCTGGCCTCCAGGCTCTCCCAGTACCCTTCAGTTCTTACCTGTTACAGGGCATGGCTGGCATGGCCAGCCCTCTGCCCAGCCCTCTGCCCTGAGTTTGCAGAGCAGGGGATGGGCTTTCCCTTCCCCAGAGAATCTTCACTATATAATCCAGACATTTGGCACGCTCTCTCTCTCTCTCTCCTTTCCCTCTCTCCCCTCTGTGTGCACACTTTCTCTGTCCATATCACGTTGTGTGTTTCTGTCTCCCCATGCCTGGGGACCCATGAACCCACTGAGAGATGCCCCAAGTAAACCTGCACTTGTCTACTCTAACTTGGCTTGAATTGGCTCATTTCGTTGGGCAGAAGAATGCTTAGCAATGTCAACATGCCAACTGTTCTGTGACATCTCCTGAGCAGGCCTTGACCTTGTTGAGTCAGTGGCTTGACTTCTGGTGGGAGACAAAAGCTGCTAGGTTTTCATCTGAAGTCAGGAGGTTGAGGAAGAAGCTGGCGGACGTGGGAACTTGCCATCTTTATTTCCTAGGCATGGCTTATCTGTCTACCTACCAGGGAGTTTGTCTAACTCCTGGTCTCTGGGTAGTAAGCGGCAGAGGAGGATCTGAAGCCTTGTGCTTAACACAGCTACAGATTTACCTTTCCAAAGGCCACCAAGAAGGACCACCATCGCTAAGTGATAGCTTGCATCAAACATGACAGATACCACTGAAGATGCTCTGGGCAAGAGGCTTGATTTTGAGGCCTGTCCAAGTATGCTAAAGAAACAGCTAGAGTCAGGGACAGGCTCCAAGCCTTCCTAGGCTCCCATAGTCACACCATTCTGTGATTCTCTTCCTTAGGAAGAATGAGATAAAGGGATTTCTGCTTCTCAGACTGGGCCAATTTTCAACACTCAGGAAATAAAATGGCTGTCCCCATCAGGTGATTCTATGGCTGAGGTCAGCTGGAGAGGTTCAGTCAGCAACTGTTTTAGGCTTTTTGGCCCCATGTAAGTCTCTATTACCACTACTTAAGTCTGTTATTAAGGCATGAAAGCCACCACAGATGTGTGTAAATTAATGGGCGAGGCTGTGTTCCATCACTAAAATGCCTGTCTCTGTGTTCTCAGATCACAGAAGGTTCCTATGTTGATTTTTATCAATCTCTAAAAACTGTAAACATCATCCTTAGTTTGTGGATCATACAAAACAGGTGTTGAAACCAGGTTGACCCAGGAGCAGTAGTTTGCTGGGTCCCTGTTCTGGAAGAATAAAGAGATCTCTCAGTCCCTCCTCCATACTCTGAGTACCTGGAATTCCTCTACATGTACCTCTTCGCTTTGTGTTAAAGTGTACTTCCTAGTGTTTAAGAAAGGCATTCTGGAAGGAGATGTCTTTTAAATTCCTAACACATCCATCTTGAAGTTGATGAGTACAAATTTAAATTCCATAGTGTCTAGGCCTTTCATCAGTACTGCTCACTGTGAAGTTCACTGTTAACCAGCCCAATAAATGGAATTTTAGTAATACCCTGTAAATACTGATGGAACAGATAAGTGACCTTTTGTTATGCCCTGAAAGACTGAAGATGCCAGCAAGAGAGGCGGGGACTCAATAATGAGACTAGAGCAGCCACAGAATGACGCTTCTTGGCATGGGATCAGGGTGACTCTGACATCCACTAGTGCCTTGGGGAGGCAGTGGGCTTGGAACAGGAAGAACCTGGGGTGTGCCAGTATCCTTGGAAACGGGAAGCGACCCACAAACCATATATGGCACCTGGAAAAGCAGCTTCAAGGCCAGTGGACTCCGCTGATCCATTTCAGCAGAGTAGTATAGTTCTTGCCAAGGAAAACATTAGGACTTCACAAGATCTGCCTGTCCCCAAGACATGAGCTTGTCTTGTGTAAAGGTAAAAGGGCCTTTTGGCAGATGGGCTGAATCTGAGCAGACAATGGGAAAGAGTACATGAGGTGTCAAAAGCCATGCCCCCTGCATGGAAGTGTCCAGGAAAGGCTAAAAGAGGGTGGGAAATGAAGACCCTATCCTTTGCCTAGTCTTCCTAAACTGGCCCACGTTTCCTGCTCAGGCACATCATAAAATGATGTAGGACTCGGTGACGTGGTATATATTACTAAATCTGATTACTGTTTATCTTTGTGACTGCAATGAAAGTATCAACCAGAATGCTTACCACAGGGAGAAATTCCTGGAGATAACTAGCCCGACCAAGGGGCTCCAGGCTTGGCTTCTCACCCTGAGTTTTCCTGTGCAGAAAAATGTGAAAAGCTAGCCACTGAGTGGTCCTCATTTCTTCTTTATGGACATTTACATTAGACTTGGTGGTTCCCAAAATTGCACATGGAGGCACCAAATCAGTAATTTACTGTCTAGTTAGATAAATCAAGCTGGGGTTCTGTGAGATCTCCCTAATGATGGTGTGGGATGGGGTTCCCTGCCATACTCACCCCAGGAGCCCCAACCTTAGAAGGAAGACCTGAGACAAACTGATTTTCCATCCAAGCTAGGGTTTTGTACCTACAGCAGCATAGAATCACATCTGGAACCAGTAAGACTCTTTAGCTGAGTGTGGTGGTACATGCCTGTAGTCCCAGCATTCTGGGAGACAGAGGAAAGCAGGTCTCTGTGAGTTCAAGGCCAGCCTGGTCTACAAAGTCCAGGACAATCAAGGCTACACAAAGAAACCCTGTCTCAAAAAACATACAACAGCAACAGAATCATTTGCAGGAGGGCCTGAGAGGAATAGCGATATATGCTGTGTCTTTCTTCTTTTAGATATACTGAAGCTGGGTGGTGATGGCACTCAGGAGGCAGAGGCAGGCAATCTCTTGAGTTCGACGCATGACTGGTCTCCAGAGCAAGTTCCAAAACAGCCAGGCCTACTACACAAAGAAACCCTGTGTCTAAAAGCCAAAAATGAATAAAAATAAATAATAAAATAAAAAAATAGAGATACACTGTCCCATCACAGAAGCTCAGGACTGAAGCCCAGAGTTTGACCTTCACTGCCTTTTTGAGTTCAGGAGGTCTCTTTATCTCACATGATTTGATTTCATCAGTCAACAATCAGGGAACTGTATGTATGTATTCCATTGATTTCTGAAGGTCAATTGAAATAAAACGTAGAGTTCAATCATGACATTGCAGTGGTTAGCTGCATTAGAGCACACTGTTTGCCAGTGTCCCAAGCAGTGTTTGCTATTGTTATATTTTAACTGCAGCTCCATAAAACTATTTCTATCTGCCACTAATTAGAAGACTTCTATTCTCCATTGTCCAATTTCCTGTGTTTCCTGATATCCCCTCATCACCGCTCCTCAAATTAACATGCTCAAGCTCTTAGTGGGGAGGGATACAAACAGGTGTCTAGGTGGGTATGGCCCAAAGTGGCCTTCCATTTCCATCACACTGCTTTGAAGTTTCAGCTTTAACCATTCTTGGAAATTTTGCATTTTATGCCACAAAATGTTTTCATGAATGAGGTCTTATAAGATTTCCCCCTGAAATTCCTAAGGAACTTCAAGGCTCTGAGAAGCATTGATCTCAAACACACATCTCTATTGGATCCTAGACTAATAGGACTTCTGCTATGGAAAGTCAGTGGGTCAGGGAAGGAAGACTTGACATTCACCTCAGGGATGGCATCAGGCAGACAGTGGGCCTACTCAGAGGCCTGAGATATGTGGGGATCAAAAAGAGAAATGTCTTGAGCAGAGGTCTGGAGGTAAGATACACAAGTAAGACCCTTTGAGGAACTTGGTTCTAGAAACCCATAATGAAATTTCTTTCTCACCTGGACAAGAGATCTCTGCATCTCATTCCAGTAAAACCCTAATCCCATAGGGGCCAATGTCCATCAGTCACTTCCAGCAGCTCCAAGTCTCTTCCCTCCCTCCTCCCTCATCCGCTACACATTTTCCATCCGGACAGGAGCGCCTGTGCAAGCTTGGCTGGCGCCAGGCATTGCTTGCATGCCTCCCTCAGGAGTTATGGTCATTAAGAAATTCTCCTAACTAGCACGTTGGCTCTAAAGCACCCCTCCTTCCCCGTCCATCTCAGTAGCCAGCTTTTAGGCTCCACCCTCATCTCAGACCTTACTTACTGTGGGAACTGCCCTGGCTTCCCTCCCTCTCCACTTCCTTCCTCTGTGAACCTTCCTTTCTAGAAGTCTAACAAGGGCCTGAGGCCAAGGGGAAGATAAATTATAAAGCTCAGTCAGTTCTGCTACATAACGCATGAACTGCCTCGGTCGGCATGCTGACGGAACATGCTTCCTATCCCTAGGCCACTTCCATTTTCCTTTTCTAATTTTAGCCCTCTTCCTTCAGGTTCACACAGTGACAAACAGGCAGCTGGGTGGGGGAGAAAGGGGCTTCATGAATTCACTGGGTACCTAAGAGTTAATTCTTGAGGTTTATTGCAGGTGTTTTTCTGTGTCTCCTAAAGCAGCAGCTGAGGAAGGAGTTCCTGCCTTCCTGCAGTGAAAGTCGCAGTAATACTTGATGAGAATGTAACTGATCTCCAGCCACTGTGTTCTGATTGTCCATCTTCTTCACAGACACCATCAGGATGGGAGCACTACCTTCTGTTTTGGAGACGGAGGTTGCTCTAGGGCAGTGCATGGCATGTTCCAGACAGGGAGTAGAGCTTAGGCTCTACCGGAGTCTACCACATAATTCCGAATCTGGAAAATGTTATTTAACTGCTACTTAAATAACAAGTAAACTCCAGAACAATTTAGCCAAGGGCTTTAAGTATCACAGACTCCTGATTCACAGGGACTTTCTTCTCTTTGGTCATCATGTTCACTTGGGTGAAAGGAAATGCCTCATCCAGAAGCTTTTGGAAGGTAGAAGTCTCCAATGGTGGAAAGTCACACTAGGACATACACCTCTTAAAAAGAATGTCGTTTGTAGAGGATTTCATTCAATATATTTTGATCACATTCATTCCCCACTCCCAGGACATATGCTTTTGCTAGATGTGGTCCTGATGGAGAATACAAAGAACACAGGGAATATTTCGGTATATCATGATGTCTGATTGTGTAGACACACGGATGTAGCCGTTTCCTTGGATACTCATCTGAGACTGTGATGCACACTTCTCATGGTTCTCTTCCCACTCCTGGGAGTCTCAGCAGTCACGGTGGGCAGAATTAGGGTTGCTGGAACCATGGAGACCTTTCTTGGGTTCTGACCTTCTTGTTCTCCCTCTGACACACTCTCCCCTCAGCATGCACTTAATAGGACATAAGGAGTGGCTTCAGAAGTTTCCTTGGTGCTTTGGGAATGGAGATGGAGGTATTTGAAGAGGATAAAAAAAAAACAATCGGAGCCCATGGAATCCCTACCTCTTGATAGTAAGGTAAGTCAGAATGGATGGCTCCCATGCTACAAGCCTTTTCCACTCCAAAACACTACAATGCTGTCCACCCCAAGCAAGGGGGAAAAACCAAAACAAACAAACAAACAAACAAACAAACACCACAGAAGGCAATTTTACCTGAGGCCAGGATTTTCCATACGCGTGACATACAGTCTAATAGTATCTAATGTCCAAAACCACATGGTAGCAGTCGTTCTCATAAATTTTAATAAACTTGACTGAACATCAAGAACAAATCAAAGAGCAACAAGGTTACAGCTAAGCTGGATTTGTCTGGTTTTACTGTAGTAGTAGGAAGGCCAAATATATACAGTTTTATGGAATCAAACCCATCAGTAGTGAGGTGGTCTTCTTCTTCTTCTTCTTCTTCTTCTTCTTCTTCTTCTTCTTCTTCTTCTTCTTCTTCTTCTTCTTCTTCTTCTTCTCCTCCTCCTCCTCCTCCTCCTCCTCCTCCTCCTCCTCCTCCTCCTCCTCCTCCTCCTTCTCCTTCTTTTTCTTCTTCTCCTTCATTTTTAGAGATAGGGTTTCTCTGTGTAGACTTGGCTGTCCTGGACTCAGTAGTGAGGTGGTCTTCTTCTCCTCCTCCTCCTCCTCCTCTTCCTCCTTCTTTGTTTTTAGAGATAAGGTTTCTCTGTGTAGACTTGGCTGTCCTGGACTCACTTTATAGTGATGGCCAGGATGGCCTTGAACTCACAGTGATCTGTCTGCTTCTGCCTCCCTGAGTGCTGGGATTGTCTTTATTTAAATAGCATCTTTTTTTCCCCTGATTTTTAAAATATATTTTGTTATTTATAACAATTTATTAACTTGTTTCCCAGCTGTGTCCCCCTCCCTCAGCCCCTCTCTCCCTCTCTCTTCTCCTCCCAAAGTCCATTGATAGACCTTCTCCCCTTCCATTTGACCCTAGCCTATCAGGTCTCATCAGGACTAGCTATATTGTCTTCCTCTGTGGCCTGGTAAAGCTGCTCCCCACCATCAGGGGGAGGTGATCAAAGAGCCAGCCACTGAGTTCATGTCAGAGACAGTCCCTCTTCTTACTAGGGAACCCACTTGGGCACTGAGCTGCCATGGGCTACATCTGTGCAGGGGTTCTAGGTTAATTTGCCATGCATGATCCTTGGTTGGAGTATCAGTCTCAGAAAAAAACCCTGTGCCCAGATTTTTTTCTGTCACTCTCCTTGTGGAGCTCCTATCCCCTCCAGGTCTTCCTATCTCCCCCTTCTTTCATAAGATTCCTGCACTCCGCCCAAAGTTTGGCTCAGTATCTGTCTCAGTATCTGCTTTGATACCCTGCTGGGTAGAGTCTTTCAGAGGCCCTCTGTGGTAGGCTCCTGTCTGTGTCCCTATTTTCTCCCTCTTCCAATGTCTATCCCATTTGCATTTTTGAATAAGAATTAAGCATCTTAGCCAGGGACCTTCTTCTTGCTTACCTTCTTTAGGTGTACAGATTTTAGTATGTTTATCCTATATTATATGTCTAATATCCACTTATAAGTAAGTATATACCATGTGTGTCTTTCTGCTTCTGGAATACCTCACTCAGGATGATCTTCTCTAGTTTCCACCATTTGCCTGCAAATTTCATGATTCCCTTGTGTTTAATTGCTGAGTAGTGTTCCATTGTGTAAATGTACCACAATTTCTGTATCCATTCCTCAGTTGAGGGACATCTGGGTTGTTTCTAGATTCTGGCTATAACAAATAAAGCTGCTATGAACACAGTTGAGCAAATGTCCTTATTGTGTACTTGATTATATTTTGGATATATGCCTAGGAGTGGTATAGCTGGATCTTGAGGTAGCACCATTCCTAATTGAGAAAGTGCCAGATTGATTTCCAAAGTGGTTGTTCAAGTTTATATTCCCACCAGCAATGGAGGAGGGTTCCCCTTTGTCCACATCCTCTCCAGCATGTGTTGTCACTTGATTAAACAGCATCTTTAAGTGTGTAGTCATCTTCCACACAAATACCAAGATTGAACACAGTCAATGTCGATGCAGAATAATCTGGAGAGCAACGCTGCTAGAAGGCAGCGTACTCCAGTGTTACAGAAAGGCAGTCAGTGAAACACTGAGAGGCTTGGGCTGTTCATCAGAATACAGGTAGGAGGGCAGGGAGGAGTAATGATGGGAAAAGTCTGAATTGATGACCCAGATCACACAGCACAGGAAACCCAAAAAGGAGAAGAAGAAATGTGAGGGGAACTTACTCTTTACCTCCTACTTTACAGTTCTCTCTGCTGGAGGCATGCATCATTATCTCAAACTTTTCATCTCAAAGATGAAGCTCACACATACCACCAAGAGAGCTCCCTGCTGCAAATATCTTCCTGGTTGGCCCTTAAGTTCCTTCACCTCTGGCTTCCAAAGACAGCTGTGGTGCCATCTCTAGACAGACAACACTATGGCCATGTCCTGTGCTTCTGTTTGCTTTCTGTTTGCTGAGAAAGGCTGGGGCAAATGTCATGACCACAGAGATGAGACTGCCAATCAGGGTTCCATCTTTAGTGGGGTTCTCGGGGTGCTAGATGCCACTATTTGTTCCTGCTTTACTTGCTACCCCATCTCCTATCCCCCTCACATCTCTAAGCCATCCAGTCTTCCATCACCTTCATCCCCACCATCATGATGGTGGGGATGGAGAACACGATGTCACAGTTTTTTCTTGAGAAGCTGCCACTGTTCTTGTCTTCTCTTGCCTTTACCTCTGTGTCTCGTTGGCTGACACCTCATCTTTCCTCTGCATTACAAGGGTACTTCCTCCACTTTTTTTTTTACCTCCGCCATGATCTTACTATCTAGGGGCCTCTTTTTGTGCCATTTCAATCTCTCCTTCTCTATTGATTCTTCTTTGTGGTCCATGGACCCACCCCTGGAGAAGTTTTTCTTTCACATATTACTGTGAAGTGCCCTGAGAAACTGCACTTTTACCCATGGCCAGGAGTCACAGGGAAGGTGTAATTTCCAAAACCAAATAGTAGAACTGATTTTCTTTACCTTTGATAAGCTTCACAGAACAAGTCAAAAGACTGGTTGGTTTGTTTGTTTGTTTGTTTGTTTGTTTGTTTGTTTTGCTTTGCCATAATAACGAGAAAGCGAGATGTACAGACTCTTGTGGAATCAAACCTTTCTCAGGTTCGCAGAGAATGCCTCAGCCTCTCTCAGAGCTCTCAGCTTCCCTTTCATGTAGGCAGTTCTTCAGGGATACAGACCAGCCTCTTGATTGCTGAACCCAATGGCCTCACCTTGGGTCTTACCGAAATGCAGCAATGTTTAGCTTTTCTCAGATTTGGCTCATCTGGGCCTACTATACTTCCTTGGATGTTGCTATGGCAGGTTTTGACAAAGACATTTCTTGGAGTTCCACATTCCACCCATTTTGGTCTATTTCTCCCTCTACTGCTCCTGTGATAATTCTTCATAAAATTCATAAATCCAGCTAGAACTGGTTTTCCCCCTCTCCCAAATTTACTTTGATAACTCAGGAGTTCCCTGTCTGTCATTGACAGGGGCTTCTTCTGTGGAACCCTGAAGAGAAACTGCTGGCTGGCAGTTCTCCTCTCACCGTTCCAACTGACTGCACCCCGTGTATGAATCCTGTCTCTGCCTTGCAGTCCTCTTCCTTACTGACCTGAGTTATCAGTGGAGACTTTGGTCTACTTGCACCTGGTGGCATTTTTCCTCAGCTCACCCTTGTCTGTCAAGGTTTATTAATAAATGCACAAATAGATTACAGCACCACTCCTCAATGATTCACCCCAATCTTTATAGTCCTGCCTATGAAGTGGTTTATGAAGACCTTTGTAGCCTGCTCAGCAAGGGCTTCCGTGTTCCCATCTTAATTCTTCAATTCAATTTCACCCCCACCCATCACAAACATCTTACCTTCTTTCATGTAAGACTACAAATCATTCTCCCATTTTGAAAATTTATTCACCTTTCATGCCTCACTACTTCAATGACATTTTCTCTGATGGCTCCAAACATGGATCACTTTTGACCTCCAAAGCCACATAGTGTTTTGTTTGTGGCTGCATCACAGCACAAATTTCCTCAAGAAGCAAGTATGCTTATGTATGTATGAATGTATGTATGTATGTATGTATGTATGTATGTATGTATGTATGTATGTTTTTGAAACAGGGTCTCAAAACAGCACCCTGGCTGTCCTGGACTCACTTTTTAGACCAGGCTGACCTCAAACTCACAGAGACCCGCCTGCCTCTGCCTCCTGAGTGCTGGGATTAAAAGCATGTGCCACTACAAACAGCTTGCCAGTATGTTTTTGTGATGTCTATACCTCAAAAGAGCCTAACATGCTTGCATACAGTGAAGACTCATCATTAGCTGAATGTATCACACAGAAAATAACAACCTTAATGTCAGTGGCAGGCTGACGGCAGGTGTCCATGCATTTGTATATTAGTTTCCTAGACTCCCAGTCCTGACTCTGCCAGGTCCGCCTGAGTGGCCGGCTCTCCAACTTTACTCCTCACTCTTTATTTTCCTTCCTTTTGGGCATTGGCCTATCTGCGTTTGAATAGACAAGGTTAAGTCTTATAAGTATACTAGGTACCATTTTATCAAGAAATTTTCCCTCCTACTTTTCCGATACAAACTAATTCTTGTCTTTTTTTTTTTTTTCCCCTTCTAAGGATGGACGGGTACCTTGCCTTTACCTGACATGAGTGGTAATCTCATTTCTTGTGTCTCCTTCCCAAGTACTGTTGCATCCAAAGCCATAACAATTTTGGAGTTTAGGAAATGGACAGGACAGTCCGGAGGAGCTGGGAGCCTCTCTTGTGTGTTTAGAGTCATAATTCCAACCTTCTCTCTTCCAAG
The DNA here is from genome assembly GCF_907164565.1 of Psammomys obesus. Classification (NCBI taxonomy): domain Eukaryota; kingdom Metazoa; phylum Chordata; class Mammalia; order Rodentia; family Muridae; genus Psammomys; species Psammomys obesus. The sequence continues at coordinate 49,134,789 of NW_026585644.1, forward strand.
GCAGTAAATTCAGGGAGTGTGGACCCACGCCCCAGGCCGTTCAGCAAACCCGGGGCTGGGGACAGAAACACAGCAAGAAGGGCAGGGCACCTGCGTCGTGTCTGCCCAGGTAGTGAGTCGGCATCCTGCGGTCAGCCCTGTGGCTCCCCTCTGCCAGCACTGGGAGAAACTTGGGCGGCCATGGAAGTAGATGGTCTGACTTGCTTCCTCTCCACAGACCCCAGACAACTCGTTAGCCTTGAAACCGAGCCTAGCCTTAATGAGGGGCCAAGCACAGTCCACAACACCCACTAGCCAGCCACGACGCATCAGGATCTTGGGGGGAAGGGGAGCGCCCTCATACCTGCGCAGGCGCACAGCCCACTTCCGGGCTGCTGGTGGAAGTGGAGCTAGCATCACCTTCACTCACGCAGGTTTTCATTCAGGAGGCTAACAGAGGCAGGAACGTGGGAGCTGCACGTTCTAGCTGGGGCTTGAATCGGTTTGCACAGACCAAGTGGAGTTATGTCATAGCTATTCTCTCTAATCTATATGAGAAGTTTTACTCAAAAATTCAGCTGAAAGGGAAAGTAAAACAAAACAACAGCAACTCTGGGACAGCCTTTTTGCTGCCTGCCTGCCAGGGACTGAGTACCCAGTCCCTTCAGAGGAGAGACAGCTGCATCGTTTCAGGTGAAAAGTCAGCCAGACTCCACAGGTTCTGCTCCCAGAGGCCACAAGACTTTCAACGAATGGCTTTACTTCATGCTTGTGTGCATGCACGTACGTGTGTGCCTGAGTGCGTGTTCCGCTTAGATCCTAAGAGGTAAAGGCAGGAGGGTGGACATAATGGGAGCTGAAGTGTCTCACCCCGCCAGCAGAGCAGGCAAGGGCGTACTTACTGCGCAGATTAATGAAAATGTTTCGCTGGCAGGAGGGGTTTGATTGCCCCACTGCAAAATTGCTTGCAGATTCGAAAACAGCCGTGTTTCGTTTCAAACTTGTCCTCTTGCCATACATTAGCACTTGTCAGTGTAACCATTAAGCACAGGCAGTGCAGAAATTTAATTACAAAACCATTTATTTTATTGAAAGGAAAATAAACCCAAGCTACCTCAAATGCATTAGGTAGGTTCAAAACATGTTCAGCTGATAACACCCAAGGGTAGGGAGGCTGCTGCAGGAATAAATGCGTCTTTCATGTGTGCTATTAGAAACAGCTGCCTACAGGTCGCTCTTTATTTACGTTCAATTATGAATTAAGAAACAGCTGATTTAATGAAGGGACTTTTTATATCTGAAGTCACTGGGCTGTGGTATCCATTCTCATTCCAGTTTTGCCTCCTCTTTTAATCACTGGAATTAAAAATGTTAATGAGGCGAGCAGAACTTTTTTAGGGAAGGGGTTTCCCCTCCGTGTGTACCCTCCACCCCCCATCTCACACTTGTCTTTTGTTCCCCTAATGGTGGAGGAATGCAAGGGCTTGTGGTATTAAAGGAAGTCACAAAAAAAAATGTGCTAAACACATCAAAAAGTCTCCAATCTGTATCTTATTTATGCCTTTCCCTTTCCCATGCATGTCTTCTCCACATTTGGAAAGCCAGGGGAGGCCAGCTCTGGTGAAGTAGTAGGTTTGGGTCAAGCGGCAGGCTGATGTCACCCTGCAAATGCCTCTCTTTAGCACTAATGGGCTGCCAATAAAGAGTCTGTTATAGTCTTCTGCTGGAAGGGAGGGCTTACAGCCTCAGTGGTTTGGACTGATTTGTCCATTTAAAGCCTCCCACCCCTTCCCCCGTCTGAGATAATCTACCCACAATTTGGTGGACATCTCCTCCTGCAGTACACTCAGAGGAGGAGTCTGGAAAGAGAAGTCCCTTTTATTTAACTTCCCTGGTGACAAAATGAACTTCTAAGATTTCAAGAAGGTATTGTTTGCTCATATGTGGGTGGGGGGAGGGGACTTCTACTGAAAAAAAAAGTTTTTAGCTCTTTTAACTAAGCCCGTGCACAGCAGCAGACCCTTGTGACACTGTCCGGTGATGGTCCTTCATGTGTCCTGACCTCCTAGAGGGTTTCAGAGGGGGTTTGGACCTCTGGAGCATCCTGGAGAACCATTGTCAGTGTTCATGGACACCCACGTCAGGACATGACACTAAGATGCCTCCCCAGTAGGAACAAAGTCTGAGTAGACATTGTCCAGGCAGCTCACGGTGCTACATCCTCTCACCTGGACACATGGCTGCCTCTGGCTCAGCTGGTCTGTTCTTAACATGTGCTCCACAGGCCAAAGACCCTAGGAATCTGGGGCAGGAGAAACACATTCAGAAATACTAGAGCGAAAATAGACCCCAGGCAGCCAGCTCTTAACAGATAAGCATTTGTTCTGGGGAGTAATAGGAGGGCAAACCAGAGAAGCTGCCAAGTCAAGAGGCCTCCATCAAGAAAGCAACACCCTGAAAACACAGTGGAAAAGAGCCCTGGGGAGACAGCAATGGTTGACACACTGCTGCAGACATCCTAAGCACCGTGCTCCAGCCGTGAGCGTGCATACCGATACCATGGGGATCTGCTGATGTCTCCCACTACCTCTGCTTGGGATGCCAAAGGGGCTCTTCTGGGGTTCCAACTCCTGTTACATGGTCATTTTCTATTATATAATCTTAGTCTTTCTTTCTTTCTTTCTTTCTTTCTTTCTTTCTTTCTTTCTTTTTTTTTGAGACAGTTTTCCTGTATGTAGCCCTGGCTGTCCTAGAACTCACTCTGTAGACCAGGCTGGCCTCCAATTCAGAGATCTGCCTACCTCGGCCTCCTGAGTGCTGGAACTAAAGGTGTGTGCCACCATGGCCCAGTGGGAATGACTTTTTTTTTTTTTTTTTTTTTGTCTTCTTCATGAACAAGACATCAATTTCCAGGCAACAGGATAGCTTTTTTTCTCCTAAAGGTGTGATGACAAAGTGGATGGATGAGGCAGGCAAGTTCTTAAAGAACATCCTGTGGCCCAGATGCTAGAGGAAGAGAAGATGGAATGAGCCTCCACACACAGAGCTGGCTGGGGAGTGTGGGAGAGAGCACCCCCAGAGAACAGAACAAGTAGACATGTTACTTAAGCATCTGCCTCGCCGACAAAAATACTCCTTTTTTCCTACAGGCTTTGGAACTCATAGCCAGATCATGAGAGACCCCCTTTTCAGGCAGGTTAGTGGTAACCGGGCCAGCCCATCAAAGGGTGCTCTCTCTCCCTCCTGATCTTTCATCCCTACTCACCTCTCTTCCTCTGTGGTCTGCAAAGCTGAGCTGGTAGCATAATTTTAGTATTTGATTACAGCCATTTATTGACATCTGTATCTTGAATATTTGTTTATATGTTGGGGCACTATGCTTTCACTGAAAGAGCAGTCAAGATGAGCATAGGTTTTTTTAAAATAATGTTATATTCAAAATCATGATATTGCATGATTAATATTTATGATCTTATCATTATAGATGTCTCCTGCACTTAAAACCTGAGTGGTAGCCTTAAGTTTGAATGGAAAATAGAGCTAGTAGAACATAAATACACTCTTCTAATGAGTGGCTGAGTTAGTGGACTGGAAGATTAATCAACAGAAATTATCCTGTCTAAAGACCAGAGACAAAAAAGATTGAAAAAAAAAAGCAAGCTTCAGTACATGTGGGACAGTGTCCAGAGTATATAGTTAATTACAGTTCCAGATGGAAAGGACAGAAATAATGAGGCAGAAATCTATTTGAGAAAATACTGGCTGAAAAACTTCTATATTGAAAGACATAAATTATACATCCCAAGCCACAATGACCCCAAAACAGAAAAATTATGAATAAAACTTCAACATCATAATTAAACTGTTGAAAAATAAAGAAAATCTTGCAAGTAGCAAAAATAAAAGGATGCACTCAAGGTAATGACACGTCACAGGTAAGGAGCCTTACAGTGGGTATGGAGGAACGGCAAATAGACCAAACTGTTCATGCTTTCCACATTCTGTGAAAGGAGATACTATGTCAACTCAGTGGACAGGGAAAGCCAAGGATGTTAACTATAATCACCAGGTCATTTAGAAAGAAACTGAAGATGCTACAGATAAAAAATTTAGCATATAAGTTAAAACATGTAAAATACATTGAAGCCATCCAAAAGAAGTGAAAAATAAGCAGGGTGTAGAGGTAGGGATAGAGAAACTAAAAACTGTACTAGTAAAAAGTGTAAGTGCAAAATAAAAGAAATTAATTAGCATTAGCTTTGTGTTCTTATGAGGCTCCGATCAGTGGGAGAGGATGTATATCTGCCTCTTTGCCTGGTCTTGGGTCTCTTTTGCCTTGTGCAGCCTCAATATGAGGGCTTCCGCCTTGTCTTACTGTATCTTGTCTTTTCCAGTTTAGCTGCTGTCTTTTGGAATCCTGTCCTTTTTAGAAGAGGAATCAAAGGGGGAGTAGATCTGGAGGGGAGGGGTGGAGAGAGCTAGGAAGAGTAGAGGCAGGGGAGACTGTGGTTGGATGTATTGTATGACAGAAGAAGTTATTTTCAATAACAGAAAAACAACAAAAACCAAAATATTCAAATAAAGGGAAGAGATCACCAGAACAAAAATTTTAAATTTAAATTTATTCACTTTACATCCTGATCATAACCCCCTCCTTCATCTCCTCCTGGTCCCATCCTCCCTCCCTCTTCTCCTTTAACCCACCTCCCCTACTCCTCAGAAAAGGTAAGCCCTCCTCCCCTAACAACTGACCTTCGCCTATCAAGTCTTAACAGGACTGCCTGCATCCTCTTCCTCTGTGGCCTGGCAAGACCACCATGGAGGGGGACATGTTCGAAGAGCAAGCAACAGAGTCCATGCTAAAGGCAGCCCCTGCTCCCCTTACTAGGGAACCTACATGGACACTGAGCTGCCTATCAGCTACATCTGAGCAGGGGCCCAAGTTCTCTCTACACATGGTCCTTGGTTGGTTCCCCTGGGCCAGATTTGTTGGTCTTCTTTTGGAGTTCCTGTCCCCTCTGTGTCCTTCTATCCCTCCTTCTTCCATATTGCTCCCTGCACTCTTCCAAAATTTGGCTGTGAGTCTCAGCATCTGCTTCGATACCCTTCTGGGTAAATCTAAATAGGCTCCTGTTCCCTCTCTTCTACCACTTCCAGTGTCTGTTCTGTTTGTCCTTCTGAATGAGAATTAAGCATCCTCCCTAGGGTCCTCCTTGTTATTTAGCTTCTTTAGGTCTATGGATTGTAGTATGGTTATTCTGAATTATATGGCTAATATCTGCTTATAAGTGATTATATACCATGCATGTTCTGGTTTACCTCAGTCAGGATGATCTTTTCTAGTTTCATCCATTTGCCTGTAAATTTCATGATTTCCCTGTTTTGAATAGCTGAGTAGTATTTCATTATATAGATGTACCACAGTTTCTTTATCCATTTTTCAGTTGAGGGGTTGTTTTCAGTTTCTGGCTATTAGGGATAAAGCCATTAGTAACCAAGGGAATTAACTTAAAGAGTCAATTAGCAAGGAAGCCATGATAATTCTAAGTGCCCCTGTACCTAAGAATAGATTTTCAAGTCTAGGCTAGTGGTTCAGTCTCAAATCTTAACTACTTGAGAGGCTCAGAAAGAAGGATTATAAGTTCAAGGCCAAGCCTGGGTAACTTAGTGAGATCCTGTGTCAAAATAAAAGTTAAAAGAGGGTTTGGGATATAGTGGTAGAAGTCTTGGCTAGCATATGTGAGGCCATAGGTTCAATCTCCGATACTAGGGCTGGGCCTTTAATATACATGAAACAAAAGTTGACAGAATATAGAGAAGCTGAAAACATTTCAAGTCTAGCAGGGGAAATAATCCCTTCTTTGCGATTGATACAACACAGGATAAAAAGTCACTGAAGTCATAGAAGATTTCAGCAACGTCATCAGCACCTTACCCTAGCCTGTATTTAGAAAACACAACCTGACCGCTGGGTATGCGTTCTTTCCAATTGTACAAACCCATCAGGAGAGATTCGGGACTCAAAGGACTGAAATAATGGTATTATGTATCTATGATCATAAAGCACTTGGCCTTTCTAGGTGCTGGCAACAGAGTGAAGAACAAGAAGATAAGGTTCTTGCTGTGGTGACTTATATCCCATCAGGGACAGAAGATGACAATCAGGCACACAAACGAAAGGCCACAGATTGTTAGTGCTTTGAGTGGAATAAATTGAACATTGTCACAGGTTTAATAGGGGAGATTCTCGGGGTGGGGGGGGTCTGTCAGAGAAAGAAGGACAGAAAAGAGTATAAGTAGAGTAGAACATTTAAACACCCCCTTCTATATAATAAGCTATTTAAGGGGCAATATATTAGCAAATGAAACACACACCAGTAAGCAATGTATAGGCAAAAGAAGAAATTAGAAGTTATAAAATATTTAAAACTTAGTGGCAGTGAATATACAACAAAAATGTTGAGATGCAGCTATAACTATTTCAAAGGAATTTTATGGCTTTGAATTTTTATGTTAAAAAATAAACGTGTAAAATTAATGACAACATTTCACCCCAAATTCACGGTATGCCAAAGTGGTCAAATAAAGCAATAAAGGTAAGAACAACAAAATCAAGGTAATATGAAACACACAGCACAACAAAGAAAATTAACAAAACCTATTGGTCCTTTCCAAAGAATTGTACTCTCTTCCTAAAAAGACATTTTATAGCACTGCTCAAAAGCAGAGAACACACAGTAATAACAGGATGAAGAGGAGTCATCACTATTAATTTTTTACAGGTCTTAAAACAATAGAGAACTTACAAAACTATGAAGAACTTTATACCAATAATTTCTACAAAATTAAATGGAGACATTCAAATATATACTAATGCTTGTACAAAATGAAACAGAAAACTTGAATTCTAGACTCTAGGCAAGTTTGTAAATTTTGTCAACCGTTCAAGCAAGAAACAATACCAAACTTACACAAACTCTTTAAAAAATGGAGCCAAATAGGATATACTTTGCAATTTGGTTTATGGTACTATCAGTATTCTAGTACTTAAATATAACAGAAAAAAGGGGTATTACAAGCTAACTGCTGTCATAGACACAGATGCAAAACGCTAAAAGTCTAAGTAGATTAAATTTAAAAAAATACATTAAAAATAGTAATGTATCACAGTCCAGGAGGCTTTACCCAAGGAATGCAAGGTTGGATTAATATTCAAGAAAGCTTTCTGATGTGACTGACTATACTAACAGAGGAAGGGCAGACAACCATGAAATCATTTCAATACCTGCAGAAATACCATTTGGCAAAATTGAACATGCATTTAAGTAAAAACTCCCAGAAGCCTAGCAAAGAATTTTAATCTAATAAAATCATCTTAAGTTATATAATGTTAAACAAAGTTTTCCCTGAAGATTTGGAAATAAAGCAAGAGGGTCCTCTTATCACATCTTTTGGTATTCTTTTTTTTTTTTTTTTTTTTGAGACAGGGTTTCTCTGTGTAGTCCTGGCTGTCCTGGCCTCACTTTGTAGACCAGGCTGACCTCAAACTCATAGCGATCTCCCGGGATCTGCCTCCCTGAGTTCTGGGATTAAAAGTGTGCACCACCACGCCAGGCTTCTTCTGGCATTCTTAACCTTTGCTCTAAAGCAGTGCTTCTCCACCTTCCTAATGCTGTGACCCTTTAATCCAGCTCCTCATGTTGTAGCAATCCTCAGCTACAAAATAATGTCCTTGCTACTTCCTAACTGCGATTTTGCCACTGTTCTGAGCGGTGATGTAAATACCTGATACGCATCCCAAGGGGTCACAACCTTCACGTTGAGAACTGCTGCTTTAAAGCAAGAAATTGGAAGCCTGAAAGGCCAGAAAGAAAAGTGTCTTTATTTGTAGATGGTACCAATTCCTATAAAGAAACGCCTAAAAATTCTCTAAAATCACTATAAGATTGTAAGTTGTTTTGTTAAGGTCCTACGTTACAAGATGAATATAAAATTTTATTTTTTGCTTTATAGATTCGGCAGTAAGCACTTAGAGGGTGGCATGGAAAGGTCAGCTGCTGACAAACATTTAGAAATTTGGCTCTGCTCTCTCTCTCTCTCTCTCGGCCTTGCTGCATAGTCAAAACTGAAAGTGGAGCAGAGCTGTAAATATGAACACCATAAGGTATACAGTATGTGCACCTTATCTATAAGGAGATATAGGGGAAACTTCATGAACTTGGCAAAGATTCTGTTTGACTATGACACCAAAAACACAATCCGTGAAAGAAAAGATGAACTGGGCCTCACCCAAATAAAGCAGGGAGCCAAGTACCATGTTATTAATAGCTTTAAATTTTATGCTTGCAGAAGTTATACAGCCAGCGAGTGGCAGAGCCTGGAAGTGAACTCAGAGCAGCCTGTCTCCAGAATCCACGGGTGCATGCATAACGCTCTAGAATGAATTATGCTCCAGTTGCAAGCTGCCATGCTCGGAGCAGATGTCAGCAGCACAGCTGTGCCTTGGGACTAATCAGTCCTGGACGCCTTCAGCTGCAGCCTCCTCCCAGATCTGGGGCAGCCTGAGTGCTGGAGCTGCAGTGACGCCCGGCTTTCAACAGGTCCAGCGATGCTTCATCACCAAAGAAAAATGTTATGACAGAGGTTACGGCTGGTTGTCTTCCCCGAAGCTTGCCGGCCCAATCTTGGTGACTTGTTACTGCTGGAAAGGACTGTCCATGTGACTTGGGTCACCTCACAGGCTATACTCAAGTGAATGTGGTTAGGCAAGAGCTTGCCCCTGGTCAGGGTAGTTCTTGGAGGGAGGACAGGGTTTGGTTTGAACAGGGGCAGTGTGGGCCCTGAGATGCTGGATCTGCTTCTACTTCCTTCTTTCCTACAGTGTGAAAAACTCACAACAAAATGTGTTGTAGGTTTCAATTAAGACTGTTTGGTGGAGAGATGGCTTGTGGAAGCCATTCTCGGTATTTCTTATGCTACCTATATTTCTAAACTCCAGACCTCATATGGTTCCAGTGTCTCCTCTGTGCTCTATAAGGCAACACACAGAAATCACCTTAAAATTAAGGCTCTGCCTCAGTAGATCTGGTGTCATGCTTTTCAACAAGCTTTGAAGCCATGCCAATGCTACCCACGCAGAGACGCATTGTGACAGGCAAGGCCAGAGGTCCTAAGTTCCCAGGCACTGTGTCTCACTTCCTTCCAACCAAGTCAGAACTCAAGGCTTGCCTAGTTTATCTCAACTCCTTTGCACACTCATTTGTTTGTGAAAAAGTAAGTAAGAGCACACTGCCTGTGGGAAGGCCACCAGGTCAGCTGCAGAACTGGCTGAGGTCAGGCTCATCACTCGCTGCCTGGCATGGTCTGAGTAATTGTGCTTCTCACCTAACTGCTTCCCATATTGAAATATCTTCTCTTTTCTTCTCCTTTTTATCTCCCCCCCCTCCTCTTCACCAGGGTAGGTCAGACATGAAGGCAACCTTCATCCAAGGAGTTAGTGTGTCTATAGAGGAGGCCTGAGAAAGATCCCTCGACTCTTTGACGATGTGAGGTCAGCTGGAGAAGGTGCAGTCTGTGAACCAGAGACACCAGGTATGCCATTGTCCTAATCACAGACTTTGAAGCCTCCAGGACTATGAGAAAATGTTCATAACTTACCTGGTTTGTGGCATTTTGTCACAGACTAAGATAGACTCATAATTAAATTGGGGCATGTGCATTTGAAGACCGTGCCAAGCTTTGCCTGGGGAAGGTAAATAGCCCAGGCTATCTTCTGTTGGTCAAACTTGCAACCCCCTGAATAATACTGAAAGTGTCTGTTGAATGTCCTCTGAGGGCCACACATGAAATATTGATGCTATCCTTCCCATGCTCTTCAAAGAACAACAAATAGGGGGCTCCTATCTTGATATTCGGCCCTAGACCACCCTGGGAGAGGACGGCTAACCCACCATTATTCAGCATAGTTGTATTTCACCTGCTGACACGCTCACCTGCGTGCTGGGAAGACACACTTTTTGTCTCCAGCAGCCTTGCCACCTGCTCAGAGGTGTGGAGGCTGCAGCTGGGCAGTGGGAGGGTAGTGAGACCTCGGATTGTGCTTCATAGGCTATAACCACTATGTGAGGAGGTCGGGCACTCCAGCCTGGAGGAGCTTCGTGAAAAGGGCTGGGCCAGGTCTGATGGACAGGAGCATAAGGTGGGTTGACAGTGTCAACCCAAACCAAGGAAGAGCGCAGAAGGAAGCCTTCAGGAGTTCAGGAGACAGTTGCCTGGGTTTCAGAGCCTTTATGGCTGCATGTTTCTCTTAACCATGGCTGGATGAAAGTTCCACAAACATTGCCATCTTGCTACAGGTCAGGCTGGGTAGTTTGTTCCACTTAAGGGAGAAGCCAGAGGATTTGACACTAATGAACAAAATGGAGGTAGGAAGAAGAGGAAGAAGAAGAAGAAGAAGAAGAAGAAGAAGAAGAAGAAGAAGAAGA
>NW_026585644.1:49145261-49168155 GCF_907164565.1 Psammomys obesus
GAAGAAGAAGAAGAAGAAGAAGAAGAAGAAGAAGAAGAAGAAGAAGAAGAAGAAGAAGAAGAAGAAGAAGAAGGAAAGAAAGAAAGAAAGAAAGAAAGAAAGAAAGAAAGAAAGAAAGAAAGAAAGAAAGAAAGAAAGAAAGAAAGAAAGAAAGAAAGCAGTGCTTAAAAGTTTGCTTCCAAAAAAGGATGCAGCCTGGAAATGTAACCTGGAAATCCAGCAGGACAAGGCAGGAACTAGAATAAGGTACCTTCCTGGGGGAAAGAGCTGGGAGGCGACTTAAGAACTGGGTCTGCCTGCAGTAGCTGACATCAGGGCCAAGCTCCAGGCTTTCTGGCTCATGAAATCACAGCAACACTGATTCCTGTGAGTTGCTGCCACTCTTGTGCCTCAACAAGCTGTGCCATCATATGTGTTAATGTGTTTGTGGAATAAAATTCCTTAATTGTTTGGCAGAGGACAGAAGAAAACATGGCAGCAGAGTGCCTGGACCCCTCCGCCTGATGGGATGCTCTTTACAAGAACAGGGAGGCCTCGGCCTCCTTAGGGCCAGCCTCCAGTTCTGGGAAGATGCCCAGAACCTCCACCTGGTAGGTAAATTTCCTTGGCATTGCAGCTGAGCCATGAGAAAGGCCACGGGAATTTACAGCCACGGCAGAGTCAGAGCCGCTTTCACAAGGGCAGCCAGGGGTCTAGCCCTCACTGCTCGGAGCTTCTTCTCAGGATGGCTTTGGGGAACTAAAGCTGCATGGCATTTTTCAGAATTAGAAAGCATTACAATGGTAGCAACATCATTGTAGTCTCCTGCCACAGATCCTCAAGGCTTGTGGGACATATTGCTAACCCATAATGATGAAGAATTGAAGGCTTTTAAAATCTGTCTGACTGCCCACACTAGCAGTGCCCACACTGCCTGCCCACACTAGCAACGCCCCACTGTCTGGCCACACTAGCTGACTGCACAACATGTGGTAGGTCACTGTTCCCAGAACCTCGCTGTTACTCATCTGCGCACCTGTCTCCAGTCCTGCCTACCTCCTGAAGATCCATGATGCTTTTTAACTCTAAAGGTCCATGATAAGCTTGTCTTTCTCCAAGGCTGGATTACCTAAACTGTCAACCCCGGTAGACTTAATATAAGCAGGGCATAGGCAAAAATGCTAAAATAAATAAAATGAGGAAATATGACCTTTCTTGTGTTTCTATCATTTTATTTTTAATAATTTATTTCATCTTTATTTTATGTACATTAGGGTGAAGCTGTCAGATTCCTTGGAGCTGGCTTTACAGACTGTTGTGAGCTGCCATGTGGGTGCTGGGAATTGAACCCAGGACTTTTGGAAGAGCAGATAGCGCTCTTAACTATTAACCATTGAGCCATCTCTCCAGCCCTCTATAATTTGATTTTATTGCTTATACTCTTGCTTATTTTTTTAGTTATGGAAAGGGACATATTGTCTTTCAAGGCTTAAGGCCCTTAGATCTGAACCCGGTCTGTCACTCTCAGATTATCTGCCCAGCAACACAGCTGTCTTATACATAAGGATTTCTTACCAGGTCTTACATGTGGTTATGTAACCATTCCCTGTTTTGATTCTCAATATATTGGAATCACCTTCAGAGCAGGCATGAGTCTTGTGCATGGCTAAAGGACGTGATGCATGGAAAGTTGTCAGAGTAAAGCCTAGAGTGTAGTAATAGCTCAATACATGTTAGATATTGCTATCATCATCACCATCACAATCATCATCCTTTGCATCACCTCAGAGAGGAGATTTAAAACACTATTAAACACAGGCAATGGATAGGTACTAAATAAGCACTCAAATGTTACTGTTTTAACACAGTACCAAGTGAACTAAATGGTGGATTAGAAGGTAGCATAGCATAAAGTTTAAGAGAAGAGTAGCAGTGTGGCCTGGTGGCACATGCCTGTAATCCCAGCTACATGGGAGACTGAGACAGGAGGATCTCAAGTTCAAGGCTGCCTTGGAAAACTTAGAGACTGAAGAACACATAGCTGCTAGGCAACTGCTCGAACACTTCAACTCTATTCCCAGCCTAAAACGGAGGAAGGAAAGAAAGAAGGAAGGAAGGAAGGAAGGAAGGAAGGAAGGAAGGAAGGAAGGAAGGAAGGAAGGAAGGAAAAAAACCTTTTATCTTGAGACATGGTCTCTCTAAGTTTTCCAAGGCAGCCTTGAACTTGAGATCCTCCTGTCTCAGTCTCCCATGTAGCTGGGATTACAGGCATGTGCCACCAGGCCACACTGCTACCTTGCTCTTAAACTTTATGCTATGCCACTGAAAACAAGCAAGTGAGAAAGCAAATAAGAAGCAGGGACCTCCAGACCCCATATTTGGGTCCAAATACTGCCTCCACTGTTTGAACTGATTGTCTATTCTTGGGGAATTCTCTGCTTCACTGACTATTGTGTCTCATTTCATAGGTTTATGATGAGAATTAAATGGGCGATTATCTGATGGTGCATCTGGCTGTGCCTGGACCCTAGCAAGTCTCACATAGGTACCTTGAATGAAAATGTTACCAAATACAACAAGGTAAACATTTAAAGAAAAAAAAAATCTCAGCAATATGAAGAAGATTGGTGCTATGTTCTGATTTAAGAGACTAAATTGCCTTTTCTGTGGTTATCTCCGCAAACAAGTTGCATGTGTTAATTTTGTGGACTTGCAGCTCCTTTTCCAAACAGATGCAGACTCATTTTAAGATCTGATTTTACAGATAGACTTATTCAAGCTCTCCTCTCCCTTAGGGTAGGGAATTTGTGTGATGCTTCTTACATCCCTTTAGGGCCAGGGTGAGCACTGAAGGGCTCAGCATGTGTCACAAATTTGATGTCAGCTGGGCAGCTCTCAGGGACAGCTGCATCCAAAGACAGTAACTGTGGAGGGTAAACGCCTTCATGTGTAGCCCAGCTTGGAACAACTCTGCGGACCACTTGGCTCCAGAGTACCCTATGAGGTCAGCTGAGGCCATTGATGGGAGAGCATGCTGACAAGCAGCTCCTTCCGGGACCCCTCCCCCACAGTGGGACTGCTAGGGATGCTCCCTCATAAATGCTCTGCACACTAACCATCCTAGGGAACTCAGCATGGGATACCCACCAGGGAAAACACATTTGTTCCTGCTCATTCTCATTTTACCTCTAGTGTACACTTACTTGGATTCTGTCTGTACTTAACCACAGTCTGGTTTTCCTGGGACACTCAGTGATTTTAATTATTACAATATTTCATTGTATGTAGCAGTGCCTTTTATTTTCAAAATATTCCAAGTCTAAACAACAAATTACGTAGGATACCCTTGTGTCCCCAGACCTCATTGACAGTGGGGGAAAAGGAGATCATGTTGACATCATCTGAATTTCTTCAGTTTGCTTCTCTAAGCACATCTTTGGGACCTCAGCAGCCCCGAAGGCTCTATGGGCTGGTCCTAGGTGGCCTGCTGCCCGGGACACCTGTGTGACCTTGGGGAACCAACCCACTCTTACTTGCTCAGCCCTGCAACCAACTTCCTTTGAGCTTTTGCTGGTGACCCAGTGGTGATGGCTTCCTCCCCACCTCACACCTCTCTAACTGCACAGTCCTGCGGCCCATGGGCATCAGATGACCTCTAAGCCCATTACAACCACACGGCCCAGACAGCTCAGGGGGCATCCTGGGCACTCTCCCAGGCTAGATTTGCCTTTCTCTATTTCAACCGTTTCTTCAGACATCGAGAGCTCGTGGAATAAAGAAGAACTTTGCCTTGTCCAGCACCTTTCTTTGGCAAGAGAGTAGACTCTGTGTGTGTATGTATGTATGTATGTATGTATGTGTGTGTGTGTGTGCCTCGATTTACCTACAAAGCTCATTCTAAGAGCATCCAATTATATCAGAAAGCCTTATTTCTACCAATCATAATGGCTTGATTTTTTTTCTCCCAGAAAGTTTCCTCACACTCTTTATAAGTGAGTCGTCACAAACAGATGTGGGGAAATTGTAATGTAACTCAACCTGGTCCGGGTCTGTATACAGGCAGACCTCGCTTGGCACAGAAGTGCAAGGGCCATAAAGAGTGACTGGGTAACTGAAACCACGCAAAGCAGCCTTAATAATCAGGAGGGGAAATCACAATTGCCCCGTGACCTTTAAAAGTTCTTGTCAAAACATTAAAAAAAAAATACCCTTGCTATTGGTTATAAATGCAGTGGGAAATGAAAAATTAGTAAAAATAATGATGGTTTTATTAGCCTATAACTTAAAACGTTAGAAACGCTGATAATGAAGGTGTTTTATTTCTGTGTAAAAAGCTTATCAAAATTAGTTTGACGAGCCCTCCCTCCCCTCACAGCACCTCCAGCAAGCATCCTCCCCTCACTGTGCAGCAGCCACACTTTGTTCTAAGTCTGGACCAGCCTCTGAATTATATTTTTTGCTCTTGTGATGCCATAAACTCTCAAATCGCTGAGCTACAGTTTTCTGCAGGCTACTTCAGTTTTCTGGGATCTCTGCTTGCCTGTACTTGACACCCACCAATTCATCAATCCTGAAACCATGGAACCAGCTTTGTTTGACAAGGCTCTTCCTCCATCTACCTATAACCACTATTTTCTTTCATCTGATCTCATTAGTCAGACTGTCTAGTACTTTTGGATACCAGTTGCTGATCCAAAGTAGAAGGAAGCACTCCATTCTGCCCTCAGCTTTCCCCGCCCACTGTGATGTGAGTTGTAGGATGTTGAAGGGACTGTGCCTTCTCTGTTACACTCACTGGATTCTTCTAGAGTGGCTTGGACCACACCTTCATGCATGTCTGTTTCATCCTTGCTCTGTTCTCCCCATTTCCAAGCCTTCTAATCATATCCCATTTCATTTTCAGCAGCTGTTACTTTGTTTCTTTGTTGTGTTTCCGGTTTTGTAGGCTTACCCTCTACTACCCATTATATATATATATATAATATATATATTTTGCCTTCATAGGGCTTTTCCTCTGAGGGGCAAGGTGGTTTTACCAGCCCACATTTTGCTGTCTGTGCTTGAACTAACAGATGTGCAGCAACCAATCACAAGCAGGCTCTGAAAGAAGTGACGTAATTGGTCATACCCTGGTAAGCCGACACTGTTTGCCTCTTGGCTTGTGTGTTGACGGTGAAGCAAATGGCTAACATTTATAACACAGACTTGCTTTGCGTGGAGGGTCATGTACAGGTTTCAGATTAGTTAAATACCAGCCCCTGACAACTTGGTTCAAATTGCAGTAGAGCTGGTACTCCACGCAATTACTGTTAATATAGTGCCGTGACTGCAACTTGAGCAGTTTGTTGGGAGTGTATTGGTTGGCAAAACTGAAACTCATGCATATCAGTGCTGGCAAAGCAAGGAGTGTTTTATTAATGTTATTTACCAAACATCTGTGAGTATATTTACAGCCCTGTGTCACAGCCTCCTTGTGGCTGGGCGGCCAGCCCTGCCAACGGAAAGTGAGCAGAAGTCACATGTAACAAGTGAGAACATCTGAGAAAGACATCTGTGTCGCCAAGAAACTCTAGCAAGGAATTTCCCGGCCAAGCTATTGTAGGTTAGGCTGCATGAGCCAGGAGCGACCCTTTATTTCATGATCCCGAGGCCCTTCAGTTGCTTGAACTGATGTGAAATGCTGAGAAGTCCTAGGTTAGAAGGGGAGAGAGAGCCTGGCAGGATTCAGAACCCAGGAGCTGGCAGCTGAGAGTCAGAAAAGCTCCAAGTTAGTGGGAGGAGGACAGGAAAAGAATTGGAGTCATGTAGTTAAAGCAAAAAGGGAAGAGGTCTTTGTTAAAAATGAGAAAACATTTCATGATTTCCTTGTTTTTAATAGCTGAATAGTATTCTATTGTGTAAATATACCACAATTTCTGTATCCATTCCTCAACTGAAAGGTACGCTATCTTAGTAAAGAGGTACTGTTTCTCCATCTCTTTAGTGTGGCTTATGCTGAAGCTGCTTTCTTGATGGAAGTCCCGTGTCCAGGTGATTGGCAGGCCCAAAGGGGTTCACTTTATATTTGGAGTCGCTGGCCATGCTTGGCTTCCACCCAGCCAGAAAGCTGGCTTTCCCTCATGGGCTTCTACAGAGCCAGGTCAGGTCCTTTAACAAGTAATACTACTGTGAACAGTAAGAAACCTCCTCTTCCTCAGCATTCCTGGAGTTTGGAAAAGTACCCACTACCTTACATTTATTTATTTATTAAAAATGGCCCTATTATGTAGCTTAGGTTGGCCAAGTCTGCCCCCAGCTTCCTGAGTGCTGGGGTTACAAATATGTGCTACCATACCAGCCACTGTCCTGCATTTTATTTTAGTTGCCTTTTATAAAAAAATTTTGGAAACTTAACAGTGAAGTGCACTGGGGAACTAGGTGGGTGAAATGAGCTTCATTTGAGATTAAAGTGAGTGAGGGTAAGTTTATTCAGAACCACGTTAAGCATGCCATTTAACATGTTTCATGCAAGTGAGGACTGGCTGGCAGATATCCATTGAATGGGACCTCTTCCTGATGGGCATCTGGGTTGTTTCCAGATTCTGGCTATTACAAATAAAGATGCTACGAACATGGTTGAGCAAATGTCCTTCTTGTATACTTGAGTGTCTTTTGGATATATGCCTAGCAGTGGTATAGCTGGGTCTTGAGGTAGCACTATTCCTAATTGTCTGAGAAAGCACCAGATTGATATCCAAAGTGGTTGTACAAGTTTACATTCCCACCAGCAGTGGAGGAGGGTTCCCCTTTCTCTACATCCTCTCCGGCATGTGTTGTCACTTGAGTTTGTGATCCTAGCCATTCTGATAGTGAAAGATGAAATCTGGGGAGGGACATAGGAGAAGAAGAGGGAGAGAAGGTGGGATTGGGAGGGGAAGAGTGAGGGGCTACAGCTGAGATACAAAGTGAATAAACTGTAATTAATAAAAAAATTTTTTAAAAAAGAAAAAACAAGCAAACAACAAGAAAATGTCTAATTATACAAAATAGATGCATAGTCAAATAAATTATAAAAAAAGGAAACAGCCTTGTAACTTCCAGCCTAATCAAGAAATGAAGTTCAGCTTCCACGAAGCCCCAGGGGGTCCTGTTCCTCCACAGACCTCTTTGTCTGTGAGTCACCCCTTCATGACAATGTTTCCCTTCCTTCCTTTATGCTATTCCCGGTTCCCAGGCGCATCCTTCAGCACTGTGGCTTGGTTTTGCTTTCTAGGGCTTGCACACTGTATCCCCGAGCTATCCCACTAACCTGCTTTGGTTTGCTTTTTAACCTTACTTTTTGGATTTATTTGTTTTATTTTATGTGTCTGCATGTTCTGTCTGCATGTATGTATGTATGTGCGCTACCTGCACACCTGTTGCCTTTGGAGGTCCAAAGAGGGTGTTGTCCCCTGGAACTGAGCTTACGGATGGTGATGAGCCACCATGTGCGTACCCACAACTGATCTTGGGTCCCTCCACAAAAGCAAGAGGTGCTCTTAGCCACTGAGCCACCCCTCCCGCCCACACCAGCTCAGTGTTTCTGTTTGAGATCAGGATCTAAGTTGCCTAGACAGGCCTTGAACTTATGGTCCTCGTGCCTCTTTGACCACTGCATTTTCTTCGCACATAGCTGGTGTTGCAGGCCCTGCTCTTCGAGGTACTCTGCCCCTACTTCTCCCGCCCCCCCCCCCGAACATGTGTGTATCATGTGTGCAGCTGTACACACGGATGTCAGAAGGCAGCCTTAGCTGTTGTTCCTCATGCACCACCCGTCTCATCTTTTGAGACAAGTCTCTCACTGGCCTTCAGCTCGCCACGTAGGCTAGGCTGGGTGCTGGTTGAGCCCCAGGGATCCACCTGCCTCTGCCTCCCCAGTGTTGGGATTATACTTGGAGGCCAGCACAGCTCCCCCCACCCAACCAGGAGACTGAGCTCACACCATCACCCTTGCAAGGCAACCACAGTACCAATTGAGTTATCACCCAGCCCACCAAGGCTTGGCTTTAAAAACTATTCTAGGGCCCGCTTACGGTATAGCCATCTCTTCCTGCTTCTCTCTGTTGTATTTGTTACTTGTTCGTGGGGTCATCTGTAAAGCTTCCCCAGTTAGGATCTCGCAGCTTGTGTATCAAGCTGCTACTAGTGTGCTTCCTTTTACTTCCTGTACATCGCACGCTGGGTCTGCAGGTCCAGCTTGGATCTATTCTTAGGGCAAGATGACCTCAAAAATGGTGAGGTACATAATCATCTACAACACAAACGCATATGCAAACACACACTGTCATACACATACACACATGCACACATACGCACACACACACACTCTCATACACACACACATATACACATATGTACACACACACATTATGGCACTCCTCATTGTTTAATTCTAAGATTCTGTCTAGATCCACTAATCTCTTGGGCTTTCTGAATGGGGAAATTCTGGTTCCAGGCATGTTCTGTTCTATTGGATTTGCTGCTACAGTTAAGCAGGAAAGCCAGGAGGAATGCTTGCTTTTCTGGCCTTGAGCTCCAAGCTCTGTCATACTCACATAAGTTTCTGAGGTCTGAATTTGGCAAAACTATTTAATGAAGGCCAAGGTGTTGCCATTAGCCCAGCCTTCTTCCTCTAAGTCCTCTGAAGCCCTTAGAGGTTCTACCAGGCCCTGAGCACCTTCAGGTTTTTTTCCTACCCCTGTCCTTATCAGAGTCTGAATTCTAAGGCCCCTTCACCAAGCATTTCCTCTCGCTGTCCCTTTGGGTTGCAAACAAGTTACCTCAAGCCCAAACCCATCCTGCAGGAATGTCTGGCTCGGGCCAGCACAGACTGCTTTCACTTCCTGGTTTGTTTTGTTTTTAAACTCAACAAGACTGCAGTTAGGTAGGGGCTGTGTTCTGCAGCTCCGAGTTCCCAACCTTCCCTTGCATTTTCTCACCTTGCACAAACTGAAGCCCCCATTCCTTTGTTTTTATTTTTATTTATTTCACGAGGACAAATTAAGGAAGCATGATAAAATGAGGCCTAAGATAATATCTGGTGGGGCAGTTTATATATATATATATATTTTTTTATATTAATCACAAGTTATTTACTTTGTATCCCAGCCGTATCCCCCTCCCTCATTCCTCCCAATCCCACCCTCCCTCCCTCATCTCCTCCCTGCCCCTTTCCAAGTCCACTGATAGGGGAGGACCTCCTCCCCTTGCATCTGACCCTAGCTTAGCAGGTCTCTTCAGGACTGGCTGTAATGTCCTCTTCTGTGGCCTAGCAAGGCCACAGGAAGTTAAGCCACCCAGAGGGGCTTAGCTGTGGAACTTGCTTGCCACTCCTAGGATAAAGACTCAGCTAGCCCAGAGCCGCTGGCCAGAGTCACCGCCTGTTCCCAGTGACCGTGGTGACAAAGGCAAGTAAACCACAGCTTAAGTGTTTATCCAACAGGAAATCCTGTGGAAAACTGAGTGACATTGTCAAATTAGGTCCACTCGGGAAAAGGGATTTTATTTATTTTCTTAAAACATGCTGTCATAGGTTACTTTTGCTGTAATGAACCACCATGTCCAAAAGCAAGTTGGAGAGGAAAGGGTTTATCTCAGTCATAGTTCCATATCAAAAGCAGTGAGGGCAGGAACTCAGGCAGGACAGGAACCTGAGGCAGGAGCTGATGCAGAGGCCATGGAGGGGTGCTGCTCACTGGCTTGCTCACCATGGCTTCCTCAGCCTGCTTTCTCACAGAACCTAGAACCACCAGCCTAGGATGGCTCCACCCACAATGGGCTGGGCCCTCTCCCATCAATCACTAATTAAGAAAATGCCATACAGGCTTGCCTACAGCCAGATCTTACAGAGGCATTTTCTCACTTGAGGCGCCCTGCTTTCTGAGGACTCTAGCCTGTGTCAAGGTGACATTCATCTAGCCAGCATCTGTACTTTTATTTCATTATTGGGCACATGTCACAGTTTCCATGTTGAAGTTAGAGGGCAGCTTGGAGGAGTTAATCGTGCCCTTTAAACATGCAGTTCCTGGGGTTCATCAGGTCATCAGGCCTGGTGACCCACCAAACCATCTCAACAGCCCTGGTTTGACTTCTGTGTTCTCCCATGAAGCCCACTGATGACAGGTTTTACCTTTTTCTCCCCTGTCACCATGAAGGCCCACAGTTAGCAGGTGACTCATTGCGGATAAAGGAGGAGGTTGAGAATGTGGGCTCCAGTTATGCATTCTGGGTTTTCAGGTTACTAGCCCAGCTCTGGCACTACCTGGATTAGCCTGGGCTAATTCTTCATTCCTTGGTTTTCTCACTGGTAAAATGGAGAAACAGTAATCTCTTATGGGCTGTTGAAAAGATTCAACGAAAGAAACGCTATGATGCCAGTATGCAGTGCCAGCAAACACTTGTTACTTCAGAGATCTCGATTTAGTAGATGCTACTCCTTAGCAATCAAGCTCTGTTCATCAAAATAGACACACGAGGAAATGAGATGCAGTCCTCTCTTGCACATCCTTTTGCACCCTGCCCATCCTCTCTCCCAGTTAGTTTCTGCCCAGCTTCATGGGAAACACATCCTTCCCTTCTCCAACACACCCTGCCTCTCCTGGCACCATACCCAGGTTCCTCCTTCATTCACCTTCACGCCCTCAGATCTAGTTCAAGGTCAGCCCTGCAACAAAATGGTTTCTGTATCAAGAGGATGGACCCGAATTCACATAAGAACAACTAAAAGAGCAGAAGGGATAGACCTGGTTCAGTCATGGCTTCATGCAGGGCCTCACTCAGAGTCTTCAGGGCCTGGTGTCATCTACTGGCCTTGCCTCGTCTTGCCTCGTCTCTTTTGGCACCATGTTTAGGGTCTCTCGCTTGGGGCAAGAGTTGTATATTTAAAATGGAGTGAAAGTGTGTGTGTGTGAGAGAGACACAGACAGAGAGCGCTACCCCAGCAGGCATACCTGAGCTCCTTGGTGGTGACTAGGTCACAAGCCTACGTGTGGGCTAATTTTACAATTTGAGAGTTGGAGGACAGTGCGATGATTCTACCCACAACCCCATACGTAGTTTATGGGCCCATGAGTTTATGAGCTTTTTCCAAAATAAGGGAAAATGGATGAAGGGAAGAAAGCCCCAGCAAATGCCCACCACACACACAAATTTTCCATTGTCCCTTCCTAACACTTCCAGCCAGCTTCCTCCCTGAGACTCCTGATCCAGTGCCTCATACCAGTTACACAGAGGCTAAAATGTCCACATCACCTGTCAGACTCTGTCACTTTTCTCTGACAGAACTTCCTGAATATGTGCCTTACGTTACAGACTGCAAACTCCTGCAGAAGGGAACAGGATACGCTTCACCTAGCACTTCACATATAAGTACCATTATATGTTCTTGATTGATCAAGAGCTGAATATCTCGTATCCTCCACTTCCCGTTGCTTGGATGTCCAGAAGGGATAAATAATACTCTTGGGATCAAAATTTTGAGGAAAAGTGTTGAGTTTGGAAATAATCTTATCACATAAGAAAAGTCTGTCTTTTATAGATATGAAACCAGATATCCAGAGTTAGTGACATCACCACGTAAACGAGTTAGAATGAAAGGCGGTGTTGTTCAGAGCATGGTTAGCACTCTGTGACTTGCTGCTGGACTGAGTGATTGTCAGTTCAGTGCCTTTTCTACTGAACTGTCTGTAAAGTCAGGAATGAGGCAAGAATGTTCACCCCACCACTTCCGCTCTTCACAGTGCGGGAAAACTTAACTAGAGCAATTAAGAAAGAAAGAGGAACTACAGACTAGAGGTGGCTCAGTGGTTAGGGGAGTTTACTGCTCAGCTCCCGAAAGGGCTGCGCACACGGGCCTGTAACTCCAGCTTCAGGGGACCCAATATCCTCTTCTTGTCCCCACAGGTGACTGCACTCACATGTACATAGCCCACACACAGACTCACATGAACACACATAACTAAAGAAGAAAAACAAGTTTTTTTAAAAAATAGAAAGCGATTGAAAACATCTAAATCAGAAAGAATGAAGTAAAATTATTTCTGTTCATAGAGGACATAAGCTGACATGTAGAAAACATGAACTATTACACATGAGAAAACAGCAGGCACAAGGTTGTAATACCAACTACCTGGGGGAAAGGAGGGGCTCTCAAGATCAAGGTTACTTAAGCTGCGGAACAAGTTCAAGGCCAGCCAGGGCAACCTCTTGGGGCCCTGTTTTTAAGATTTTTCAAAACGTGTTTGGACAGATGGCTCCGTGGCGAAGAGCATTAGCTGCTCTCTCAGAGGATCTGGGTTTGAGTGTCAGCACTCATATGGTGGCTTACAACCTCTGAAACTACAGTCACAGGCGTCTGACGCCCTCTTTTGGCCTTCACAGGGACTGCATGCATACAATACACAGACACATAAAGTTAAAATGGAGGAAAATGTTTTCTAAAAGATTTTTTTTAATGGTTAAAAAGAAAGTTGGGGAGATAGCTCAGTGAAAGGGTACTCTGCCTAGTATTTATGAGGCCCTATGTGTAATCTAGCATTAAAACAGCAAAAACAGCTGTTAGGACTGTTCGGCAAAGTTGCAAGATACAAGATCAGTATTCAAAATTCAAAAATATATTAACAGCAAATATCCAAAGTAAATTAAACATGTTATCCCATTTATTGTAGCATCAAAAAGAATATGATATCTAAAAGTAAGCTTAAAGTCTGGGAAGCTGGGGGGAGGGAAGGAAGGGAAAACTGTGGTCAGATGTGAAGTATGAGAGAAGAATAAATAAATTAAGAACAAATTAAACACACACACACACACACACACACAAACCTTATATAAAGGTTTACACAGTGAAAGGTGCAAAATGCTGCTAAAAGAAATGAAAGAAAACACAAAGACATCATACATCCATAGGTTAAAAAAAGAATTACTATTATTTAAATGTCCATATAGCCCAAAGTGATTTACAGCTGTAATGCTTTATTATTTCTTTATGTAGTGCATGTGAGTGCCTGTTGCTGTGTATGTACACACACGTGGAGGCTAGAGGTCAACCTGCAGTGTCTTTCCTCATGTTGCTTTTGAGACAGGGTCTCTCATTGGCCCGGAGTCCTCTGATTAAGCTAGAGTGCCTGGCCAGTGAGCCCAGGAATGTGCCTGCTTCCATTTCCTCAATGCTGGGATTACAAGCATATGTCCATGCCTGCTTTTTTTTAATGTCAGTTCTGGGGTTTGAACTCAGATCCTTATGATTGCATAATAGACGCTTTATTGACAGCTACTTTACCAGCTCTTACCATAGTATTTTTTAAATCCCAAAGGCATTTTGCCAAAGTAAACAATCCTAAAATTCATGTGGAACCAAAAAGGCCTCTGGATAATAAACTTGAGAGACAATCTAAGAAAGAAAACTGAAGCTTTAGTCTCACACTTGACTTCAAAACATATTTCAAAGCTATAGAAATCTAAATGTTATGGTGCTGACACAGGGAGGGGCATGCACAGCTCAACAGGACAGAACCAGGAACCCAGAACTCATGCACAGACAAATAACCAATAATGAGCCAAAAGGCTGCACTATGACAAAAGTGACCATTTACCAGATGGGTTGGAAAGCCTGGTTGTTCATACACAAGAGTGAGATGGGACCTTTATGCTACACTGTGCACAACCCAAAATGGTTTAAAGCCTTAAACATAGGACCCCAAACCAAGAATTATAAACAAACAAAAATCACTTCCTGGCATTGGACAACGAGGCAGTCTACACAACAGCAGAAAATATTTTCAAGCTATCTGTCTAATAAGGGACTAATTCCTACAACACATATGTAAAGAAGGCCTGGAAGTAAACAGCAATAAGCCGATTTTGCAAGGAACTTCACTCTATCCTTCTCAAAAAACAAAACAAACAAATAGCTACCAGTTCTAAGGTTAAAAAAATCCTATAATCACTAGTTACTGGGGAAATCAGATCCACAGAAGATATCATGTGATGTCACCTGTTAAGATGGCTACTGTTTAAAATATACAACCATAAAAATGGAAACTAACAAGTCCTGGTGAAAATGTCGAGCAATTAGAACCTGGGAGCCCAGTGGGTGGGAATGTAAATGTAGCTGCTATAGCAAAAGGTACGGTGGCTCCTCAGAAAAAGAAAAAAAGAAATAAACATAGGACTACCATAAAATAAAAAAACCCTTTCTGGGTGTTTATAAAATCATAACCTCAAAGAAATCTCTTCATTCCCATATTCATTGTAGCATTGTTCCCAGAAAGAAAGGAGGGGTGGAAACAACCATGTCCACAGTCTGAGGAACATATCTCCAGGAAGGAAGGAACCATGTCACATGCCACGGCATGAATGAAGCTTGAAGACGTTATGCTAAGTCAAATAAGCCAGTCACAGAGAAGTATCTGTGGTAGTCAGACACCCAGAAGCTGGGGACCAGGAGGTGGGCGACGTAGGGATCACTGTTCAGTGAGTGTAGAGTTTCAGTTAGGCAAGAAGCAAGAGTTCTGAATATCTACTGCACAACAATGTAGAGCCGACTAACTGTATGTGGCCTGGCTGGTTTAATGTCAACCTGACACAAGCTGGAGTCTCTGAGAGGAGGGGACCTCAATTAAGAAAAGGCCTCCACTAAGAAAAGACTGTAGGCAAGCCCAGAAGGCATTTTTTAAAATTCATGATTGATGTGGGGAAGGGCCCAGCCCACTGTGGGTGATGCCTTCCCTAGGCTGGTGGTTCTGGTTTCTATAAGAAAGCAAACTGTACAAGCCGTGGGGTCCAAGTCAGTAAGAAGCATTCCTCCATGGCCTCTGCATCAGCTCCTGCCTCCTGATTCTTGTCTGAACTTCCTGTGACAGTGAGCTATGAAGAGGAAACATAAGCCGTAAGCCAAATAAACCCTATCCTCCCCAACTTGCTCTTTGGTGGTGGTGTTTCACTGTAGCAATAGAAACCCTAACCAAGACAACATGGACACTGGGTTGTTTAGAATATAAATTATTATTAAGAAAAAAGGGGGGGTGCTGAAGAAGGTATTCCACCTTCTTCTGGTGCCACATAGACTTCTTAGACACATGGAGTGACACTTATTCTGGATCAGAAAGTGTCCCAGACTCCTGTACTCACACACCGACAAAAGTGTGGGTGGGCCTTCTCTTCTAATAGTTAACATGCTCTTCCGTCTTGGTCCAGCCCAGTCTGCCAGTAGGGCTGAAGGGCTGTGGCCAGAGGGTAGATTAGTCAGACCCAGTGCAGGGGACAAATTCTGTCCCTAGATCAACCAACCAGCTGGCCTTTTAATTTTTCTGGGATGAGAAGCTGAGGCAGAGCAGCTCCCTAACAGGTAAATAAAAGAAACCCCCAGAAAGAAGCTGCAAAGGATGTCACACAATTTGGCCCCTTCCTGCAGTTGCTTTCTAACAGAGTGCTTTCACTTCTGGAGGGAACCCTGGTCAGGCCAAGCTCTCCTCTCTGAATCCTTGCTTGGCTTGTAGGCCCCTCCAGCCCAAGCTGTGCTCTGGGTAGGGCCAAAAGGGAGCCCTGCCTCAAACTGTCTGCTGGTCAAAAGCTTCCTCAATCCTCAGCTGAGGAAGGACACAAGGTCTCTCCAGCTCTCCTCAACCTTTATCAGGTGGACACGTCTCTAGGAGGAAAACCCAGGGCAGGGACTCGGGACCCAGGCAACATAGTCCCTTTCCTCACAGGAAAGTCCTAGTAGGCATGATGTCACCCACTGCCAGGATCATCTACAGTTGGGCACAGGGAGAACTGTGGGCATAGCCTTATTTTCCTAGAGGAAGAGAAAAAACACAAACCAGTTGAAAAGAGTTGGTCCGGAGAACGTACATTGCTCTTGTCAGGCTCTTTTCCAGCTCTGTGTCCCTGGGTGACCTCTCCAGGCAGGCCTCACCGCAGTAGCATGGGTTAGAGGGCTGGCCAGTCATGTCTGATGACACGCTTTCACCTGCTTCACAAACCACATCCGGGAGTCTTGTGATCCCCTCAGTGGGCAATGCAGGTCGAAGCCCCACCCTGGGCAGAGAACAGGAAGGGGCCATCAGAAGTAGAGAGGGCCACCCTGGCTGCAAGTCTGTGCTTGCCTCCTTGCTCTGCTCCTCCTGTGCCTCAGTCTCCCCATTTGTGAGATGCACATAATCCCTGGCTTGTCTGACCTAGCTGTGTGAAATGAGTTAGACACAGGTTCTGAGAAAAGGGCCTTGCTAAGTACAGTTCCTGCTGGCTATTGGTTCCCTTAATGCTTAGGGGCCCACAGAGCTCTCAAAAGCAGTGTCTGAGAAAGGAAAAAGTCTAGGCTGCTACTCCCAAGATTGTTACCTGGGGAGAAGATGCATTTCTTGCCAACCTCTACTTTGTATTCCAACTCCAGGGGCTTTGGGGACTGTGTTGGTCCTGAGTTGTCACACCCCACATTTCCCAGGTGTGTCCTGACAGGCCGGATGTGGCCTCGTTCTCCAGGGAGCTCATGCCAGGCACAGCTCAATTACCATGGGGTCTGTTACAGGCCTTCTCACTATTATCAGCTTCTCGCTTTCAGCTGCCAGATGAAGCAGGCACCTTCCCTTCCTCCCTCATCCCCTCAGCCTGGTGTTTGCTTTCAGGGCAGCCTGGCCTGTAGAGATGAGTTATCCATGCCCTGTCCTCCTCAGGAAGGCCCTGCTCAGACACACCCCTCATCCCCAAAGTTAGACTCCCTCTTTCTCTCATCCCCACAAGAATCCAGCTTTTAAGCAGGCACATTGGGAATTGGGGGTCGGGGGGGGGGAGGTAGTGTCTGCCTGAGTCTTAACTGTCCAGCCCAGGCCACAGCAGTTTAAGGCTCTGAAGAAAAACATCTTTCCCTGGCTAATGCAACAGGAAAGATAAAGAACCAAAGGAAGTAACAGAACAGTAAAAAATACTCACGTTAGAGACATTGGAGTTACCGATAGGTCACCTTGCCTTGCTCCACTATGGTGTGGTCCCCTCTCCCCTCACCTTTCACACCCTCCTTAGCTGCTCCCCCCACCAGATGCAGCAGGCAACCTAGCCTCTCCCCCTCCACTCCTAGCTCAGAAAACCTCCTTCTTCCAGATAAGTGCCTTGCAGTAGGCACAGGGGAAACTTCATCTTTGAATAAACAAATCATTCTTTCACTCACTAAAGAGCTCCAGAGTGAGGCCTTCCAGGGGGAGGTGACCTTTTGGTAGCTGATCCCTTCCCCTCCCCTGAGTTTTCTATCCTCAGGACACTGCTCTGCTTTCTCGCTGCCACCAGGTCCCCTTGTCTGCCCAGATCTCCGGCCCAGGTGCAGGCTGTCCCCTTTAACAGAGTCCAGACAGGCTGGAATTCTCCAAAAATAACCTCAGAGAAAACCAACGAAATGAACAAGGAGAATGCAAACAACAGCAGAATGCTTACCCAGCTTAGGTACTTAATCCTAAAACAATCAAAGTTGCGCCACCAATGGGCTGGTTCTGGGTCCCTCTTGCCCACTCATTGCCCCTGCTAGTAAGAATATCTATGTAATAGTTTGTAAAACTGCAGTCTCCTAAGCAGTCACAAGTGTGTGCAGAGAACAGTGGCCTGCCTGTGGATGAGCCAAAGGGTAAAGGGCCCTGCCCTCCTTTGATTTCTACTTCTGTGACCAAAAGCAACTGGAAGAGGAAAGGGTATATTTTAGCTTACAACTCCCAGCTCTCAGTCCATCAGAGGTCAGATGGGAGGTCAGAGCATGGACTCAAAGCAAAAACCCATTCAGAGGCCGTAGACATGTGTGCTGCTTATGGGCTTGCTCCCCATGACTTGCTGGGCTTGCTTTCTCATACACCAGGGTCACCTGCCTAGGGGTGGCGCTGACCACAGTGAGCTGGGCCCTCCAAAGTCAGAAAATGCCCCGCAGACTTGCCTAAAGGCCAACTTACAGAGGTCTTTTCTCAATTGACATTCCCCATTCCTTTGACTCTACTTTCTGTCAAGTTGACAGAAACCTAACCAGCACAGGCTTCCAAACTGCCTCAAGGGAAAAGACGGTAGTTTGAGTATAGTCTTTGAAGAGGCTAGAGGAGGGTAGGGTGAAAGCCAGGCTTCAAGCTGAGGCCAGAGGGCATTGGGCACAGATACCTGGCTACAGCTCTGCTTCTGTCATTCTGGTCCCTCTCTCCTCTGGGCCTCAGTTTCCTCACCCATAAAAGGAGGAAGTTTGAATAGGTGGCCTCCAATGCCTTTCTGCCTCTCACAGTTTCAATTTCTCTATGCGCCATCTTCAATCACTGGTGCTCATAGGTTAGAAATCCCACTCTCACTGTTCATGGTAGGTCATCGAGGCGTAGACAAGCTCCCAACACAATGGCAAGAGTCTTCTTGAATGCTGAGAAGAACCAGAAACCGTTGGGACTACTGAGACATTTCCTTCTTGCAACAACCTAAAACCTGGCACCCCGCATCACAGATGAGAGACAGAAGCCCAGTGGAGTGATGAGTTAAAGGTCAGGGCCTAAAGCAGTGTGGATCCAGGGACTGGGTTCTGACTTCCTGAGTTTACCACCTGGTTTGTCTCTGATATGTTGCTCTAGTATCTATAAGACACAAGAGTCCAAAATAAATGCTCATCAATGGAGAGATGAAGAAAGTGTGGTCTTCACATCCAATGTAATACTGTTCTGCCTTACAAAGAATGGGAGTTTTGATACATGCTATAATACAGATGAATCTTGATGACATTATTCTTACTTGAGATAGGACAAACATAAAATAATAAGGACAGAATGACTTCACCCTATGAAATGGCCAAAATATTCCAATTCACAGAGAATAGGTTAGAGAGTGGTAGACACTGGGGTGCAGGGACAGCAGGGTGGGACAGTTTTTAGTGTTTAGTGGCAACAGTGATTCTATTTGGGATGATGAAAATGGTCTAGAAATGGATCAAGGTGATGGCTGTGAGTTATAAATGCCACTGGATTAAATAATTTAAAATGGCTGAAAAACTAGATGTAATTATTAAGAGCCTGAGAGGACACTATTACATCGAGTGCTTTGTAAGTCAGCTTATTTGACCTTTACTACAGCCCCATGGGGCAGCTACCATGTCACTGCGCCCACATTTCAGTCAAGGGGATAGAGGTTGAGAGAATCAAACCTCTAAGGGCTCACAAGCAGTGAGTGGCAGAGCTGATACCTAAGCCTGGGTAACGAGGACAGTGAACCCTGAGAGGCGGTGGAGCAAAATCTGAGAAATCTGAGCAGGCTCGGAACAAGCTGAGCCGAAGCAGGCTGGGGCCACTACACCCACCCCTCGTGCCTGCCAGGTACCCGAATCCCACATTCATCCCTTCTCACATTCACCCTGCATCTATGCCTTTGTTTTACCTCTAACCAACACCTCCCTGCCCCATCCCTCCGCTAACATCATCACCTCTGCCTTCCATCTGTCTTTGCCGCTCCCCATGCCATCCAGCCTCTGGGGCGCTCTGGTGAGAGCTGCAGGTTGGTGGAATGTTCAGGCTCTGTGGAGGCTCGTTCTGTGCTGAGGGAGAGAGACTATGTACCATGGGATTCTCGGAACAAGCCGGCTCTAGCAAGGTCCTAGAAGGACCTGGCTCATTAGTCGTAGCTCCCCAAGTTTTTCTTTGGGGTGCCTTCAGGGCCTCGCTGGGTTCCTAGTCCAGCCCAGCCTCAGCTCACCACCCCTGAAAGCAAGTCAAGGCATCAAGTTTCTTTGGCCTCTTTATGAGCGAGGGGCGCTGGGGACAAACACGTCCATATCAAAGCTCAAACACAGCGGGTCTTAATCCCCCGTCCAGGTGCAACTTCTGAGACGCTGGCAGAGATCTGAAGTCTTAGAAACGCTTCCTGTGGGACAGCACAGGTGAAGCCACCAGATGCCACCATGCTTTCTACCTGCGCTGCTCTCCCCGGCCCTGCTTCCCTGGGCATTGTGATCCGCAGTGCCCGCGCCCAGACGCTGGCTGTAAATCCACCGCCCCCCCCCCCGACGATGCCCACCGTCAAGCTGTGCCTCCTTTCACAGGACCCTGAGCAACTGACACCAACCCCAAAAATGAAGCCCATGGGGGTTGCAACCACAGGCAGAGTGGAGGGGGGAGATTTTTAAGTGAACACCCCTTTAATCATGTCCAGGAAACATGATCGCTACCAGATGGTGGGTTCAAAGCACAGGCCCCATGCTCCAGGGAGTCCCCACTGCCTAACAGGGAGGACCCTGGGGTCTGATCCCGCTACTAGCTGCTCTGCCAGCTGTGTGATCTTAAGCAAACTGTGGCTGAGCTCCCTCAATGAAACCAGAGATGGCAATGATACCCACCTCCACGTCAACCATGGCTATATTTTTCTTAGCTTGGCATTTGGTGCCCCCTCCCAAGCTGGGGGACCCAACCTCTCCGCTTCTGTACCTTATTCATTATGATGCCAATACACAGGAGATTCAGAACTGGCCCCTAATTTCCCCATGCATGATTTTAAACAGCTTCGCTGGGACATGACTCTACTGTATAATTTACACCCATTAAAATGTATAATTCAATGACACTCAGTGTATTCTGAATCCATCACAATCATCAACTTTAGGACAGCATTTTCATAACCCTCCAAATGAGGACACCATTTAGCCCTCTCCCCTGCCACCAATTTCCCACCCCTCGCCCCTCTAGGCCATCATGCGTCTGTGTCTGCAGACTTAATGTAGAGTCATATAATGCATGGTCATTTGTGAATGGTTTCTTCCACTTAGGTGGGGCGTATCCTGATTTCCAGCTTCCCCATGCCATACCAAGTGTCAGAACATCTACTGCAAATATAGCACATTATACGTATCAGTTCATCAGCTGATGGACTTTTAGGTTATGACAAACATTGTTAGCAAGTTTACTTTTGCTGCTGGGACAGCAGAATCCCATCTGTCCTGAAAACTGCTATGTAACACACCTGTCCTTGAACGCTCTCTCCTCTTGCCACAGCCTCCCAGGCCCCAGGATTACAGGCACTCACCGAGCCCGGTACTGGGCACGTTCTTGTTCAGGTTGATACGTGCTCTTCTTTCTCTCAGGGAGCTACGTAGGGACTGTTCTCAAGTGCGGCAGCTCTTGTTCGGATATTTAAGAAATGTCAGAAGGGCCTCTAAGCCGACAGGACTATTTAAAAATACCTCCAGCAGCAGCACACAAAGGCTTTATTTCTCAACATTTTGCCAATGTTGGTTATTTTTTTGGGTTTTTGATTGTACAGGTATAAAATATTTTATTGTGGTTTGGGCTTGCATTTTCCTGATGGCTGATGAAACTGAGCCTTTCATCATATGCTTACTGGTCAGTTGTGTATCCTCTTAAGAAAGCTGTCTATTTGGATCTTTTGCTTAGTTTCTGTTTTTTTTGTTTTGTTTTGTTGTTGTTGTTGTTTTTTTTTTTTTTAGTTAATAGCAATCTTTATTCATTCTAGGTTCATATATCTAGATTAAATAAATTATTTTCAAAAATTTCTACCTTCCTTCTAATTAGTGTGTATGTATATATATATATATATATATATATATATATATATATATATATATATCTCAAAGATTTATTTATTTATTATGTGTACAATGTTCTGTCTGTATGTACACCTGCATGCCAGAAGAGGGCACCAGATCTCCTTATAGATGGTTGGGAGCTACTGTGTGATTGCTAGGAACTCAGGACCTCTGGAAGAGCAGCCAGTGCTTCTAATTTCTGAGGCATCTCTCCAGCCCCTCTAATTATTATCTTAAAATTTTTTTAGTTATGTGTATGTATCCTAGTGTCTATGTGTGTACATGACTATGGGTACCTACAGAGACCAGGAGAGGGCGACAGATCTCCTGGAGCTGGAGTTACAGGCAGTTGTGAGCCATCCAGCCTGGGTGCTGGGAACCAGCAGGAATGCTCGTAAGTACTGAGCCATCTCCCCAGCTTTCAAAATGCTTAAAAATCTGATGTCATGTCATACAGATAAAGTAGCTCCTTTATCTGATTTAAATGTCAGAGGCAAGACTATAATGAGTTAAAAGTAGCATGATTTCATATCTTTAAAACCCAAGAGAACCTGCTAAAACCTGTTGTAAACAGAAAATTCAATAATGAAACTGGTCTTAAGTGAACATTGTAAACAATAGCCTTCATACATATAAACAAATAAGAACCAGTTAGAAGGCACAGTATAATGCTTACTAAACATGAAACGGCTGACAATAACCCTGATAATGTGTAAAGAATGTATGAAGAAAACTTTAAAACACTCCCAGAGACAAAAGGGGACTGGAAAAAATAGAAACATATATCATATTTCAGACAGGAAGAGTCATCATCATCATGGAAATGTCAATTCGTATCTCACTGGAGAAACCTATAGGACTCTCTCCGTGAAACCAGAGAGCTTCTTCTGAAGTGCACGTACCAGCCAGGTGTGCTGGTGCACAGCTGGGATCCCAGCACTCAGGAGGCAGAGTCAGAAGGACCACTGCACGTTCCAGTAAGCTGTGTCTACACAGCCAGCTCCAAGTCAGCCAGGGCTACGTGGTGAGACTCCATCACAATACCAAAACACCAAGTTAAATAAGTCAAAGAAAGTTCATTAAGAAAAACAAGCAGTGGGGCTGGAGAGATGACTGAGTAGATAAAAGCACTGGCAGTTCTTCCAGAGGACCCAGGGTTTGATTCCCAACACCCACGTGGATGCCCACAACTGTTTGTCACTCTAGCCCTAGGGGATCAGGTACTTTCTTCTGGTCTCTGTGAGCACTGCCTGCATGATGCACAGATGTATGTGCAGGCAGCACACACCTCCACACACAGAGAAGAGGAGGAGGAGGAGAGGATGAAGAAGAAGAAGAAGAAGAAGAAGAAGAAGAAGAAGAAGAAGAAGA
>NW_026585644.1:49168165-49361313 GCF_907164565.1 Psammomys obesus
GAAGAAGAAGAAGAAGAAGAAGAAGAAGAAGAAGAAGAAGAAGAAGAAATAAACAAGACTGGTGCCATAACAACTAAGGCAAGAAGACCTGGAGACTCAGTAAGGCCTTAGCAAACTGAAGGAGCACCCACCGCTCCTGCTGGGCTCCAGTTCTTCCGCACTGCAGGGAGGCACACGAACTAGATGATGTGTAATCTAACCTGACTAGGATGTTCTGATTACTGCTGTTAGAAGACTGTTACTTCAAATATTCCACACTTAGTTGGCTCCCTATCTCCTCTAAATAAGTCTAGGGCGGCTCAGTGAGACAAGGCTTCTAACATAACATTTGTGAACATGGGTGACCGGGGGACCTTGGAAGGCTCTTGGCCAGTCTCTGTTCACTATGAGGAACTAGCTGAGAAAAGTGACTTAAGAGAGAGTACTGAGTACTAGCTACTTCTCTTAAAGCTGTAGCCAAACACCTGACATGAGGCAACTTGAGGGAAGAGGGGTTTATTTTGGCTCACAGTTTGAAGGGTCACAGACCTTTATAAAAGGAAGGAATGGTGATGGGACTATGAACATGGGGTCACACTGGGTCTGTAGACAGGGTGGAAAGAGAGGACAGTAAAGAGGGCACCACTACAAAACCCCAAAGCCCACCCTACTTCCTCCAGCAAGGCTCTACCGCCGAAGGTTCCACAGCCTAGAAAAATAGCACCACCAGCTTGGGTCCAAGCGGTTAAACACATGAGGCTTTGGGGACATTTTACATCCAAGCCACGACAGAGAAAGGCTGTGTTTTTGTTCCCAGTGTCTGAGATCTCACTCCTTCAACAGAGAAGCTCACATCATGGAGTCTGGGAAGGGAAGAGAGAATGGTTGCACTATGGGATTCCTCCTTTGTCCCCTTTGCTCTGCCGGGGATGCTCAGCCTGCAGTGGAGAGTGGCCCCTGTTCACAGTTAATGTGCCTTCACGCACACCCCCAAGTGTCTCTTAGACACTTCTCAGGGCAATCAAGTTGACAATCAAGATTAACTGTTACAGCAGTCCTGCCTTCTCTGTCACCTGCCTGTGGAAGAGGAATGGCGCAGTCTATCTTAGGAGCCGATCTAGATGGGAGATGGGGGAAGCCAGTGACCAAGAGAGCCGCAAAAATGTGAGACATCCAAAGAAAACAGAAAAGAGAGGCACACAGCAAACACTACAGGTATCTTCCTGCTCATATTGAAGCAGAGAACCCAGAGGAAGGTTCAGGACAAACAACCTGACAGGGAATTAAGTGAATCAACAGCTTCACCGGTGGAGGAGCAAGTGTCTTGTGGACTGAATTTGGTTTTTGTCACTTTTACAGAAGCAAAACAAATTGCACAAGAAGAAAAGGAGAGGGTGGAGAGATGGTACTTAAGAGCGCTTCCTGCTCTTCAAGAGGGCCTGGTTTCAGTTCCCAGCACCTACAGACAGCTCACAAACACCTGGAAGTACATTCTGGTCCCAGAGGGACAAACACTCACTTCTGGATTCTGCAGGCACATACCTGTGTGTGTGTGCGCGCACACACACACACACACACACACACACACGTACAGATACACACATACTTACAAATAAAAATAAAGATTTAATCACAGCCGGGCACAGTGGCCCACGCCCGTAATCCCAGCACTCTGGAAGGCAGAGGCAGGCAGATTTCTGTGAGTTCAAGGCCAGCTTGGTCTACAAAGTGAGTCCAGGACAGCCAAGGTTACACAGAGAAACCCTGTCTAGAAAAAAAAAAAAAAAAAAAAAATATATATATATAAATATATATATAAATATATTTGAATCATAAAAAAGAAAAAGAAAAAAGAAAAAAAAAACTTTGATCTATCTAGCCAGGAAAGATTTTTCTGGGATGGCAAGATAGGAAAAGGAAAGGGAAGGGGATGTTTGTCAAAAGCTGTTAGAATGTTCTGTCCTCAAAACCCATTGAAAACATGGGAGAGAGGCAGAAAGCATAAGTAGGAAATTAGCCTCTGTGTAAAGAGAGAGAAGGTCTAAAAAACTACAACAGAAACGCTGGCCCAGGATGGCCAAGCACAATGGCAGGCTCTGCCTGTGTCCTGACAACACAGAGGACATTGAAGAACTCCCAGAGTGGGAGGAGCAGTTGGTTCTCTAGGACATGTTTCTGTCTGGGAATTTTGGAATAACATCTGGGGTGCAGTATAATTCCCTGTGATAAAGTACATCTGGCATCTGGAGGACTTTTAGTCTAACAACCTTCCATCATGCTTCACCTAACCTCAGAAATAAAAATTTGGTATTGGAAATGTGGCTCACTGTTAAGAGCAAAGTCTGCTCTCCCAGAAGACTTCACTTTGGTTCCCAGCACCCGTGTCAAGTGGCTCAGATTCTCAGGTAGCTCAAGTTCCAGTTGACCCACCGCCCCTGACCACTGAGGGCACCTGCAGGCAAGGGCACAAACCCACATACGTGTCCATGCAATTTTTAAAAAGAGAGCATTACAAATCATGGTATTGTTTTGCTAGGGGTTGGGCAACGGCTGGTGTGTGGTTCAACTCAAGTCATCACCGACTCCTGCCCTGAGGCCAACCTCACGCTCACAGCAACGGTGAACAGAAGGCAAGCCCGGGGAGTGCCCGTGCTGCCAGGATGGTTATATCTGCAAAAGAATTCCCCATTGAAAACTGTATGACTTCTATAATCCACCCGAGTCTAGAATTAAATATGCATGCATGGGAAAGAGTGAAGGAAACAGGAGTTTGGAGGGACAAGGGAGGGTATCGTGGGGCATGTGGAGCTTGGCCCCACTATGTACACATCAGTAAGGACTCCCCCCTCCTCCATGGCCCTCCCTCCTCCCTCCCTCCTCCTTGGTCCAGGCACTGGAAAGCTAACCCAGAGGCCTGGAACTGGAAAAAGCAGTTGTCTTCTAGAAGCTTCGAGGTGGAGCCCTGAGTGAGAGCCTCTCCAGTCCTAGCTTTTCCAGTGCTGTTTGTTTGAAAAGGGAAAAGATTTTTTTCCCTGTGATAACAGCCAAAAATGAGAAAATACATCTTAAAGAGGGGTGGTGAGGATGGGCTGGGAATGAACCTAGAAGAGCCCGCATGTTGGAGATGGACACACAGTATGCTTCTCTCTTCCCGGAGGCTCTCAGCCTGGGAGAGAGAGAAGATATGGCTGTACTAATGGATCTGGGGACTGATTCTGCCTCGACACCTCCACCCTTCCCTCTTCTCACTGGCTCTCTAAAACCCTTTTGCAGATGGAGCCTTTCAGTTCCCAGAACCAGTCTGGAGCAACGATTAAAAGACCAAAATTCCAAGAACCTTCTTTTTTTCCTTCTTTGCACTTTGGCAAACACACTACACTAGGACCCAGTGAATCATTTAAGAGAGGCCGTCATGATGCCAGAGAACTAAGGATTCTGCTGGGCATGAGGCCAGTCCTCAGAAATGTGGTGGTTTGAGGGAGAAAGACGGGGTTCTGGAACGTTCTCTTTGGGGACTTTTCATTCCTGTAGGTGCTCAGGCCTCCCTCCTGCCTTACTATCTTCCCTTTCTTTCTCTGTTTCTGTGGGTGAAATAGAGAATTCCTCACATATTACAGAGTTATAATGTCAAACAAAAACAGAAATGGAAGCTGCAGGACCCTCTAGAGCCAGATGGCCCAATGAGTCTTCCCTACAGCACACGCTGTCCTACCGACAAGATTCTCTGGATATTTTGTCATTTCAGACTCTCATGGCTTGAAAAAAGAATGTATTGTTTTTATGTGTATGTGTGTGCATGAGTGTATACACACATATATACACACATGCACATACATACATACAAACATATATGCGCTACATGCATGTAAGTGCGCCCAGAGCCCAGAAGAAGGTGTCAGGGTTCCTGTAACTGGAGCTGTAGGCAGTTGGTAGCCAAACCCAAGTCCTCTGGAGAGCAGCCCCTGCTCTTAACTGTTGATCTATCTCTCCAGGCCCTTATGGTGGTTCTGTTGTCTATTTGAGAAGCTCTATCAGAACGCAGAAAAAAAAAAAAAAAGAAAAAAGATTAAAAATTAAAGAAATTATAAATTCAAGAAAAGAAATAAGACATCATGCCTGTTTTTTCTTCTTTTTTGAAACAGGGTTTCTCTGTGTAATCCTGGCTGTCATGGAACTCACTTTGTAGACCAGAGGCTGGCCCCTAAATCACAGGCCTGTCTCTGCCTCCCGAATGCTGGGATTAAAGTCGTGCACTTTTTATAAGCATGACATCATTCGTATTAATTGTATGTGATCTGAACAGGAAATTCAAGCAACAATCAAAGCACTGACTTAGGTGATGACTGAGAATGAACACACTTCTCATTGCACTCTTTCCTAGCGATGTTGTGACAAAGGACCACACACAATCAAGGGGCCTAAACCAACACTTCAGCAAGGCTGTGTGGAAGAAGGCTTCCTGGCCTTTTGGTGGTCCCAGGCCCTTGGGCCCGGTGGCGGGATAACCCTATCTGTCCCGATCTTCAGCTGGCCTCCTCTGAGTGTCTCTTCTGCTCCCTCCTTTTCCCTCATGAGGACACCAGCCATTGGTTGCAGAGACCACCCTAAGCAAGGATGGTGTCAACTCAAGATCTCCTACCTAACTACATCATCAAGATGGTTCAGTGGTTGAAAGCGCTTCCTGCTCTGGCAGAGAAGCTGAGTTCAGTTCCCAGAACCCAGTTCAGGCAGCTCCAGAGACTCTGACACCCTCTTCTGGCCTCCATGGATACCCCACACATACTTGGCATAGACTTACACAGACACAGTCATGTCAATAAAAATAAGTATTTTTTTAATGTGAAGTCTGATCTTTTCTGACGGAAAGTTGCTCTTGATTTGGCCATTTACCTTGACAGTGGTTTTGTATTGACTAAGGAAAATAAAAGGTGAGCAAAAATTCCCAAACAAAATGGAGATTTTTTTATAATTTATAGTGTAATTTATAGCTCCAAAAATGTATATTTGTGTACACACACACTCACACACACATACACACATATACAAATATGCACACTCACATATGTACATACACAGACACACTTAGGGACACACACAGACACTCACACAAATACACACATGAACAGACACACACATACACATATTTTGGTTAAAAAAATTCTGGAGCCAGTACAATGACTTATCAGCTAAAGGCCACCAAGCCTGATGGCAGAAGTCCAATCCCCAGAACCTGCATTTGTGAAAAGAGAGAGAAGCAACTCCTTTCAGGTACCCCCTGCACATCATGACACACTCACAGAATAGACACACAGAATGGACAAATATGAAAAATGTTTAAAAAAAAACAACTTTGTATTTGCAAGATACATTAATAACATTTTGATTTTCTAACTTTTTCAGAACACATTAGGTAAAATAGGGTACTTTCGTATAAGAATAAAATGACCAGATACAATCAAGAGTCGTGCAAATCTTTCTTGGAACTTTCAAATATAAACGTGAGCATTTACTACGAATAACTTTTCTTAGTCATCCAACCAATTGGTCTAATTGAATCCACCTGACAGGTCATTAGAAATGGCGTTTGGTGTGATTTTGTTGTACAACTGGGAAGGACTGAGGAAGAAAGGATGGCAGAGGAGGAATTGAGTGTCGCTGCTATAATACAACTTCCTTTAGGCCCCTGTGTCTCATGAACACAATTTCTCAGCACGTATATTACTTAGGGAGTGTAGAACTGAGGAGTGACACTGTCTCAGGCGGATACCACTAAAACGTAGTCAGGACAGCAAACCGACAAAAGAAAGCCCTCCTGTGTAAAAAGCAAATATATATATAGTAGCATTGTGCTTTAGTTATTTAGTTAAATTTTTGTTATATTTGTAGTATTTTAAACAGCTGCAAAAATTACCTTATTTGATATTTGATTAAAAAAAGTTTAACACAGAGGGATTCGGATTACAACATATTTGTCAAGTTAATTTCACTAAATACATTTATTTTTAATACAGAGAGTATCAAACCATAAACATGCTGCAATGAAACTGTATTGCAGAGTGACTATGCAGATTTAGGGAAAAGGGGAAATTCCATTAGATGAAAATGAAAGGCCTGTGTTTAAAGAGGTCGTGGTGGGTTAATATTAAATTGCTGTGGTATTCATAGTCCATTGGCCACAGACAAAAAGAAATGCTACCATTTTATTTCATAATAAAAATTTCAACAAATCAGAAATCCACCTGATTGCAATTACTATTTAAGTTTGTGATAAACAAACAAACAAAAATAAAACTAAAAACAAAAGCCATGCAGCAGCCAGTGCATCTCTTGTGCGTGGTCCCTTTACCTACAATATCATACGATGAGGCCTAAGGGCCCGATACTGAGGTGGTCCAGTGAGAACAGTACTGATGAGCAATGCCAGAGGGTGAGAGACACAGTCTCCCAGCTTTGCCAGTGAGCTCCCATTCCGCTGCCATCAAGAGCCAATGAGGGTGGGGATCCTCACCTTCCCTCAGTCTAGCAACAGGAAGCGCCCAAACACAATAAGGATCCTGGTGTCTCTCAGGCCCTTCTGGTGTCCTCTGCTCTTGTCAGTGATGCTGCAGTTCCTTAGAGGAGTAGGCTGAGGGGGGGCTGGGCCGGACATAGGCACTACACACCACAGCCACCACCTACAACCTCCCCTCCCACGTTTATTTCCATCTACATACTCCCTGCACAGCTCACCTATTTCCCCAGCAAGCATTCGATATGTCTGTTGGAGAGAAAGAGTCAGGCCGGAAGCTCTCACACTGCTAGAGGAGACTGGCCCCATCCAGAGTCTAGCGGGGATGTTAGAACCCACTGCCAACCCTGTGCAAACAGCAGGAAAACTGACACTTGGGAGAGCCCAGCTGCTGAGCTCTTCCCAGTGTTCTGCAGGGCCAGCTACCACAGATGGAACCACCCATGTAAATTGCAAGTCCGTGCTTTAAGTAAGCGGCATGTTCAGGAATAGCAACCCTGGAAGGCTGCCTGGAAGAGCGATATTCAACCTGGTTATAAAAGAGCTGAGTCTTCTGAGGCCGTACTCAGTAACACTTCAGCATTTACTGTCTCTGTGGTAAGGACTTGGAACCTCGAAACGCCGAAGGTCAGCTGGAAACAGAAGCCAGTCAGCTAGAAACAGAAGCCAGTTTGGAGAAAGGAGGCTAGAAGTGGGAGAATGGGAAGAGAAGAGTACAAGTCCTGTTTCACATCCAGCCACAGTGGCTGCTTCAGCTCGTTACTGCGAACAGGGCGTACGAATGACGACACTCTAGGTGTCTTCCCAGGAAATCTCCGGGAAGGGCCCATCAGCTGCCTCCGCACTTGCAGACCTGCTCCCTGCCCAGCTTCAATGCCCATCTTTGTTGGCTCCTGCGACTAGGCAACACTTTCCACAGAGGCAGGTGACATTTGGCTGGGAAAGGTGTCGGGCTGCACGGCCCTGAGCCTCATTTGGTAGCCCTGGCATGGGAACCCAGAAAAGAAGCACAGTCCTTGGTCCCACCAGAGCTCAGTGGCAGGGCAGAGGGAGATAGTAAGGCCTATGGTGCACCCTCCCCTCCTTGGGTGAGCTGTTGGCATCCACGAGCTCTCGGATCCAATTCAGCCACTCCCTTCCAGGCACTGTATGCTCAACGAAGCCTAACTATTCTGCTTGCTCTGTCCCTGCACCTCCCTGCTCTGTGTTCTGCCCACACTATTCCAGATGGTGGGAAGGGACCTATCTTTAGCAGAACACAGGCCAGCAGTGAGCGATCATGTGGTCCAGAAAATGGCACTCAACATTTTAGTTAGTTCCTGAACACGGGGAAAGGTGAGTGTAGCCTGTGCTGTGGTATTTTTATCTATCTCCAGACCCGAGAGGTCCCTTTGGAAGCCAAGATTCCTGATGGCCCCAAGAGAATACAGGAAGAACGTTCTATTCACAAGCAGCAGGTGGTTGTGACTTTTCTGAGAAGCCCATGAAAGTTCTAGATGCTCTCCCTAGAAGTGCACCAAGACACATGCAATTCGTGCCAGTTTTTCAGTTCCGGGAGGCCCTCAGGTCTCAGCAGTTCTAATCTAAACAAATGACCCTTCAGTGAGCTGCTGAGAAAGAGTATAGAAAGGGGCTCAATGAGGGTGTTTAGGATGAACAATGGCCTTGAGTCTAACCGAGCCATAGTCCTGTTTACTCACAGCCATCTGACTGTGAGCCAGAGGGAGCCAGAGCCTACCCAGCATTCAGGTGATCCCCTTTGGTGTCACAGCTGTCTCCAAAAGACTCCCCAGGGCTTAAGAACAAGCATGCGGGTATGAGAAGAGGACACAGAATGAAGGTACAGAGAGAAGAGCACAGAGACTTGCCCTTTGGGCCTTGCCTTCCCAGAAGCGATATTCACCTTGTGAAGACATTCTGGGTCCTTAAGAACTATGTCAAGTCAAAACACTGCCCC
Organism: Psammomys obesus; assembly: GCF_907164565.1. NCBI lineage: Eukaryota > Metazoa > Chordata > Mammalia > Rodentia > Muridae > Psammomys > Psammomys obesus. Next base: position 49,176,610 of record NW_026585644.1, read on the forward strand.
TGGACCACAGAGCAACACAAAAACCTTCTAGAAAATCTTCTGAGACTTAATGAGAATTGGCAAGAGCCCTTAGCTTCTAGAAAGTCCTAATCTATCCAAACAGAAAAGGGTTTCCCAAAAGAGGTACAGAGGGGCAAGGAGGGACATTTGTGTACAGATGTCCACCCACTCCTCACTCCTGGAAAAGAGAGCATCATTTTCCTTATTAACAAGTGAGGAAACCGAGGCACACACGCCCAAAATTACAGTCGGTCACAGATTCAGCCTCAAGAGTGCCAAGTCTCAAGCCTGTGAATGTTCTCAATGTACAGTGAATGGGGGCTTTCAGCTCTGCTTATTCCAGGACACAGATCTGGCCCCTGGACACTTCTCCTGGGTCCAAACCTTTCAGGATCCCAGGGGACACCCATAAGGACACTAGCTCTGGGATCCCAAGAAGTCCAACTGCTTAGACTTCCAGGTGTAACCAAGGACTCTACCACCTATAAACTATATATATATATAAAATCTTAGGTAAGTACTTGTTGCCAGCATGTCCATTACCTCAGTAATTTATTTTCTTTTTAGAAAGTACCTATTTGCTTCCCTAGTTTTCACAAAACAGAGGTGCTCCTGTAATCATGAAAACTGTTGTTCCTGTAGCAGCTGAAGCTCAGGACTTCTTCTGTAACCTATAGATGGGCCATTGTCAAGGCCTGCAAGGTGGCCAGCTCCGAGGCAAAGATCATTGTTTTTTACACAATAAACAATTTTGATATGTTTATTGCATTTATCTTGGATCTTATCCATCCTCTCTCATGAATAAATTAATGTTTAACTTTATGTTTTTGAACAAATTATTCTTCTATTGACCCAATTAGACAAGGAAATATGAGCTAGCCAGGGTATTTACATGCACATAAATATTTTTTGCACACCAAGATGATGAATTTGAAGTCTGCTTGGAAAGATTTCCAGATAAAAGCCATTTGGATAAACTTGAAAGAAACAGCTCTTTTCTCACTTAATAGAAGGTTTTGCAGAAAACATTTTTGGCACCTCAAGTTGTCTCATGCTAATCAGCTATTATTATAGGGGTTTACACCAGACTGTGTGCCAGAAGTTCTTTGTCTCAGTTACATAAGCAGAATGGTATTTCAAAACCTCTTTTTAAAAAGGCACTAGTCACCACTATAACAAAACACATGCTCTGGACCAATAAAATTTAATGTCAAATAAAAAATACTTGTTTACATGCATTTTTATTTGTATTTATGTAAAAGAAACCAAGCTCTCCTAAGATGCTCTCCTTAAACTCCTGGGTGCTGTCTTCCACTTCTCTGCTGAGTGTGAAACCCACCCATTCCCCCTTCCCCTGCAGAGAAGGCTGGCTTTCTGGAGAGCAGAGCAAACTCGGGGGTGAAAACTTTATGATCCAAAGCTTAGTGTTAACTCACCCTCCGAGGTGAAGTTAGTGGGACAAATATTCTATAGACAGGCTGCAGGCATGAGATTTAAATCCACCTCTCTGTCCAAAGTTCACTTGTGGACTCCAGGCAAGAGGCTTTATCCCTCCACACCACCGGCAGTGACACAGGTGCACATAGTATGTCAAGAACAGTAACGAGGTAGAGACCTTGCCTCCCCGCCCCCACCCCACCCTACACACCCCCACTTCACCCCACCCTCACCCACCCACACCCTTACCGCACACACACCTCCCCTCCCCTCCCCCCTGGTCTACCCCATCCCTACCACACACACATTCCACCTAACCCCACTTCTACCCACCCCCACCTCATCCCTACTCCACCCCCCCACCTCACACCCCTACCTTCCCACTCCTGGCTGGCCTTTTGCTTGCTTAGTACATAGGTTTCCCCTGAGCTTCACACTCAGACCCCCCCCCCCCCCGCTACCCCTGCACCACCGTCATTTCTTTTCTTACGGAGGCGAGGGAGTCGGCAGTTGTAGATGATCGAGAGGTGCCTTTTTGTTGTTTTGTTCTGTTTGTTGTTGTTTGTTTTTCATTTGCCTGCTTGTTTTCTGAAGAGAGAGAAAGATAGTAGGGAGCTGGGTGGGTGGAGAGATGGAGAAGGTCTGGGAGGGGACAGGAGATGGTGATGAGGTAAAGAGTTAAATTTAGTAAGCAATGTTTTCTTCTCAACTCTTATTTATTTTTTTTAAAAAGTTCACACATATATACCATATACCTTTTTATTAAGCATTCTTACACTGTTTTCTGACCACAGTTTCTTCTCATCACCAAAATAATGAAGTCCTCAGGGTAGAGCAGTTCTTGCTTTAAGACACAGCCGCTCTGTCGAGTGTTCCATCTACTCTAAGCTCCCTGCTGGGAGTCATGGGCTAGCCTTCGCTGATCCTCGTCCAGCACCGGGTGTGCCACGTTTCTCCCACATCCACAGCATGACACTATATACGTCTAGTAGGGCCACTCATAACAATAGGCTTAACGACAGTTTCTTGGTGAGTGGCATTTCTCTTTCGAGTACTACAGAAATAATTAGGAGCTTAACATTTTATTCAATAGCAGTTTAAACAATTCATTAGGCATATTAAGTAGACACCAAACTTTTTAAAAGGCAGGAGAAGGGCCGCAACGGCAGAGAAGCACACCCTGCAAGCTGTTTTCCAGTGCACAAACGAGTGTAGCCGCCACTAATTCTTCTTTTCCTCGCCTGGAAGCCTTGCAAATTCTAGACAACCGACTTCTCTGTCAGGGTTCAAAAAGTGAATGAAAAAATAAAACTAAACTGACACCATTTTTTGCCCATGATGTCATTTTCTGTCTCCCAAAGCCCGTGGGACTGATTTTGATGTCAGGGTGCACAACTCTGCAGTGACAGCCCCAAACGCAGTTGAAGAGGAAAATAACCTTTCAGCTCCGCAGTGCTCATTTTCCCCCGTGAAGACAAATATAGCTTGGGCTGAAATCACTTAGTGTCAATCAAGGTAACCAGATCAGCTCAGCGTTAATAATGAATTTGATCACGTGCCCCCGTGGAGCGAAAAGTGTGAGCTAGCTGAACACTGCTTCCATGTGACACCCACAGGCTCCTGTGTCAGACCATGGTTCTTCCAGCCCAGCTGGGAAGCAACAGGGTAATTTAATCTGCCACCCACTCTAATTGCTAAACTGAGAGAAATATCAGGGTTGCCAGAAAAGGGCTTTCAGAGCCCAGGGTCCAGGCTTGGTAGCTAGCCTGAAAACTGAGTCATTATAAGGGGTACACTTAGGTTTTTCAGGGCCTAAAGCTTGCAGAAATTGAATTTCTCTTTGAGGAAAAAAAAATTGCAAAACAGAAAATGAGAAACGGAAACTTAAAGTGGCTTTGCACAATGAGAAACCTGCAACTTAAGCTCTGTTAGCATCATGGGGAAGCCACCCCTGGTTGTCATGGAAAGCAGCAGTTGGTTAGTCTCCTGCTTATATCCTGGACTCTGGGTTGTATGAATCATGGTAGTATATCCTCTCTGCTCATGGAATTGCTTGTACGTTCCCACAGTCTCTCAGGTGAAGATGAATTATACTATCTTGGATCACAAGACTGGCTACTACCAATCCCTCTTCCCATCAAATACAATGTTGTGATCTCCAGAGGTATGCACCTGTTATCTGTGACATCAACTTTTAAAAGTTAAGAATACATTTCAAATACCCTTACATCCTCCTATAACTTTTAACAGACCGCTGAAAAGAATAACTATGTATCTCATCACCAAAAGCCAAATGACAGGACAACAGAGTCAGTGGAGGCCAATGAAGCACTCGGCTTTCAGGCAGCTCAAATACTGCCTGTCTGAGTTAGGATTTATAAGCAAACTAAAATCATTCTCAACACAAATGAGAAAAATCAAACAGAATGTATTTCCTGGGATGTCATTTTGGTTCAACATTTCAAAACAGTGTTCAATTAACATACTAAAAAGAGAGAGAAAATCTATGATCATCTCAACAGAAGCAGAAAAACAATTTCATGAAACATAACACCCACAGCAAGCTAACTCCTACAAGCTGGAAAGACTTTCCCCCCTTGAGACAGACTGTCAGCTAGAAACTTGAGCAAATGTCATACTCAGAGATGAAATTCCCGCTTCTGGTGTTCACAATTAGAAAGAACACCCATCATGATGAAGTCATACTGACCCGGGTAGAAGCCCTAGACAACCCAAAGATGAGAAAAAGTAAAATACAGGGATTTGAAACTAAGCTGCTGGTGTTGGCATACAATAAAATTATATTCCTAGAAAGTTTGGGAGAAGCATCTGGAATAAAGCAGAGTTGATTCAATTAGATGGTCAAATACCATAGTAACATTTGAACATTCACAATAACTGGTGCAAAATATCATGAAGAGAGACCTTCTCGTGAAAACGCTCTGACTTCAAAACATCTCAAAGTGCTCAAGATCTAACTGAAGGAAGACGATAAAAACGTTATCAAAGGATATACAGGAAAACCCAAATAGTGAAGAGCGTGTTTGTGTATCTGCCTCAAAAGATGCTCAGTGTCCTCAAGTCACCCTATAAATTCTGCGAGATCAAGATCAGTTCACAGCAGGACTTCTGAAAGGACTTATAAACAGGGTCTAATGTTCCTCTAGATGAGGAACGCAGACTGCATAAGGACATTTGGGAGGAGCTCTAAAAGAGAACATGCTGTTCCCAGTTTCTGAAACAGACGTAGAGAAGCTGGCTCAAGGATGAGTGAGAAGGACCCACAGAACACACACTCTGTGACCTTAAATGGCACGAGATGGCATTAAGCACCGAAACATGTCTTTTTGATCTTCCCTAACTCCACCATGAGAACCAAGCTGGCGTGCCAGGCATGGTAAACGGCCAGGGGAAGCCTCCAGGAGATAGGAAGTCCTCAACAGAATTTTTCCAGTGTAGACATTCCCAGCCACAACACTGCCAAACTCCAGGACGCTTTTACAAGCCACATTAGCCAGACCACTATCAAGTTCAATTTCTGCTATATTGCTATCATGCCCAGTGCTGCACTAAACACAAAGGAAACGACAATAAGCAGGCACAGCACGCCTGCAGGCACTAGAACCACACAAACAGGCCATATGGGAGGCCTGGCTCTCATCACCATTCATCCTCACGCCCATCTCTTGCTGGACTACTTGAGGAAAGTAAAAGAGCATGTTCTCTCCTTTTGAGTCCATTTTTCAAGATGTCAGACACATCCACTCATCCACTAAGAGGAGCTGAGCAGGACAGACCTGGCCATTGTCTGCCGCAATATCAAAACAAGAGCACAGAATGAAACAGGACATGGCTTTCTTGTGAGTAAATGGGACCATGTGCTTGAGCCACAATGAACCCTCTGCCAGTCTCAGCCCAAGACTGTGGGGCAGGCACTGTGATGGATAAGAGAGCAAAATTTACTTCCCATCTCAACTGAACAGACGGGAGACTAAGAAACAAGGACGAGAAGAGAGGGAGGCCTTTAGGCAGCTCTTTTACTGATCAAATCAAAGCTCTCAGGACCATCCCTGATGCAGAGGCTGAAGAAAAGTTTTATTTTTGCAAAGGACAGTGTCATCCATGGCTTGTAGCAGGTTTCAACTGTAAGACAGTTCTCTTGTTAAAACTTTTCTTTCTGACTACAAGGTCAAAACTATACCAAAGTTAGGTGAATGAGGTTTTCAACAAAAATGTCTTTTAAATAGAGGCAGGTGGGGGAGAGCTGCAGGACTGTTTTTTTTTTTTTTTCAGCACTCCACAGTACTTTAATTACGGTAACAGTATGACAATTCGCAACACCTTTCATGTGAAGTGATCAAAAGCCATTTTATCACACTCGCACTTTTATTTATATGAAGAAAATCTCTTCAGATTTCAGTGAAGAGGTGAGATTTATTACATATTTGCATCAAAGCTACCAACCCATATACCTGACAGCAAGTCATATTTTACCAAAAATGAAGCCTTAAAATTTTACTGTCATGAGGTTCCCAGTCCTTGCCTGTATTTTAACATTCCTGCCAAGCTTGCCAAGAGGGACGGCACCTTGAACTTTCCTGACCCTATTGTGTCAAACACATCTTCCATGTGCTTCGTACCTTGCCTTGGTTCTTTTTGACAGTTATGTCTGAAGTTTAAAAAATTCTCCACAGGAAAAATCCTCCCAATTCAGCACATGCTTTCTGTTCACATCTGGAGCCAGGCACAGAAACTGCCCGCCCTCCCCATCTTGGCTGCCTTTTCCTGACAGAATCAAGGCAATGTCCATCTCCCAACCTAGGAGCTAGCTCTCCTGAGTCATTCCTAACCATTGTCTGCCCTTCAGAGGTCTCTTCTCCCTTCTAAGGTTCAGAGTCCTTGACTATACTAGAGTCCTCAGATACACCAAGAACCCTACAAATATTTTTATCAACCAAACTAGTTTCCCCAGCAGGGCTCATTCAGGGGATGGCGGCCCACTCCTATAGGCCTCTTCTAAAAGTAAAATGGCGCCATCGAGAAAGAAAAGGGATATGTTAAATGCTGAAGCCCAGAGACAATTGTAATTCTCAAAACATACCAAGTGTCCTAGTTAGGGTTTTATTGCTGTGAAGAGACACCGTGACCACGGCAATTCTTATAAAGGAAAACATTTTACTGGGGCTGGCTTATATTTCATCGCAGCGGGAAACACGGTAGCATTCAGGCAGACACGGTGCTGGAGAAGGAGCTGAGAATTCGACATCTTGATCCACAGGCCATGGAAGTGAACTGGCTTGAGCTTCTGAGACCTCAAAGCCAGTCACCACAGTGACACATTTTTCCAGCAAGGCCACACCACTCCAACAAGGTCACACTACTCCAACAAGGTCATGCCTCCTAATAGTGCCACTCTCTGGGTATGGGAGTCATTTTTATTCAACACACCCGACCCAAGCAGTTGGGATCTTCAGCCAGGCTTCTGAATCACTGGTTTCACAGCCTCTGAAAGACTGCTCTAGAGACTGCCAACAGGTTACAGGAGTAAACCTCTCTACCGTCCTTCAGTTAACAGCACAAAGTTTGATGGCTAGTTCTGGGACAGCAAAGTTAAGCTGGTATCCAGAGCTCTGTGCAGCTGTCTTGGCAGAATGGGAAAGAGCTGTGGCCAACCAGCAATGTCCTCCATGAGCAAAGGAAGAGAAAGGCATTGGGGACTTCCCTCAACCCGTCCCAAGGCAAGAAGGAGACCCCACAGGGAGACACTCGGGCACTCTGATTTGAACAGTCCTCTCAGCCAAGGTGGACAGGGTTGTTAAAAAGACATCTAGCTCTTCTCTTTTCCAAGTGTGGTTAGCTCTAGAAGATTCAATATTGTTTCTCATTCTCATGTCTGGCATCTGGTTACTGGAGCCCAGAGTTAAGGCCTACATGGTAGGAGGGTGGAGCTGGGAGTGGTTAACTGTTTTTGTCTCTTCAGCAAGTTAGTTAGAATTCATCAGTTGATGGTTCAGTGCTTAGAACAGAAAATCACAAGCTTCATACAAGGCTCTCTTACAAGAGAATTCTTTAAGCTACAGAAAATAACAATGGCAGCCAGGTTCAATTGAAGAGGAAGTGGACTTCACTTCTTTAAACTTGTGTCTGTTGTGTTTAAAATTGCATTTATGTGTTTATTGTGTGTGTATGTTGTGTGTGAGAGAGCACGTTCAGATGCTGTGCCTGGCAGCATGAGTGTGGCAGTCAGAGGGAAACCTGTGGGAGATGGCTCTTTCCTTCTACCGTGGGAGTCCCGGAGCTTGAACTTCAGATGCCAGGCGTGTGTGGCAAGCCCCCGTCCCAGCTGAGCCAGCTGGCGAGCCCCAGGCTCTTTGTGACGGAATGCCCAGCCTGCGCAGTGAAGGGCACAGAGGCTGGTTTACCACCTCCCTGCTCGTCATTCAGCCCATCCAGTGATCTGAAAAACTGGTCTGAATAATCATACTATGGAATAGGTGGGAAGATTATGTTGTTATTCCTGACAACTCATCCCTAATTTAAACTGTTTACATATTAATATAACCGCACACGCTATACCTGGTTGTATTCGTAACCACATATTTGTGTTACCGCTTTAGTTATATCTGAATGCTGTCAACTGTGATCATTTGTTAGATTACTCTCTGTGCTTGTGGCTGTCGATAAGTGACAACGTTAGAGGGATCTTGATTGTTGTGGTCTTTGAGAATGCAACTGGCAGTAGGAGATTACAAATGCAATGAAAAATAGTGATTTCTTTCTATAGTTTTCTCTCCCCCTAAACCAAAGCTGGCAGCTAGATAGGCTCTGGGCATTCATTTTCATGATGCAGTCCGGAGCATCACAGTGTAGAGAGGGAAATGACAAGCCCGGAGTCTCCTGGGTGCTGCACACCCCAGCTTGCCTGCTTCCTTTAGGGCAGTTGTTCTCAACCTGTGGGTCAGACCCCTTTGGGGGGGACAAAGACATTTTCACAGGGCCACCTGCATATCAGATGTCTACCTTACAATTTATAACAGTAGCAATATTACAGTTATGAAGTAGCAACAAAATAACTTTCTGGTTGGAGGTAACCACAACATGAGGAACGGTATTACAAGGTCACAGCATTAGGAAGGTTGACAGCCACTGCTTTAAGAGCTTTGCTCTCTTGTCCACGTCATTTGTACCCAGTCACATCTGTGCTGGAGTTATTCTGAGCAGTTAGTGTGAGATGACGCTTTGGAACAATGTCTCATTTGTAAGTGCGACATAATTGGTTGTTATTTCTAATACTTTATTACCACAGATTCTTTTCTGCTTTGTCAACGAGGAAACTGAGGCACAGAGAAGCAAGAGGACCAAATGCCTGCAGACTGGGGTTGCCGCTTTCCTGGTCTGGCTCCCGAGATCATTTTGATAACTATGATATGGCACGGACAGCAATGTATGAGTGTGGGGGAGCTGAGGACAGGCCTACGGAAGAGTCAGCAATGTTGCTGTTTGCAGGGATTGGGAGGGGGCTTCCCAATGGTGAACTTAAGGTCGGGGGCCACTCCTGAGGGCAGATGAGGTCATCTGGGATGTGATAGGAGGGCACTGAGGGTGGAAAGGCCTGTGTCTTTTGATCATACCTGTTAGGATAGCCAGCTTCCTCTTTTCAGAGACCTCCCACCTAATTCAGAATCATGTCTCCAGAGGTGCCACAAAAGGAACCTGGAGAAGTGAGAAATTATCATAAAACCTCTATGCTATCACTCCTATGTTTCAGTTTTCTGCCTCTCATCTCAGTGTCGTCCCCCCCCCCCCCATGTTTACCAGAGTCACCAGGCTGGGGAGAGAGCTCCAAAATATAAAAAATAAAAGCTGCCAAAGCAGTCAGACCTGAACTCATTCTCCAGAACCCACACAGAAAGCTAAGAGCTCTAGCAATGCAGGGGCAGAGTCTCTGGAGCTCACTGGGCAGTCTTGCTGAATTGATGAGATTTAGGACCAGTGAGAAACTCTGTCTCAAAATGAAAGTGAAGAGCAATGGAGGAAGATACCCGATGTCAATCTCCGGCCTCCTCGTTCCTGGACGCACGTGTATAGAAACACACTTGTGTGCACAATGCACATGTGAACATGAACACGTCACAGAGAGAGGGGGGTAGGACGAGAAAGAAAGAGCCTCGTGAATAAGCCTGTGGCCCAGAGCCAGTGTCTGAAAGAAAAACACTTTATCCTCATCAGTGAACCCTCAGAAATTTTTCAGTGTCCATCCTGCCAGCCCTGAGTCTACAGTGAAACTGTCACACAAGATGGACGGTGAAGCACACTAGACTCTAGAAGAGCAAACGTGCACTTGTCACTCGAATGGCACTGGAGTGAGAGCCACTGAACTTGGAATTAAATCTTCTCCTCATCTAAATCCACCTGTAGGCATTGACCCCACCAGTTATGAAACAGAGGAAGAGCCAAGATGAGCTCCAAAGGGCCCCTTCCAGCTGGGGGGCCACTCCCAAGAGTGTCTGCACATAGCAGACCATTCGATTCAAAGCAGGGCTGTGCCATCAGAGCTGGAAGCTGGGCATCCAGGACCCAGCTCCGGCATGCCTGTTTGGAGCTCCTCTTTTCTGTTTAAGCATTTCCATGCCTCCCTGTAGAATCTGCTTTGTAGCTTGAAACGAGATACCTGTCTCCGTATTACTATCCTCACGCTGTCTGAATGCATTTTCAAAGCTCACCGAGCTCGGCAACCTGTGGCTCTGGCTTTGTTATTGTTGGTTGGAGTCTTGCATATTTGACTTAAAAATTAGCACCGAATGTGGACTTATCTGATCAGGAAAGCATGAAATAGAAGGAATGGGTAAATTTCCTTTGCAAAACAGACAATCTTGAATGTGTTTTTCAAGCTGGAGATTTGCATCAACTTGAACAACACTGTGGTTCTCAGCAGGCAAAGTGAGTGGCAATGAGGTCGCAGAGAGGGCAAGACAGGAAAGAGCATGGGGATAATGGCCACATCACTTGGGCCCCCTGATGACCTCTCACCTCTTCATGATTCTTCAGCTTTTAGATTCTCTCATTCCCTATTTCACTCTATCATGGCATTGCTGGGTAGATGAATGGAGTGTAGACAATTAGGTATGCTGGCAGGAAGCGGAAGCTCCGGGAGGGCGGGGCTTCCCTACATCGCCCTCCTCCGGCCGAAGCCCCTCCCTCAGGCCGAAGCCCCTCCCTCCTGCTGAAGCCCATACTGAGATTTAAGCATAAGCTTACAATGACAGGCTGCTTTACTCATCTTTGGGACCTTGGGGCTTGGTATGCAGATTCAAAAATATGTGTTGAATTTCTTAAACTCTAGCTTGACTTATGAGAGGCTGACCTTTATCAATTTGATTAAACAGGGACAGAAAACAAAATGTCAAAGTCCTCCCAGTACCCAACAGGTCCCATATAGCTTGTCTCCTGCTGGGTTTCAGTTGCTCACCTCACTCTGGCCGCTCTGACGGACCTTTGCTTTGGACCTTCCCTCACCCTCAGACTCTTCCATCAAGCACTCTGAGCTAACTCTCCCCTTTCCCTCAAGTCGTTTGCCTTCTGTCTAAGGCTTGCTCAACATCCTATGCATGTGAGCGTGCCAGCTGCCTTCTACTACAACATTCACAGCTCTTGCCTTCTCCGTTCTCCAAGGTGACATTTGGGCCTTCTGCACATACTTCTTATGTTGTATGGTTACTGTTTGGCATCCATCTATTAGAAGGTAGGCTCTATAAAAGGCCTGAGTTTTTTAACTTACTGATCTATTCCAAGGTCTTAGCACAGTGTCTGACATGAACCAGACATGATGAGTTAGTGAATGGATGAGTAGATTTGCAAAATCACTCATGGAGAGATTTGCAAGATTATCTCCTGGAGACTTTTTTTTCTGGCCTACCCAGTGTTGTTAAAACTGTAAGCTGAAGTCGGACTACTTGGAGCTACTGGGTCACTGAGCTCAGGGGCTATGCTGTCTTTGTCCAGGGGAGAAGGAGAAGTTGTGGCTTGGGTCACTGATCTAGGTGTGGTTCTTGGAGACAGGAATGGAGTGCAGATGGCAAAACAGACAGACTCATTTCTCATGATAGAGACTCAGAGGAATTCTCCTTTCCATCAGAGCCAGGGTGCAAAATACAGCAATTCTAGATGTCAAGGAAGAATCAGGCTGTGCCTCCCAGAGCTGGTAAAGGACCAGCACGAGAACCAAGTAGGGACACAGGAGCAATCTGGTGGACAGGTGTGGCTTCTTTTGAACCCAAGCAAAGGAAGCACTGAGCAGAGGACAATGGCCAGGATAGGAGACATTCCCAGAAGGTGTGGAATCTCAACCAGGATGCTGAGCCCAAATGCAGGCAAGCTGTGGACATCTGTGTGGAGCAAACCTCGGCTGATGGGAGCTGATGCCTTAGGTTGGTCAGCTGGCAGCACTCAAGAGAAAGTAGAGTCAGATCCCAGAACTGGGTTAGCACAGCCTCAGTGGCCAGGTGAGCAGTAAGATAAAACTGAATGCCTTCCTTCAGCATCTCCTTACCTAGGCCTGTGCTGGGAACCGAAGACAAGGCACACTGAATGAAGGAGGCAGCCGGGGCCAGCCACAGCTGTGGAGAGAGGAGGGGCATAGGCCAGGGCAGCTGGGTAGGGCTGACTCCGGTACCCAGACACTTCTCCTTGGAGAAAATGGCTGAGTCTAGGCCCTCTTTATTTGGCAAGGCATTGCAGAAGCTTGACCACAGGATCTCGGTGCTGCTGACTGAAAAGCCTTTACTGCATCAATTGCCATCTCCTCCTGATCTTTCCTCATGCAGGAGTCCTGGAGAAGCTGGGGGGGGGGGGATGCAGCTGACTCCGTCCCTGTGAAGATTGCAGCAGGCATGGGCACTGCAGCTCCCTCCTGCCCCAGGCCCGGTTGCAATGGTTTGTTGTACTAAACTTGAAAAATAAAAATGCAGTGTCCCTTCCACTGAACTGGAGGGGGCCCGGGTCCCCCCCCCGTCAGCTGCAGCAAGACAGCCCTGTGTACAGAGATCCTATCAGCCCTGAAGAAAGCAGAAATATTAGACGCAGCTAAATAAGAAAACACAGATTATTGCCGGAGACCCCTAAGGCCTACTTTGTCTGTGCAATAGTTTGTTTTACTTTTCACAGAATTTATTTTGGCTGCAGCCAGATTGATGGTGATTATATCTGAAATCCCTCCCACATATCTGTCACATAAACACTTCGTTTAACTCAGGTTTGTAAAAATCTACAGGCCAACTGGGAGCCTGCTTGTGGATTAATTAGCAGACATTAATGCAGGGCGTCTTGTCACTGAGATCCAACCTGGTGACTTTTCTCAGGAGTTCGATCTTGTGGGCTGGATAAGGGAAGCCAAGGAGGGAATAGAAAGAGAAGAAAGAAAAAGCTACACCCTGCCTGGCCTGATCAGGGATACAGATTCCTGCCTGTAGAGTGAACCAATTCTGGTCTGGCCAGAGGAGGAGTGTTCATCGGCATTTTGAAGTAGATAGAAAATAAACCCTTGCTTCCTCAAAGTTCCTGTTGATATCATCACTAGACCCAACACCTCCTGGAGGGGGAAGGGCCTTAGGGGCCAGGGCCTCTGTGCAAGCAATTAAAGGGAGTTAGGAAATCAGGAGCCCTAACAGCAGCCGCCCTGAACACAGAGGGCCCCAGATCCTGCTCCCCCGTGGTTACCCTGGATCTGCAAGCTCTGGACAGGATTTCTTTCTGTCTGAAGGGAGCGTGCCCCTAGCAGGCTGCATATGCCTACCAGCTGCTGCTTTCCTTCTGCCTCTGCAGGCCAAGACAAGAAAAGCATTATTTCCTACTGGCCTTCTAATCTGCAGGGCCCTGACTCCACAGGCCTGCTCTGGGCATGGTAACTTAGGGCCTCTGGGGCCAAATTCCCCTCTGCTTAGAAAGGGCTCCTTTCTTTTCCCCGTCCCATTTGCTTTCTATTTAGGGTAGGGCTCCTACATGAAGCGGGCTGTGCTAAAAGCCTGTAGGACTTCATCAGGGCTGCTCGGTTCTCAAAGACTTTCCTACATCCTCTCTGCTTCGGGAAGGTTGTTCCCTCTGTGTGGATAGCCCGGGCCTGGGAGAAATCTGTTGGCCAAAAAATGTGTGTGTGTTTGTGTGTGTGTGTGTGTGTGTACATGTTCACATGCATGGAGTATGTGGGAACACATGCTTGTGTGTGCACATTCATGTATTTGGTGGCCAACGCTGGGTTTGATTGCTTCCCATCCTAGTTTTCTGAGACAGGCTCTCTCACTGAACTTGGAGCTCGCCAACCGGCTAGGCTCACTGGCTGATAATCCAGCTACCTGCCTTTCTTGCCTCTCTCCAGTGCTAGGGGAACTTACTGATGCATGCTGCAATGCTTGCTTCTAAGCGCATTCCGGGGATCTGAACTCAGGTCCTCAGGCTTGTGCACAGCAGGCCTCTGGACTGCAGTGCCTAAACCCCCAAATCCCAGCCACTGAGCTCTGTGTGGGTCCATTTCACAAAGGAGAACTATTAATGGTGAAGGATCCAACACAGGAAGTGGGCCCCGCCTTTACTAGGACGTGCTTCTACACGCCACCCCAACACCACTCCTGCTTTCCCGAAAGGCATGGGGGGGCGGCACATGGGGAGAATCTGCCACTCACCCTTGTCTTCGCTGGGTCACTGAGACAATCAGACCAGAATCAGGTCCCCAGGCCCCTGTCTCCGTTTGTGTAAGGGAGGAGGGAGCACTGCCCTGGACCTGGCTCCTAAGGCTACTTGCCTCTATTGCACCTTCAAAGAACCCCAGAACTGGGCCATCCCCAAGTGTTCAACCTGCAGCAGACCGGAGGCCAGAAACCCGCTCCAGCCCTCTCCAGTTACTAACCAAACACTTGTCTTTCTTCCCGGCTGAAACTGAACGTGCCTGTCTGTTGCTCAGAGTTCTTGACTAAGAAAGCGAATTTTTAACCCTTTCCCAACAGCATTTTTTTTTCTTCCACAGCACACAAAACACAAGGCACCAATTTGTCTGGCTGACTCTGCTCAGACCTCAGCTGGGGCTGCCTCTTGCCAGGAGAGAGGCCTTCAGGAGCCCGGCAGAGCACTGCATTTTTAGCTTAGCTTACCCTAATTTTTCACTCTGTTTTTTTTTTTTTTTTTTTTTTAATGTGTCACTTTGGTAGTCTGATTATTTCGCCTCCTTCTAAAACAAAGGATGCCATTGTTTAGAGAGCAGGAAAGGAGGTTTGGAGGTGAGAGGAGGGTAGAGCAGGGATCAGGGTCAGGGGTCACCCTCCGGGCAAGCATAGGTATCCCCAAGGTGGACACAGAGAGTAGGTAGCGTGTTCACTCCTCAGTTTTTCAGAGAGCAGTCTGACCATTAACTCTTCATCTCTGCTCCTGTCTAGAGAGAAGGAGCCTGGCTTAGCATTTTGATCTTCTGACCAAAGATTATTTAAAAGCCATCCCCACCACCCAAACCAAGCCAAATTTAAAAAAGCAACCTTGATGGGGGGATAGTACTGTGGAAACAACGAGAACCCAAATCCTCCCCACCCCAGAGTTAAGGACATTGGTGAAAGTGAAATGGTGAGCCGAGCTGGGCTCTGACTCAGAGGCCCAGTTTTCAGACTATGTTGCCAGATGCAAGCTTTCTGCCTTCAGCACAGACTTTTCCTATAACAAACCCACTTTTGGGGTCATCCATCAATACGTAAGTACACACCTGGGAGATGGGGGACAGGTCCCCATTTTTCTGGCTTTGTAAATACGGAACTCATGTTTCTCCAATTGACATTTGCAGAGGAATAATCCATCAGAGCACCGTCCCTCCCAGAACAATTTCAAATAAACTGGTGGTGAGCCCTGCACCCCATGCCCTGCACCCCATGCCCTGCACCCCATGCCCTGCACAGTAACAAGCCTTCCCTGCCAGCATCTTCCTCCTCTGAATCCTGAGATGGATGTGTTGTAGTTTCAAGCTTTTCACCCATGAGGTGGAGAAAGGAGGGCACAGACTCATTCTATAACTGCTCTGCAAACAGGCTGTAAACCAGAACTGCAAACCAGCAGTTCAAGACAAAGCACCATTCGGAAAACTGTGTGTGTGTGAGAGAGAGCAACTGCCGGGAGGCAGGGACCTCGGGCAATCTCTCTGTGCTGCACCAGGAGAAGACTGTCAAAATGGAAAGATGTGAGCAGGCCACTAGCACTGCCCCCCGGCTGGAATATCAACTTCCCTATATCATAAAGACCTGTTTTCCTGTGTTAATTTATCCTTACTAGGGCTGCTCTTTGTAGAACAGATGATCCAGGTAGGCAAATACTCTTTTGACTGAATATGCCCATCAAATACTTTTCACAGAAGGCAAGAAGAAAGTCTGCCAGTCTACCCTTCATTTACACATTGAAGAACCGTGGCTTTAAATGCATGCTGAGCACAATGCTAGCCAGATTGTCTATGAAAATATGGAAAACATGGAGCTGAAGCAGATACGGCCCTGGATTTCATGAGCCTACAGTCTGTCTCCTAGAGAAGATGTTCACATAGTCGCTGCCACTGTGACAGGACAGGGGCCTCTGAGAGGCAAGAGCAAGGTCATGAAAACTGCCGCAGGGAGTCTTAGGCAGACAGAGCTACCTGGGACATGTACCACTCTGGTCCCATAGGACCTCTTCTCGCTCCAAGCCCAGCCTGGTGGTGCCCAACCCAGGCAGTTTCAGCCACTCTGCAGAGTTATGCACAGCCCACTGTCACGCTGGCCTCTTGGATGTGGAGACTGTGCTGTAAGGAGGGGCTTGTCTGTCCCCAGGAGGCAGCTGACTCCTACGACTGCCTGAGGGAGGTGTGCTTGCTAGTTTTCTGTCAACCTGACACAAGCTAGAAATATCAGGAGAGGAGGAGCCTCAGTTGAGAAAATAGCCCCATAAGGTCCAGCTGTAGGGCATTTTCTTAATTAGTGATTGATGGGGCGGGGGGCTATCCATTGTGGGTGATCCATCCCTGGCTTGGCGGTCCTGGGCTCTATAAGAAAGTAGGCTGAGGAAGCTGGTAAGCATTGCTCTCCATGGCCTCTGCATCAGCTCCTGTCTCCAGGTTCCTGCCCTGCTTGAGTTTCTGCCCTCACTGCTTTTAATAACGAACTGTTATATGGGACCGTAAGCAGAATAAACCCTTTCCTCCCCAGGTGACTTTTGGCTGTGGTGTTTCATCATAGCAATAGTAACCTTAACTGAGACAGGAGCTCCTCCTGAAGGATGACCTGGGGATGGGGGAAGCTCCTGAGAGACAGCAGCATGGGGGAAGGTCATGTGGGAAGAGTGAAGGGACTGCACGAGTTGCAGTGTGGATGGGCTGTCGTAAATGAGCACCAAACCCAGGTGAAAGTGATAACTGCTGTGTCAGACCTCTCCTGTGCTCAGACAAGCCCCTCTTTATGGCACAGTCTTCATATCCAAGAGACAAGCGTGACTGTGGCCTGTGCATAATTCTGCAGAGTGGCTGAAACTACCTGGGTTGGGCACCACCAGGCTGGGCTTGGAGCAAGAAGAGGCCATATGGGACCATAGTGTTGCATGCTCCCACAGGTGGCTCTGTCTGTTAGGCTGGCTCATGGCTGCCATCTTTACTTGCTCAAGTTCTCGGCCAGGAGCCTCTGTTCCCTTCATTTATGGCTGACAGAGAAGCACATACCTGGAATAGCTGTGCCATGGCAGGCCCACTTCTGCTCACCCACCCACCACCTCAGGCAAGCAGCACACTTCCAGTTTGACAGGCTGCTGCAGCCTCGCACTTAATTATATTGTCACACAAGCTTTCAGAGATTCCACGAGGAGAGTTTTCTGAACGAAACTTAACTCTCCCCCCAGACCATTCCCTGGCTCCACTTGCCCTCCCCTTAACACTCACTCTCTAAAAAGCTCAAGAGAAAGTCCTTTGAGTCCGACAGCCTGCTTGGTGTTGAAAGAGGGTGACAGGAGGAGGCTCCCCAAGTCATCCCCCTTTGTTTTTCAGTCACTTGAGGCTCAAGTTTCTATTTTCTGGGGCTGTACAGATGACAGAGGTGGAGAAGCCACCATTAGCAAAGTTCTGCAGAGAAATAGTTTGGGGGGAAAGGGGTGAGGAGCAGAGGGGGCAGGGGAGGTAAAGGCTGGCTGAGGCTTGGGTCACTTTTATTCACAGGCTTCAGCACTCCTGCTCATTAATCATCAAGACCCCAGGCCTCTTAATCTATGTGACCTGGCGATGTTTTGAGAGTCCCCTCGAATGTGATCTATTATGTAGCCTGCCCAAAGTCCACAGACCTCCCCCAATGCTTCTCTTGATGGTCTAGATAGAGTTTCAGTTCTCTCACCTTTTTTTTTATCCCAGACTTGTTTGGGGGAAAGGCCCCGTGTACACTCATCCCTTCATGACTTGCAGAGAGGAACAGTTCTGTTGAAGGTGCCTGCCAGTCCCCAGCTTTAATCCCAGAACACAGTCCACTGGCTCTGCTGAATTTGTCCCTGTCCTCTGGCTCTGCACCTCCTCCCAGCACACCTTCTCATCCTCCCGGTCTGGCCCACATTCTCCTAGTCCTTCTCCAATATCATCTCCCACCCTTCTTCACCTTCTACCCTGCAACTGTTCAGGGCTCTACCCTTGACCAACCCTTCGTTCATTCGCAAAGCTTTGCTCAGTAGCTGTGGTGCCCCTTAAATAAATACTATTACCACCAACAACAGACACCAGCTCGAATGTGTAGAGATAAATACATATGTGTGTTCTGGCTCCAAGTCATCATAAGTAAAAACTACCACAACACAGCTTAGCTATGTAGGCTCCCCCTCCCCATCAATATCGCCTCCAGCTAGCAAATGAGGAAGGAAATCACTGGGAAATGCATTATTCATGAGCTCGCCAGAAGCTGATGACTGGCAGCGATAAGAGCCCCAGCGTGAGCTGAGCGCAGTCTGATAGCTCCCTATCAGGTCAATCTATCCAGCTTGCTTCCTGTTTTCTGAGCAGGAGATCGGCTCTCATCACTCTTCTCCTCTCCTTCATTCAGGAGAGTGGGTCATGCACCTGTGGGAACTGAACTTGTCTACTGCCGGGGTCACCACACGTGGGAGAAGAGCAGGATGGAGCTGGGGAAGGAGCCGCCGATTTCCTTCAGGGGACAAGCTGATGAGAGCTTAATTAGAGTTCTTTCTGCCTTGCAGCTCTTGAACACATGCCTTCTTGTGAGCACGGAAGACTCCCTCTCAGCTTTGGAGGAGTCCCACAAAGAGATGAAATCTCAATATAGAGGGAGCCTTTTCCCCAGTGGAAAGTGCCCCAGAAGCCTAAACATGGAGGAACAAAGTTTGAGATGTCCTGTCCCTTCTGCTCCCAACTCAGTAGCTGCCGCAGTAAAGAGGATGAAAAGGGGAAGAGGGAGAGATGTAGGGCAGGGATGCCTGTTCCCCAAGTAAGATGGAGAGTCAGGAGGCCACAAGAAAAGAGACCTGAATTATTTCTGAAGTGTCGTATGACCTACAGTGGAAGGGGGAAAACTGAGGAATGAAAAAAATTTGTTGGCTTCAAATTAAATTCCAGATCAGTTTCATACATAATTTATATACACTCGAGAAATGTGTTATGTAAATGAGCACAATGTTCCAGAGAGCGTCAGTCAACACAGCACCACATACACGGTGCTTGGGGATTCCAGGGCCGTGCATGTATATCACAGACAACCCTGCTAAAGAAACAGCAGCATCTGTGTGCTAAGATCTCATTTGCTCCTGAACTTCTAGCATGCTGCATGGTTTGTATTGAGAACGCAGGATTCACAGCAAAGATCAATGGGTACCCTGCTGGGAAGTCTTCCAGAGGCCCCCTGTGGAAGGCTCCTGTCCTGTTCCCTGTTTTCTCCCTCTTCTGATGTCCATCTGTTTGCCTTTCTGAATGGGGACTGATCATCTTACCCAGGGTCCTCCTCCTTGATTAGCTTCTTTAGGTGTACAGATTTTAGTATGATTATCCTATATTATATGTGTAATATCTACTTATAAGTGAGTACCGTGTGTGTCTTTCTGCTTCTGGAATACCTCACTCAAGATGATCTTTTCTAGTTCCATCCATTTGCCTGCAAATTCCACGATTTCCTTGTTTTTTAATTGCTGAGTGTAAATGGAATTTACACAATTCCATTGTGTAAATGTACCACAATTTCTGTCTGCATTCCTCAGTTGAGGGACATCTGGGTTGTTTCCAGCTTCTGGCAGAGAATCTTACGAAAGAAGGGAGAGACGAAAGACATGGAGGGGACAGGAGCTCCGTAAGGAGAGCAATGAACCAAAATATGTGGCCTCAGGAGTCTTTTCTGAGACTGATACTCCAACCAAGGACCATGCATGGAGATAGCCTAGAACCCCTGCACAGATGTAGCCATGGCAGCTCAGTCTCCAAATGAGTTTCCTAGTAATGGGAACAGGGACTGTCTCTGACATAAACTCAATGGCTGGCTCTTTGATCACCACAGGGGTGGGGAAGGGAGCAGCCTTGCCAGGCTACAGAGGAAGACAATACAGCCAGTCCTGATGAGACCTGATAGGCTAGGGTCAGAGGGAATGGGAGGACTATCAGTGGACTTGAGGAGGGGCATGGGAGGAAATGAGGGAAGGAGGGTGAGATTGGGAGGGGACGAGGAATGGGACTACAGCTGGGATACAAAGTGAATAAACTATATTTAATTAAAAAATTAATTAATTAAAAAAGATCAGTGGGTAGAGTTCCAAAGCTAGGGGGCTGGACAGAAGGACCACATGCAAAGATCCAACCCTCCAGCTTCCTCTGTGGGATTAGAAGGGAGCCCAAAGTGGTATCCTCACTTTAGCTCTGGGGAAACAAAGATTCTCAGGTATGGGTGAGTCAGAGAGCAGCCAAAACAATACAGGAACAGCAGTACTCAGAACAACACGAAAAGGAAAGAACGAATAACTTAGTCCAGCCACTGCTGGGAAAAGCCCAGCTTCTTCATTCTTTCATTTTGGTGCTGTGCTGATGTTTTCATATACACATAAGGCTTAGAGCAAGGACTGAGAGGGAGAAATGATATCCTGCTTAGCAAATAGAGGAATTGTTGGATCAAGTCCACTTCCTCAAGCTTGACAAGGGTCCTCTTGTTTGAGCTACATATCAGTCTATAATTTATTCATACCATAGCAGTTACCCAAAGAAAAGGTCTTGCAGGATTCTTGAGCTCAAAGAACCAGGATCCCTCCCAGAGGGCAATAACAAGAATATCAGAGGAACACATAACTTTCCCCAAGCCCACATACCTACAGTATTCTTCAAAAGATGCTGTCTTCTAGCCTCTTGCCCACATGTGGCATCTATGATACAGAGCCTGGCACCATGCAGAACCAAGGCTGCTGGACTCATGATAGCCCACAGCCCAGAAAGTCCCTGGAGACAGTTCTGTTGTCTACTTCCTTTGTGGGTCACAAGATGGGTCTATTTTGTGTTACAATGGAAAACAACGATCCAAAGCCTTTCCTTTCCTGAACAGCCCCATGATACATGTTCTGCTACGAAACAGCCCAGGACAATAGAACTATTAAAGTCAGCCTAAAACCGTCTGCTCCCTGGCCTGCACATGGATTTCTTGGAACATTTTTCCCTAAGACCTGTTTACCAGCAGGCAGCATACAAGGTATCTCATTTTCAAATAAGGCTGAAAAATAGATAGTATTCTTCCTATATATTCAATACATGCTGAAATACTGAGGGCACTGAGAAGTACTGTAATAGGTGAAACTTGACTTTGGTATAGGCAGCATCTAACAATTACTAAGAATGGACATTTTTTCCCTTAGAAAAGCCAACACCTGCAGACTAAGATCATTTTAGTTAAGTGGATATTGGTCTTCCTCTTCCCCATTTGCCCCCCTAAACTTTCTTTTCACCACCTCACCCAGTAAAAACCAGGAACTGAAAATGTTAGTTGAGTGGCCAAGATAAGACCCTCAGAATGCCTGTGTGACTTTGGCCTGTGACTGATAGTTCTAATGGCCTCAGTTCATCCATCATTTCCTCACAGGTGTTCTTACTCCCTGGCTTGCATAGGCCTACCTCTTCCCTACTCCACCTCACCCGCTTAGCTATGTCCAGTAGAAATGGTGGTGCACCAGTTTCCAGGCTGAGCCTTAAGGGCTGGGTGGCTCCTCTTTCTCTCTCCCACCTGTGCCATTGTCACAAGACCTTTCTCAGGCTGGCCTATTGAAATGACAGTCAGAGCAGAACTGAGTCATCCTCGTTATCCCAAATGAGGCCAGCCCTGGATCAGCCAGCGACCATCAGCCCACCGCTGAACATAGAAAGGAGCCGAGGAGAATGGCTGGTGGCTCTAAGCGGACCCTGAATGGATGAACAATACGTGCCTATTGTCGAATGTCCCTTATCATCATCACGCAGCATTCTGGAGGTGATAGGTAGCTGATAGTTCATAATGGAAACACCAAGGACTGTGGAGTTAGCATCAGCCGTGTTTAAACCTGCCTTGCCTGTTGACTGCATGTGCCTGAGCATGATATACAACTTCCGTTGGCCTAAGCATCTTCATTTGTTGAACAAGGATGACCTCTCAGCATGGGAATCAGGACCAACTTAGATAATCTATGAGAGCACCAGATAGGGCCTGTCACGCAGTAGGCGACTGACTTTCTTTGGTCTGGAATCCTGGTTAGCTGAGTGCAGAGAGCTTTTGGCTATGACTGTATCCTTTGGATTCTTCGTTCGTAGATTTGAATAACCTGATGTTTGCTGCATAAGCCTGGCGACTAGAGTTAGATCCTTATAATCCATGAAAAGGTAGAAGGAGAGGACCACAGAGTTGTTCTCTGACCTCCGCACACACAGTGTGGCACAGATGCCCCCATCCCCCCACCATACATACACATAAGTAATAATTATTGTGGCTGAAATTTTTTTAAATGTAATATGTATTTGAAATCAGAGTTCACGTGGATTTACAATAGCAAGAGGCCATCCTGATGCTTCAATTTCAATGCCAGTGGTCCTCTGTGTCATTTCTAACAGCCACAGGGAACCCAACTGAGGGAGCACATTTATATCCTTTAGGTAAAGAAAAGAGATACAGATACTAGGGTAGATTGGGTGACAGCACTACCTAACTTTCCTTACCCAACAGGAACAACTTAAGAAAGAAAGACTTACCTTGATGCAGACTTCAGAGGGAACTCATCATGTGGAGTGGCTGGGGTTCCATCCATGGTGGCAAAGACATGAAATGGCTTATCTGGAAGTAGGAAAGATTATAACCCCCAAGGCCTGCCTTCATAAGCCTACACCCACCAGCTAAGCCCCTGATCTTCCACAGCTTACCACATAAGCACCACTAACGAGGGACCAAGTATTCAAAGCCTGTGGGGGACTTTCCACATCTAAACTCTAGCAATGATGTCATCGTAAAACAGTAGATAATGAAAAATAGGGATAGCCAAGGCAGTTTTCAAAACTCACATGCAATATAATAATTAAGCCCATCAATGAATATTTCATTTCCTAAGTCTCTGCAGTCAGTACAGAGACTGTTGAGGAGGAAACATAAGCAATACCTTTTTAGAAACTGCAGCTCCCCAATGACTGAAAGAGAAGCTTTGTTGCCTAAAGTAAAAAAAAAAAAAAAAAAAAAAAAAAAAAAAAAGTGTTGTCTAAGAAATTTCACTTCTGAAGTGTGCCAAAACCAGGGGGCTCAAAGTTACTGGAGACTCCAGAGAGCCACCATTCAGGGCAGTCTTTCAAGGCTGCAACAGTCCAGGGGTTAGGATTGGTGATGCTGGCCTCTTTGGTGCCCCTGGCCCAGCCTATTTCTTATTTCTAGTGCTTAAGGGTGTCAAACAGGAGTCCCAGTCTGGTCTAGGAGAAAGCCGGCTGCTTTCCCTCAGCCCCACTGTAAGCTTACAGGCCCTCCATATGCCACTTCCTGTTTCTGAGCCTCCCAGTGAAAACAATGAAGGAGTCTGAAGCAGCCCAGCCAGGCAGTCCTAAGGCGGCCACAGCTTATGAGCACGGAGCCCTAGCTCATACAGGAAGTCATAGGGTCCTACAGCGGAAGTCCATTTCCAGTTATTACCTCTAGACAAATGGCTTTTAAATTACACCCTAAAAGGCTAACAGGCCATTTGTCTTTGCAAGTAATGGCACAGAAATACAGTGCCACTGCTGTCCTCGCTCTTCGAACGGGGGGTGTAGGGAGCAGAAGGCAAAACACTTTGAGGACTGAAGTCAAAAAACAAAACAGAATAAAACAAAATTTGGTAGCCTCTCTAGAGCTAGACTCGGGCGCAAGGTAAGAGCTAAACCTCTGAGAAGGTGAAACCGAGGCGCCAGAGCTAGGGAAAACCGGAGCCAAACCCTGCGATGGGGCATGGAACTGAGCTCAGGAGCATGGCAGCGTTGAAGAGTAGACCAGAAAAAGCCATGTGGCAACCATGAGTGGCCCTCAGGCAGGTAGACAACCTGGACTTCAGCCTTAGAGATTCAACCTTGAAGGCCAAGGACTTCCCAAGGCAGTGGCCAGCAGAGGGAGCTGCCCAGATTCCCAGCCCAGCATCTCTCATCACTCTAAGGAGATACTAAAAGCTAGGAACTGTTACTCTCGTGAGACCAGGCCTTAGATCTGTGGCATGTTATGAATAGGGAGACATTAAACAAAGAATTCTAGCATTCCTCCTCCAAGCTCTGAAGCCTTTGTTTGCCTTATTAGTGGAGGCCTGTCAGCCCCTCAAGAGCTGAAAGGTCCAGAAGGTGAAGGAAGCTGTCACTGCACGGCCTCCATGCTGACAGTCTGCTGCGATGCCATTTCAGCACACAGCCAGCATGGAGGCACCAAGTCGTATTCCGTCTTTCAGTTTGTGGCCTCCCCAGGGCACAGCAGCCCTCGGGGCCCCGAGTCTGGAGCCCAGAGAGTCATACCGAGGGGGCCTCTGAGAACAAAAGCTGCCAGCTTTCAAGAAGGAAGTTATCACTGCCTCTATTGCTGGATTCACCTCCTTCCTCGGGGGAGTTGCTACACAAGAATGATCCTCCGTCTCCCTCTTCCTTCCTTTCCTGGAAGGATCCCATAGGAGCAGTTCGTAGTGGCTGTTCAAGACACTCTGTGCGCTAACTTCAGGTCCCTCAAACGGGACTTACTCGCTCACAGCCATGCCTAACATGCAACAGATAAGCAACATATGTATCCAGAAGGGTTGCTATTAGAAAAGACATAGATACACTTAAGAAAACAAAGAATGCAAAGTTTTCATGCATTTACCAACAGAATGAAAAGTCCAAGAGAGTTGACTCTTCTGGGAGAAGCCAGGTTGCTAGGTCCCTAGACCGATGGTTTTACTCCTATCAGCTATTAGGATTTTACTCCTATCAGTCAAAGTGTAAGAAATACTTTACCAATAAGACAAATTGCTAACAGATTTGGGAAGTCTCTCACTAAGCCTCTCAGTGTTTTTTCTTTATGATAATAAGAAAAATGGCATTGATGCTCTTGGCTTCATCCTAAGCTCTTCATTTTGGAGTATCTCCTAAAGCATGGCAACTACCCAATGAAGCAAAGACTACTATTATCGGCTTAGCATATCAGAGTTGGAGGGACTTGCCCAAGGTCACACAGCCTCAGAGTGTTGACATCAAGACACCAAGTAAATATGACACCAAGTAAATATGACATCAAGTAAATATGATGCCTGATCCTGCTTTTTTCACTCTTCATCTATATAGACTAACATGGTTCCAGAGGTCTCCAAGGCTCACAGCTGAAGAGAGGACCCAAAAGAAATCCTGTTTTCCCTAAGGGGCTCTGGACAAATTTGCTGTAAGGGACAAGAACTTACTCTCACGTCCAAAAGGTACTTCCTAGAACAGCATACTATCCTAAGGCCCTGCCCTCTGGAGCTGCCTTTATACAAAGCAAATAGAGGTTGGTTTGATCCACAGGATCAAGAGAGAAGGTAATATCCATGCAGGAGGTCCAAGAGAAGAGGACAAGGGAGGATCATGTTACAAGATCATGAGGCTTAGGTGGGAAAACATATTATGTAGAGAGACCCCATCTTCCTCATGGTCCATGGATGGCTGTGGACAGTGACATGCCAGATCAGAAGTCTTTGGTTGGATCCCTAAGAATATGGGGCTTCTTATTAGCATTGACCTGAGCTTTCTCTCTCAATGCTCACCACCCCACCAGCAGTCATGTCTGCTTTCTTAGCCTCAAAACTCCCCTAAATCCATATCTTCAAATGAGGCCTTCAAGCCCAGGGTACCACTTAGATAAAGATGTGAAGAAGATTTTTAAAAGATGTAAGCATTGCTATGACTTGGATGTAACTGGGATTCCATCACACCCAGCCACTTCAGCCTTTTCATTTTAACCTTAAGCCTGTCATCCCATATTGGACAAACAGTCATCCTCAAACATATGTGCTAAGAAAAGTATACATTGGCGACACCAGCCTTTCAGCCCTTGATCCCTCCTCATACCTCATACGCTCCTTCCAGTTCCTAGGTCCTCCAGCACAGACCACCAAAGGACATAATGTGGAATCACTCATTCCAGCCTCCAAAGTATAATTCCATCTTTTGCCCTTGAATGTGTCTCCTCTCCTCTCCATCACTGGCCACTTCTCTAACACTGACTCCATCAATGCTTCCCTACATCCATCAATGTTCGCATCTCTCCCAGGAAAAGCATCAATGTTGTGAAGCTCAGCTCCTGCCTGTGTTTTGGTGTGCTTTAGACTGCTTCAGCCATTAGTTCTACTGCCCACACCTCTCAGGCTGGGTGCTCTTTTCACAGTCTCATCAACCAGAACAGGCTGAGCACTCCACAGGAATTCAAACAAATCAACCAGTGGTTGGTTATGAGTTATATCCAGACACTGGCAGTCCCCTCTAAAGACGGGGCCTCATCTTCCTCATCTGTGTAGTGAGATGATGCTGAACTATAGTCATCTGTCCACTAGAATCACCGAGGAACATAGTCTCAACAGTGAGGGATGTTCCAGGGATTCTGATTAGATAGTACTGAGTCAGACTCACACTGATTTTCATCTATTGTTTCCTTTCCTTTCCTTTCCTTTCCTTTCCTTTCCTTTCCTTTCCTTTCCTTTCCTTTCCTTTCCTTGCTCATTCCAAGTGATTTCAATGTGCAGACAAGGCTTCAAACCTACTGTGCAAGGTCATCAAAAAAGTCCTGTGGAATCCCATGATTTTGTGGGCAGAAATGACTAGGATTGTGTTCCCCGTGACATCTTCTTCGAAAGAACATCTAGTTGAGAGCCCTGGTGACACACAGGCATGCAAGGACTGCAGTGCATGCTGTGTCAAAGCTCTGTCAACACTCAGTCCTGGCTGTCACCAATGGCTGTGGCAAGTTTCTCAACGGGCTCTGCTCCAAAGTCAGGCCTATCTCCAAAGGACTCTTAGACCTAAATGAAAGGGTTAAGGCTTCCCACCAAATCAGTCATTCTCCCACATCCCACAACACATTATGTGCTGTTTAAAGTGTCAAAGGAAGTTCAGGATCGCTGCTGGCAGGTTGCACCAAAATTCTTGCCTGAACATATTGGATTATAAAATATGTGGGCATGACAAGCATAACTGACAGATCGAATGCCTAATACTAAGTGATGTTTAAAAGAAAGACATGTTTTTTCACTGTTGTGGTTTAGGGTTTGGGTTGTTTTGTGTGTTTCCTGGGTGTTTTCATTCTTTGCTCCTTCTTAAAATACGGTCCGGACTTTGAGTTGTGACATCAATTAAAAACTAAGCTAATAAAAACCCTAAACCCACAGGAACACATTAAAGGCCAC
Organism: Psammomys obesus; assembly: GCF_907164565.1. Taxonomy (NCBI): domain Eukaryota; kingdom Metazoa; phylum Chordata; class Mammalia; order Rodentia; family Muridae; genus Psammomys; species Psammomys obesus. The sequence goes on from NW_026585644.1 coordinate 49,203,913, forward strand.
TTAAGAAAGCTGGTTCCGGCTCCTTTTCAAAGCCAGATCTCAGACACCAGACCATGTCGGGATACACAGGCCTACATTATTCCCTGGGTCTGGAGTCTTTTTGTAACCTTCACTCATTGTGGGGTTCATAAATGGGGCAAATTCATATTCTCTCTCTTTTTTTTTTTCTCCCCTCCTGCCCTCTCCCCAACGTGTTGAAACAAGCACAGTAATTGCATTACCAGGTTTCCAGGGTTAGCTTTTGGTTCAAGGGGAAGAGCTAGGTTTGAGCTCAGATCTGTAATTAGTGTGGGAGGGTAATTAGTGGCGCACAGCAAGCAAAGCTGCTGTCTACAAGGGGCCCCGAAGACAGTCTATTTGTTCTGTTTCATCAAACAATTTAATCAAACACTGAGTGCTTTGCTCAGAGGCTTCACAAAACAAATATTTGCTGATTGATTGAGTCATTAAATAACTGGTCAATTCAGTTAAACCAGCTCTTTGCTGTCTGGTGAGCCAAGGAAAGAAAAAGAATTGACATAAGTTTTTGCTTTTCAGAAGACAGCTTTACTGAAGAAGGGCTGGGGGAAAGATGCTGGGAACTCTTTTCTTTCCCTTAATGCCTTTTCCAAAGCAAATAGCATTTAACAAACAACAGGCTACAAAATGGAGCTCAAGAGACAGATCTACAAGAGGTGTTCAGAACTTGACAAAGGCTCACACCTGAGCATTGCGTTCTCTGGGGTCTCCCTCATGAGAGGTCTGAGGCCCACGTGCCCTGCAGTGGAGCAGCCACAGACCCTGAGGTATGCCCTCTAGGTGCCAAGACAAAAATGCAATGGACTACAAGGTGTGGACTGGATGCCAACATCTCGGGGCAAAGAGGACAGTAGTCTAGTTGCTGGTGTCTCGCCATCTTTGCTACCTTTGCCACAGTTAGCAGAGTTCCAGGGCCTGGCTGGAGGCCCTGCTCTACCCATGGAGGAGATGCCCAGTGGGGAGCAAAGTGTTTCAACACGCTTTATTTTTCCATTCTGGAGCCACTGACCAAGAATATTTGTCTCTGTTGGGGCCAGAAGAAAACAGTCTGCCCCACAGCAAAGCAAGGACTCCAGCTGCACGCAGAACACCTGCCTGGAGGCTCTCTGCCCAGGCTGAGAAATGGCAGGGTCACAGCTTTCCATAAAAAGCAACTTAAAGTGACACGATGTTAAAGTCCAGGAGTCCGAAAAAGGCAAACAGCCCGTCACCTGTGAGCGATCCCCTGAGCCGGGCACATTTTTGAGAAATCCATCTCACAAATCGCTTAGTGTTTAACTTGAAGTCCATTTGTTAATTTGATAAACACGGACAAGATACTGACAATACTTCCTTAATCCAGGCAGGAAGGAAGTATCTAGTGTCAGGCAACTCCAGAGCCTCTCCAGTCCCCCTCACCTGAGGGCTGGCTGGGGTGCACCTGGGGGTGACAGGGAGGAAGAATGATGGCTTAGACAGAAGGTGGAAGAACAGGGGTCTGTCCAGGGACTGCAGAGCTTTCCATGTAGCAGCACTCTTGCCTGGGGGTACAAGAAGAACCCACAGAGTCCCTCATAGTGGGAGAGGAGCCTGTGGAACATAGAGGACTTCTCTTATTTCCTGACTAATTAAATCTCCAAGCCTGTCCACTGGGACCTGCTGTGATGATTAATTTTATCTGTCAACTTGGCTGCGTAGGGTGCCTAGATATTTGGCCTAACATTCTGGATGTCAGATGAGATTAACATTTACATCAGCAGACTGAAGAAAGCAGCATCCCCTCCAGGATGGGTGCAGCCTCATCCTGTCAGCTGAAGGCCTCGTAGGAGCAGAGACTCATCCCCAAGATCAGGGAGAGTGCCTTCAGGCCAGCTGGGACTCTTCCCCGATCTTCTGCCTCCCGGCCTACCCTGTATACATACACCATTGTCTCTATTCTGGAGGGAGACTATGACAAATAGTTAGTGTTTCCAACCTCACCTTACAGGTGAGGGGATAGTTTTGTGAGCTTGGGTGCCAAGACTGAGCCACTGTGATACACGTTCATAACTCAATTCAAGGTAGGTTAAGCACGCACGATTGGGTCTCACAGAAACTGAAGGCGGGAAGAGTTGAAAAGATGAGAAAGTGGTGGCCATTAAGAAGGCAGGGTAGACGTACTTCAGTGCACAGACCCTAAGAATATAAGTCTGATGGGAATCTTAGGCTTCATGTTGGCCCACTAGTTAGGGGAGTAGGGGACATCTCTGACACAGACTATGTTGCCTGCTTTTTGATCACTTTCCCCTGATGGGACTTCCCTACCAGGCCACAGGGGAGGAAGATGAACGCAGTCCTCATGTGAATAGATGAGCTGGGGTATCTGTGTAGGGGCCTCCTCTATTCTGAGGAATAGGGGAGAGGGGATTCAGGAGGGAGGCTGGGACTGGGAGGAGAGTAGGAAGGGGCCTACGACTGAAATGTAAACGGAAGGGAACAATTTTTCTTTTTCTCCAGTGGATTTCTTTCTGTCTCTGCATTAACTCAGTGCGCACAGTGGACAAAGTTTCCTCATTTAGGCTTCTCCTTTGTTCAGGACTCGGCAAGAACAAGGTTGTTAGGTTTTTTTGTTTGTTTGTTTTGTATTTTGGGTTTTTATTCTAGTTTTTGAGACAAGACTTCTCTGTGTAGTCCTGGCTGTCCTAAAACTCACTCTGTAGACCAGCCTGGCTTTGAGCTCAGAGATCTGTCTGCCTCTGCCTCCCAAGTTCTGGGATTAAAGGTGTGTACCACCCTCACCCCCCACCCTCAGCACTAGGTTCTTATTATAGACTTGAAAGCAAACAATTCTGATGGTGGGCGTTTAAGCCAGGTGCCAACCTCTTATTCAATCATGGGATGGAGCTGACATCAGTTCTGCTAATATGATGGCAGGCAGAGGCCTACCCTTGTGACCAAAGGCTATAGGATAGAACAGGAATGTCAATCCCCAAATTAACAAAAACGCTGCTGTTTCTCAAACCTCTGCTACAGAAACCACAAAGAAGCCTCAGGAAATACACAAACTTCCTCCAGGGCCCTAGACCAGGAGCCTCATCTGTCTGCTTTTCCTGGAATGGCTTAGGAACACAAGCAGACACTCAGTAAACTCAGCCATACTCTCCCCCATTCTTCCACACTCCCCACTCCATTCTATGTGCTGTGCAATAGCTGAAAGACCTTTTCTTATGAAATCAGTAGTTGTGGTTTGGATATGCAGTGTCTCTGAAAAGGTATGCGAGTTGGAAAGTTGGCTCTCAGATGGTGGATCCAGTCACCGAGAGGATCATGAAGGCTCTGATCTAGGCAATGGATTCATCCCTTGATGGATTCAAAATCTAGTGGCATAGTTGGATGGTGGGTCTTGAAGGAAATAGGTCAGGGGACTGTCTTGTTCTGTAGCCTTCTCTGTCTTGCTCTCTACTTCCTGCTCCACCATGTCCTCTCTGCCTCACAACAGGCCCAAAGCAAAGGAAGCCAAGTGGCCATGGACTAGAGCCTCTAAAACTGAGGCCCACTATACGTTCTTCCTTCTTGTATTTTTGTAAGGTTTTTCTTTGAAAGGAGGTTGGGGGCACTAGAGATTGAGCCTAGGGCCTCGTACCCACTAGGAAGTGCTCTACCATCAGGCTATTATCTTTTATTTTGAGAAGGGGATCCTGCCAAGTTTCCCAGCTAGCCTTGAATTCATTCTGTAGCTCAGGTAGGTTCAATTTAATTGATGCTCTTAAACACAGTTTTCCCAGGTACTTGGAATTACGAGCCTGCACTACGGCTGGCTCCTCCTTTATGTCAGGTATTCCATCTCAGCATTGAGGAAGGTAACACCCTGTTGTTAATATCAACAAGCAATGCAAGTAAGAAGCTGAAAATAGGAACGCAGTGACCCTGGATGACCCTTTCTCTACATAGCTTACACGCTTCCTATTAGCTGGTCACTGTGCTGACTGGGAGAACATCACCTCATCCCACCCTATTCCAGATGAGAACAGTGACATTCAGAGATTTATGTGGCTTGTGTTGGCTTGCCCAACATCACAGTACTTGCATTTCTCTCTGTTACTTCCCTTAGGTCAGGAATGATATGGACCTGTTTGTGCTCATCGCAGCACTGAGGAAAGTGGCTCAATAGTTTTCACTGTGAATAGTATGTAAATGAACAGCAACCTGAGGGTCTCTAGGTTAGACTGTTCCATGTATGTCTACATTTTTCTCCAGCCAATCCCAAATAACTTTACAGGCTCTGATGGGTCATGGGTGGACTATATGACTTTTCCTTTCACCCTCTGAGGCAGCCAGAACCCTGGACCAATAGCTTCCTCTGACTTCTTTCAGAGAAGATGCAGTCTTTTTTCCATCAATGCCAAGCAATTATCACTAAAGAGCAAAGACTCTTCCTGCTAATAAAAAACTCAGAAGGTGGGCTGTGTCCTTACCCTAAACCACATTGTTTATCCAAGCCCTATTCGGTGATATTTGTAAAAATTGCTCCATGCCCTCTGTCTCAGGAAAATAACTGCATGAGTCTTCATGAGCCAATGGTTTCCCATCTTTAGCTAGAAAACTCCAAGGTTTGCTTCCTTTTTGTCCAGATTTCATCTCAGGTTGGGGGATGGGGAGGTGGATGTTTCCTCTGGTGCAAAGATGCTACCCAAGGAGAGGGCCAAGGCCAACAGCATCTGGCATTCCTCACATGAAACCCAGAGGCTCTAAGCCTGATGCCAGGACTCTGCAATGCCTTTCCTGCCAGGGGATTATGTTCATTTGCACAGGATCTGAGACAGAAATTCCAAAGAGATGATACTGGAAACCGAAGGCCTATATCATATTAATAATACAGACAGGAAGGCTCCCTCGGCAGCTGGTAGCAAACGTATATTAAATAAAGAAAGGAACCTGGCTCTAGCCCAAGACCCAGCAATCCAGCCAGGTCATTTTAGATTACAAATAGAAACAATTAAAGCTTATTGGGTTCATTACAGACTTTGTCTCTGGTTAGCTATTAGGTTTCTGCACTTACATGCTAATTTCTGAGTCAAGGGATCAGAAATCTCCCCAGATTAGGTATCTACCACAACTCAGCAGGCTGCACAAATCAAGTGGTATTTACACTTTCCTGAGCGCTCCCTGCCCATGCGGGGGTGCAGCGCTGAGCCGGAGCCAGTCAAATGAAGGCCAGGTTACAAGCAGAGAGGAGAAACTTCCTCACTGGAGTCACAGGGGGCTGCTGCTGGGAGACATGGGAGAGGCAGAACCTAAGTTTGACCAGTTCTGACAGCAGTCTGCCAGAGTACCTCAGCGTTCACCTTCCCTGACTCCAAATCCCACATTCCTATACCCACTACCCCTCAGCCAGCAGACAGCTCACAGTGCTAGTGCCAAAAGCAATCACACAAGTGATGTGGGCTCTGAAGAGGACAAGGAGAACCTGAGGTCTCTCAACTATATCCCCTGATCAGGCGTCAACTGATTGGATGAGGCTATCTGATCATCGATGGCCCCCACCTGGGCTCTGAGCCCACCTGGGTTCCTCTTCGCACTCAGATCACGAGTTATGTAATTTTAGCTACTTAACCTCAGCGGCCTCATCTGTGAAATGGGGACTTATTCTGAACAGAGGTAATGAGGTGGTGTAAGAAGCTCCACTGGACACTGCTCGTTCTTGTCTCGTGTCTGCTCTTTCCTGCGGACATTTATTCTCCATGCAGGATCTAGAAAGAGAGTGTCCGCAGGGAGCAACAGCACATTCTGCACTCTTACAGCTCCTCAGGGCAGCGCTCCCATGGGCTGGGACAGGCATTGCCAGGCCGTTCACAGTGGAGACCCCGAGGTTTTATGTTTTCTTTAAAAACACTAGACAAGCTTGCCATGGTGGCCACACACCTTTAATCTCAGCACTAGGGGGGCAGAGGAAGATAGATCTTTGTGAGTGTGAGGCCAGCCTGGTCTACATAGTGAGTTCCAGGCCAGCCAGGACATAGAGTAAGAGCCTATCCAAAAACAACAATACAAACAAAACACCAGACGAAACCAGGGCAAAAATATGGGGTCTTGATCCCTACCAGTAACACATTTTCTGTGTACTAAGACCATAGCCGGGCAATGGGCTATGAGTCTGTTCTGTCCCCAGTTCCAGCTGCTCTTGGGGTTCCTCAACCCTTCATTTTCCCAGTAAACCCTGAAATTTCTGGAACCAAAGTCTCAAACTGAAAGGACCCTGGCCTCATTGGCACATCTTGGGGTTTTTGAAAATGTCCCTGTATCATATGTCTAAGAAAATAAAACACTGTTCTGTGGGCAATTCAGCCAAACAGCTGGCTACAACAGTCCCCATGAAGTCTCAGCTTATAGGCCATGCAGAATCCACAGTTCATTGGATAACTTAAGAGGTTTGTGCATCTATGAAATACCTTTGGTTTCACTACACCATTTGAAAACCCTTCCACATTTTAGTTCCTGCTAACTCAGCAAGGCAAACATAGTTTGGATTAGGGCTGGCAGGGAGAAGATACTCGTGTCCTTAAATCCAATTCAACTGGCAGGCAAGATGGCCCCTAGTGGGCTCTATCCATCTTCATTCTTCCCATAAGCTCCTTGCTCTGCACACTTACACCCACTCACACCCATGTGTAAAAACGCCCACCCCACCTCAGGGACTATTAAGCAATCTGCACAGTAGTGAGAGCACAGAGGCGTACGACATAATTCGTGCCAACAGCCTCACGGAGCTCAGTGCTCTGGTCCCCTCCACCAGCCTTGGCACCATTGCCCCGGGAACTGCTTTGTAGGCACACTTAATCATCGGCTCTGTAGTCACTGAGCTCAGACACTGGATCAGATGTCTAGAGGTCCCCACAGTAAACTGCAGGTCACATAATTCATCATGATCCCTCACTCCAGCCTACACTTTATGTGCTTCAGAGGACACACACCCGATGGCGAGAGAGATAAGTCCCTGCTGGGGGCCTGTGAGGTGAAGGAGTGCTCTAAAATGGAAAAAGTTACTCTGGTCCAAAGAGAAGCAGCTGGTTCAAAACCTCACAGAGAAGAGGGAGCCTCCCAGGGGACTCCACTCCAAGTCTCCATCTCTCTCCTTGTTAGAACCTGTGAGGAAAATGCACATGGCCCCTCTCTGTGCTTCGGGCAGGCTCCTCAGGACAGTGTTTGTGGGTCTTGACTGTGAGTTCTCATCGGTGTAGGAGAACCACTCACAACTGTGAAACAAGACACAGCATGGAGGGCACCATTCTCTGGGAAGGATGACCTTTCAAGGAACAAGAAGGTGACTTTTTTTTTTTTAATTCAGCTGACTGTGCCCTTGCAGAGAATGTTCCAGGTGGTGACATTTCCTTGGGAGAGGTGGCCGCACAGAAGGATTTTTCTTTTTAAACCAAAAGTGTGTGGTAGCTATTTAAAAATAGCGGAGTCCTGCATGAAGCTAGCTGTTGGGAGAGGAGTTGAATCCTAGCTCATGGTCTGAATGAGGAGCTAGACACTGACCAAAAAGCAAAGATACAAGTCCCCTGCGCCCAGATGACTGTACTTGCTTCCAACCTCAGGACTCGGGACTTGACCTTGCAATCCTCCTTGCAGCGTCCTTGGGCCTCAGGGTCATTTGTCCCAGGGGCACCATTCATAGTCACCACAGGGCCTGGATTTTTCAAACCTCTCCCTGGCCACCCAGACAAGCAGCCAGACAAGCGATGGAAAGGCCGCTGCACAGCACCACGTAGACACATCACTAACTGTTTCCAGCTGCCCCGAGAACCCTGTGCTATATGAGGTGAGACCCGCAGGGTTTCACTGTGGAGGCGAGGACAGCCAAGGGGCATTCTCTAAGCTTTTTTCTATTGTCCCCCACTTGATGAAAGACTTGTGGTTGAACCTTTATCTTCCATAAACATTGAAAATGTGGTTACCTTGATTTCCATGTCTCATTTTCATTTTATTAAAAAAATGGCTTCCTTGCAGTAAAACATCTGATACTCTGAATGTTCTGCTGGAAACAGATGTTTCCCCATGTAATAGACGTTGGCGGGCCTCCGTGTGCCTACCCACCTCACGCTCACACTCAGACACACATGCACACACATGTAGCTCATGAAAAGTCAGGGTAGCTTTGACCCCCCAAAGGACCATAGAATCCGAATAGCTACAGAACCCTCGGGCTGGATAACCTACAGCCAGGACACTTTTGAGTCAAGAGGCCGGGGAAAACACAAAAACACCAACCAAAGCGGTCAAGAGGCCTGAAACAGCAGCTGTGGCTCATGGCTTCTAAGCTCCTGCTCTAAATGTGTCTGTTGCAGCTTCGTGTGTCCTGCTGGGTCTTGTCAGACCACAGGGGAGGAGACACAGCCTAGCTCTCTGCTCTTTCTGCTTCTGTGGGAGACAGGACAGGGTTTAAAACCAGACAGGCACAGTAAAACCCCATAAAAACCCCACAACTATTTTCGCCAAAGCTTCAAACAGGTCCCTTTGTCTATCCCCCCCGCCCCATGTCACAGTCTTAAGATGAGTAGAAGCTTACAAGGACCCCAGATCTTTAGCAAAGCCCCTCTCTTTTTTTCCCCACCGTGGATATGTCGCATCCACCAGCTTTATAGTTCAGACATTGGGATAGATTTGTTCACTCATAGCCCCACGAATTTGGCTCCCTATTCCTTCCAAAGGCTTCCACAGAACTTGCCAAATCACCTGAACCCTGTTCCTTCCTTCAAATAGATGCACGTTCATTGAGAGTCTGAAAACTGAAGAACTATCAAGACCCAAAGGAATCAATCCCTCACCAGTGGCTTGGGTGTTGGGAGGGCTGTTTCTGGCAGGAAGGACGCCACCTGCTGGAGGCGGCGCTTCCACCCGCTCTGTGCCTGGTTCCTCCTTAGCCTCCTTTTCTCCGCCATCTGCCCTCCCTGTCTCTCAGGTTCCCTTCAGATGTTGCCCATAGCTCCCTCTGAGTGTCTGTTTCCCACAGGCTGACACTTTGTGCAAGGGGTTCCTTGAGACCATTTTCCTGGAATAAGCTATGTTTGTGTCCATGTAACCTCATTCTCAATAGGATTTGTGGAAATATACAGAAGTCCACATAAGATGGGGAGGGGAGGGGGCTGTTACAGCAAACGAGAGAAAAGCAGGTAGAAATGTAAGGTGGAGCATAAATGCTTGCTAAGGAGAGCTATAAATTTGACTCTGAGCTTTCAGATGCTTCAGAAAAGAAGTAATTCTACCAGTTCCAGGACTCACTACAAACCATGTCTCTGAAGACTCACGGCTATTCCCGGTGGGTGAGAGTACAAAGCCGTTTCTCACATGGACTTGCAAAGGGAATCCACGGGTGTTGGGGTACACCGGCGGTTTTCATCTTGAAAAACAAAACCAAAACGCCTCAGCGAGGTAAGTGTTCAGACTATGTTCATTTTAGGATGTAAAGAAATGTAACAGACAAAACAAATTTTCCTGGCTGAAGGGCTCCATTCTGTGCTCAAGATGCCATCCACACCCTCGGTCCCTCAAATGGCCCCGGTAGACCCACTGGGCACGGCATGAGTCACTGTATTCAAATATTTCCAGAGGCATGAGTCCCCAGAGGGCCGGTTAAGTCAGGGATCCCATAGCCTGAGGCAAACAGACTCCCACGGAGCCCTCAGGACAGAGGGAGCCTGGTGTGTGGCCCAGGTGATCTCACGTCCGGGCCACACACTAGCACCTCAGTCATCCGCCGAGCTGGGTGGTAAAGCCCTGTCCTAGGCATCCCACCTTCACTGAAAGTGGGCGCCCCTGCGAATAGCTCAGGCAAAAGAAACAGTTGAAGACGAGAAACTCTGTGCTACGATTTGGGAATGGGACAGAGAATCCCCCCACCTCCTCCCCAGCAAAATGCCTTCTATCTTTACACAGGCTACCCGCCTCCTCCTGTCCTCTGGGCTGTGGGAGAAGCAGGGATCAGTGGCAACCCCACCAGGGATCAGAAGGGGGCACAGAGCTCCCTAACCAACTGGCCAATAACAGTGTGCTGTCTCCTAATCCAGCCCACCCTTCACACTTAGGCTGGCATGGGCCCCAAGAACCCTGCTCTCAGCGTGGTACCTCTGTAAAGCACTTGCAGGATCTCCCATGGACTAAGCTGTTTGTCAGGCTGTCTCATGTGTAAGAGGTTGGTTGGAGACTAGATCCTGATTCAGAGCCTGTTGCTCCCACTTACAAGCTGTGTATCCTTGGGAAGTTCTTGAGTTAGTCAGAGGCCTGTTTTCTTCATTTGTAAAATGAGGTGGGGCTCCTGTCAAGGGCTCTGCCAGGCAACACATGCCACACTGTGAGGCAGTAATAAAGAATCTCAAGTGTCAGAAGATTAAAACAAAGCTTCATTGTCTTTATTCAGGCAAAGTCAGATCCTGATCCAGAGATCTCCCCGAGGCAATTGTCGTCCGCACAAAACCTCCACAACATAGGCTGTTTCAAGTATGTGTCTGTCACCCTATCAACTGCATGCTTCCCAGAGACCGTTCAATGCATTAGCCAGGCACATCACTTCCACATCAACCACTGGCCAAAACCAACCACAAGGTCCTGCCTCCAACTAGGGTGTATCCGAGGACAATCATAGACAAGACCCAGCTATAAGGAAGCATTAAACATGGTGATGTTTAATGAGGTGCTGAGAATAAGAAAAAAAAATATAGTAATCCATGTAACTCCATAGTCTGGTTTTTGCCAGAAGCTGGGTAAATGTTCGACTCTTAGCTCTTCTTCTGTTCCGGTTCTCGTCTGTTTTCTTCTCAGCCCATTGCTTCTTTCACTCTCCAGACTTAGGTGTGGCATTTCGCATTTCTATGGTACTCACTATCATCATGAGACTCTACAAGAACTCTAGATGCTACAACAGCAGGAGGCCAAGGAAGAGTCCTCATCTACCACAGAAACTCTCTCTCTCTCTCTCTCTCTCTCTCTCACACACACACACACAATCTCTCTTTCACTTACACACACACAATCTCTCCTCTCTCTCTCTCTCTCCCCTCCCCTCTCTCTGTGTCTCTATCTCTCTCTCTCTCTCCCCTCCCCTCTCTCTGTGTCTCTATCTCTCTCTCTCACACACACAAAGAGCATACTTACACTTGTCAGTGAACACATCCCAGAGGCTGACAGTGTTTCATTAGCGCTTCCATCATTCCCTGAATTGCAGGAGTGAATGCTAACACAGAGAGAAGAACATTCCTAGGGGCATGAAGTGGTGAATCTTGATTCATAAATGCCACTCTCTTACGTGTGCGAATGGTGCTGATGCTCCTGCCGAGCTTGTTGGGCACTGGATGGGCCCCTGAAGAAGGCCAGGATGCTGGCCCTCTTTGCTGTGACATCCTAATGCAGTGGTTTAGACTTGGGTTAAACACTGACAGGTGCCAGATCCTTTGGTATGTGTCTCTAGGAAAACTCATCAGCAGATTCCTTTGAAGATCTCAAATGTTTCTCTCTGTCCCTCGGGGTTTCTCTTTTCAGAGGTCTCTCTCTGTCTTCCATCCCCTAATTCTCTTTACAAGGATAATGGACATACCAGCAGAGTATACAAACCACTATCCTCCTGCATCCAGCTCATTGGAAAGAAGCTGTCTGGTACATCTGGGGTGTGCACAGCTTCTGTGGGCTTTCCCACTGAAGCCGAGCTCTGGGGAACAGCTCGCGGCTGCAGCAATCATAACAAGGCTCCCTCCACCGTTACTCCACTTTAATGCCAGCTTTAATGCGAGCATCTGGGGATGTGTGTGCTTACAAGAAATTTGTAATGAAAGAAAAAAAAGACCAGTCTGCAGTGGGGATGGGAGGAGAGGGACCCAGAACACTGGGAAAGACAGGCCCCTTCACAGAGGCCGCCCCAGGCTCTGGGGACAGGGCAGCTGCCCCGGGATGTTTAAGATACCATTTGATCTCTTGTTAAGTCCCACATGGCTTCAATTTCCATGTGCTCTGAAAGAGAACAGAATTAAGAGTCAACAGATCCATTGTGTCTTTCATTAAAGATGGGCCCTTAATCTAAAAGGAGAAGAAGAAAGGGAATTCCACTCATATAAAGCCTACTGTGTGCCAGAACCAACCATGCTGAGAGTTTTACCATCTCATACAAACACCCACAGAATAAAGCTTTGTTATTATCTATTGTGGTAGACTGCAACAAAAAAAAATCAAAAATAGCCACAGCATTTTGTATTATATTCTATTAAAAATTAGAGTCAGTTTCTCCATCCTTTGGATCAGATTTGACCATCTTTCTCTAGCAAGTGGGGCTTTGAACACTTTGCCACTATATAACTAATATACAGGGTGGCTTCCTATGGAATGAGTGGTCAAAGAGAAGACACTCCAGCTAGTCAAACCATCACTGCTAGGGTCACAGGCACAGGAGTAGGCTACCTTGGACCACCAAATGCCAAAGATGATAGCCAGGGCTTAGAACATTGCCTATTCAACCTACAAAATCATGGGAAGTACTCCATGCTTATTGTCTTAAGCCACTATGTTTGGGAGAGTTGATTCTTCATCAAAAGCTACTTGATGCAGTCCTTGTGATGGAAATAGCTTGAATCACTTCTCCCAGCTCCCTTCATTAGAAGAGCATCAGAATGAGGACTTGAATGTGGGTTATACTCCATGCACTGGCCTCCTTGTTTCTTCCCTAGAGCAGTGGTTCTCAACTCTCCTAATGCCACGACCCTTTAATACAGTTCTTCATGTTATGGTGACTCCCAAACATACAGTTATGTTCATTGCTACTTCATAAGTTGGCTACTATTATGAATTGTTATGTAAATATCTGTTTTCCAATGGTCTTGGGTGAAGTCTGTGAAAGGGTCCTTTGACCCTCAAAGGGGTTGTGACCCACAAATTGGGAACCACTTCCCTAGAGCAAGATAACAATGGAAGGAATTCCTGGGAGAAATTTTCCCTGAAATGTGCTAACTCCAAACATGGTAACATGCTCACCATTCCACATTGAGAAACACTGGCTCTCTGCAGTCCTCTGAGGCTGTTTCTGCCTGGGTGGACTTCCCTTCTTACAAAGAGCACAACATGGAGCTACAGACTTCTTTCTAGGTAGAATTTCCACAATCTGAAATGTCTTCACCACTTCTCCTTTTAAAATTCCCTGTTCCTACTTTAGAAAACATCTTCAATGGGATGTGGCAACCCTGCTGAGTTCTCGGGTCCTCAGGCTAAAAGAACCACCTCTGGCCAGGTGTGGAACAGTTCAGTTAACCTGGGATCCTCCCTGCTTAACAGTTATTTTGAAGGGAATCATTTTGGATTTATACATTCACCTCCTGAGCAAGCCATTTCCTAGCCTGATACCTTGTCTCAAGAAAAGCTTGCAGATGCATAGATTCACCAGGCTCAAGGACCCCGATGATGACATAGTTATGTCCCATCAGTAAGCTCATGTGTGCAGATATCCACAGAAAAGTGTGTTACACTTGCTGGCATGACCTATGGCAGCCTATGCTCCCTAATACAAGCTCTGGACATAAAGCCAGCCTTTGTCCTGATTCAAGGGTGATTTTAAGGAGAATCTGGAAAGAACCACTGGTATGTGTCAGCATGTCAGAGCTCCCTTTCAAACACCCAGTTTCCATACTTTTGAAGGGGCCCTAGCTCTTCTCTCACGTCCCTGCCTCCCAAGGGTTTTATGCCCTGAAATCATATTCCCTCTGTTGTTCATCTATGTGGGCAAGACTTCCACGAGGCTTCCTTCAGCTGTTCTCATTTCGGGGGTTGGTGAGACAGGATCTTACTGCAGCCCAGGCTGATGTAGACCTTAGTAGCTCAGGCTGACCCCAAATTCACAGAGAGCCTCCTCTCTCCACCCCTGAGTGCTGGGATGGCAGGTGTAAGCCAGCACATTGTGCTTTGTTTCATTTTAATTATTTCTCATCCTCCACTTAGATTAATCTATGTGCAATGCTAAATCGGACTCTAATCACATCTGGAATTTTAGATAGGAACTCTTTCATCTACAGTGAGGAGGAAGATTGTGCATTAGTCTAGTTCATTACTTAAAAGCTGAAGAGTGAACAGGTTTTAAAATGCATAAGGAGAAAGAAATCTTTTGATATGATTAATGGAGTACATATGGAGCCAGGGATTTATGCTTGAAAGCAATTGTGTGCAAAGAAATTAGCAGCTACTAATTGCTTTCGGGAGAAAATTGCATCTTATTACAAACTATTGGATTTTTTAAAATGAGCTTCTTCCCAGCAGTGTGAGCATCTGGATTCCCAGGAGCCAGAGGCACTGCCAGAGCCTCCTTCCAGCCGGAAGACGGCGTCTGCAGGCTGCTGCTGTGCTCTGTGTAAGAGGCACTGCAGATGGAGGCTTGTCTAATGCTCGCTTTTGCACCACAGAGGGCCAGCGGGAACAGCAGTTGTTTGAACTCACTAGTCTGAGCTCAGCATTCTAACTCTCTAAAGCCAGGCCTTGCAGCCTCCTTTCTCCTCACCTTCTATCGTACCCCGGTCTCTGACCCCAACCCCGTTCACAATGAACTCCTTTACCCCGGAACCACTTCCTCCCCATTCTTCCCTGATCTAACCCTGCAGCCGTCAAAGCCCACTCAGAGCAACTTGTTTCTCTGCTCCCTGCAGATCTCATACAGTAGGGCCTGGGCCCCGACCCAGCCCCAGCCTGGAAGAAGTCCGCGAGACCTCCTCAGGCCTGCCTCCTGCTCACCCTAAGGAAGGAGACGGTGGGGCTAGGAAGGTCCTCAAAAGCTCAGACACCTTCCCAGGCAGCACCAGCAGGCGCCCCACGCCTCACTCTGGGCGCTGATGTGCCAGGCTGAGAACGGTGGGTTTTCCAGAGCTCGTCCTAGGCTCTACCGCATGGCAGGAATCCACAGGGCCAGAGCCTTGCGCGGTCTCTTCGGTAACACGGAATGGTCTCTGAACTGAGCGCATGGGCCCAGCTAGCGCCACGGCCTTGATTTTACGGATAGGGGAGTGTGAATTGCAGGCAAACTGAGGAGGAGAGGCTGCAGCCACGATGAGGGAGTCTTCCTTGCACCCCACCTCTCCTCCAAATGACAAGGGACAGACACAGCACCAGGGCTGTTAGCCATCCAAGCACCGAAGACTTCTAACTGGGGCGCTGCTGCCACAAAAGAAAAGGCTTTCCTCTTCCTCCTCATCCCTGAAGGAAGAGTGGGCATCCCCAGCCTCTTTCTTCTGCTCATGGAGTTGGCCCCAGGGGACCCAAGAGTTGTGCTCTGAAGCACAGGCCTCGCTGGAAGAGCAGTCACTTGGGCCATTCACAGTCCTACTTCAGGCAGTGAACTGAGCTTCCGAGCACCTGTGGTCACATTCCCTCTCCTATCTGGAAGTTTGTGAGGTCACACACTGGCAGCCCGTGCTCCAGGCCCATCCTGGTCAGCTCTAGGTCCCCTGGGAGCTCCTGCCAGCTGCAGAGGAAGACAGGCTGGACCTCCACAGAGAGCCCACCTGAAGCCTGCCTGAGGCACATCTGACACTCAGACAGTCAACGACAGATGGAGGGTAGAGCCGTTTCCCTCCCTGACTCACTGGGAAGGATAAGTGAGACAGAGAACATGGACAGTTAGCAGAGAGTGAAACTGTAAGGTCACCTGGGCTACCTTCCTCACTCTGGGGTATCGTCTGTGCCCAGTGCCCTACCTGCAAGCCTGGACCCCATAGAGAATGAGCCTCGATCTGGACCCATTTCCCAGGAGCCCACCACACTCAGCTAGGCGCTGCTTACGTACTACATCCTCCAATAGCAGTGCTCCCCTAAATACCGCTGGTCCCCTGCACCTTGGAGACCTCTGTTGTGGACGTCATGGCACATCTTACTCTTGTCACCCAGGCCAGACACCTGACAATATTCCCCACCAATTAATGGTTGTAATAAAAATTTTTCTTAACTATTACCAAAAGTTAAAAGTTCTGTATATCATACATAAGTGCTGTACATACAGATATGTAGGCAAATACTCATAAACATAAAATATAAACAAATAAATCTTTAGCAAAGTTCTGTCTATCAAAGAATAAAAAAGTGGTAACCCCAGAAGAAGAGAGATACTTGTAAATCACAAATCTGATAAGTGAGTGATATCCAGGATGTATAAAGAAAGAATTGAACAAGCTGGGTGCTGGTGGCACACACCTTTAATCCCAGGGCTTGGGAGGCAGAGGCAGGCAGATCTACAGAGTGAGTTCCAGGACAGCCAGGGCTACCCAGAGAAACTTTGTCTCAAAAAAAAAAAAATCAACAATAAATTAAAAAAAAAAAAAAAACAGTTTTTTAAATGGACAGAAGACTTGGAAAAACGTTCCTGTCTGAGAAGCTACAGAAATGGTCAACAAGCACATACGGAGATGTTCAATGTCACCTCAAGATGCCACCCCACAGCCATTCAGATGGAGGCTACTGTAAATACGGAAACAGGTAGCCAGGGTGAGTGAGTGTATAGAGGAACCAGACCCTTGTCCATTGCTGACGGGGACAGAAAATGACGGAGCTCGAATGGCCAACAGTACTGTCGTCCGACACATGGTCTGAAGGCGTTGCCACGTCTGGGAATAAACGCAAAAGAACTGGATGTGGGTCTTAAAGAGATGCCTGCATGACCCTCACTATAGGACTCCATGCACAGTGGTTCAAGGGCGGAGCAACCCAGCGCCCTCACCAAATGCCAAGTACAATCGCTTTGAGGTCAGACCTCCCAACTCTAAAACTTGGAGAAATAAGTTTTTGTTATTTACGAACCACATATTTTATTTTGTCATAGTGGCCCAAGCAGATTAAGACAGATCTGCATACACAATGAAGTATTATTCAGCTTTAAAAGGGAGGAGAATTCTGACACCTGCTACAACCCAGATAATTCTTAAGGACATTATGAAAAATACAAATGTTGCATGAGTCCATTTATCTGAGGACACTAAAGCACCAAAACTAACAACAACAACAACAACAACAACAACAACAACAAAAAGAATGTGTTCTCAGGGGGTTGAGGCTGGAACTAAGGGGTAAAGGAAATATGACATTTCTGTTTAATAATCACAAAGTTTCAGTCCCAGATCACATGAACAGTAACAGGGGCACACCTATGCTCAAAATGAGTATAAATAATAAATGAACCAATGAGAGCTCTTAGGTTTGAGTCTCCACACCTCCACTTCCTAATACCCACACTGGCAGCTTGTGTTAAGCCATTCCCGAAACATGCCTCAGGCACCGTGGTCCGTTCACAGTTCACCCAACTTCTTCCCAGGGAACTGTCTATAGAAACACAGCAGCATGAGTTCAGCACCAAAATCCTTTCATCAACGAGAGTAGAAAATGCCTGACCAGATCATATGTGAGGACTTCACACCTGCAAACCGGGTCCGGGTCCAGGTCCGGGTCCGATCTACCTTGGAAATCCCCGTTTTCTGCATGATTTGACACAGGCTTTTGATTTTGAATGTCTGTCCCACCAGAAGGCCTCCCATTTGTGTTTGTTTGATTTCAGATAAAACATGAGTCATTTTCAGTCTAATCACGTCCCCAGGATTGCACAGGATAGCACTACCAGTGAGACACTCTCAAGAACTCGAAGAAGCCGTAAAATACAGACTGAGCTCGTTATTGGACAGGTTCAGGAGGTAGAGCTGCTTCTGAGATGCATTCATTTTGAGGATTCTCTGATTTCAGGACACAGAATACAGGCCAGTTGTGGAGCCTGACCTCAGCTCCTGATTCATCTCCCACCCTCAGGCCCTGGCCACCCATGACCCTGGCTGTGGTATGGTCTACTTCAGCTCAGAAGCCTCAAGCCTTGACCTTGCTCCCCTCCTCAACACTGCCTCCTAGCCAGGCATTTCCAGAGTGACCACCAGCTCTGGACACGAGCCTACCTCCTGCCCTCAGGGGTCAGGTCCCCTCCCTGTTTTCTGGAGGAATCATCTGACGCTTGTGGCAGTCATTGAAGGATCTGCCAGGACATCGGGTTTCCCCAGAGCAGTGCAGACCCACATCGACTCGTAGCAGGCCCGCCTTCCCCCACCCCCCACCAGAATATCCGTCAGGAGAGCATAGGGGGAATCTGTAAACGTGGGTTTCCATCATCTCACTAAGCAGACCCGGCAGACACACCCTGGCAAGCATCTCCAGGCTCTGTGAGACACAGACCAAGGAGGAAAGACGAGCTGGGCCAGGGACGCACAGAGTCAGGGTATGGCGGAAGAAGTGAAACAGAGGCTGAACTGCAGGAATGTTCTCGGCTCTGGGTGACAGAACTTGCGGAAGCAGGCATGCAGACAGATAGAAAGATAAACACAAGCTCATCTTACTCCCAAACTCAAAAGCAAAAGAAAAGAAATTGAAACACATCCCATGATTCTCTCTGCTTCCCCTTAAGACACAGGAGGAGGGTGTCTCATTAGCACCCAGTACACAGCACCCACTCAGTAAAGAACACACTTGCTGTATGTAAATGGACAAGCATATGGAGTTGGTCGCCCCACCAGAACCTCCTCTTCACTTGGAGCCAAAACAATGGCTCAGTCCCAGCACTGTTTCTATGTGTGCTGTGACTCGAGCAGCTGCTTGTGCTCCTCAAAACCTCAGTCTCTTCAGCTATATAGTGCTGTCTGTAATCACCAGCCTCACCAAGCAAGCACGGCGTGATGGAAGATCCAGCTTCCCTTCAAACAGCTTACTGCCTGGTCCTGTGCTGCCCATTACAGCAGCCACCAGCCACACTATTGAGTGCTGGCTGATACAAAATACACACTGGGCCCCTGGGGAGATGGCTCAGCTGGTGAAGTTCTTGCCGATAGCACAAGAACCCGAGTACAGATCCCTAGTCCCCTTTGGAAGCCGGGTGCTGTGGCTTACTCCTGTGACCCCAGAGCCGGGGCAGTGGAGACAGCCAGATCACAGCGCCTTGCCAATGAGCAAGCCTAGCCAACAAGCAAGCTTCAATGAGAGGGCCCATCTCAAGAAGGAAGGTGGCTGGGTAATGGAAAAGAAAGAAAGGGAAAAGAAAAGGAAAAAAAAAAAAGAGCCATAGAGGAAAACACCTGACAATGGCAACTTTGGTCTCCACACTCACATTCAGCCATACACACAAACACACACAAAAATATATATACTGGGGAGTGTGTGTGTGTGTGTTTGTGTGTGTGTTTTAATAAAACCACAAAAGACATCTTGTTACCATGTTTAAAAATAGCATGAAAATTGTATTGGATAAAACATTATTAAAATGCCTCAGTTCTTTTTGCATCTCTTAGTGTGGCTACATTTTAAATTGCATGGTATGTCTCCAAACAGTGTTGGTCTAGATGGACCACAAAACACAGGAATCCATTAGCAAACAATAAAGCATCACAAAGCACAAAGTTAAGAGCAGGTTACAGCACCTCATGACTGCTTGGTGGCTGAGAGTGATTTATTAGCACACAAATACTGGCAAGCCTTGAAATGCAAACCAACTATGCTTTCGTCTCCTTGAACCTTTTTTCATCAGCAGAGCCAGCAAACATCAGAACTCTATGCAACTCTCAGGAAAATCCAATCCAACGCCTCATGATTTTTTTTTTCCAAAAGAAGAATTTAAGGTTCAGAGAAGGTTGACACTCAGCCAGGATCACACAGCAGGCTGTGCATTAGCCAGTGTTTTCCCTTCCACCAGCATGGGTCTTAGAGCTTGTCAAAGCTTTCTGTACAAAGATTCCCAAATCAACTTCCATAACATTTCTAGAAAATAGCCACACCTACATTAGACAGATAAGAAGTTAAGGCCCAAAGTGACAAAGAGACATGATCTATGGTGTCTTTGAGGTAGCTGTAACCCTGACCTTTTACCCCCTCTCCCCCCCACCCCCAGCCCAGCCCAGGTTTCCTCCCCAGATTGGACGCACTACTCTCCTGGTGTGTCCTCCTACCCTGTGCAGGAAGAATTACCCATGAGCATTCTTCCACCTAATTAAATAATGGAACCACACTGATCCTTCCTTCAAGGCCCAGGGGCATGGCTTCCTCTCTGCTCCAGATTTGCTTGGGAATGTTGATTTTTTTTTTTTTAATGGAATGAAAAACACCTCGGCTGCAATTTTCAAATCAGCTGCAATTTTCAAATCAGAAACAGCCTCCAAATCCTCACTTAGCAGAGAGTAAGAGGCCTCAAAGGATTCTGAGAGCTGAGGGCCACTCTTCCCTTAGAAGTGGGGCTTGGAGAGAAAGAGAGATCATCTCTCTTTCTCTATCATACAGTCTGCAAGATGGAGCCAGCCAGGTGTCCCAGGATTCAGGTGAACGAGGTGAGATTTCTTCTCTGTCAATCCTCATCTAACACGGGGAGATGCCATGAGTGGCTGGACTGCCACGCAGGAGAGGATGGGTACCACACCAGGGACTCGGCGTGGAAAACCACAATCGTGCAGGCTTCCTAGAAGAGCGGTCTGACTTGGGTCTCAGAACATGGCAAAAGCATTGTAGGTTATTTCTGGCAGAAAAGTGAGATCATACCAATTCTGAGGACATGTGACCTGGCCTGGCTGGTCCTTCCTGGGGCTCTCCCTGAGCCCAGCTGTTCCGGCAGCCATGGTAACTCCCTACCTCTCTTGGGATTCTTCAACCCATAACACAAGCACCCAGGAGACAGGCCAGGCAAGCACCACCGCATTTACTCTCCAGGCCATGAAAGTCACCCTGTGTCCTGCAGCTCAGCTCTGCCCCATCCGCACAGCTCAGCAGCAAGGCATGTGAGGCCACGGTTCTCTGTACCCTCCCTCAGCTAGAGCCAGGTACCACTCGTGGGGCACTTTACATGTTCCCTGTGAGTCATCTGAGGGCCTTTCTCTTGTCTCCATAGAGGATCTCTTCCTTCTTACAATACGAACTACAGTGCTGGGCACACAGTAGACTGACAGGCAGACCAACACAGGTAGAGTTATAAAAGAGAGCTGTGCTAGAAAAGGATTTCAAATAGCACGTCACCATATCAGTCCACAGACACTCTCTCTGGAGGCCTTCCTCAGCAGAGCTAGCCCCACCAGTTGTCCCTCGGGACAGACATCATGCCTGTCACTCCTCTACACATACCTTCCTACTTGGCTATATTGACTTTCTTAATCCCCAGCTCATCTGCTACCCTAGGATTTGACCCTCAGACTGGACAGAAGGTATAGGGGAGTGTCTATCTGTACCTGTAGGGGTGGGCTATGTTACAAAGAATAAAAATAGACTTGTGCTGACCACTAAGCTATTCTTTTCTTTTCATTTATTTATTTATTTATTTATTTATTTATTTATCCATTTATTTATTTATTTATTTATTTATTTATTTATTTATTTATTTATTTTTGAGTCAGGGTTTCTCTGTGTAGCCCTGCCTGTCCTTGAACTAGTGCTGTAGACCAGGCTGGGCTCAAACTCACAGAGCTCCACCTGCCTCTGCCTCCCCATTGCTAGAATTAAAAGAGTGCACCACAATACCTGGCTTCACTAGGCCATGGGGGGGGGGGTGTTTCTTTTCAAGACAGGGTTTCTTTCTGTAGCCTTGGCTGTCCTGGACTCACTTTGTAGACCAGGCTGGTTTCAGACTCACAGAAATTCACCTGCCTCTGCCTTCCTGAGTGCTGGTATTAAAGGTGTGCACCACCACGTCGGCTTCACTAAAGCCATTCTTAACTGAGATGCACAAGTATAATATACATACCAGATTTCGAAGGCGTAGTCCAGAGCCAAAGAGTTCATTAATACTGAATGTATGTGGAAATGATGATGTTAGACATATTTGGTTGAATAAGTATTATTACCACATTCATTTTACTTTTATTAATATGGCTACTAGAAATATTGTAAGAGCAAAGGTGGCTCATGTGACATTTGTTTCCCCTTTGGTACCATCCTGACTTGTAAAGAGGTCTAATCTGGAAGGGAGAGGATGTAAACATCTAACTGAGAGTGGCACATGCATGTGTATGAGTGTGTGTGTGTGTGTGTGTGTGTGTGTGTGTGTGTGTGTGTGTTGGAGATCTAGAAGGGAGGATGCCAAAGGCCAGGTATTCTCCATGGCCTGAAGGCTTCTGATTCTGTGCTGGGAACATATCTAACCAGAGATACTACTGTGGCCTCAGGAGACTTGGACAGGTGCTCATGATGAGGCTGTATCACTAGATAAATTGGATCCCAGGCATGAGGAATGGAGCAGACTGAAGCTCACAAAACCCAGGAACCAGTCCAGGTCCAAGTCTTGTGCAGACCGCCTCCCGCCCCTGCCCTGATGATGCGATTGCCCGGAGTCCTGAGTTGGAGCAGAGCAATCTGAGCATCCAGCTAGGACTCAGAAAACCCCTTCACCCACAGTGTGAACAGGAAGCTGGTGTGAGCATGGGGCTGGAATATCCTTCCCACAGCCAAACAGAAGACACTTAACAATGACTAGCCCTGGGACACTGATGCGCCGCATCCAAATTCTGAGGATGCCTGGTCCATGCCACCATTGTACGAAGAGGACATAAGGAGTTTCCACACTCCTGCAGCCAGGTCTCTCTGAAGCTTTTCATTTTAGGAAGGTTGGAACCACTTCAGCCGTGTGAGTTTGCTGACTTGTGGGTACACACCTCTCCGAAGCATTAGAAGGATGTGGTGTTTATGTTCTATGCTGTCTGCACAGGCCTTCCTACTGAACTTACCACTTTCTGAATCTTTTATGGGAAGTGAAAGAAATAAATGAATGTGCAGTGTGGCATCGCTGGCATGTTCGGGGTATGTGGGGGACATTAAAGGCGCCGTTGGGATTTGATAACATCTGCCAAAAATCTTTTTAAGAGTCATAAATGAGATAAAGATAAAGTAATAAAGACAACATTAAAAAAAAAAAAAGCCTGGCAAGGACCAGGGCAGGTGTTTCCCCTGCTGGCGCTAATGACCTGCCAGGGTCTGCTGCTGGGAAGCATGCAGGCTTGCAGAAGCCTGAGGCTCGGGGGCTAGGGGGCCAGGGAGGCACTCTCTGGCTACCTACACGGTCCAGTCCTACCTGTACAGAGTTTTCCAGGATCCTAGCCTGGCTTGGAAGGCCTCTACTTCCATGCTTCCAGCTGTTAGCATCCCTGCCAATCTTCCAAGCCTAAGCTTAGCACCCTTTTCATCCCCGAAAGAACTGTCTTACTTCCACTCCCCTCCCCCTCTTAAGTGCACCTGGCTCACCCTGTCTCCGACTCTGTGCCTGCTACACATGGCCCCCGAATGTCTTGGCCAGTAATGTAGCGTTCCCTGGTTCCCCAGCCAGAAGCTCTGCTCTTCAGGGAAGTGTCAGTTGTACTCTGGATGCCAGCACAGTCAACACTACGGTTTGGTTTGTCTCTGCCGAGACTCCTGTTAAAACTTAATCCCCATTGTGAAGAACTAGGAGGTAGGGCGTATGAGTTGAGGAAGTCGTGGGGGCTCTGCCCTTCTGGGTGGATTTCTCCATTTGTGGATTAGTAGGCTGATGGAATAATAGGCAGGATGGCTCATTTTGAGACCACAGAGAAGCAAAAGCTAGTTTGGTTCTGTCTCCTGAGTGTGCACCCCCCACCATGTGATGACCTGTGCTGTCATAGCACTCTACAGAAACTCTCCACCAGCAAGAAAGCCCTCATGGATGCAGCCTCTCTGCTTTGGACCTCCTGACCTCTGCCACTGTGAGCTGAGTAAGTCTTTAGTCTCTATAAATGGCCCAGTCTCTGATGTTCAGGTCTAGCAACAGAAAATATACCTAGACTCTCACTGGGCCAACAGACCAGACCTTGTAGGTACTACTGTGGCTTCTGCTGCTGTTTATCCTCCAACTCTCCTCTCTTTCAAAAGTGTTTCATCATGAAACTTTGAGTCAAATTCTCACTCATGGCAAATCCAGTCTGTTATCTCAACGGAGACACCCAAGGGAGCAGAACCATAAGAGCTGTGTAGCACACAGAGAATAACACCCATTTCTGTCTTTCTTCACTGGGCTTACTCCCAGCATGCCTGATGTTACACTACTGGGGAATAGTGGGATGGGTTGGGGTGGAGAAGCAAGGGAGAAGGGTTAGTTATCGTTAGCTAGCTAGTTAACCTGAACCCAGGTTCAATGGGGCAGACCTCAGATGTCCCAGAAAACAAACCACAGGAGCATAACTCCTCATCAGGACCCTCCCCCTGCCCAGGCCTGAAGCAGGATTGGAAGCCAATGAATATGCTCTGGGGACCCAGTCCATCCCCCTTCTCCAGCAGCAAAAGAAGCAAGCGAGAGGCTCCAGGGTCTGGCAAGGGATAAAGCAGCTGATGGTCAGAGGCAGGGGCAGATAGAGAAGTGCAAACTAGTTTGTGACTAAGACCTCACCTTCTGCCTAGACCCGTTCCTCTGAGACACTAGACCCACAGCTCCCAAGAGCATGCAGACCAAGCCGAAAGTGGGGCCACCTGACACCCAGTTCTGAAGGCCTCTCACTGGTTCATGAGCTGGAGCATCCCTCCAAGTTCTCAAACACAGCTGGAGAACCCACGAGTTCTAGTGTTTGGGAGGAAGATGTGTCATGGTGGGAGCCCTGAAGCAGTGCGTGGTACACAGGGGCATTCTGTACAGAATGCAGGACAGCTTCCCCGAGCATTTCTGTCACTAAAGGCACCTGTGTCCGCCCCAGGGCTGGCCTCTGCCCGAGGTATACAATTCAACCCTTCTCACTGCCCAGACAACTGCTGCATATCCCCTACCCCACTTCCTGTGAAGGCCTCAGGCTTGCAGCCTCTCCAGGCTTCTCTCCTCCTCACCAGAGCGAGACAGTAATGGCAGGAATGACTTGTGGTTGCCGTGTGGATTTAGCTAGCAGAGTTGGCCCTTGGGAAGTAGCTTGGGAAGTATTCTGCTGCCACACAAAATCCTGTCTGGATTTTCCATCCACAGTTCCCTTTTAGGTACAACTGAGGGCCCTGAGAGGCCTGGAGTCAGCATTAGAGAAGAGAGGGAGGAGACACAGGCTACATTGCTGCTGCTGGAATCCCCATCTCCTATGTACCAAGGACACAGCATGACACCGGGGCCCACACCCCTTCAGTCTCTGTGTACTGCTGAGCTTCTCCTGAGTGCCCAGGTGCCTGCCCGGGGTTCTGCCCTCAGGGTGTCCAGGCACCCTGCACACTAACATTGGACTTGAAGGAATGAAGCTTAGCCAGATTGGGTGAGTTAGCAGGATCTCAGTCCATCAGTGAGTTGAGGAACGGGGGTGGCTTCTCCAAGACTGTTTTCAGTGAAACACCTCTCCTGGGGGAGGGGGGGGAGGCGGCAAGGGTTAGATGAAGCTTGGGGAGTGGGTTAGGGTTTTTGAGGTGAGTGTGCATCCTTGGCTGGGGCTGAGGTGCTGGGAATGCTTCAGGGGCCTAGTTGGACGTGTCTTTATAAGAAAATAGGAAGTTTTAAACCTGGCCACCAAAAGAGGTAACTATCTTGAAGGTGGCAGAGGGGTGGATTGAAAGGGTACCAGCACTGAGGCACACAGGTGGAGAACAGAGAAGGAACGGTCCTCAAGTTGAGATTTTTGGGTTTGGACACATCTCGACCTTACTCAACCTCCCCCAGTCGCATGGCTCACGTGTCCCACACCCCAGTACAATGATACTGCTGTCCCAGGAGCACCCTGTGAACCACAGCTATAGAACACGGCATGCAGGGACTTTACTGTGTTGTCACAGTATGTCCGATCTCCCAGCATGGTGCTTGTCACCAAGGAAGTGGTTAAGAACAGCTGTCCTAGTTTTTGTGTGCCTTGATGCTTCTGTGACCACCTGGCACATGGTCTCACAGGTCCCTGGGTGTGAGAAGCCTGTTTTCTAATCCACCTCAGCTGCTGGGGAAACCACTCAACCTGAAGTCTCCGCAGACATCGCACAAGTTGGAAGGTAGCTGGAAGATAGCAGCACTGCCCGTTGAAGCTAACCCCTGCCATGGCCAGTGTTATTAACTGGCCTGAGACAGAAAGGAGGCATGAGGTGGGCAGTAGGGCCGAAAGCTGGGCAGTCTAATCCAGAGCCAGCCACCCCAGAACTTCCAGAGCCCACCAAGCCTCCCATCTCTGTTGTTGTTCCTGTTTCCTCCTCCTCCTCCTCCTCTCTGCCTTCTTTTCATCTACTATGGTTTTCCTTCCAGTATCTTTTGTTCTGTCTTCATCTTTGAAAATGTCTTGAACAAAAACAAGAGCCCCTCCCAAGATCAGTGCTGAGTTTTAACCTCACCTCTGTTTGAGATCAAAACTCTGCAGGTACCACGAGCAGCAGGGCAACCCCTGCCAAAGTGTGGCCTCCATTGCATCTGCCCAGACTTAGAGAGAACTCTCCCAAGCCTTCCTTTACAGTCGGCTCATTGTGCAGCCCAGGGCTTTGCTTTCTTCCTTCCTTTCTTTCTTCCTTTCTTTCTTTCTTAGATGAAAAAGAAAGTGAGATTAGAAAAAGAAGTCTAGGTTTATGCAAATTAATTAGGGAGCCAGAAATGAGAGTTTGGAAATAACTTTATTTTACCAAATTTTATTTTAGAATGATTTTAGACTTGCAGAAGTTGAGAGAACAGTAGAGATCGAATATCCCTTCCACTCAGTTTCCCCTGATGTTAACATCTTATGCAAATAGTGAATATATGTCAGAACTCGGAAATTCATATTGTTGTATTATAATTAAGTCCATACATTTTTGAAATTGATATAGTTTTTCCACTGAAGTTCCTTCCCTCCCTTTCTCTAGGATCCAATTAGGCAAGTAAGTGGCTTCATTCTAACTTTGGTTTTGAGATGCAAATTTGTTCTTAAGGACTTTCTACCATAGCACCTCTGAGGGTGGTTCACCTAGGAGCTGCTGTCAACAAGGTGACTGCCCTGCTGGTCATTTACATTTGTCATGCAGAACAAGCACTTCCAGGGAGGAAGATGGAAGAACATTCCTTCCAGACTTGTGTTCCTGGGAACAGTGTTGCTTTATCTGGCTAGCTTACGACTGGACAATTCTGGCGTCCCATGTCCTTGTTAGGACAGTGCAATTCCCCAGATAAAGAACGTGTTTATACACAAAGTGTACCCCACGAAAGATTCATGTGTTGAAGGCTTTTTTCCTAGAAAACGGGGTGATGGAGAGGTGCTTAGAACCTTAGGGGTCTTGTGAGAGCCAAACTTATGTTTTAATTGCTGTGCCAGCTCCTTCCTGAGATGCTAAGGGTATTGTTTAGGGGAGATAGCAAACTGAATGTTTTCACTCCCCTAAGCAAGTTTGCTTGACCCAAATGTACCAGATGTCCTTGACCACATGTGAGCAGAAGGTGTGAAGGCAGGAAGTATGTCAGGATATATGCTTGGACCCTTATTGTACCCGATGGGAAATATGGTGGCCTTATGGGTTTGCCTTCTTAAGCCTCTGCAAAATGTGACTCATGGCCATTTTCTGGGATCCCAGAATGGACCCAGCCAGAGTCCATCATCTTGGCCAGTATTTAATTAAAGCTTGCTTCAAATTTGGCTCAAAATTATGGTAGTGATCTTATTCTCACCTGGTGAGATTAACAGTCTGATTTAGCCAATGGGCCAAACCTCTGATAGTTTTGTAATCTGATGGCATCTGAAGGTAGTAGCTGGAGAATAGTGCTAGGGGTGTCCTGCAAACACACACTGTTTAAGGCGCCTTCCTGTTGCACTGCTTCTTAGCCACCCATGAGAGGAGAGGCTCTGTTCCATTGCACCCTGTCTGCCATAATGATCCTGCCTTTCCTCAAAATCCATCAGCCAGCCAGGATACATCATCCTCCTTCTAAATGGTTTCATATATTCATCACAGTGAGGAAGAGCTAACACAGTACTTTAGCAACCTCAGTGCTGCTCTCTCCTCAGGAATCCTCGCCTGCTTGGCTGGGAGGAAGGCTAAATCTTTCCCAGTGTCCCTTCTGCTGACTTCCAACTATCTGCCACACAGTGCAGAATGGAATCTGACAGAAAAGGAACAAGAGAAGACATTTTCTAAGGTACTGAAGCTACCACAGGGTCACTTCTTCACGTTTTGTCTCATCTCACATCACATCAGAGATCGTTTAAAGCCATAGAATAAAGAACAGCTCCATGAGGAGGTGTTTTAGGCACCTACCCAGGTGTAGTCAGTAAGGCTTTGCCATTCCCTGTGGTGGTGGTGGTGGTGGGCCTGCCTTCCTGATTAAGTGGGAAGGTGACCAGAAAGTGCGCAACACAGAGGCCTGGGTAGGTACCCCAGCTTTGAGGTAGAATGGTGTCCCAAGGGTGTCCTGAGATACCACACAGCTCTGAGAGGAGGCCTTCTCAACGGAGACATTGCAGCTCCCAGGGTAGGATTACCCCAACCCCTGATGAGCTGAGTAGCTTAGGAGCCTAAGCCCTGTTCCTTCTCCAGCAGTAGCAGCTCCCAGGGGAGCCTTGCCCCAACTCCTGATGAGCTGGGGAGCTTTGGAACCTGAGCTCTGCTCCTTCACTTTCTCTTGCTTCTCCTCTTCTTCATTGCGTTTACCAATGAGAGAGTCACAGTAGGCAGTAAATCTCTTAAAAGAGAATTATTGGAGGTACGAAGGAGTAGCTCCCCCTGCCCTCAGGAGAAGGCAGCAGGGAACTGAGCAGACACAGTTTTTATATAGGATTTCTTAGGGGGCAGAGCCTTCTAGGGCAGGGATTTTCAGAGTGTAGATTGGTGGGATTTCAAGTCCTGAGCTTGGGGAGCTCAGGGGTTGGTGGTCTTTCCTGTTCAGGGATTGGTGGGCTTTCTTGTACAGGGATTGGTGGGTTTTTGTCCAGACTTTTCACCTCAAATTAGTGTAATCTGGGATGAGTCCTACTGAGTGGCTGGAGATGACAGTTACAGAGGTCTGAGGGGAGGAACTGAGCTGCTGGAGCTTCCTCAAGCAGGGGTCTGGCCACTTTTCTACCTTGAGTAAAGTAGGCAAAGGGTCTAAAATGTACAGAGTCCACTGTGAAGGCAGTAGACATTTTGAAGCAGGAAAGGTGTAGGTTCCCATAGCAGTAGGCTGAATCAGGGATAGTCACCAAGGACAACTACTGCTGACAGGTGCTGCCATTTTGTCTCCAGCCCCAGGGAGGGAAGGCGGGAATGACTGCCCTGAGGGGGAAAGAAAAGGCTGGCAGTGTGCTGCTTTAAGATTTAGTGGCCCACTGCTCAAAAGCTAGACATAACTCTTGGGGGAGGGAGGAATCAGCTTTGGGGGGCTGCCTGGATTCATTGTTGTCTCATGGTTTGGGGAGGCAGCAGCAGATCACCATAGCTTGGGGGCATCCAGACTGCTTGGCTCGGCTTAGAGCAGCTTGCCACGGTTTGGGGCAAATTTGTCCAACTGCTGCTGTGGGTGACCGCTGAGGCAGGCCATACAGATCAAGGTTCTACTGCAGCAGCTGCCTATTTGCTCCATTGCAGCTGCAACAGCAGAGCCAGAGGATCTGTCACTGCAAAGGACTGCAAAGTGGCACAGCTGGCAACTGCAGCGATGAAAGCCCTACAGTTCCCCAGCTCTGAGTTTCTCACTGAGTTACTCCCAAAGCTGCCCCTATGCTCCAACATCTAATTCACAATGCATGTGTAGGTCACGTGGGTGGAGCTGTTGTGCATGGGATCAGTGCCCTCATTTTGCTTACTGCCCAATTTCTTTTAGCTGTCTATTGCAATCCCATATGAGGTCATGTAGTTAAACATCGGCGGTCTCGTCCATGCCACATCATGTGACGTCATCGCAGCCTCAGCTAGAGCGAAGCAGAAGCAGTCTGCCCTGTGCAGGTCATCACCACACAAAGCCAGTGAACGCCGCCAGACACACCTCAGCTCAGATTTGAGACTATCTCACATTCTGAATTGCTAGGCTTTTAGTGTTCATACAAAGGTTTCTGCTGTTAACAGAAACCTAACGTTTAACTACAGAAAATGAAGACTTGTTTTCTACCACCTCAGCAGGTAAGCGGCATATTAGCGTATCTTATATTATGTTTGATCTTAAAAATTACTGTTTGAGTTTCTGACTTGAGTTCCATTTTTAAACATCACTTTAAAAAAAATCACTAAATGAATTTTGGCTTGAGATCAAGACAGAATTCCCAACAATTTCTTAAATAACCTTAAGTATCCTTGTGCTATTTTATATTACCTATGAAAAGCAGAATTCTGAACATTAACAGTTATAAAATCAAAATATTGATCAACACTGAAAATTGTTGAAGATTCTTCACATCCTGCAGTATCAGATATTTAGCCAAGACTTGACCTTTACATAAAAATAAATGAGTGCATCCATCTAATTAGTATGCAAATTTGCTTTTGTCTTTAATAAATGGTAAAATTACATATATACAAAATAATTGTTTTAGAATAAACTTTTTTATGATTGTGGTGGTTTAAATGAGAACAGCCTCTGTGGGTTCATATGCTTGAAAACTTGGTCCCCAGTTGATGGAACTATTTGGGAAGAATTAGGAGATGTGGCCTTATTGGAATAGCTGTGTCACTGGGGAGGGGGGGGGGCTTTGAGCTGTGATTTGCAGCTCTCTCTCTCTCTGCTTTGTTGTTGTGGGTCACAGCTGTCCCTTTATTCCATTAGCATGAACTCCAAACCTTTAAATTAAATAGTTTCTTTTATAAGTTGTCTTGGTCATGGTGTTTTATCAAAGCAATACAAAAATAACTAAGACAATAATTATTATCAGTAAATGATTTATTTGCATACTTGTTTTATTTCTTATATACCCAGAGCCTCATAAAAAAGTTTTGTTTTGTTTTTTTTTTAAGGTGAAAAGAGGTCATAAATAGAGAAGGTTAAGGAAACCCTGCCTAGGGGGCAGGGTAGACAGGAAGATGTGCAGAGGCAAGGAAATCTGTCTACGATTGGTTGGACCTGAGGACTTCTCTCCTAATCCACACATGATTAGTCCACAGTGCAACAATGTCCACTCAGAATGCTGTATGGAAAGGTCAAGGCCAGGTGAGCTACTCCTTACTCCATGGCTTTCCACACAAAACCGGCTTGTCCAGCAGCCGTAGGCCATGCTTGCAAGTGCCCACAGTGGAGGGGAGGTAGGGATATATTCAACATGCTCCCCCCTCCATCCTTTCCAGACACAGCACACCCAGATGTGATGTTATGTGTCAACACCTTCCACCCCCCCAAACCTTCACTGGATGACAAAATAAAGAGAAGCAATGGGGCCGAGTCTTGCTCTTCACAGGAGGCCTGGTTTATTTGTTTTGCTGAGCTGGCCAGCTGCAAGCTGTTTGGTTTGAGGCTGGGGGATTAGTACTGTTTTTCTTTCAGCATTGATGGAGTCAGGTGAGAGGAAGGCTCCAGGGTTGAGGGTCCCCAGGACCTGGACTCTTGCCTCCCATTTCTCCCTGCTATTGCTTAGAATTCCTCTCTCCTCCAAACAAAGTTGGAAGATTCTGATTTTCAAGGGAGGGTGATTCCTGGATACAGACAGCTGAAAGTCTGGTCTGCCCCTAGGTAAAAAGACGTCTAGCCCTGGGGCTCTAGCCTCACCTCCAATGACCACCCCCCAGTACCGCCACCCTAATACCCCCACACCCAGTACCCCTATACCCAGTCCTCCCACCCCCAACCCCCCACCCCTAATGCCCTCACTCCCAACTACCCCACCTAGTCTCCCAGTGGAAGTCTCATGGGGAAAGCAGGCAGAGGACCAGGTCCTCTGTTAGGCTGCTGCACTGCTAGGGCTGTCAAAGGCAGAGTCTCAGCTCTGTCAGGACATGCAATGAGTGGTGTCCCCAAGGACTCTTTGTTCTCAAATCCGTGAACTACAACTACCACTGATACCAGTTCTCCAGTGTATAAGGTCTATACTTTCAATCCTAATTTAGATGAGCAGCAGCTAAGTTCTGTTTAATGACTCATCTGTGTTGGTTCTTCCTCTTAATTTGATCAAAGTTCTTTGAGGGTGGACACATTTTTCCACAACCCAAAGAACTGGTTGAAAAATGATCAAATCATACTTGCTGAAATATGAAGCTAGAAAATCGACAGACAAGGGAATAAATGGACAAATGAATGGCATGTATCCTTTACTGAACGTTCTTCACAGCTGGACTAGCCTTTCTGGGCAATCTCCAACAACTATTTCTTTACTGTGTGCTTGCCATAGCTTTAGGTGACTGGGATTTGTTAATTAACAAAACAAAAGTCGAAAGTCCTCATTCTCATGGAACTAATATGCAAGTGTTAGAAACCCAAAATAATAAACATTTGAAGAAAAATAAATACATGCGCAGGATGTCAGAGTGGGAGGAATACCAGGGAAACAACAACACAGACCAGGGTGAAACGGCTCGAGATGTGGAGGGTGGTGCTGTAGATGTGGACATGGCAACATTGAGCAAAGACTTGAGGCAAGGAGGGAGGCAGGCAGGAAGTAGTAGGTCATGGGAATGTCTGGTGACATTCCAGGAACAGAGAATGAGAGGGCAGCTTGTCAGTTGGAACATGGCTAGGGTTTTGAAGAGCTGCAAAGGGACCAGTGGCTGGAGTGGAGTTGACAGAGGCAGGGTAGGAAATGGGTTTGAAGTTAGAGTCAGAAGGTCTAGCTACATGATCCCATAAAGCCTCAGGGAAATGGAGAGCGACTAGAGGATGTCGAGAAGAAGGCATGATCCGTTTCTATCTTAAAGCTTGTGCGTGCTCTCTCTCTGCCTCCTTCTCCCTCACTCTCTCCCCCCTCTCTCTCTCTTTCTCTCATAGACTGCAGAGAGACAGGGGTGCAACACTGCTAAACAGCCCAGATGAGCAGTGATGCGGTTCCAGCCAGGATGGGAAGCCTGAGGGCGATGAGCCTGGGTAGCTAGAAGAGCGGAACTGCGCCAAGTGAGATGGAGATGGCTGTGGATGAAGGATCAGCCTTAAAGGACCAAGGAAGTGAAGAGGGCTAGCAAAGAAGACCAAGAAGCAGCAATCCTGGAGACTGAAAACAAGGAAGACAACAGCACAGAAAGAGGCCATGAAGTGGACAGGACTCTATTAGTGGACGAAGCAGCACGCATAACGGCAAATGTGTGATGGAAAAGGCTGGAAGATTCTGTTTAAGAGAGACTGGGAGGAGACAAGGGGTAGAAGTGAAACACAGAGAACTTTCTAGATCAGTTTTGTAGCCTTGGGGAACACACAAAAAGTTTTAGATATATCGGGCCCTAGAGAAGGTGTCCTTAAAACTAGAAGTCAAATTCCATGTGCATATGCTGTTAGGAATGATTCAGGAGGAAGTGAACAGCTGAAGATGTAAAGAGAGCAGGAAATATTGCTGGAATGGTGTCCTTGACCAGGTGAGAAGGGCTCAGATGAAACAAGTGGACAGATTGGCTTTGCAGAGGCACATGACAAGGCCATTCTTAATGTCAAGAAAACAGAGAACACAGTGCAGATGACTGGGGGTGAGGGGCGGGAGGAGAGAAAGGGAAGCTCGGCAGTCTATCGGCAGGAGGGATAAAGAGGAAGGCATTAGAGGTTTAAAGAGAGAGGTGAAGGTGTGATCCTTCCTCCTGGTGAGTGGGAAGGCAAGGTATTCAGGCAGTAGTGCATGGTAACCCATGGGCATGGACTGAAGAAGAGAACATTCAACATAGCTGTGGTTATCTACCTACCCCCCCCCACACACACACCAAACATGGAGTAAAAGAAAAATTGGACTTAACCTTGGGGTAGTTTGACAAGGAGATAAAGGACGGAGGCGTCAAAGGGACACACAGGAAGGAGAGATTATAATGATTGGCCATTGAAGGTAAGTTTCACTCTAGAAAGAAGGGTTTCTGCCTAAGTAAAGTAAGTGGGAACATGTGAGGTCTTCTGCTTTGCCAAGACTGAGCTGTGGATGGAAAAAGTCTGAGCCTCATTGCCCGGAGCCATCATTAGCTCAGTGGCTCCCTGATGACTTCATGGAGGTGACCTGCCCGCTGAACCTGCTCTCCTAATCAGCTCACCAAGAGACGGAATGCAGCATATGGTTGGCAGAGGAACAGACGTAAGGGGCTGTCATATTTTATTAAACTTGCCATTAGGCCACCATGGAGGACCCCATTCACAAAAAAGAAAAAAAATAAGCTTTCCTGCCTCATCAGCCAGTCTGGCCTCAGCAGGAGTAACTCCAGCAGCTGCCTGGACCTTGGCCAGGCCCCTCACTTCTCCCACTGGGCTGAGGGAGCAACACCGGGTGGTTGTCTGTCCCGCCTTCCTGTAATGATTGGCCTCCCACCCAGTCTGTCAAGCCCAGCACAGTCCATGTCCTCTGAGTTCTTAGGGATGTCAGTATCTCTGTCCTTAGCTGCCCTGCTTCAGCCAGCCCTCCACTCCTCCTTACCTCCCTGGTCTTCATCAGAGAGGTAGATGGACCTCAGCAGCAAGCCTCATTTTTCTCCGTGCACACCCAGGATTGACTGGTTCTGCCTTGCCTACCCACTGGCAGACAAGCTATCTAATCACGATAATAAGGACAGTAAACACAGCAGCAAAACACTGTGAAGATGAAAACCGCATCTCCACAGCTCACTGTTATGCTCAGAGCCTGACACACAGCAGCTCTCCAGTCTTTCTTTTCCTTTTTTCTTTTCATATGTGTGGGGGGGGGAAGGGGGGGTGTATGTGTGAACTATAGCTACCTGTACGTGCACATACAAGTGGAGGTCAGAATTTGAATTTTGGTGTCTTCCTCCATCATTGCCCACCTTATATGTAAAGGCAGCATCACTCACTGCACACAGAGTACTGCTGTGGTTAGACTGGCTGGCCAGCGTGCTCACAGTATCCCGTCTCCATGCCTCTCCCTCTCATCACCCAATCCCACATGTGCTGGGATTCCCAGTGGCCTGCCATGCCTGTGCCGCATCTATGTTGCTGGAGGTGCTGGTGCCCAAGCTGGAGGTGCTGGTGCCCAAGCCTGCGCAGTGATACACCGCCTGCTGAGCCATTCCCCAGTCCTCCGTGTGTGTAAGTCTTATGAATGAACAAACTACATATTACCTACATATTACCTCAATGAATTCTCCCAACCACCACGAGTAAAAACTGACGCTGTCCTCGGTTTACAGATGAGGAGATCAGCATAATAAAGAACCACACAGTTATCACGTGATCAAAATAGAAGCCAACTCTGCCTCTGAAACCCACTCGGGAAGAGCAAAGCCACTCTGGACCCACTAAAGACAGAACCAGAGGTTACAAATCAAAGGCACTCCCCAGTTAAGCTGTGTTTGTACTAGGTACAGCTTAGAATTGGGACACTCAAGGCTCCAGGAAATGACTTTGGCTTACCTAACGCTAGAAAGCCGGCCCATTGGTTGACAGGACCCGACTCCTCAAACAGCTTCACCTCAGGGATGCCAACTGACCGGCTAGATCTTTAGAGGTTCAGAAGGTTAGGGTTCAGAAATCCCTCCCACTTGTGGCCATCCTCAGGCTTCCCTCACGGCACAGCCCATGTGCTCAGGTACATGACTGAGACACCAAGTAGATACCAAGTAGTCCAACTACCTGCAGCAGGCACAGACGGCACCAGCTGATACCACCTGTCCAGCCGCCTCGGGCAAGAGAACCCCTGCCCACACTTTAGAGGGGCGTGACTGTCCCCCTAAGTTCTAAGCTGGAGGCCCGAACCGGTAAGTATCGTGTGCTTTCCCACATCAACTTACCTGCACGTGAGCATGTGACAGTGTCTGGAGACTTTCCCCACTGTCACTCCTGGGAGAGGTGACTCCTGATATCCGTAAGGTAGATGCCAGAGGTGTGAAGCAGACTACACTACGGTACAAAACAGCAGCGAACACAAAGGAGTTGCTTGGCATAAAATGCCATCGGTGCCACAGTTGCAAAACTCCAGGCAATGCCTCAAAAAAGAATGTGTGTTACCTCCCCTGGTCCTTTCTTCTTCCTCTCCGAGTTGAAGGGTGAGGTTAGCACACTCTCCTAGATTTATTTATTAGTAGAAAGTGGAGGCAAGATGGCTTGCACATACAGCGTCTATGCAATGGCTGGTGTGTTGGAAGTTTAGTTGTAAGCTCGTGAATGCAATCACTGAGAGGTGATTGGACTTGGAGAACTCTGATGGAATTGGTGGATGAATCCCTGGATTCCTAATTTGATAAGATTGCTGGGAAACAGGGGAAAGAGCAGGGGAAGCCTGACTACAGGAAGCAGGTCACTGGGACTATGCCTCCGTCTATGGTCCCTTGACTTTTCACTGTGGTGTCATACACCCCTGTCACCATGATAGTCTACCCCACGTCAGGCAGAAAACAACGGGACCGTGTGGTCTGGGACTGCAGTGTGTGAAATTGTAGGCCAGACTAAATGACTCCTCCCTGACTTTCTATCCTATACTTTGTCACAGCAATGGCCGGCTGTGACGCACCTTGACATGTCAGTGGCATTACAGCAGCCCTGGCTGCTTACATCTGCATCTGCCACCAAAGAGAAATGACCTTTTTTTGCTTGTGGCATTGCATGTAGCAGTCTTTCGTTGTAGTGTAGTGACTCAGGCTTCCCCGCTTTGCAAAGGACAGTCTGCAATGACAAGTTTCTAGACCTGAAACACCCTTTTGATTTTCACGGTATGCCTTAATCTTACAGAATGTAGGAGAACAGCAATGTGGAAGTCTCCAAATGCCTCCTAGAGTCATCAAGCAATCTCTGCCCTTTGGCTTACTTTTCCAAACCATCTGGTAATTGTCTGAGATGGTCTTTCATCCTAGGCACAACTGGACTTCAGATGAGAACAACTGAGTGTAATTTCTATTCTCCTATTCTTTTATTCCCCCTTTTCTCTGCAATAGCCCATGGCATGCAGAATAATGCCTCGCCTCCACCAATATCTACATCCAAGTCTCTAAAACTTGGCAATTCGTAGAACTGAAAAGCAGGCCCGATGACTAACGAGCTAGGCTCCTCAGATACCTCTTACTCATCTAGAGCAGTGGTTCTCAACCTGTGGGTTGCCTTTCACAGGGGTCGCCCACCTACGGCCACCAGAAAACAGGTATTACATTACAGTTCCCAGCAGTAGCAAAATAACAGTTCTGAAGTAGCAACAAAAATAAGTTTATGGTTGAGAGGTCACTGCAACATGAGAAACTGTATTAA
Source organism: Psammomys obesus (assembly GCF_907164565.1). Lineage (NCBI taxonomy): Eukaryota > Metazoa > Chordata > Mammalia > Rodentia > Muridae > Psammomys > Psammomys obesus. The sequence continues at coordinate 49,241,069 of NW_026585644.1, forward strand.
AGGCCGAAAAAATAGGAAGGTTGAGAACCATTGATCTCGTATTTTGTCAGTCTAATTACCTGCAACAGGTACAGACACCACCTGAAACTTGTGACTGTTGTTAGGCAGAGGAAGTACCCCTAGATTGTCCAGGTAAGCCTGACGTCATCACAAAGGTGCTTGTAAGTGAAGGATGGAAGCAAGGGAAAGGGTCAAAGGAAGTAGTGCGAACAGACCTGGCTGGCCATTGCTGGGCTTGAAGATCAAAGGGGTCTCAAGCTAAGGATAGCAGATGGCTTCTGGGAACTGGGAAAGAAGGAACTTAATCTTTCCAGAGCCTCTAGAAGGAATCGATTCTACTGACATATTGATTGTTACCATGAGACCCACTTAGGATTTCTGACCTCACAACAGTATAATGATGCCTGTTGTTAGGCACCAAATGTAACTCATAACAGCAGCCATAGGAGAGAAGATTCACCGGACATCCCTTCCCCTATACCCACGCACGCACCCACACACACGTTTTATTCCTCTTTCCAGTTTAGCCTCTAAGGTTCTATTTCTCTGTGAAGGTCTGAGTTCGTGTGGAAGACACCAAAGCTGAGCTGGGGCATGTCCGTGGCCTCTGCAAAAGCCCTACCAGCAGCAAGGAACTAACACTAGAGAGGAGAAACTGCGTCCTCACTAAGCTGCAAAGGGAAGGGGTTCGGCGAGTCACAGGTTGAGAACCAATTCTTCATAAGATGTGCTTTCTGAAACACATCACATGGTTCCTCGGTTTTGGCTACAAGCTGCTCATCCGCTCAGGCGGAAGGCCGCTCATCACAGAGATCATCTGCTCCTGCGGGGATGGCCACTCCTCAGAGGGGCTCAGTCCTGAGCCAAGGGGACCCATCGGAGTGAGTGAAATGGAGGTGGAATTAGCCAACCCTCTAATTCCAAAGTGTTTAGCTTTGGAGCACAAAAAGTTAAACACCTTCTTGCAACACGTTGTAAACATGTCAGTGTGTTTAACATGTTAACTGTGCTCTGTTCCCCTGCCCATGTGTTTAGAAAAGAAACAGGTTATGATGTTTAACTAGTAAATGGATGTATGTGCTCATAGCAGCTAACACTTTTTAAACACTTGTGGATGCTTAAAATTATGATGTGTTTAAGATTCGAACACGTTTGCTTTTCTACACTCTTAATCCAATGAGTGCTGGCTGTGCTCTTTGCTACTCACAGGGCTTGTCCACCTTGCTCCGGTCAGTCTGCAACAACTTCCTCCAGCTGCTGACTGACCTTCTTTTCTTTCTCTTAGCATTTTAGTCCACACATGGACCCCTTCTCAGGTGACAACATCAAGGAGGAGAGTGTAAATAATAGTCATTCTTCAGAGGATGTCTAGAACCTTGTTTAAAAGGGTTTTCCTGGAACCCTCTCTTAAGGGGGGGGGGCTTACCAACTCCATAGATGATTCAGGAAATGTAAAATGAAAAGGCTTGAAGTCCTGTGCAGGCCACACAAAGTGCGGAAGCAGGGTAGGGTGAGGCCAGGCCTCCAGATGCTCTCCAGGCTCTGCTCGATTGTCTTCTCAGCCTAGTCTTTCCAAACCAGCATCCAGAAAAAGGTGTGACAATTAGCTTTCTTCATCCTGGTACGAGCTCTCACACCGCTGTCATGGAAGAGGGCAGGAGGGGTGGAGGGCTATTTCTTTCCTCTGTCCCTCTGTGCCCTCTCACCTCAGGGCTCTTTCTTTTCTTCTCTGAGGACTCCAGGTGTCTTCCCCGTGCCCCCTTACCCCTCTCTGTCTTGGTCACTCCTCCATGCATTACTCCTGCCTCTAGGTCTGCCTTCACATACCAACCCTAGCCACGCGTGTTTCTTGCTAGCATCTCCAGCCACCTTTGCCTCCTCTCCATCCCTCATATTTCCTGCTCCGGGGCATTTAAACTGCCGTTCCCAGGGCCTGAAAACCATTCCTTTCTTGGTCCCCTCCACAGGCAGTTTTGAATAGCAGAGCCTCAGGAAGGCTTTTGGTGCAGGTCAGATTGCCCTTTTCTATGCTGTCCTACCCTAACACCCCTGGAGTCTCCCCTCGTAGCACCTAATTACCATTTATTTAGATTTGTTTTCCACCACTGAGATCAATTTCCAACGAGAGCTGGTCTGTGGCTTTCTCGTTTACTATTGTATCCCGGACCGATGCCTGACACATAGTTAGCACCTAATGAACGTGTGTCAGATGGCCAGTGGGACTTCCAGCTATCCTGCTAGTCTTGAAGGAAAGAAAGGTCGCATTATGTGTTGGGGGCTGTGAGCGTAGTTTCCCACCTGGTGCAAGCTGTTTAATTTCTCCAACTCTCAGCCTGGCAGCACGCCAGGTGGGAGCTAGCTCAACTGAGCAAATGTTTATGAAGCCGGCCAAGTGGATGAGAGCTGTGCTGGACACCCTGGGGTGGGGGATGGCCGAGATGAGAGTCGGTTCCTCCCCTCCAGGAGCTTTAGCTTTAGTGTGTAAGACAAGACTCCAACAGGACTGACCTTAGTGTAGACAAGCCCAACAATGCTCCACGGTAATTAACAGGGTAAGGAAATGCAGAGAAGAAAGAAGCCACTTCAGAGTGATACAGGCTGGTACAGAGGGATACAGAGGAGGGGCATGTGGGCTACATTTACGATAGGCAGGGCTTCAGCCTGGCAAAGTGAGATGTGAGAGAGGATCCTCTCAGTCACGCAGAGAGTAACGACAGAGGCAGGGAACAGACCTGAGGCATCTGGACCAGCCTAGAGCCACCTGGAATAGGAAGGAGAAAACGAAACTGAGTCAATGGACTGGAACACCAGTGGGTAAATGAACCCCAAACCCAGTGCAGTGGTGGCTAGTGGCAGGCCGGGAGCAGGGAGGGAGGGGTGAGAGTCACGCGTTAGTGTGCATCCATTACTTTCCTACCAAGAACTACCTGAAAGAAGCAAACTGGGGCAGGACACACACCGTCAGAAGAGGTGACCTGTTACACAGGCAAGAGAAAAGCTGGGCATGGTAGCAGATGTCCATAATGCTAGTGCTCCTACCAGGACATGGGGGACAGAAACAGAAGAATTCTTGCAAGCTAGCTAGTCTGGAGTATGCAGTGGAAAACAATATAGAAGACAGGGATCTACGCCCAAGATTGTCCTCCATCCTTATAAGAGCCACATGTCTGCAGTTACACTCACACATGCAAACACACAGATACAGAGGCATGCACACAGGGACATACACAGGTGCACAGGAACACACACACAGGCATACACATATAGATTTAAAAACAGGGAGGCAAGGGGAGGGGTGGAGGATGCGATCTGGAAATGGTTAAAGACGCGGCAGCTAATCAGACAAAAAGGAAAGGGAAAGAGAGGAGCCCAACAAGAATGCCAAGGCTGCAAGCCTGAACCATTGGGAACACGATGCTAAAACACACTTTAAAAGCAGGGACCGCGGGGCCAAGAGAAGTGGCGCAGGTCAGACAGGCTCACCGCTACCCACAGATGAAGCCATGGCAAACACCTTTACAGGCGGCAGGAAATATGGGTCTTGAAACTAGAACCTGGGCTGATATGTCTACACCGAGGACAAAGAGAGTTTACAAAGCAGTAGGCGCTCTGGACCACAGCAGCCCCTGTGTGCAGGAAAGGCATGGCAGTGTGTACATATATTACTGTACCAGATACATACCTTAATGTCTAAGTTAAAGATGAAGAAAATGGTCTCATTGCATTTTCTCTCTCCTTAGAGACTGAAGTCCCAACACACAGAGGCAGCCTGTCTTCTGGGTGTTGAAACCAACCGTGAGCAAGCCCAGCGAAGGACTAGACTAAGATAGAACGGCATCGGGGCCTGGAGGTTGTGACAAACGAGCCAAATTATCTCAGTGACACAGGACAGGAAGACAGGGGAGGCGCGGCTGGCCGTACTCATTTATGTGCTGTCCAGGGAAACTGGTAGAAAAGCATCCCCCTCCCCACAGTGATGACCTTTCTCCCAGCACAGCTCCTCACACCTAAGCGAGGTGTGAACACACGCATGCACAGGCCCACCCTGCTGCTGACTGGATCCGACCCGCAGAGACGTGGCCCGGGCTTCTGGTCTCATCGCAGCCTATGAGGATGGCTAACGGCAGTTCCACATGTGCACGATATACCCACGGCCAGCAAGGCCGAGCCTCGGACCCACTTCTAGCAAATCTTCCCAGGGAATGCTAGTGGAAGAGACATGGTCAAAGAGAGAGGAATGGGCTCAGGAAGGGAATCTTACAGGGTAAGTGATATCAAGGTCTCCAAAACCAACCTTAAAAATAATTAATACTTAGAGAACTAAAAGAGGCAATTATTTTCCAACAATAGCAGTCAGCCTATTTTTATGACTAACGATTCTCACTAGTCTCAGAGCTTCAGACAGAGTGCGCCACCAACACTTGAGCATCTTTGAAACAGGCTCTCATTTTTCTCTTCCCCAGGAAGTTTACAGCATCTGCCCTTCACACTCACGGCATCTGAGATAACCTCTGTGGGCAGCAGCAAAGCCATACTCTGAGTATGACTTAGACGCCATTTTTCCTAGCTTTCACTTTCTGTCATTCCGTTGGCGTTGGGTGAGTGGGCTGGGTCCCTGCAAGTGCCCCAGAGGCAGCTGGCTCTTGAGCGCCCTGTGGACTCTGCAGTTTTCTGAACCAGGTAACGTCTTGGGAGATACACTGAAGTATTTAGACTTGAGATTGAAAGTAAATAAATCGTTCATTTCCTGAGAACAGCATTACTTCTTGTACGGCGTGGGTTCAGATTTCACCTTTGTTCATCTTTAAAGTCAATGGTGTACCATCCTCAAATTGCTTCTGCAATCATACCACCATATGAAACCCTGACCCTCATGCTCTGTCTTATAAGGACACTCTGGTGGAGGGCTCGGGTGAAGAACACTGGGTATTCTCCTGCCTCTAACTCCTCAACTGAAACCGACCTGCAATGTTCTCTTACTATGCACAGAAACAATTCATAGGGCCACAGATATCTTTGGGCTACATTATTCAGCCTTCCAGGAGACACACATATTTGTTTGTCCAACCGCTCTCTAACCTCACTCTGCAGGAAGTGGCCAGAAGATGACCTTCTCCAAGTAATGACTTCCCACACTGCCTACAGTGATACATCTTTTCTTTTGAACCACGTATGAGAACTGACACTGGAAATACGGTACATAAAGGAAATATCTCAAGCTACAACAAACAAGAAGTATGCAAGGAAGTTCTAGAACATTCCATGTATGAATAACATGCGGCTACTGTGAATACTTGGTACATAACCAAGCAGCTAGACTTTATGGTCATTTTTTAAAACAAACTGCACATTTAAAAGACCTCAACCCTGAGGCAAACACATTAGCAGGAAATGAGTATGTTTATCCCAAGTGTCCACACAGGCTCCTCACTCTTTCTGGAGGCTATATGCCTCTTTTTTTGTAATTATTACTACACTTTTAAATATCTGCAAAGAGCAAAGATGACTCTGTCATCAGGAAGCTCTCCCAGTAAAAATGGGGGTGTAGGTGTCACCAGAGAGTGATTACCCCTTGGAGGAGAGACTGTGCCAGCTGTCTGTGAGTTCCTGTGGCTGGCAAGTCTTGCTGCCCTGTGCACTCAGGTCCTAGGTCCTTCTTTCTGTGCACCTTCCCTGACAGACAAGTTGGGATTTCTGAGGGAGGTAGGGGGCCCACTGAGCTGTCTCAGATAACGATGCTCACGCTCCAAAATGGCACATTGATAAGCATAGGCTGCTGTTCAGGTCGGCAAGAGATGACGGAGGCAAAGTCTGGGCATGAAAAGATAAGCCATCTTCCAATATGGCAAGGAGACATGTGAAAAAAAAAACAAAAACAAAAACAAAAAAACGAATTCTAAGCAGGAGCTCTACAGCAGCAAAGAGTACAGATTTGAAGCCAGGCCATTCCTGGGGTGAAATGAATGAGAGCTAGCATGTCACACAGAGAGACTAGGAAATGGGCCCATTCAAAGACGCTAGACTAGTGAAAACCATGTGAACACCAGGAGGGAGACTATCCCATCCCAGAAACATCTGTCTAGCCAAGCATTTCCACTTGAAGAGATGCATCTCAATATAAGACAAAAAGCCACAGAGCAAGGAAATAGCCATGGGGGTGGGGCTTGAAGGGAGAACAGGAGACCACATAGGATCTGCAGTGGGGGAATACTAGGGCTTTGGTAATTATGAGATTTACTTAATTAAAAAACTTCTAAACAGAGGTCCCCTGCATGAATGGCCAATGCTGCTCTCAGTCAGGTATCTTAAACAAGAATCTCTGTGCTCCCTTTGAGTTATTGGCCAGAGAGCGCACACACACACACACACACACACACACACACAACACACACGGGGGGGGGGGGGGAGTTAGAGGAAAGAAAAATAGAGAGAGAGGAGTTTTCGGAACAATGAGGGTGATTGACATTGCTCTTGGTCACCCTCCAGAACTGGAGGGTAAGACCCTATTGCTGACGACACCACAGACTTGGAATGAAAGTACAGATGAATCAAGCTGGGGCTAGATGGCTCCTCGCTGCTGGCTAACACCCATGGTGCCATGGCTGCTAGGAAAGAAAAGGCATCAAGTATTTTACCCAGCTGTGGATGCTGGGTGCTACCAACCTGCCAGGCAAGATGCAACCAACCACTCTCTCACTGGATTTGAAGAGCCCATAGGAAAAAGACACACCTGGCACTATTAACCAAGCACACCTCTACAGCTGAGGGCGTTATAAGCCCCAGGACAGAACTACTGACATTAAGCTAACTAAATACTGGCCAAAGTGCCTTCTAAATATTTATGTTCTTAGACTAGTACAGCTGTCCCCTCTAACCAGAGAAGCTTCTTTCTGCAATGGATAATAGTTGTTAATACAGGCACTCCCAAATGGTCAAAATGAAGGGAACAAATGGCTACTGAGTGTGCAGTCCTAAACTGGACCCAGGGGAAAATCACAGGAAAGAGGTTAGAAGGACGGCAAGACCTGGAAATTGGGGAGAAATCCTTCAAAACATCTTCCAGCTGTGATATGGCTAATGTAAGGATGGACACAGAGGGCTATGTCTACCCACACAAGACCTTTCACATAAAAATAAGACATGAAATTAAAAGAGGGCAGTTGAAAAGAAAGGACGGGGAGGTGGGTAAGAAAGGGTAACTTGGGTGGATATGTTTATGATATATTATAATACATGTATATTTGTCTATATATACATACATGTGTACATATATGTGAAACTGTCAAAGTCTTAAATTTTTTTAAAGGGAAAAAATAATAGTCCTAATGTCCAGGTTTATGAGCTTCATTTGGAGGAATACTATCCATCCTCTAACAATGTGTTTGAGAGAATGTTCAAGAAAGAAAAGATCCTCACACTGTTAGGTTTTAAAAGCAGGATATGAAAAACAATATATAAAATTACTCACATAGTATAATCTAAGTCCACAGCAAATAAGTAAATGTGTAATTAGATGTCCCGAGGGGGGAAATCACTCCACAAAGCTGCGTGTGCTGTTGGGACTCCTACTCATGTGCCCGGTCTCCCCTGGCGGCGTCTGAGTGGGCAATGGAGAACATGAGCTTGGGGAGTACTGCCCAGCTCTTCAGGGTCCTTGCCGCTGGTGCCCAGGCAAGAACTGAAGAGCTGAACATGATTATTTTAAGGCCAGACCTGCAGTTCCTTTTGTTAATTATATATAAAAAAAATACACCTTCTTTCTTCAGAGACTTGAAGGTTTTTTTCATACAAGTCTTTCTCATGCTTAGTTAGAGTTACACCAAGGTACTTTTTGTCCTTTGTGGCTATTGTGAGGGGTGTTGTTTCCCTAATTTCTTTCTCAGTCCATTTGTCTTTTGTATACAAGAGGGGTTCTGATTTTTTTTGAGTTAATTTTGTATCCAGCCACTTTGCTGTAGGAGTTCCCTGGTAGAATTTTTGGGATCACTCATGTATACTATCATATCAACTGCAAATAGTGATACTTTGACTTCTTCCTTTCTGAATTGAATCCCTTTGATCTCCTTTAATTGTCATATTGCTCTAGCAAGGACTTCAAGAACTACGTTGACAAGATATGGAGAGAGTAGGCAGCCTTGCCTTGCCCCTAATTTCAGTGGGATTGATTTAAGTTTCTCTCCATTTAGTTTGATGTTGGCTATAGGCTTGCTGTATATTGCCTTTACTATGTTTAGGTAAGTGCCTTGTATCCCTGATCTCTCCAGGACTTTAGACAAAAATGAATGTTGGATTTTATCAAATGCTTTTTCAGCATCTAAGGAGATTATAATTTTTTTTTCAGTTTGTTTTTATGGTGGATTACATTGATAGATTTCTATATATTGAACCATCCCTGAATTCCTGGGATGAAGCCTGTGTTCAAGTACACAACAAGGACATTTGATTAACCATGTTTGTAGTAGCTTTATTTTTAATAGCCAGAATCTAGAAACAACCCAGATGTCCCTCAACTGAGGAATGGATACAGAAATTGTGGTACATTTACACAATGGAATACCACTCAGCTATTAAAAACAAGGAAATCATGAAATGTGCAGGCAAATGGTGGGAACTAGAAAAGATCATCCTGAGTGAGGTATTCCAGAAGCAGAAACACACACATGGTATATACTCACTTGTAAGTGGATATTAGACATATAATCTAGGAAAAACATACTAAATTCTGTACACCTAAAGAAGCTAAGGAAGAAGGAGGACCCTGGGTAAGATGCTTAATTCTCATTCAGAAAGGCAAATGGGGTGGACATTGGAATTGGGAAAAAACAGGGAATGGGACAGGAACCTACCACAGAGGGCCTCTGAAAGACTCTACCCAGCAGGGTATCAAAGCAGATACTGAGACTCATAGCCAAACTTTGGGCAGAGTGCAGGGAATCTTATGAAAGAAGGAGGAGAGAAAAAGACCTGGAGGGGATAGGAGCTCCACAAGGGGATCAACAGAACCAAGAAATCTGGGCCCAGGGGTCTTTTCTGAGACTGATACTCTAACCAAGGACCATGCATAGAGATAACCTAGGACCCCTGCACAGATGTAGCCCATGGCAGCTCAGTGTCCAAGTGGGTGTCCTAGTAAGGGGAACAGGGACTGTCTCTAACATGAACTCATTGGCTGGCTCTTTGATCACATCTCCTGAGGGGACAGGGCAGGCTTACCAGGCCACAGAGGAAGATAATGCAGATAGTCTGATGAGACCTGATAGGCTAAGGTAAGATGGAAGGGGAGGAGGACCTCCCTATCAGTGGACTGGGGAAGGGGCATGAGAGGAGAAGAGGAAGGGTGGGGTTGGGAGGGGACTACAGCTGGGATACAAAGTGAATACATTTTAATAAATTTAAAGAAAAAATTTAAATACACTTGAAATGCTTCATCCTCCAGTCAACCCATGTATAAAACAAAACAAAACCTACCACTAAAGTTCATATAGAGCTGGAGTGTGGTCCAGTGGTAAAGCACTTAGCCAGCTTTCACAAGGCCCTGGGTTTGATTCCCAGTTCCACAAGGAAAGAATCCCCACACCTAAAGTTCTCACATATTCATAATCCTCAAACTCGCAGACTGTTCCCGAAGGTGCTGGCTGCTGGTTTCTGCCAGGGCTCCTGGATTAGCAGCAACTGCCTTGCAGCCATGTGAAACCAGGCGTAGGTGGAAAGGAAGCCCTCAAAGCCCTCCTCCCCCGTGGGCTTACCACCGTCATGGCAGAACACAAGTCTGAGCCTTTGCTAAGTCAACAGCTGCTTAAATACCGCCAACCCTGTGCTCCACTTTTGGGAACAGCAATGGTTCCAAGCCCACTGAACTTGCACCCCACTTTAGCTCAGGCTTCAGGAGGGAGGGCAGTATAAAACCACTTCCCTCTGTCCTCCCAGGCCAGCTGACCTAAGCATGACTGCACCTTCCTTTACATGACGTAATAAATACAATGAACGACCCCCACACACATTGACCATCTCCCCAGTTGTCACAGCCTCAGGCAGCATATGACTGCTCTTCTAACACCTGAGAGTCCATCAGGGGTTTCTCTTCGTACAAGAGGGCAGTAATGGGGCTTTCCTGGCCAGCACACCTGGTTCCTTCTGGAACAAGACAGAGCTTCCGGCAAAGCTTGCATGCCCCAGGGAATGCTGATGTTGTGCGGCGACTACTTTAAACGAGACAAGCCTCCCCTAGCCATGTACTTAGTTTTAAAGGTGTCTCCCTCACTATCCAGTTAGACATCTGTGATAATTTACTGCTTCGTGTCCACTGAGGGCCTTTCGAATGTTGATTCTTGGGTGAGTCTCTCAGCCAAACCCAGGACTTGGAAATATGGCAGGTTTTGCTAGCCAGCTTGCGCTGGAGGGTCCTTTGTCTCTACCTTCCAAGGCTGGGTGGGGCACCTTGCATGCCTGGCATTTTTGTGGGCTCCTGGGGATCTGAACTCTGGTCCTCACACTTGTGTGGTAAGCGCATTAACTACTGAGCCACTTCCCCAGGCCCATTTATTCATTTGAGACAGGGTCTTACTATGTAGCCCAGGCTCCTTTAAACTCAGTCTTTTCTCCTCTGTCTTCTGAGCAGCTAGCATTACCGCCATGATCACCACACCCAGCTTGGCACATACGAATGACACCATGTCCACCCTGTCCTCACTGCCCGGCTGCCGTTCACAGCCCAGCAGCCTGCAGCCTGTACCATGGCTGTGTCCTCAGTATGCATCTGTCTTGGGTCTAGACCTCTGTTGCAAGGTATTTTCTCACCTCCCTGTGGTAACTAATGGACTTTGACTGTAGCCTTGATTGATTGGGTGACAGAGTGGCCAGGGTCGGAGGCACCCTAGTGACTCTTTGCACAAGAAAGAGGTGTCCAGGGCACATTCCAGCCCTGTCAGCATTGGCTTAGCCCCTTGCAGTATAAAATCTCACGCCTGGAGCCGTGCGAGCTCCTGGTACCAGCTGCAATTTTATTGGTGGTCTGTGACTTCAAAGGCCTCTCCTTCTGCATGGCTGGGCCAGGCAGTCTGCTGAGCAGAAGGCCCGTCTCTGCCAGGGCACTGGGGATCCCCCCGGGAGCTGGACCCAGCTTGCCTTACCTCTTTCTCTCATATCCAAGAAAAATCTTATTCCCAGTTCACTGTGGCCAGGACACACAGAAGGCAACTGCCTTCTTGGGAGACTTTTCTTAGGCCAGTGTGCACCAGGTTTACAGGGATCTCCTGATCAAAGATCTGTTCGCTGTTTCAATTAGCTGAGGCTCTCCTCTTTTCATAGTAAAGAAAGCCCTTGCAAGGGTGTGGTCTGGGTAACTCTGAGTCCTCACTTGCTGCCTCTTTCTTTCTCATCTAGCAAAGAGGGTGACGCTAGGGCCTGGCCACAGCCTCATGACTGTCTAGAGGTTAAATATGGAGAAGCAGGTGGCAGAGCTCTCGGCAGAAGGCATCGGTCAATCCATACTGCTGGGGCCCTTCTCTGGCAGTCCCGAAACACAACCAAGAATAGTATTCAATGCATTCAATATATCTAATGTCTGAATTCAGTATATTCAAATATCCAACATCTGAATCTCCAATCTGACATTCCCTAGCCATGATCTTTTGGGAGAGTAACCCAAGCCCTCTGTCCCTAAGTTACGTCATGGGGATTAGTTAACACTGGTGAAACATATCAGTAGTCCCTAGTAACACAGGTGCTGTGGAAGTGTTTGCTATTACTGTCACATCCACACATATGTCTCGTCTTGCTTATTTATTCCATATGAATATGTATGATCTGCCAATGAATGAGATGGCCATTCCAGTGCTTCTGCCTTCTTCCCACTTCTCTACAACACAAACAGGCACACACATCCCAGGCTGGCATGGGAATCCAGGGCAGCCCAGCTTCTGGCTGTCTTTACTTACTTGTTCAGTGACTGTGGGCAGGTTCAGTAAGCCCCTGCGAGGCAGCTTCCTCCCCTGCAAAGGGAGCTAAGAGCGACTGGTTCCCCAAGACATATAGAGTTTACATGGGGTTTCAGTAAAGCCACCATGAAACATGAGCTGAACAGAACACCTGGCCTAGAGTGGGCATCTAGTCAGTATTCGTTCTCCCCAGGACATGGAACATGATAGCTCAGTAAACACTCGGGAGGTTGTGGTCCTTTCTGAATGGCACGTGTTCCCTGCAGATGTGGCATCAGTGATGGGCCCCGCCCTCCATCACCGCCACACTTCCACAGTGGCCTCTCTTGGAGTACACTAGATGGGTTGGTTGGCTTGAGCCCTTTGAGAGCAAGCACTATATCTCTTCCTTCACACCTGGCAGCATCTGGTACAGCTTTGCAAAGCCCCAAGACATAAGCCCACAGAAGCAGCCTTGGGCCATCTGACCTCCTATCCAAGGGGGAAAGTGAGAGAAGCAAAGAAGGCCGAGCTGCCCTCCCTCTGCCCAGAAGCTTGCTGGAGACAGTGAGTAACGGGAATGGAAACATGACAGTGGGAAAACACACACCATTTTGAAGTCCGCCCGCCTGGGAGTCAAGCCGCATTGAAAATCAATAAGGCATTCAAGGCTGGGAGCTCAGAGCGCACTGGATACCTGTTGGGCCTCCTTTAAAGTAGGGAAGCCTTTGAAGTTGCAGATGACCAATAAAAATACAGCTGGCATTTACAACTTCAACCTTTCTGCCTTTGCTTTACCCTATGTTGCTAATGCTCCACACGAAGGTACCTGAGGCAAGAATCTTGGCCTGGGACCACAGGGCCCCGGCACATTCTGCCAGCATGGGCAGGCAGTCTCCTCGGCTTCACTGGCCAGGCATTGACTGACTAGGCACCCTGCCAGGGAAAACCTGTTAAGTTTGGGCCATTAGAGGCAAGGCTGAGCGTCTCCAAAGTGTGCAGGATAACGTGAGGTAGAAGCACTCTACGTTGTGGCCAAGATCCTCAGAAAAGCTCTTGTCCTCATCAGAGACCATTCCTCCAGTACACAGTTTCACCCAGTGTCTCATTCTGCATTTGTTTATGAGATGAAACACAGGAGCCCCAACACGTAATGAGGGGAGTCTACACAAACAGAGGAAGAGTGAACAGAGCAGGAACACAAGGATTAAGGTGTGCTTTTGGAGGCTCTCCCCACTTCTCCCATTTCCCGCCTCACATTCATAAGAAGTCCTGGGACCTCAGTGTTCATTCAGTGAGCATGTAACAATTCCTTGGAACCAGGGCCTCAGGGCCCAGCCAAGAACATGAGACTCAGAGACATAAACCATGCTGGGGAAAACGTGCAAAGCAACCGCAGAATGAATGGACGTTAATACTACACAGTATATGTAGGCGATGTCAGGGCTAATGACCAAGCTGAGCTAATGTCAATAAACAGAGAACTATTAGGAAATTCATTTATCAAGGCCTTGTTTATACTCCTATTTGTCAACCAAATTATTTGTTTGACTTGTGGCCTCCTCGGTTTCTCACCGTCGCTTCTGTCATCAGCACAGCAGAGCTGCTAGAATCTCACACATCGGCCGGTGGAGCCTTGTGGCCAGCACGCAGTTCAGCAGAGCTGTGGTGGCCAGCCTTCTTGGGGGCCTGTGTCCAGTGAACAGCCGCTCTTTAGAATCGATGACTGGCCGGACCTTGACTGATCTGCTAATTTACTGCTTTCTGCTTCCCGAAATCAGCTGGAGAGTAGGTCCTCCGAGCTCTCCCCCCTGCTAACACAGCAGCAGGGATAACGTGGGGATTAGCAACTTTCTGAGAATTCCAGAGTCCTACCCTTACCAATTGTGATCTCCATAATGTCACCTCTCATAACATCACCTCTCACCAGGCCTCACATCCCCCATGCATCTGTATCTTGCCTTTCTCTGATTGCCCCCTCCCCCTCCTTCACAGAGCCCCTTCCTATCCACAGAATCCAGGAAGGATTCAGCACCCCTCAATCTTCTTGGATCTTAGTGACCATCTGCTCCACTGACATCAGTCAGCCATGGCTTTGCCCCCTATGCTGAGCAACAGGGCAACGGTGGGTAAGATCCTGGAGGCCTGCTGATCCTCACAGTTCTGTGCCTCACAGTTCTGTGTTCCAATCCTCGGCCCTGCTCTTCTACCAATACCCATACATCTGTATGTTCATGGGTAATGCTGGACCAAGAGTATGGTACTCAGTGCAAATGTAACTGTCATTAGGAAGCTGAACCCCTACTGGCATCCCTGTTTAAGGCCCTGCCCATAAAAGGCAAGCAGGGAATGCTAACAGTCACCCTGGTGCTGAAGAGGTCCTTTCCCTCCTTCATCTCCTCTATTGCACTAACTCCTGGGGTTTCCACTCTTCTGAGCTGGGGCTTCCTATTCGGGAAATAAATGTGAAATGATTTCTCCATTCCAAGTGACGGACCACAGTAGGTTTCTGAGTAGCAGGCAGGGGACCCACCTCATAAAAAGTCAACATCCTTGATTACTTTGAAGGGAAAGGGGTGACGGGCCTTGTGGGGAATGAGGCTGAGGATCTCATTTCTCTAGAATCACTGGCGGCAACATCGATCCTCAGCGGCCATGCCATGGATTGTGACACATCTCAAAAGAGGAGTCTGGAAAAAGCAACAGGAACCTCTTACCTTCTGTAAAGGGCTACTGTGCAGTGCGTCCTTTTGTAGTTGTGTGTGTTTGGGGCTGGGGGGGAGTCAAGCCATCTTGGAAAAATCAGAAAGCAGATGCGCCCGTAATTGAACTTGGCAAGGGCAATAGAAACCTCGTTATGGGTGTTACAGCCTCAATTAACCTGGGGGGCCGAGGGGCTGTTGGCTGCTTTGCACAGATGGCTGCGGTAAGAGATTTAGGTGCACAACCTAAGGGCCTGTCCATGCCCAGCCTGGGTGCAGAATCCCTTCTCCAGGCTTCGGAGACTGAGGCCCAGGAGCGTCTCCTGTCCTTGGCGCCTCTCCGGTGAACTCCCAGTCGCCTGGGCCACCAAGCCCACCCCAGAGCAGACCCAGCGCAGCCCGAGGCTGGCTCTGCTCCCGCAGCCACGACCTGTACCGCGTTTTACTGTCCGTCATTTACCATTCTGACGGGGAAAACAAATTTAAAACACCTGGAAATTTATGTCTCTGATGGGTCGAGTTGCACTGTTCCATTATATTAAATAATCCAGGCTGTGTGCTTCAAAGGAGGCCGGCCTCCCGGAGGCCGCTGGGCGCACCGCCTTTGTTAGCTGAGCAGGAGCGGGTGGCCTCACCTGCGCCTGCGCAAAGCCCGGAGCAACTGGGCTTAAGACTCTTCCCACCCCACCCTACCTCAGACTGTGCCTGCGCCCTGACAGCTGCAAGCTTGGCCCTAAAGCCCAGGTTGAGGGCCAGAATGACCCCTGAGGCCAGCCATGTCGTTCTTTTCATTCTCTCTGCCACCTGGCAGTCCTTTCCTCTCACCTGAGCACACTCGGAGCTTGAGCAGGTAAGACCTGCCTTCTGCGCAGGCTTGAGTTCCAAATTTGAGGTCTCATGTCTCAGGGAGGCGTTTACTGGCTCTGAGTTGGAGAAATGGTTTCCTCTCCTGTGTTAGCCGGATGATCCCAGTGGGTAGTTGTGTGTATGGCCCCCTTCACTCCCCAGCCACACACCAGCCCTCAAACCTACCTAGGAAGCAAAGCTGAAGGCTCTGAGCTTCTGTGCTGTTTTTTGTTTGTCTTGCTATTTAGCTCTTGCTATCCTGAAACTCACTATGTAGGCCATGCTGGCCTTAAACTCACAGAGATCCACGTGCCTCTGCCCCTCCCAAGTGCTGGGATTAAAGGTGTGCGCTGATATGCCTAGCTTGTCCCTGTGGGTTTGATTTTCCCTCCTGGGGTGAGAATTCCAAGAACTCTGAGAATCCTAAAAGTGATTTGTGTCTTCTGATTCTGGCACTGGGATTAGGTCACTGGCCAGTGTAGACACGTCCCACACAGACCAGCACTGGCTTGGATGTTGATACCCAATCAACATCCCACTGGCCACAGAAATAGGCAAACAAACTGTCCTCGAGGGACCTCAGGAAGAATCCTCGGCTGGAGGCCCCTTAGCCCTTCACTCAGGTCTGCAAACTGGAGGGGCCTTTTAAATTTCATACCATCCTGAACAGGAGCCCTGACAGGAAGTGCCCACCTCTGTAGGTCATCAACAGCCTTTCCATCTCTCAAGGAAACCTTGGAGTTTTGAAGTGGTTTGTTCTGATCACAGGCATATGAGAAAATATCCCTCAAGTCACTGTGTGGGCAACAAGGCAAGGGCCATGAGACGCACCTGGGCATTAGAAGAGAGCCAGTGCCAGCCCGTTCAAGGGCATCAGATGGCAGTAGCCGGAGCTGGAAGAAGACTCCAGAGAGCTACTGGTGCAAGCCTACTCACAGGCAGGAAAGGTATTCAATCCCAAGGAAAGGGGCGAGCATGGGCAGCCTGTGATTCTGCTCTAACGAACGAAGACTATCTCGAATCATTCAGACTGCACAGCCGAGAGGGTATCTCTCAACCTGAGCACTTTATTACATGATTGTTTGCAATGCACTTGCGCGCTATGGCTCTGCATAGCCTCATGCAATCGGTCGGCAGGTGTTTGTGCCACTGCCTCGTAGATTAGGTACCTAGTAGACAGAATGCCAGTGAAACTGTTCTGCGTGCCCTGCCTCCATTATCTATCTTCCATGGGCTTGTCGTCATCCAGGGTGCCCTTACGTGGTTCTTGCCCTGAGCACAAGCAAGTGTTTCTCATTTGCTTTGTCAGCAAATTTATTTTTATTAAAGGTATAGACTGCATTCCCAATTATAACGATAAAACTTGAGAATATAAGATTATGTTTGAAGTATGATTCCCAGCTTTGAAAACAATTAGGTCACACTCACATAGGATAAAATGAGCAAAAGAAAACCCAGAAAACTAATAATCTGTGGTTACCCTTGAATTATGAGACCGTAGGTGACCTTCACTGTCATCTCTCACCTTTCCATGCAGTTTAAGACCTTGAAACAACACGTGTTAGTTTTGAATTTTAAAGTAAGATGTTTTACAAATTGAGTTTTGGCTCAGCAAAGCATGCAGGAGTTAAGATTCAGCGTGGCCCCATCTGTATCACTGTGAGTTTCAACATGGCACCAATCCAGTTGGGGATGGCAATTACCAGGGGAGAGCTTGTACTTTAGCACCCCAACGAAAGCCCCAAATTAATGGCTGTTAGCCATCACAATGGCCGATTTCTCAGGGATCACTCCAATTAGGGTCTTCTCCACGGCTTACAACACCAGCCCTCCAACTTCAGACAAGGAGCATCTGTGGCACAGCTGGAGCAGCTGGGTTGGAAAGTCAATCACTGCCCAACAACTGTGCAACTGATGGCCCATCAATCAGAAACATAAGGCGCCCGCTCCATCTACAAAGCACAGACATTTGCTTGCAAATCTGCAAATGTGCTCAGCAGCCTCGGGGCCTCCAGCCCTGGAGAAAATGCAGCCCCAGTCACTTCTGCCCATAAAGAATCACAGCCTGGCACCCCTGCGTGGAATGCTCCCACTTCAGGAGCCTGCCTGGGCAGTCTCCTTGGCCCTCAAATCCCCATCCATCCCTTGGGCCTCCTGATACACTTGGGGTTGGCTTCGAGGGTTTTACAGACCCTGAAAATTGCCCTGCTGTCACTCTGAGAGAAGCTGCACATGCATGCAGAGTTTAAGGCCCTGTAAAATGGCTCTCCTGCCTACCTGTGTCCATTGTTCCTGCTTTCCTTCTAAAATCCCAACTTTAACAGTGGCACCACGCATCTGTGATCCCAGCGCTCGGAAGCTCAGGGCAGGATGATGATGATTTGGGGAGTAGCCTGGGCTACTTGGTGAAATGTCAAGAGAGTGAGAGAGACAGAGATGGAGGGAGAGAGTCGAATATTTTTTCTCTAGATCATGGGTGGGTGAAGAACAGACTTATGTGTCTTAAATGCCTATATATGAACTGATTTCTGGGGTGGATTATTTTCTCAGCCTCACAGAACATTGCTTTACACATTTTGAAGCCTCCAGGAAGTAGACTCTGAATAAACACACGAACAAAAGACCTCATGTCCAACTCTGTCCACTTGGAGAATATCAGAGCCACCTCTGCTCTTTCTGTCCCCTCCCTGGCCTCTGGAGAAGGTGGGCAGACTTGAGGCTTTGGCTCCACTGGGCTGTAAAGGTAGCCCAGCTAAAATCAGCCGAGCCATTTCATATGTTTCCTAATAATGATGATGACAATTATCATATACTGCTTTGTGATTTCTAAGTTATCTGTTTGATTCTGAAAAAAGCTGTCAAGTAAGCATCATAATTACTGGAAAAAAAGAAAGAAAACTGAAGAGTAACTAGAGGAAAAGAATATTGGATAAATGTTTATTATTGGTGTGTTTGACCGTACAGTAAGCACTTCAAAAGTGATGTCCTTTGGGTAGACTTGCTAAAGTGAGGTGCGCGCACGCACACACACACACACACACACATACAGGCACATAGGCATGCATGAACACATGCATAAACAGGGTTAGATTGATTTTACACAAAAGGAATGAAAACGCAGACTCAGAAAGGAGACAGAATCAGAGAAATTGTAGACATGATGAGTTGCTTCCTTGCCCCTTCCAGTCAGCAGGAGCATGGATTATGGACTTCCACATGGTTCTTGGTGACAGCACAGAGCATGAACACAGCCCCACGGCAGTAGGCTCATGGACCCAGACAAGGCCCTTGGAAGCAGCCTAGACTGTGGACATCAGCATGGCTTCCGGTGGCAGCCCAGGCCAGTCACATCAATATGGCCCCTGGCAGAAGTATGGCCCACAGATGTCCTCATGCACTTTGGTGGTAGCTTGTGACATGGACATCAACCCAGACCCTGGCTGCAGTAGGACCATGGGCCCAGACAAGGCCCTCTGCAGCAGCATGGAACTGGACATCACCATGGCCTCAAGTGGCAGTGCAGGCCACTCAGGTCAGTATGCCACCCCCTCACCCCCCAGTAGTAGCATGGCCTGTGGAGATCAATATGGCTTCAGGGAGCAGGGCAGACCTCAGACATCTGCATGGCCTTTGGTGGTAACATGGGCCATGGACATCGATATAGATCCCGACGTGGCCCTCGGTGGCAGCATGGAGTTGGACATCTCTATGGCTTTAGGTGGCAGTGTAAGCCATTTGCATCAGCCTGGTCCTCACCACTGTCGTGTCCAGTCACATCTCCAGTTTTGCCTCTGTCCACAGCGCATATACAGCTCCATTTTTCTATCTTTCCCAGGGGTGGCCTGGGTGTCTTCTGACATCTGAGCCTCAAAGGCAGGGTGGCCTGGGTCTGGTTTTGTTTTTAATTGACGTGTAATAACAACAGACATTCATGGGTTCCCATGACATCTCAACACACGAGCACAGTGCATACTACTAATCAAATCAATGTAATTTGGACTACAGCTCTGTGAGCCAAGGAGTCCTAAGGAGGGCTGGCAAGATGGCCCAGGGTGTAAAAGCATTTACCATGCAATCCTGACTACCTGCATTTGATCCCTGGAACTACGGTGGAAGGAGAGAGCCAACTCCCCAAAGTTGCCCTCTGACCACACAAACACTGTGGCTTGCATATGCTCCCACTCTCATCCATCACAAACATATACTTTCTAAAAAGTAAGTTAGTAGAAGCATTTCTACCATCATGGAAGATTTTCTAGTCGGTTGATGACCTGGAGCTCAATATTTCTTATAAGTAGCAGGATACCGAACCAAGAATAGGCCAGTAGAACTGAGGTCAAGGTTCAGACTGACTCCTTGGAATGGTCCCTGTGCCCCAAACTAGTGCAACATATCCCCAAGACTAAATGGAACTTAAGGATTTTGGAGGTGCCATTCCACACATACCAAATACAATGCCGGGCCCATCTCTCAGTCCTTACCCACTAAGTCTGGAACAGCAAGCTGGGTTTTCTCTAGAGGGGATGCTTCCTGAACCCCAGTATTCCCCACCACACTGCTTTCAGAGAGGAAGGGCTGAGCTAGCTGCACTTTTGGCTTAAGCAGCTGGGCCCTCAGTGGGCAGAAGAAAGGGCTGCGGTGGATACTGTTCCCACTCTGAGAGGCCACCAGAAACCCCCAGGGAAGAGAAGCAGACTGCCAAATCATACGGCTTCTGGGGAAGAGCAGTGAAACCATGGGAGGACCTACACACAGGAGGCCTGAGGGGGTTAGTGGTGCTCAGAAATAATTGTAGACAGTGAGAGTTGAGCATTTATGTGTGCCGAGTGGAAGAATGGCTAGACTGTATGGTACCTTGGGAGGGCCATGAGGAGACAGACTTAAGGTTGTTGAGGGAAGAACAGAAGTGCAGACATGCAGAAGCCTGCAGTGTAGGGTCCTTTCCCTGGGAAGTTCTTCTGAGTGTGGACAAGCCTTTGCCATGATGTTTGAATGGAAGCCCAGGGCGGAGGAGCAAAGGGGAGGAACCGAAGATCTGTGATGGTCCTTCCAGCACAGGAGTTTCCAGAACTCTGCTTCTGTTGTGGCCACAAGCCTTTTCTCTCCTGTCCTTCACAACCAAGTACTTTCTGACATTTCTTGGCAACCCTCAGCAATCCCTGTGCCCCAGAACCTCCTGAAGAGGTGGGGACATGGGACCTCCCTTTTCTATGTCTTCACACAAAGATTTAAAGCTGTTCTCTAGAACTTTCCATCAGCATGCTGTTATTGTTCATACCTGGAGGCCTTTGTGCTACAAAAGTCAGTAACTTCAGGTAAAATAGGGGAATACAGCAAAGACAGAGCCCAATAGCTCAAACCCAGGTAAATAGCACTGAGATCATAGACCACATGGAAAGACAAGCCAGCAAACAGAAGGCAGATTAGCTCTTGCAGGTCAGCAGGCCCTAAAAGTAGCCCACAGAGGCAAAAGCTATATTCAGACCCATGGTTTAAAACAGTAGGAGCTGGTCTGGGGCTTCCCTACCCAAGAATGAGGCAGAAAAATGGTGCCAAAGAGTATAGCTGCAGGCTATGCTTTTTGTGGAGAGGCCAGGGAATAATGTCTTCTTGAAGCCAGGACCCAGGCCCAGCTCCTCCAGGATCAGGATGGAAGACCCAAGCCATAAATACCAGGCCTGCCGGAGATATGTGGGACACAGGACCTGCACATAACAACTCAGTGGAGGTAAATGCAAGGCCAGAGAGGGACAGAGAAAGAGAGGGAGGAAGGGAGGAAATCGGTGGAATCAGGGAGAGAAATTGCATTCAAAATAAGCTTGCAAACAAAAATTCTAAAACATGAGAAAAACTGCCCCTCAGGAACTTCTTGAAAAGTCAATGAGGAAAGGAATTTACTTCAAATGAAATAAAAACAATAGAGAATTTAGAAAGCAATTTGGAGTAAGTACATTTAGGTAAAGAGGTAAAAGAAAATTAACATAAAAATTTAGGTAACAGAAAGATAAACTAGGATGAGACAGATATTAAAAAAATGAAGAAAACCCAAAACTTCTGGGGGAAGCATAATTAATAAAAATTTAAAATTGAATAAAATAAATTCTACATGGGATGGATATAGTTAAATAGAAAAATGGTCAGTCACAAGGCAGAAGTAAAGCATATCCTCAAACTGCAGCATGTAGCCAGGTACAAGGGGCTTGTGGTGGCAAGCCCCTTTAATCTCAGAACTTGGGAGGTAGAGACAGACAGAGCTCCGTTAGTTGGAGGCCAGCCTTGTCTATGTAGTGAGTCTAGGTCCAGGGCTACATGGTGTAAGATGTACATAGCAATTCAGTATGTAAAGAAAAATAAATTATTAAGAGACCTAAAGAAGAAGATTGGATAATGCAAACATATTTAGTAGATGGTCCATGTTATTAGAAAGAGAAGGAAAGAAGGAAGGAAGGAAGGAGGGAGGGAGGGAGGGAGGGAGGAAGGGGAGGAAGGAAGGAGGGAAGGAGGGAGGGAAGGAAAGAAAAGTAGAGAACAACACTCTGAGGAAGGAGGTGCTAGGTGCTAGGAATTTTCCAATACTAAGGGGAATACATAAGATTGAAGTAGTCACTGAGTATAGACAGGCATCCCTGTGGAAATGCAAACCATTGGGCAACAGGGATCAGAAAAATGTCTTGGACCTGCTTCCAACAAAACTCAGGAAAAGATTATTCAAGTTAGTTTGTGCCCAGAAGCTAGAATCTCTGATTAGTTTTATTTTTTAAATATTTTAAATTTTATTTTGTATGTGCATGGGAGAGGTGCCTATGCATGCCTTCATGTGGTCAGAGGACAATTTGTGGGAGTCACCTTCTACCCTGTGGGTCCTGGGGATTGAACTCAGGTCATCAGGCTTGGCAGCAGGTGCCTTTAGCCTCTGAACCTTTTCATGGGCCCTAGAACTTTTTTTTTCATTTGTTCTTAGGTGAGGAGTAAGATCAGACCCAACACCAGGAAGGAACAGAGCCAACCAGCTACTGTCACCTGGGCTGGGGTGGCTGTCCAGGTGCACAGGGGGATACATGTCCTGATCCGGGACATACCCAGCAGGCCAGTAGGCTCTGCCTGTACACCCAGTTCTGCCTGCTCTTTGCAGAAATTCCCGAATCCCTGGCAGCTCTTAGTTCTATTTGCCATGAACATGGACTGCAGAACTTTCAGTTGTGGAATAAATCCCAAGTTCCACAAGAAACAAGTCTTGTGGAAAGCATCTGATTTCTTTTCTTGCCAGTTGCTGCTTTTCTTAACTTTGTAACTTTTAGTTTTTCCCACAGTTTATCACTCTGGAAAGAATGTGGAAATGGGGCTTTTACATGTTTGAGAACGAGAACAAACTCCTGTTGGAAAAAATGAAATCTCCAACCTGGAGCCCCAAGTGCGAGTCAAACTTTCCGCAGTATCAGAGCCTCTGCTTGCAACCTGAGAAGCAAAATTAAGTTGTAATATTCCGGAAAATAGCTAGGGCCATTCAGAATTCTACTTCTGGCTTCTTGGCTGGATCACAAACCAATGTAGAGGCAAAATTTAATTACCTGTCAGGAACTAAATAAAAAGTCTGCTTCATCTAATACTCCCAGTGTGCAGGACAGCTACAAAAACAAGTCTGACACTCAATTGGCTGTTTACAGAGGCCTAAAGAGGCACCAAGACACATGAGCGGGTGCTGGAAGTTTTCACCGTTGTTTAAATGCATTTGCCAACCGCTCTGTCTTCCTGACCTCCACTCATAGCCACTGCCTACCCACAAGAGACCTTGCATTTATGTCTTTAAAATATCCCATAATCTTCCTTTTCAGAGGTAAACAATGGCCTCTAAGGTGAGGCCTAGGGCACTAGGTTATATATACAAGAGAACACCCATCTCTCCAGAGCAGGTTCTGCTCTGTGAGGGCTGATGTCTAGGTTCGCACCCCCCAGGCTGCTCTTACTCTCAGCAGTACCAGCCAGTCACGGTAGAAAGAATATCTTGGCTCCCATTTGGGAAGTAACGCTGAAGTCACATCCATCACTTTAGACTTCATTTTCCCCTAATGCCACCTGGAGAAACCTGCTCTGCCTACTCACAGGGCAGTGGTGAGTCTGAGTGTGAGTCAACGAATGTAAATACAAAACGTCCCCAACAGGCTCATGTGTTGAATGCTTGGTCTCCTGCTAGTGACATTGTTTTGAGAGATTGTGAAACCTTAGGAGGTGTGCCCAGTCTGGAGGAAGTAGATCCCAGGCAGTGTACATTTGAAGGTTGTACCTTGTCCTTTGTCTGTGCTTCCTGACCTTGTGAGGTAAAGAATGATGGTGCTCTACCCAAGCACACGGTCTTGTACTCCCATAGTCTGAATGAACCCTGTGAAACTGTGAGCTAAGGTAAAGCCTCCCACCGGTAAGCCATAGTCTAGAAGTTTGTTCGCAACCAGAAAAGTCTCCTCAGACAGGCATGAAAGAGCTGGGTCGCGTAGGGAGGTGCTCCTGTGTTCATCAGTGTTACTTTTATAGTCCGGTGTTGAGGGTCAGAGGTCAGGAAAGCAATGGCCATTTTGGGAAGGTGGTTCCCCACTGGAGAACAGAGACACCCATGTGGACTGCAGGGTGGAGCTGGCAGCAGCTCCGCCAAGAGTCTTCACAGTGCCCTGCCTCCACTAGAGTTTTGCAGAAAGTAGAATGGCCCAAAGGAGAGCTCAGCACAGCCCCTCAGCTTCAGTACACCCAGAGGAGTTTCAAAAGCAGCAGTTGGTTAGAGATAAAAATCAGATTTAAGACTAGGGGAAATACGGCTTTTAAAAGTAGGGTGTCCAGCCTGAAGTCAGCAGAGGTGCCTCTCGGAGCCAGGGGTGTACTGATGTGCCACCTGGATGAACCCCTTAACTTCTCCGGGCCTGAGTTTACTTGTAAACCAGACTCTGAAAACCATCATGTGAATGCTTGAATCATCATAGTTTCAACTTTCTACCCAAAAACCTGAAGGACGTTCCACCCTCATTAGTCTCTCAACACTGGCTCCCTGGCCCAAGTGAGCACATCCATCAACTTAAAGACACCAGGAGCTCAGCAGGAATGTTGGCCAATTAAAGAAGGTTCCCCATCCTCCCCCAGCCCCGTGCCTGGGCTCTGTCACCCCAGCGGGGCTCCCAGGATCAGAAGGCCCTAGTACCCCCTCCCCAGCTTGCTAACAGTCCATGCAGGTGACTAAAGCTGGGACTGCTCTACCTCCATGCTGTTCATGCTTCGTGGTCGGGGCTCTACCCACGTCTCCACGCCCCAGCTTCGTGGTTTTTCCTCTAACCACCAAAGACGTATCCTACTCTCAGTGCAGAAGACCCAGG
The DNA here is from genome assembly GCF_907164565.1 of Psammomys obesus. NCBI lineage: Eukaryota > Metazoa > Chordata > Mammalia > Rodentia > Muridae > Psammomys > Psammomys obesus. Next base: position 49,265,885 of record NW_026585644.1, read on the forward strand.
TGGCCTGAGCATAGCTGGCCCTGAGCTGAGAAAGGGTTGAATGACTATACAGAGCTTCTGCCTGCTCGCTCCGAGAGCAGAGCAGAGGAAGATGCTTCCCACATGTCTTTAAGGATCCGATGATCAAGGAGATACTGAATTTCTAAATTGCTCTCCTTGGTGCTTTTTCCTAAACAGCGCTAATAAAATTTTAAACCCACGTGGCAGCCCACTGCTCATCAGCCCTCCGATGCCCTCCGGATGCACCAGTCTGTGTGTGTTATAAATAAAGACTAAAATATGCAGCTCACGCCACACAGGCTCCTTGGGGCCCACGGGAAGGGAGCCAGCCTCCTACCTGATGCCTGCTGCCCCCAGTTGGGGGAAAGCTGTCCCGACAGAGTCCTTGCCTGAAGGAAGCTCCCTTGGACGTTAACAAACCACTACAAGGACCTGCGATCCATCCCTGGAAGCCTGGTTTAATTATTTAGAAGGAAGAGAGCGTTTGCTTCCCCCAAGCTCTGCAGGCCCCCAGAGCCCATGAAATCATTGTTCAATGCTTATTAGCCCTGAAGGCCCCCCAGGCACAGTGTTGCAGAGACCTCATTTCAATATTTACCACTTAGATCACTTAAGGGCTGTCAGCTTTAATAACATTTTATCAATTGGATACTTATATTATTCACAGCTTCATAAAAATAACAAGACCTGCCTTGGCATTTCAATCATACCCGCACTAATTTGGGTGACTGCTCAGGGATTTCATTTTTATTAACATTTAGATCCGAAGTGGCTGGTTCCCTTCCGAGATGCAGCGTCTGGGGCGGGCAGGCTGCGAGGAGCTTCCACCGAGCCCTTGCAGGACTCGGGGCTAGTGCTCAGTGCTTAGGATGGCTTGGGGGCTGGTGGTGGAAAACTCCCTGCCCGAACCCTTGAGGATCTGGTCCCAGCTTCTCTCCTTCCCATTCTCTCTGGAGCATCTGCCGCAGGATGCAGTCCAGAGATCTGGCTTACCGTAAGCCCTCCCATGCTCACTGAGAGCCTGTAGCCAGCCAGATGCCCAGCGTGGGTCTGTGTAGTCGTGATGGGCCCCGGAACTCTTAGTTAACCCTAGTTGACTAAGATTTCATCATCTTCCTCGAGCCCCACAGCTCTGGCCTCCGCGAAGCCTCCCTTCTTCCTGCCATGACTCGAACCGTCCCAGACTTCGGCATTTTGCTTTCAGAAAAAACTGGCAACCTGATTTCTGACTCAAAGGTATTTGCTGTTGCTGGTAACTGTAGGACGGTTTCATCACTTTTGAGCCTTGAACACCTTGAACAGCTTCAGAGCTGTCGGAGGACACAGCACTTCTAGCTACAGCGGCTGCTCCAGCTCCAGCAGCTCTCAGCGCCACTAACCACCACTGTCCCAGACCTAGGATCCCCCTTTACTCTCCACCGTGTTTTTCAGCTCTGCTGAAACAGCCGCATCTCCAGGCTTGTGCTCCCCTGTGCCCCTCAAATCCACCTACCTCACCAAGACCACGGTGCTACAACCTGACTTAAAGTCCCATGTGTGTGAGTTGCTCTCAGAACCAGCTCTGGGTTTTCCATAGGAACAAGCCCAATCTTCACAATCAGGACTTCCGGAAGTCAGTTTCTCCCAGCTGCCACCAGTGACCGGTTGCCGCATCCCGACAGCCCCACAGAGCAGCCAGTGCCCTGCGGAGAAGGGGCCAGCTTGAGCACCTGGCCGCTCTCTTACCAGAGTCCTCTGACCACAGACACACCCAGACTCAGTTCACCTCCGTAAGAGGTCCTGTCGGTAAATGTCTGTTGCTCTGACTTCTGTTTTAGAGATGTCAGTGCCTCCCACACTAGGGCTGTGTATGTCCGCGGTGGGTGGTGCCCCGGGACAGACTTATCCCCATGCCACCCAGGTCGCCTGTCCTTCCAAAGGTTACACATGGCCGGAGTAGTCACAGGACAGGCCCTCCCACCCACAGACTGCGCCTTTTGTTACCGACAGAGGTGTTGATCCCTCCCCAGTCAACAGCTTAATTAAGTCCTTGGAGATGAAAGAGACATTTTGACTTTGGAAGCTGATATTTATAGACAAGCCTCTCCCCAGCCCCCGAACCGGAGGTGTTAACAACTTGAGGGCTAAATCAAATAAAAATTATAAAACTCATTTCTTCACTTTACAAAAATTAGCAGCAAACACAGACCTCTCCAGATTCCGAGCTACCCCAGGAAGTGATGCCCCAGCGTCCAGCACAGGTCTAGGCATACAGTGGCTACTTGGGAAGCATTTCCTGAAGTTTTTCAAATTACATTTTATTTCTTTATTTATTATATGGAAAGGGAGGCATTCATGTTGTTGTGTATGTGAGCTCAGAAGACAGCCGCGGGAACTGGTTCTCTCCTTCCACCATGTAAGTTCTGGGAATTAAATTCAGGTCATCAGACTTGGTGACAGTCACCCTTCCCTGCTTAGCCACCCTGCCAGCCCATTTGTTGAATTTTACATGGTTTGTTTCTCTGGCAGAGGTCACTGTGGCATAGCGGTTAAGAGCCTGGCTTGTAGTCACCTTGTCACTCAGCTTCTTGGCCCTGGGAAGGCTGCTTGACATCTTTAAGCATCGTCTTCCACAGCTGTCCAATGGGACAACAGTTCTATCCGCCTAACCCTCCCCATGTCTTAGCACTGTGCTTGGGACACAGAAATATACTCAACATTGGCTATGTTGAACAAAAGTGGTGCTAACAAATAAACTCAAGCCTTCTGTTTCTACGGAGGCCTTTTGGTCACGTTGAGGATATTGCCTAGACAGCTCAGTTCTATTAAAATTAAATAATCAAGGCCCTGGGTTTGAGCCCCAGAACGGCACACAAAAAGAATATAGCAGTTTTGAATCGGGTGCAGCAGCACACACCAACAATCTTGTGCTCAGGAGGCTGACTGAAAGATCAGGGTTGTTCAAGGCCATATGAAATCTGAAAAACAGTGTCAGCATGGCTGTTGAGAGACTAGAAGCTGAAGGTACAGCTGGAGAGTGTGCTCAGTGGCATAGCTACTGAGGAAAAGGCTAATAATTCTTCATAAAGGTAAATGCAGAACCCGGCTTGGTTCTGGGAGAACAAGGCAGGAGGACTGTGAGGTCAAGATCAGTCTGGTTGTATAGCAAGTCCCTGTCTCAAAGAGAAAACTGTTAACCATCTCAGTGTGCCACATCCAGCAATCCCTCTATGTGTGTCTTGGCCTGTTCTGATGGATGACCACACGCTGTAGTTTGGGCTTCCGTTTATGTGAAATGCGAAGAGACAAATCCGTAGAGAAAGAAAATGGAGTCATGGTTGAAATTTCTTTCCCTACAGTTTTGGATCACACCAATGGGCACAAGTTTCTTTTTTTTTTTTTTTTTTTTTATCTTTCTTCTTTTGAGACAGGTCTAAGATCAGCCTAGATTATGTGGCTTCAGATGACCTTGAACTTCAGATGCTCTCCCTTTCATCACTGGTGCTGAAACTTCAGGCATGTGCTACCATGTCCAATTTATGTGGTGCTGGGGATTGAACGCAGGCTTCGTGCATGCTTAGGGAAGCACTCTGTCAGCTGAGCTACACACCCAGACATAGAACACCCTCTTGGCATGACAGAACTATCCTGGAATTAGTGCTGAGTTTCAAAGCCGCTGAAATACATAAAGCAGTGAGTTTTGTACTATGTGAAGTAGATCTCAATTTCCAAAAGGATATATGGTCCTCTCAGGGACCCACTCCCAGCCTTCACTCCTGCTATACCCTCGTGAGCATGCTTGGCAAAACCCCCCTTCACCCTTCTGTCTTACGCAGTACAAAACTTCTGATACTTTACAATTTGCAAATCGCCTTCTCATTTGATCCTTGAAACAGGCAGGAAGGCATCTTTTCTGCAGAGGTAGAAACAAATTTAGAATTATGAAACACCACAGCCAGGACCCCTGGGCTAAGTGGACAAGGCGGATACTCTGGCCACCAAACCCCAGCGTCTTTTATTCTCCCTCTAATCACATACATTCTGACCAGTGGAGCCTCAAGTCATCACAGCCTGGAGCCAGCTCCAGAGTTCCAACTTGCCTCTGGTTTCAGCCCTTCCCATCATCCACATCCACAGCTCTCCTGACTCTGAGGGCCTCCAGAGCTGTGTCCCGTAGGTCAGAGACAGAGACAGACACAGACACAGATGCTGAGAAATGAACGCCCTGCTGAGAAGTTCACCTGCTACTGACATTGACGTTAACCGTGGCAAACACTTGGGGACAGGAAGCCCCTGTTTGTTTATATCTGTCTCCTGCTTTTGACCTGTACATCTACTAGACTTAGAAAATGACTTCTCATGATGGTCTGTAGCTTTTACACAGAAAGGTGAGTGAACAAGATGCTAGGGGAACCCTGCCTGCTGGGTCAGGGGAAAATGAAGGCCAGATGTAAAGAGGCTAAGGGGTGAAGAGAGCCCTCTGTTCTGGGTGTTGGAATGTAGGATGAGAGAAAAGTAAGAAGGAGGAAGCCAAGGAGAACATGTGTGAAGGAGCCATGAGAGTATAGGGGCAGAGATGAAGCAGGGGCAGGAGAATGACCAGGTCACAGGCAGCAGGGTAAGGAGGAAGGGCCACTGTGTGGGCAGTGGCAAGTCCCCCAGACTTCCTGAGTAGAGGTCTGGTAGAAGAAGCTCAAAGGTACAACCAAGACACTTGCTCATGGGCCCAAGTGCAGTTAGCATGAGCAACCAGGAGGCATGGAGGTCACCGTATGAGGAATGGAGCAAGCGGAATGCATTCAGAAGTTCACCTAAAACTTCTAACTGGAAGATGAGAACGCTAGCATTTCTGGTTCCAATGGGACATCCTCAGCAAACTGTTGGCTTGCCTCTGTCTAAACCTCTGCAGAACAATGTTGTGTCCATCAGCTGGCAAAGGCCTGTCTTTAAAGGCTTTTAGGAACCATATCCTTAGATAAATTAAACCTTCCACTCATTGGCTCGTTCCACTCTGAGGGCTGTTCAGAAATGCTCTTGCTCATTCTCCTTCATGGCAGTTGCCATTTCGCCTTCTATTGTGAGCCCAGCTCCTTCTCAGTGAGTCCTCTTAGCTCTTACAGGACACAGATCTTGATACACTGAACTAGCCTACTCACTTGGTGTGTGTGTGTTGCTGTGTATACCACTAACCGACAGCCCCAGCCCAGCTTGGCCCCTTACAACTCATCTTATAACGTACTTTAAACATTTATGTGTATGTGTATGTGTATGTGTATGTGTATGTGTATGTGTATGTGTATGTGTATGTGTGAGAAAGAGGAAATGACAGAGAGGAGACAGACACACACACATACACAGAGACACACACACACACAGAGAGAGAGAGAGAGAGAGAGAACATGCATGTGGTGGTCAGAGGACAGCTTGTAGCAGTCAGTTTCTCCTTCCATCACGAGAGGTCCAGGAATTGAATTCACATTGCTTGGCACCAAGCATCCTTTCCTGCTAAGCCATATATGTGGCCTTTATAAGGTGTTTTCTAGAGAGAAAAAGTTCATGTTTGCATTTCCTCTGAGGTACTTATTAATGTCCCTTCCTCTGGTTAGCACCAGAGTAAAGGCACAGTTTTATGTCTTCCTCACCTTGCAGGTTATCCGTCTCTGTGCTTGGTCATGAGGACAAGAGAACAGGGGCAGAACCTGGAAGTAGATGCATCAGCTGTGACACAGAAGCTTCTAGGAGGAAACCAGGTGCAATGACAGGTTGTGATGTCTACCTCTAACAAGCCTGGGAATGAGCAGTAGTTATCAAGGAGGTAGTTCAACAACAAAGTTGTAGGAGGATCTATGGTTCAAACTAAACACTCTTGGCCAAACAGCCCTGAGCATCAGTGGAGCCATTTTCAGGCATGGGCTCTGAGAGGTGATTGGATCATGAAAGCTCTCATCTGATGAATGATTCATCCATCCATTGATCTGCAGCAATGCCAATGCTAAGAAGGGAAAACTGGGCAATTGAGCACGTGCTCTTAAAGAGTACAGGTTGTTCCTGCTCTCTTCCTCATCTCTCTTCCTGCTTTCTGAGGAAAGCAGCTTTCCTTGTAACCAGGACTGAGACTTCTAAAACTATGAGTCAAACTAAACCTCTTCTTAAGCTGATCGGTCTGTGACAGCAACAGAGAGCCAGCACAAGACTCTCCAGAGATAGACCAGGCATCCAAAACACAACCACCCCAAGACCAGCAGACAGTGGCATCAGGGAGACTCTGCAGCAAGTAACCAACAAGCCTTAGGGCCAGGGGCTTTGTTTGAAGATTGGCATTCTGTGAAAGCATCAAAACAGGCCCAAAGGCACCTGCATTTGGATAAGGAACTTGGTCTTGGGCAGGATGTATGTCATTGTGAGTGTTGGTATAGAGTCCTGGGGCACAGGTTCTTTGGGGAGCTCACCACCTTCCAGTGATCCTTGCAAACCTTTGGCTCCAGGAGAGCCGGTCCCTCCTGTAATTGCTGCACTCCGCACTCTGTTCTTCCATTCTCTGCTTCCCTTTTTCTAGGTCTCCACCCCACCATCTGTGATGGGAAATCCTCTTCACTACCTCAACATCTTCCTTTGCCTTGGTCCAGCTGATGGGTGCTGCTGATACTGTATCCATCTAGTTTTGAGATGCCAAGTTGCTGAGAACATTTCTAGAAAGGAGTTTCATGGTTGCTTACCAATGTCCCTCCAGGCGTGGGAGGATGGGCAACTGCTGTGACTGCTCAGTATTTTCAAACCAGCCGCCGAGGCTGGTATCAGAAGGGAAAGAGTATCACATGGTACTTGAAGCTGTTGAATTCAACGTTGGAGCAGAGCTGCCTCAGTCCCTCCTTCTGAAGCACAGAATGAGGGCAGACTGCAACGTACCAGGGAGGCATTGCCAAAGGCAGGAAAACACACTCTCCACGCTAGTGCAAGGCTCTGGTTGTTTACAATTCCTCCAAGCTGCACTGGTCCTTGGCTTTGTTTAGTTTAGAAGGGAGATTCAAGAATTTGTTCCATGGAAGGGATTTTTTTTTCAGTGTCAAAAGGAGGATGCCACCTGTCTCAAGTCCCCTCCCCCAAACCTAACAAATACATAGAGGAGCAGGAAAAGGTGACAAAGGAGTGGATGTAGTTAGGAGAGAGGCTGACCTTATACTAAGCAACTGGAAAAAGTATGTGAAATTTCACCACATATTTAGAGAACTCCTATCGAGACTTGGACATAATCCTGCATATGAAATCTTGTAATAGAAACTGGCTGGGAAAGCTATGTGTGTTCTTATTGTAAAAATACCACACCCTTAACGAAGCACTGGAAAGTCCAAGGAGGCCACCCTGATGGACCACAGCCAAAAGGAGGGCAGAATATCTGGAAAGGATTGGAGCCTATCAAGGCATTTGAGCAGGATTTTATGCAAATATAATCAGCTCCAAAATCAAATCACAATTATTTACTCCAATATCTCTGGCCCTCAGTAATGCCAGCATGTTTCCCTCGCCAGCCCCTTGCCCTGTCAAGTAGAGGATAAAATAGGATTGTTTACTTTTATTATTACACATCCTGTTACAAACCCCACTGTTGCTAAGTATGTACAGAACCTTTAACTAAAGAAACTAATTGCAAGCCACTTTCAATATCTCTTGTTTTTTAATTTAATGCCCTCGGAGAGACATAATTGGGCTGGAGGGAAGAATTTTCACTGAAGTCATGAATTTGCTATATAAATACAAACAAGAAAGAAAGCTAATACAGTAAGGGAATATGGGATTAATTTTGAAATTGTCTGATTAGTGGATTCCTGCCCATCAATAATTGCCTTATATTTTCCCAAGGCCCTCTCTTTATTGGAGTTTGGCACCGCATCTGCCCACAGTCTGTCAATCAGCCTGCGCAGCTGGGAGGGTCTGGAGACGCCACAATTGGAAGCCTGCTGGGGCGCCTTGTTAGACAAAGCAATATATCCCAGACGTGAAAACACCCCCATCTCAGCTCGGCTGCTAACGTCTTTACGCTCAGTCCTCCTACACTGGAGTCTGGCCTCCGTGGGACAGGGTCTGATTTATTTATTTATTTTTAGGGAAAGAAAATAAAAAGTCACAGTTGCCGGCTTACATGTATTTTATGGGCCTGGGCTCTGGTGGAGTCTGAGGTCAGAAACACTTCCTTCTCCCAGCAGCCAGGTTGATCAGGACTGTCATTAAGATGAGCTGGATAGCAGCTGGAATTCCTAAAGTCACATCAGCTCTGTGGGGGATGGTTAAATGTGCTTCCTGCGTGTAAGACTGAAAGATGATCAGAAGGACAGGAGCAAGTATGCAGATGGCGGGTTTTTAAGTTAACTAATGCTGAAAATCTGGATGTTTTTCCAGCCTCCAAAACATTTCCTGACTCTCAGCTCCCCAGGCCTGGAGCTCCAATCATTAAAGACTCTTGATCAGAGAAGGGAGAGACAAGTTTGTTGGCTGACGGCACCATAAACATCTCCTCAGACCACACTTGCTATCACACATACACACAGAGTTGCAGCCTGGCTAATGCTATGTTTATACCATGTTCATTTCCAGAAATATTTATGTCTCTCTATCTTGCCAGCAATCAGTCAAAATATACAAAATGATCCGCATTCGGGGATGCTTCCTCTGGAAGACAAAACAAAATAAGACAAAGATGGCTCGGATTGTGCTTGTTTCTGTTTTGTTTTCTCATTATCTACCGTTGCCTTTCCTGTTGGGTAAACTGAACATTTGTTTTCAGCAGGGAGTTCATGCTTGCTAAGTGGAAAACATGTTGACCTGGCAGGGTCCCTGGGCAACAAGGTGGGGTGATTAGCTACCCAAAGGCAATGTCCTCTCGAAGTCTAAGTTCGTACTCTTCCCAGTGGCCAGGACTAGCTTTGGGTAGCATTCTTCATCCTGCAGTGTGGACATCTGTGGTGGTCTCAGCCTACTGGGTACAGGGTCAAGTTCTGGATCTACTGCAGCTCTGGCTGCTTGCTTTGGAGGAACTGATGGCTTCCAACTGAATTCTCTCCACTGTTTCCAACATCAACCCTTGTCATCTCCTCCTCCCCCAGTCCTGCATCATTTGTGGTTGGTAGAGATCACTGCCCACATGGATTGTTCATTTCACATGTATGGAGAATCTCCTAGTGCTATATACCATGCCTGCACAGATCCACATGAGAATATATGCACCTATGCCACTGGCTCTTATGTCCCTGCATTCTGCCTGGTACCTGAGAGATGCTCAAGGAACACCTTCTTTAGGTCAGGTCATAGGAGCTTACAGCAGTCACCTTCCCCTGAGGTAACGGACTCATGGCTCCATCTTTCCAACCTCTAATTTTTCCAATCTACTATCCCTCCAAGATCCTTTGGGCACTGGACCAGTTTCCATTCCTACTTGAAGGAAAACGGTTTCTTTTCTTTATAGGGACTTCCTTCAGGCCCTAATTAGTTTCCAGGACTCTACAGTGCACTCTTCCCCAGATGTGCTCACCCTTCCTCTAAGCTGGTCTCATCACTCCTGGAAAGGCAAGGTTACCCCTTTGATCTTTCTCTTCTCTTCCCTCTATTGCTTCTCTTCTTCCTTCACCAGTGACAGTCTGCCTGTCTGCAGAGCCCAGCTATAATCTGATGGTTTCCAACTGTATTCCCTCCACTGTTGTCAACACCAGCACTCTCATCTCCTTCTCCCAAGTCTTGTATAATTGCATACATCGTATCTGTATAAATATCACTGCCCACATGGGTTTTTCCTTTCACAGGTATTGAGAAATGCATGTGTACCATGCTTGCACAGATCCACATGAGAAATACACACTTATGTCAGTGGCTTTTATGCCCCTAGTACCTGCATTCTGCTTGCTACCTGAGACATACTCAAGGAACCCTTTCTTTGGGTTGTTTTGTTTTGTTTTTGAGAAATGGGCTTGCTATAGAGCCTTACTTACTTGCTAAGTAGGCCAAGCAAGCTGGCCTTGGATTTGTGGTGATCCTTCAATCTCTATCTTCCAAATGCTGGAACTATAGGCTTCTGTCACCAGGCCTACCCAAGGAACACCTGTTGAATGAGTAAATTAGTGTGCAAATAGATAAGTGAATAAGTTAGAAGGAAACACAATATTGTTCTCATTATCACAGACACAATAACTTTTGTGGGGTAATCAAAAAAACCTTTGTGTGTGTGTCGGGGGGGGAGAGTGGTTTGCTGAAAGAAAAAGCACACAGACTGATATCCTCAGTCATAAAGAGAACTTCTGGCTCCCATGACAGGGCAAAACTCCTGACTAGCAGAACTAGAAGGCTGTGCTATGGGGGGGGGGGGAGTGCTGGACCTGCCTTCCTGGTCTCTTCCTGCAAGTCTTCTGGTGGTTTGTATGAGAATGGCCCCCATAGGCTCATATATTTGAATGCTTAGTCACCAGGGAGTGGAACTATTTGGGAAAGATTAGAAGGATTGGGAGGTGTGGCCTTCTTGGAGATGTCACTAGAGATGGGCTTTGTGTGAGTGGTTAAAAAAAAAGGCAAAAGCTTTGAGTGTGTTCTTTCTTGTCGATCAGTCTTGTCCACAAAGACAGGCCACTTTGGGAAAGAAAGGTACAATTGGGAAGGCAAAAGGAGGACTTCAAAGTCCTCCTTTGTACAGGTACAGGAGGAAGGCAAAGGTACAGTTGGGAAGGCAAAAGGACACTTCAAAATGGGAGTTTAGATGTGTTTGCTCTTGTCAGTCTTATTATTGACTCAGGTTGGACACAAATACCACAAGTAAACATTATGCAAGGAGGAAATAACTGCAATCAGGGGTACCAGACAGGAAGACTGAGGGACCTGAAAATAGGTCGCATCTCTGTTCCTACAGATCCCATTGCATTGAGGTCCCATTTTCCAGCAGCAGCCTAAAGAAGGTGGTGTGAGTTCACTTATATTGCAAACACGTGCTGTGGCTTGTCGTAAAACAAATGGTATCACCTTTGATTCTCCGTAATTATCACTCCAAAATGAGAGCAAGGAGAGAGAAAGCTCTGAGGTAAAGCTGCTCCCTAACCAGAAGGCCCAAACCGTGCGTGTGACTGATGATGTGATAAGAGGGTGTGGACCATAAGAAGAAAGCGCGACATCTATTCCAAGGTAACCAGTTGCATATAAAGAGCTGGGAGCAGTCTGCATATTAGAAACAGTTTCCACTCATTCATGTGGAACAGAACAATCTGCAGCATGAAAGGAGGGTAGTAACATTTGGCAGGCTCACTGTGAGCCGGTGAGAAGGCATAAGAGGAGAGAATTCCTGAAAGAGATCCTAACTTAATCAATCACTCGAAGCAGGAGGCTGAAGTAGATCAAAAGGGCTGTATTGGCTCAGGCATGCACACACCGTATCAATCTCTGGCCCAAGCGTGGAGGCTCCAGGCATTGCCTCACAAGCATGCCCAGAGCAGCCTGATTTTATTTGTAAACGAATGGGGAAGGCTTGAAACACAATCCCAGGCCAGGCCCATGGGCAGGGGCCACGTGAAGGAGGAGTCAGGACCAAGTGGAAATTCCCTTGGATTTATCGTCCCACTGATTCCATTCCTGTGGTGCACATTCTAAATCCATCTCCAAACTGACAAATTAGTGGGGCTCCATCTGAGTCTTAGATTTTAGGAGGTGGAAAAGGGCCTGAGGCAAAAAAGAAAGAAAGGAAGGAAGAAAGAAAGAAAGAAAGGAAGAAAGAAAGAAAGAAAGAAAGAAAGAAAGAAAGAAAGAAAGAAAGAAAGAAAGAAAGAAAGAAAGAAAGAAAAAGAAAGGTCATAGCTAGCCTGTGCCAATGACAGAAGACTAGCCTCATTGGTTTATATCTATATGAACTCGACTCTCAGGGACAGAGACCTTAATTGTCTCCTAGATGAGCATTCAAGGGTCTGGCCCAACAGCCAGCCTTGGCCAACTCCCTGAAGTAAGCAGTGCCAGCCACAGCTTTTTAACTTACATGGGAGGAATTAATTTTCTCTCTTGCTTATCTTACGTTTCTGTTTGTATTATATACTTTTAAGCTTTGTACTCTCCCTTGGAAATATTTTCATAGGAACTGTGCATGCTTTGAGGTGACAATCAATGTCTTCTTGAATTCACTTCTCTCCTCTGAATTTGTAATGACACAGTAGTAATAACCTGGGGAAAACTGAGAAAAGAGCCATCCAGGTGGCCCTGAGGTTTGGGTGAGAATGAACCTTGCACCACAGTTGAGAATGTATTTAACATCCCCTCATTCCTAAGTAGCACACTGATATTGATTCTGCCTTTTTAAAATTTTCTTCTCTCTTCCCTTTGCTGCCTGGAGTAATCTTGCTGTGCAAGACTCAGGCTCAGACCAGCAGTGTGACTTTTAAGACTCTGAAGTGTGATGTCAAATATTCAACAGACCTCATTGCAGCTCTCCTCTCACTCTACTCTGCTGGGCGTCTGAGGGTGTTTTTAGGATCTGGCTAAAGCAAAATTAAGTTGGGGTTTGGTGGGATGCATTTGCGTAATTCACCATCTCCTCTACAGAGAACTAAGTTCTGACTAGCTGCCCTCATGAAAAAAACAAAACAAAAAGCTAAACTCTTAATTTCACTAAAATTATGTCAAACAAATCAAATAGTTCCAGGGTACTGGGAAAAGATGGATAATGCTAAGAGACATATAACCAAAGGCAGTCTACCTCAACTGTCCAAGATAATTTCAATTATTTTGACATCTACTCTAACATTCTCTTGACCTTTATCTCCATGCTTTCAAACAAAATTCTAATGCTTCACTTTTTAAGTAAAAAAGAAGGCCAAACTTGTGGCTATATAACTCCCCTTACACAAGTAATCTAGTTTCTGTATAGGAAAAGATCTCAGTTTGGTTTTGAATATTATAAAATTTAAAAATGAAGGTAAGTATTGTTATATAACTATAAGTTTGTTGGTCTGTGAATGTTAGATACTGTCTACTTATTTCAGCCTGCCTACTTCTCTCCCATTTTCTTTCTGTGGTTATACTGGGTTGTTTTGTTGTTGTTGTTAAATCAATGAACTTATATTTTATATGACAGGACTAATATTTTTGTAAACACTAAGCAGATGCATCATAACTTCCTCTTGTATAATTACTTCCAACTGGAAAGCTGATATATTTTCACCAAGAAGTTAAGTGCAAGAGTGTTGATAGCAAAGTCATAGCACCCTTTTACTAAAACTCACCTCTGACTGTCAGTAGCAGAGTGGGTAAATTGTGATACACAATTAAGCACTCTGTATGTCTGAGAATCCATGAACTACCATTGTGTGCAACGACACAAACTGATCTGAAAAACATAGCAAAAGAGATAAGACACAGCAGAAGCATATGAATCTTACATGGACACAGTCAATGTGTTTACTTGGAAGTTAGTAAATATTCTAAAGGAAGCTCAACGACTATAAAGAAGCCCAAGGAAGGCCTCTGGGTGCTAGAAAGACCCTATTTCTGGGCAGCTTCTTTTTTACATAAGTATATTTATATGTTTTACCCTGTGAAATTTAAAGATATGAACATGTGCAATTTCTATTTTTCTATGTATATTTTACTTCCATAAAAAATGTAAATATCATTATAGAAAGATGTTTACATCTCTGTTATTAAGTGATACCATTTGACCTCTCTGCTTTTAAAGATTTTCATTTTATTTAAAACACATCTTTATCCCTTTTCCTAACCTCTGCTGTTTCATTCCATTTTCAGAGTATATTTACATTCTCTTCTGTAACCAAAAAATCCAAGTTTGTTTTGATTTATTTCTACAGTTAAGTAGATCATCTTGCTGAAGTCCCCCAGTTTTCTCTTAGGGGATTAAAATGTGTCTCTTATTTACCAATACGGTTCAGGGACACAGTCATCCTCAAGTGCGTCTGGCATGTTCGAAACAATGTGTGGGTTGGTTTTTATTTTTATTTTATTTTAGGGTCAAAGCTTGACCAGCAATAGAAGTCTCAGGTCATACTTTATTAAGAAGGGATATTCTATCATCTTTTTACCATGGTAAAGTGGGTCTGATAAGCCCTATAAGTTACCTTTCCATCAGAAATCATTCTTGTTTACCTGCCTTCCCAAAGAATTCTTTGAAGTTCAGCAGTTTTAGGAGTACATCCCTCCCAAGTGACCGTTCTGGCTCAGGATTTCCTAGTGCCTTTTCCTCATAAAGTTTTATACTTTTAGGAAATTTTTCTTGAGTTCTATCTTTAAATATTTGTTCTGTCCATTACTCCTGATGCCTTCTTTGAACATTCTACTTAGTTTGCCTCTCTTGACTGTCACTTTTCCCTCAAGGCTTTGCTACTTGGCAACTTGTTCTGGTTTCCTTTTGCTCTAGCCTCTCACTTTTAGCTCTGTTAGTAGTCTCAACTGAGTATGCACACACTCGGGCATAGGCTCTCTAAGGATGTGAAAGTATGGGTAGTTTTAAGAGCAAAGATATCTATGCTCTCAATTTTCATTTGTGTTCTTTCAAAAAAATTGATCTGTGAGGACACACATCTGAGGTTGAAATGTTCTGTTTCTGATTGTTCACTTTTCTGCCCTTCACCAACCCTGTATCTGACAGAAGGCTAATATCCAGAATATATAAAGAACTCAAGAAGTTAAACACCTACAAATCAAGTAATCCAGTTAAAAATGGGGTACAGAGCTAGACAGAGAATTCTCAGTAGAGGAATATCCAATGGCAGAGAAACACTTAAAGAAATGCTCAAAAAAAAAAAAAAAAAAAAAAAAAAAAAAAAGAAATGCTCAACATCCATAGTCATCAGGGAAATGTAAATCAAAACAACCCTGAGATTTCACCTTACACTCATCAGAATGGCTAAGATCAAAAACTCAAGTGACAGCACATGCTGGAGAGGGTGTGGAGAAAGGGGAACCCTACTCCATTGCTGGTGGGAATGCAAACTTGTACAACCACTTTGGAAATCAACCTGGCACTTTCTCAGACAATTAGGAATGGTGCTACCTCAAGTCCAAATATACCACTCCTAGGCATATATCCAAAATATGCTCAAGTATACATCAAGGACATTTGCTCAAGCATGTTCGTAGCAGCTTTATTTATAATAGCCAGAATCTAGAAACAACTCAGATGTCCCACAACAGAGGAATGGATACAAAAATTGTGGTACATTTACACAATGGAATACTACTCAGCTATTAAAAACAAGGAAATCAAGAAATGTGCAGGCAAATGGTGGGAACTAGAAAAGATCATCCTGAGTGAGGTATTCCAGAAGCAGAAAGAAACACATGGTATATACTCACTTATAAGTGGATATTAGACATATAATGTAGGATAATCATACTAAAAATCTATACACCTAAAGAAGCTAATCAAGAAGGAGAACCCTGGGTAAGATGATCAATCCTCATTCAGAAAAGCAAACAGGATGGACATCAGAAGAGGGAAAAAACAGGGAACAGGACAAGAACCTACCACAGAGGACCTCTGGAAGACTCTACCCAGCATGATATCAAAGCAGATACTGAGACTCATAACCAAACTTTGGGCAGAGTGTAGGGAATCTTATGAAAGAGTGGGGAGAGAAAAAGACCTGGAGGGAACAGGAGCTCCACAAGGAGATCAACAGAACCAAAAAATCTGGGCCCAGGGGTCTTTTCTGAGACTGATACTCCAACCAAGGACCATGAATGGCAATAATCTAGAACCTCTACACAGATGTAGCCCATGGCAACTCAGTGTCCAAGTGGGTGTCCTAGTGAGGGGAACAGGGGCTGTCTCTGGCATGAACTCAGTGGTTGGCTCTTTAATCACCTGAGGGAGGGGGCAGTCTTATCATGTCACAGAGGAAGACAGTGCAGCCAATCTTGATGAGCCCTGATAGGCTAGGGTCAGATGGAAGGGGAGGAGGACCTCCCTTATGAGTGGATTGGGGGAGGGGCATGGGAGGAGAAAAGGGAAGGAGGGTGGGAGAGGGCTATAGCTGGTATACAAAGTGAATAAATTGTAATAAACAAAAAAATTTAAAAATTAAAAAAGGAGAACATTGAAAAGCTGAACTATGAAAAACAAAAGAAAGATGACTCTTCAGTCATCATTTGAAATTGAGGGTTATGTCTAAGTCTGCATATTGTGATTCACTGTAGAGAAGGATGGCAAGAAAGATGATAGATTTTGTCTGTGACTCTCACCTTTTCTAATCCATAACTATTGTCAAAGAGTCTTTGGAAGTGAATCAGACCAGACAGGTTCAACATTTACAGTATCTGCTCTGAGGAGAGCAGGGATCTCACCCTTTATGCTGAGTTGTGCAGGATGAGGGCAGAGCAGATACAGTACACAGAGCCCACAGCCTCAGGGGTAAGGCTGGCACTGATGAATGCCAAGCTACATTGCCCCTAGAAAGAATCATATGAAAGCATTCAGGGAAAAAACATGATATATTTTGTCTCCATTAATCTGAGAATTTTGAGTATCAATATGTCAGTCTACAAATTGCTGTTTCTCACTCTGCACTCTTCATGATGGAAGTTGGAGACCCTTCCATCCACCCATCCTTTGGTCCTCATAGATACCTATCACATGGTCTTGAGAAGGAAATGAAAAGAAATCTCACACTAATTTCCCAATGCTTGTAGCAGGATAGTGTTGCCTCTAGAGATAAAAATGTTATATAAAATAGAATTTAATGTTTTCTTGAACATTTATTCAGACTGATAAGAGAATATTTTCATAATCTTTTGCCAGTAGATTATGAGATGCATTAAGTTCATTTTTTGTTTGATTATATGTAGCAAGAATTTTTGAATCTTTGTTACTTTAAAAACCACAGAAATGTTATAAGAATATGTTTTTGTCTTAATCCCAGGAGTCGGGGGGGGGGAAGATATGGGGCTGCTTTGCAGCAGCTGACTGTGATACGCCTCATGCTCTAGCAGAGGGGTGATTTCTCCAGCAGTATATAGTTTCTGCGAGTTTGTGATGTTGGAATTCTTGGAACTTATCAGAAGATATGGAAATGCTAGAGCCCCAATTGTTGGTAGTTGGATATTGTTGATTGTAGTTTATCATGAGGTCATGAACGAAGAAATGAGAAGAAATTAGATATCCTGATGGCAAACACCAAACTTGCCCCAAGGAACTCGACACACCTAATCAACAGGAAGTAGTCTAACAAAAAGGGTGCCTTCTTTCCCCTCTATCCTTTTTTCTCTCTTATTTCATGTTAGGGGGTTGAAAGGGAAGAGGTAAAGCAGTAGAGATGGGTGAAAGAAAAAGGAACACACAAAGTAGCCAACACCAGCCACAGGTATGTGTGCATAAAGCACATGCCACTCTACTGTTCTTTTCTACTGGGCACTTGGTAGATATAGATGCTATAGGAGGGATATGTCCTACAGTCCACTGTAGAAATGCACACAGCAACAACTAATAGCACTTTATAAGTCCTCTGCTTATTGATGGCCCAGTGCCTCCACAAAGGAGTTGAAAATGCAATCTAAAAGAGAACACCTTCCCCATACAGGCCTAGAATAAAATGTTCCCCAAACATATACCAGAACATGGTACCCCAAACTTTCCATGGCCGATTTCACTTAGTCAGGGGGAACTCTTCCATCTCCATAGAATGCTTTTCTAATAATATCAGAAGCATAATTACAAAGATGCTCATTTGAACCATTAAGTGAATTACCAACTGCTCTTGTCAAGGTTCAAACTTTCTCCACCTGTCTCTGTATCCTTTTGAGACATTATGGGCTGTCCCAGGAGATGAGAATTCAGCTTGAAGCTACCTTGTTCATAACAACAGGTCGTTCTTTCTTGAACTCTGTAAGAATGAGACTCTTCTGAAAATAACAAGAATAATTCATTGAAATTATTAACTTTAAAAATTAAAGGTTTGGAAGAGGGGCAGAGTCATCAGAAATTTGAAATGACTGGTTGGTTCTAAAACTGGGAAAGCACAGTCTTTTGCCCATCAGGTGGGTTCTAATTCTGGATTTTTGACAAACTGGAGGCAGAACCTAACCCAGTCACCAGTCATCAATATTTGAAATAATTGTGGTATCACATATGACTTTGGCATGGGGCTGCTCATGGCATTAAAACATTTATGTCTGTCTACCTAAGTAAAACAGGGTCTTATATCTATAAAAGCCAAAAAGGGGAGTATAATTAATGCTAAGGCTACATCAGTGTGAAAATCAGTTTTATTTAGTTATAGCTATGTGAAGTAATTGGGAAAAGCTTTATTATCAAAATTTGTAACATTTACTTAGCTTAATTATATACTGCTAATAATTGCAGTAATTGGTTCAAAGGAAAAAGAATCCTTAGGAGGCTTACAGATAGATGGAATTATAAACTATTACATTTTAATTAAAATTAATTTAAATAATTAAAAATAATTTTAATATTAAATTTATTGCAGAGAAATATAACAGGGTAAGCAATAGCTTCTTCTAAATGTAAAGATATTGTGTGGGGATAAAATGTTACAGAAGAAGAAAGAAAATAAGAGGCTCAAGAGAAATAGAAATTGTATGAACAAGGCACCTTCTACAATAAAGAGCTTGTGTGTACATTTTGGTGTATATCAAAGTATTGTGATATTTCGTTTAATTTTTTGAGACAGGCTTTTCCTTTGTTGCTTTGGATAATCTGAGACTCACTGTATAGACCAGGTTGGCAATCCCCCTGCCTCTGCCTCCAGAGAGCCGGGATTCAAGGTGTGTGCACCATGTTTGGTATACTGTGATATTTATACCTGAATGGAGTTAAAACTTGTCTTGTTCAAGGTGTCTCTTGGGTTGTGATTTGCTGATCCCTCATCTAGATCTAAGAAAAGGGTAGAAAAAAAGGTTGATAGTGTACAGTTGGGAGTCAAACCTGTGTTGTGTTGTAGCCACCAGATTGTGAAGAGGAAGAGTGAAACAGGAAAAAAAAAAAAAAAAAAAAAAAAAAGAAAAGAAAAGAAAAGAAAGAAAGAGGAAGGGATTTAATTTAAATTAGTTTTCTCCCAGTAACCCAAAGAAGTGGCCCACGTGGCCGGCAGCTGGTGAGCGGTGACGCTGTGCCCTCTGTGCAGCTCTAGTCTCATCTCACTGATGGACACAGAACTAATGGTCATGGGGGAGGTACATCGGGCCAGCCAGTTCTTGTGCATGCTCGGAAGCACACACTAGTGTGTGCCTCCTTCTTTAGCCCACTTAATTCCATGTCTGTAAACTAAGGTCAGGCTTGGGAGCTTCCTGCCCCAGCCTGTGCCTTTCGCCTGCTTGTGCGTGAAGACCTTAAATGTCTCACTGCAGACTGTTCCTCAGCTCTAGCTCTGTGGTGATGGGCTCTCTGCTGCTTTCCGCCTGCTGCTGGCATCCACAGCTTCTGGCTTGATTTTTAATTCAGTTTGAATATCTCTGCCTTCTGATCAAAGAATATTTTAAGTAATTGTTGATGTTAGGCCTTAAAACTAGCCCACTGTTGCTTTCTATTTGTCCCATCCAAAGTAAGCTTTCTGTTACTCTTTTCTTTCATTTTATAAGGACATTAACTGAATACATTTACTCTTGCATTTCTTTTTTTGATTAGTTTGTTAATTATACCCCATTTACTAGTCTTTTCATGGTTACTCTGAGATTTCAGCATGGATCTTGATCTGTAAGAACCCAACACAAACTCCTGTTTTAATCAATGTAAAGATTATACAGAATTTTTCAATATTCTTCATTTTTCTTACTTTTAGTGCTATTATCATCGTTTCTATTTCTACATATTTTAAACACCTCAAGATAACATTTTTAAGAATTTGAGGACAGGAGCTCCACAAGGAGAGCAACATGATTCACAAACATGAAAACATGATTCACATGTTTTTCTGGCTTTCTTATAAAGGTATGCTGGCTTCATGGAATGACCTTGGAGATGTTTTCCTCTTTGATCTTCAAGAAGTAATTCTGAGAAATTAGTAGTTTTTCTTTGATGTTTGCCAGACTTCACCCAGTAGGACTTAACAACTTTCTTTGCATGAGAAATTTTAAGCTCTAAATCCAATACCATTAACAGATAAGACACAGTTCACATTACCCACTTCTTCTAGAATGAGCTTCTGGACTAAGTTTATGCTTCCAAGGAATTTGTATCTAAGTGTTGAGCCAATGGTCACAATGCTGTCTTTTGTCCATCTCTGCCCAGGGTAGAAGGCAGACAGGGTTTATTACAAACTGAAGTGAAACACTACGACAGGATAAGAATGGCCAATAGTTAAAGAGACCATTGTCTCAATCCACATTTTAAAATTCATCCCTTGATAATTTCATGCATGTACCTTGATCATAATCACTCCTCATTACTTTCTAGTATCCCCTTCCGAAATGGGATACTCTACACTGCTTTCCAACAACTTTCCATCCTACTTTTATGTGTTGTTAAAAAATAGAATGACTGACCTAATTTAATTGGGATCCTTTGCATGAACGTGGGTGTAGGGTTATTCACGGGAGCATGGGCTTACCAGTGGCTACATCACTGAAGGTAAATAACTGTTAATAGCTCCTCATCAGGGGTGGGGCCTCCTGGATACCTTCCTCATCCATGTGGGAATGTTGAAGGGTTTTGCTATACAGGTCAGCCTTGTAGACACTGTTCTGCAAGGAAGCATCATAGGTGTATGGAAACACAGAAAACAGAAGATGGAGCGCTGCATCATGGGAGTTCTTCCCACATCGGCCCGAAGTGATCTATGCTGGCTCTAAATCTATGGGGAAAAGCAGTGAATAGTCTCTGGAAAATGGCAACATTCGCCAGAGTCTCATGGTATTGCTATGGTTTTCATGTATTAGTGTCTAAATCAAGAAATTACCAAACATGCAAAAAACGTAGGGTCAAATGACCCAAAGTGAGGAATAGAGCAAACTGCAGAACCGACTCACAAATTACACAGATCTAGGAGTTACCAGCACAAATTAAAAATTACCAGGTAACAAAGCTCTAGAATCAACAATGACAAAAAGAATCAGAGGTAAAAGCTTAGGCTGAAAAATAGCAGCTGACATTAAAAATTCATTAGACTTAAAAACTGAAAGGGCATAGGAGAAAAAAAGGATTTACTAATAGGTCATTAGAATGTATCCAACATGAAGCAAATTAGGAATAAAAATGGATTCACTTGTACACGCAACACTAAAGTTACAAGATTGCATTAAAGTTACCAAATTGCTCATTCTGAAGCTGTCATTTCTCATGTGCTGATTATTCTACCATCAGGGCACATCAAACACAATGGAACAACAGCCACAGTAGAATTGTGTCATGTCCAGCAAATAGCGTGCAATAGCACATTAGAGCAACACTCTCAAGGTTCTCTAAACACTTACAATAATCTAGAATTCTATGTTCAGTTAAGCAGTAGAGAGAGGGTAGATAGTGGTAGTTTCGGACATTTAAATCTTAAAATATCAACAGTCAAACATTTTATTTCAAGAAAACATTAAGAATGTATTCTGGTTAAATAACAACAAAAGAAATGCAAGAAAGAAAACTCCAGTTTCAAGGAACAGTATCACCTACCTGTGAGCATGACTTAAAGATGTATGTACAAGCTAGCAGATAAGCAGCAGGCTTTGAGGAAAGCCCACCCCAATTGGCCACAAAGAATCTCCTTCCAAAGCAGAGTGGATGTTGTCAAAGGTTCATGTGATAAAGGGGATGGACGCTTTAATAGTATGGTGAATGTGTGTGCTCTGTGCTATAAAGAGTGTATAGACTATAAGCACCAAGAGAAAAAGGTAATTAAGAGGCTGAAGCAGAGGATGATGTGTTAGAAAGATGATAAACTCCAATGTATTACCTTTATCAGAGCATGTGATGGATAAAGTGGCATTTGGAATGTTCTGCTGCAACAATAAGGTGCACGGGACCTTGTTTCATTCATTCACTGTCATTAAGTTTCCAGAAACAGTATTTGAAGCCACAGTTCATCATATTTTCATAGTCTACAATAATTTAACCAAATACTATCTATCCAGCTTTTAAAACTGGAAGGAAAAACCCACAGAGAACACAGTTGTCTCAAATCTCAGTGTTGTAGGAATGACAGAGCACTAACAGATGGTGCAAAGCAAAATTTGGACAGGCAGGCAAAAGAACTGTTCATTTTCTTACTCCGAAAAATGATACTTACATGTGTGTTTAAAGGTAGGAATGAGTAATTTGAACTCTACAGGCAAGAACTAGCGGTTTAAATGACGAGGATATGAGAAATAGCCAAGAGAACTACAGAAATAGCCAAGAGAACTAAACTAAACTAAACTAAACTAAACTAAACTAAACTAAACTAAACTAAACTAAACTAAACTAAACTAAACTAAACATTATCAGGTCTTCATTTTAAGATGGAGAACTAATGCTAGCTCCAACCTCTTATGCCTTCTAAATCCACCAACAGAAGATGAATACAAGAAGGAAGGAAATCAAGAGACATCTATAACTTTGTGCCATAGTGAAAATTAGACCGGGTGCTCATGTCTGTGGATCTTAGGTTATCAACAGTGCACAATTTTTCATGTTAGCGATTTACTCTGAGAAGTTCTGTATCTAAATGGAGTGGGGTACGCCTTCAATTCTGGCTATAGAATTCTTTCTCCTTTGTAAAATCACGTAGCTAGAAGGCCCTTGCAAAGAGAACCTTTAAGCCAATAGAGAATGGTTATTGAGCAGCCCCAAAGAACGAATGGTTCTTGTAAATAAACTGTTGTAAAGTCTGAATTTACCCTGAAGATACATTCCAGTCAACTTCCACACAGGGCTTCTCTGAGCGTTAGAACTCACTATTGACCCGGAATGTGCTTGGAGTCTTCTGAGATCCTTTCCATAAGGAAAATCCTTCTTTAAAGTCTTAAAAAAAAAAAAAACTGAAAAAGAAAGTAGGGATGGTTTTTACAACACCGTGATCCATTTAAAATACCAAGTTGTGAGGCTGGGAGCTGGCTGAGGAGGAAAGTGATTGTAATTCAGGTGTGAGGACCTGAGTTCAGATAACCGGCACTACACAAAATCCACAGTGGATACTAGAAGACATGTTTGCAAACCCAGAAGCAGGGGCAGAGACAAAGGACTCCTAGACCCCCATAGTCAATCAGGTTCAACAAGAGTCCCTGCCTCAGAAGCTAAGATAGATTGCGACTAGGCAGGCACCTGTTGTTAGCCTCCGGCCTCTAGATGCACACACATGCTCATATAGGCAAACATACACACATGTGAACACATTAGCACACATACACCATGCACACATATTTTTAGATTGTGCACTTTAGGGTGGCAAATTATATTGCATGTGAATTGTGTTCCAATGAAACTTTTAAAAATGAACCAGGAGACAAAATAATTAAAGGAAAAATGCAGAACAGAAAAGAAAACAAATCCAGCAAATGTCAGAAAAAAAAAAAAAAAAAAAAAAACATTGTGGAACAACAGTTGAAAATGGTGACCAAATAGTTTCATGAAGATTCAAAAGACAGAGCAAGGACATGGCTTCTCTGAGTCACAAGTATAAAGCACACATAAAAAGCCAAAGAAAGAAATGAAAAGAGGCCACAAGAAGATAAAACTGAACTGAGCAAACCCAAGAAGAGACGGAAGAGAAAAGTGGTGACCCTACAAAAATGGAGCTTACACGAACAACAGCTAGGTATCAAAAGAAGCTAAAGATGTGGAGGGAACTGAGACAAGTAAGGGAAAAAAGGAAACAGAGTTTTGAAGAATTCATCTATGTGAGAGACTGTTAAAGAGTCACAATTACATTTTGTAAGACAGCAGAAAAATCAAGCGCTCACACACAAAATTCAAAGGATAATTCAAGAAAGTCTTCTGAAATAAGATACATGAATCTGTAAATTTCAAAAGCACCTCGTCTTCCAGGAAGAACTAACAGGGGTTAATCAGCACTAGAACATTCTCTAATGAGGTCACTGCACTTCAAAGATATGATCATTCAGACAGAAAATCAAACCGCTTTGGGGAGAGGGCAAGGAATGAGGTGGGCTTTAAGCTTCATTAAAGCAATATTCTGCATTGTAGAAATTTGCTGTCTTCAAAAACCTCAGGAAAACTATGAATAAAGAATTTTTATTTCCAGGCAAAGTCCAGTTCAAGCATAAAGAAAACATGTGGATGGTTTTAAACATACAAATCTTCAAGGAGTAAGTACAGGAATCCTTCCTTTAAAACTTCTTTTAGGGGGCTGGGAAGATAGCTCAGAGGTTAGGAGCACTTGATGTTCTTGAAGAGGACTTGGTTCAGTACCCAGTACCCAGTACCCAGCACCCATATGGTGACTCACAAGTGTCTGTAACTCAGATCCAGGGCATCCCAACACCGATTTCTGGCCTCAGATATACACTGGTAGGCTTATATACATGCTGGCAAAATACACATATGCATAAAATAAACCTTAACAAAAGAAAACAAAACAACTACTTTAGGTAGCAATAGCACATGCCTGTAATCCCAGCACTTGGGGAGGCAAAGGCAGGCAGATCTCTGTGAGTTCGAAGGCCAGCCTGGTTTTCAAAGACAGTCCAGGATAGCCAAGGCTATACAGAGAAACTCTTGTCTCAGAAAAACAAAACAAAACAAAAAAACCCAAAACAAACAAACAAACAAACCCACAAAAACAAACAAAAAAGTTCAATAAGTTAGAAAAAGAATAGTACCCTAAACTTAAGTACAAAGAAAGAGAGATGACTTGGGAAGCTGAAAAGCAACAATTAAAGAGTTAGAAAAGAGGAAAGCTGTAGGACACAGTGTTCTCAACAAACACATGTAGCTAAGCTAATCAAATGATAACAAAGAAAGGACATGTCAAAACCATCAAGTATGAATATGGAGGAAGAAGCATAACTCTGAGAACATCAGACTTGCTCAGCTTTATAATATTGTTGTCCCTCTGTGTCTGTGAGGGATTTGTTCCAGGACTTCTGTGGGTACCAATATGTGTAGATGCCCAAGTCCATTTGTATCAACTTACACACATCCTCTCTTACAATAGAAGACAGTCTCTGGATTTATCTTGCAGAGGCCATGCTAATAACTGTTAAACGGTATTGTTTAGGAATAATGACAACAAAAAGCCTGAACATATTTAACACAGATGAGCTCAGATACAGGAATTGGATATAATGGGATCATTTATTTTATTTTCATAGTCATACTTTATAATTAACTTGGGCAAAGGAAGGAAGGAAGCAAGCAAGGAAGGAAGAAAGAGAGGAAGGAAAGGAAAGAATCTCAGTGTTTCCATGTTCAGCAGGAAAGTCTGTGCTAAGATCAGACTGGAATCACTCTTGGTTCCGCACAGTATGCACAGGCTTGTTGCATGCATCTTGTTCCTGCCTCTATTTTTCCTGTTAGTTTGTCTTCAGGAAGTCTTCTTGTTTTGGTTATGTTGAATGTTTTTAAATTCATGACTCCGATGTAGTCCCTTGAACTTAGTTGAGTGAATTCTTTCAGATTGTGTTCATTTCAGCAGGTGTCAAGAACACAGTTATTTTAAGCTATATTCTTGGCTTGAGTCTGGGGTCACTCCGTCATGTGAAACCAGCCGCAAGAAATGGCATTTTTGATAGGATGTATGTTCTTCCTCCTCCTCCTTTTTTAAACTGTATTTTCTAATTTTAAGTTTGTTTTTAATTGAAAAGAATTTAAACCTTTTATGTTACTAGTTGTTTTCTGTTTCCTGTATCACCTTTCAGAGCACTCAACCGCCAAACTTTACTCAGTCCTCGGTTCTTGCTAGCTTGTATAGAATAGTCATTGCACGCTGTCCCCAGGGCCGCTGTTGTCACTGTGCTCGGGGTGGACGCTCTTTGTCCTTTTGGTTTGTTTTTGTTTTTATTACACATAGTGGCAGGTCTAATCCAGATCTTACCAAATTACTCCAGAGAAAAATTCACAGACAAAACCTCCTGGGGAGGACATCAATGATGAATGGACTCACCTGAAACAATAGAGCCATTGAAGCAGGGCAGCCAAACCTGCTTCCTCTCAAGACAGAGTTGATTTGTTTAATTTCTGAAAGGTCATTTGCCTTGGGAAGGGGAAGGGAATTCTGCATTCTCTCCCTGGGTTTGTAACTCCATCCTCAACAGCTGCAGGGACACGCGCCCAGGGAGCCCCTGCTTCCTTGCTATTCACTCAGAACCACTTGGCAATTTGCTTTCATCACCATGGCCTGCGAGGGGTTTTACCTGCTAGACGTCAAGCTTTCCACAGAGAAAAACTGCTTTCGAGCTTCTCAAATTGCCAAACCAGGCACCATTCCCTTCCTGGGTCCATTGTAGGATTGACCTCAGTTCATCAAAAGTCCTAATGAAGGTGGCCATCCATTGCTGACTCTGAATCAGGGTCTAATCATCTTGATTTTAATGTTGCAATGTTCTGTTCACCAAAGCAACTGACCTAGAGTATCATATATATTGAAATGTCTCCCATTAAAAAACAAAACAAAACAAAACTTCAGTAGACCTTCTTAAGGCACAAAGGAAGAGAACCAGAGATGAGAGACACAACAGGTAAGATAACAAATGTGACAGAAAAGCACTTAGTGTCCCAGAGGGATTTTGAATAATAACTACACCAATGTATTATTGGGTTTGTAGCATATAGTTATAACCATCACACCACTGGACAAAAGTTGTATAAAAGAGTATCAAAGAGGGCAGAGTTGGAAAGGAGTCGTGATGTTTCTGTATCTCAATGAGATCAAGTCAGTGTGAATCTGAGGTTGGTTGTGCTAGGTTAAGACTTAGATGGCAAGTGTGGAAAGCAGTACAGAAATCCAAGCAAAACTATCCCATGCAAAGAAAACTACAAGTCAACATCTGTTACAGATACAGACGTAAAATCCTTCAGCCAGCTACCAGCCAAAAGCAACAATATATAAAAGGGATCAGATGGCATATAAGTTCCAGGGATTGCTGTAACAGCATATCAGGAATGGGTATCAGTTCTGGATGCTAAAGATCTGTGATGAATGTGCTACACATCTGTTCTAGAACTCTCTTCTACCATGGCCCCATGGCATCTGCCAGCCTAACTTCCATCTTCACACAACTTTCTCCCCGGGTCTGTCTGTGTGAAAAATCTTCCTCTTTTATAGCAATGCCAGAGGTGCTGCACCAGGATCCACTTTAACTGAATAGGACCTTAATTTAACTAATTACATCTGCACTGACCTTATTTGTAACAGAGGTCATCATATGCTGAGGTACTGGGGAACAGGGCTGTAACACATGCCATGACCAGTGTAATTAAGGTTGGGTTAGCATTTGAAAATTATTTAATGTAACACTCCATATTAGAAGATAAGATCAGAACCTGTGTTATTCTCAAGATGCAGGAGGACTACCCGAATTCAACACCTCTTACCAAAAAACAGTTAGTAAAAGAAAGACCTTAAACCTCATAAAGGGTACATGGCCTTACACATATACACACAGTACACACACAAACACAAATGTGTGTATTCACATACACGTGTATGCTCACACACACACGAGTTCACACACCAAAAAAAAAAAAAAAAAAAAAAAAACCAAAAACAAAAAAACTCTACAGCTAATATCATACATAACAACAACAACAACAAAAAGCCCTAAATGCTTTCCTAAGATTATGAACACAGGAAGAATGATCACTACCATCTTTTTCTCAGCTGTATTAAGGCTCTAGTGAAATGTTCCCAAGATGGCGGCAACCAGTATGTATTGTATCTAAGGGGCAGAAGATCAGAGACTACCAAAACAGTGAAAACAGGCAGCTGGATCCAAAACACCTGGACTGGAGGAGACACTCCAGGAGACAACCAGATCCAGCCCCCTGTGGCCGTCTTCCGGGCTGGGAGTCATGAACTGTGAGCCCTCTGCCGTTCCACATATTAGAGAGAGTGCAGGACCCCAGATCCAGGGACCCTCTGCTCTAGCAACCAGTCCCTCCTACTCCCCCCAACCTCCTAAGGGCAGCATCTGGATTCCTGGGACACCATCCCAACCTCTAAACCTTTTTTCTACTGGTCCCCCTGTGGCAAACAGGTGGACAATAAAATCATATGGAATTCTGGATCCAATATGGCAGAACCCAGACAAACTTGAGCCCCAGGAGTGCAGTGTTTGGTAGGCCTGTAAACCAAAACAGAGCTGCCTTCTGAGGCACTGATCCCCAGCTATTGCCACCTGAGGCAGACAGCTCCCCATCTTGTAGCTGCCACCTGAGGCATCCATGTTCCTGCCCTTCAAGGCAACCACGCTGGCAGCCCCTGAGTACCCACACCCATGCCCCTGCCCTTCAAGACACCTGTACCTGTGCCCCTGCCCTTCAGGGCACCTGTGCCCATGCCCCGCTTTCTCAAAGACAGACCTGAGCATGGCTGCATCTGAAGCACCAACACCCATTTGTGTTTCCCTGGACCTCTCTCGTCATCCTGGAGACTACTCCAGACTCTAGACTCCAGAGGTGGGCGGAACTCCCTTTCAGTGCAGGTTCCAGAAACAAACAGTCAAGGCTATGAACAACTAGATGTCTAAAGGCCATCATAGGGAGGAAACAGGAAACAGGACAGGAGCCTGCCTCAGAGGGCCTCTGGAAGACTCTACCCAGCAGGGCATTAAAGCAGATGCTGAGGCTCATAGCCAAACTTTGGGCAGAGTGCAGGGAATCTTAAGGAAGAAGGGGGAGATAGAAAGACCTGGAGGGGACAGGAGCTCCACAAGGAGAGCAACAGAAACAAAAAATCTGGGCCCAGGGGTCTTTTCTGAGACTGATACTCCAACCAAGGACCATTCATGGAGATAACCTAGAACCCCTGCACAGATGTAGCCCATGGCAGCTCAGTATCTAAGTGGGTTGGTTCTCTGGTAAGAGGAACAGGGGCTGTCTCTGACATGAACTCAGTGGCTGGCTCTTTTATCACCTCCCCTGAGGGGGGAGCAGCCTTACCAGGCCACAAAGGAGGGAAATGCAGCCAGTCCTGATGAGACCTGATAGGCTAGAGTCAGATAGAAGGAGAGGAAGACCTACCCTAGCAGTGGACTTGGAGAGGGGCATGGGACGAGATGAGGGAGGGAAGGTAGGATTGGGAGGAAATGAGGGAGGGGGCTACAGCTGGGATATAAAGTGAATAAACTATAATTAATATGAAAAAATAAAATTAAAAAGCCCAGGACATCATGGCTTCACCAGAACTCCCCCCCCCCATGAATAATCTAATGCAGCTGAAACACAGAAAAATCACCTTAAATCTATGTTTATGCACTTATTAGGGGCATATAAAGAGAAAACAAATAAATCCCTCAAGAAATACAGGAAAATACAACCAAACAAATAGAAGCCATCAAGGACAGACAGAAAAGCACAATCAAACAGGTGAAGGAAATGAATAAAATTGTTCCAGACCTGAAAATGGAATTAGAATCAATAAAGAAAACGCAAATGAAGGAAACCCTGGAGATGGAACTATAGAGGTAAACATCACCAACAGAATACAAAAGATGGTGGAGAGAATCTCAAGTGTTGAAGATAGAAATGAGGAAATCAATACATCTCTCAAAGAAAATATTAAAGTGGAAAATTTTCTGACATAATACATCCAAGAAATCAGACACCATGAAAAGACAAAACCTAAGAATAATAGGAATAGATGAAAAAGAAGATTCCAGGCTCCAAGGTCCAGAAAATATTTTCAAGAAAATCACAGAAGAAAATGTTCCCAAGCTAAAGAGGTGCATTTAAACATACAAGAGGCCTACAGAACACCAAATAGACTATACCAGAGAAGAAATTCCTCCAAATATATATAATAATCAAAACAGTAAATCTATAGACCAAAGAAAAAAGTATTAAAAGTGGCAAGGAAAAAAGGACAAGTAATATATAACGGTAGACCTATCAGAATCAAACCTGAATTCTCTACAGAAACTATGAAAGCCAAAAGGGCCTTGGCAGATGTCATGCAAACACTAAGAGACCACAGAAGCCAACCCAGACTACTATACCCAGCAAAACTTTCAATCACCATAGATGGAGAAAACAAGATATTCCATATACAAGACCAAATTTAAACAATATCTATGCAGCAAACTAGCCCTACAGAAGATACTAGAAGGAAAAGTCCAACCCAACAAGGTCAACTACACCCAAAAAAACCCAGGCTATAGATAACTTCACAACAACAAAACCAAAGAAAATAAGCATACACACTATCACCACCAACTATACAATAAAAGGAACAAGCAATCATTGGTCACTAATATCTATCAACATCAATGGATTCAACTCTCCAATAAAAAGACACATGCTAACAGAATGGTTGTGGAAATAGGATCCAACATTCTGCTGCATTCAAGAAACACACCTAATCAACAAAGATAGGCACTACCTCAGAGTAAAGGGCTAAAAAAAGGTTTTCCAAGCAAACAGTCCTAAGAAGGAAGCTGGAATAGCCATCCTAATATCTAATAAAATAGAGTTTCAATCAAAATTAATCAAAAGAGATAGGGAGGGACACTTCATTCTCATCAAAGAAAAAAAAAATCCACCAAGAGGACATTTCAATCCTGAACATCTATGCCCCAGATACAAGGGCACCCACATAAAAGAAACATTACTACAGCTTAAATCACACATCAATCCCAATACATTAATAGTGGGAGACTTCAACACCCAACTCTTACCATCATCAAGATCATCAAGACAGAAGCTAAACAGAGAAATAATGAAGCTAACAGAGGTCATGAATTGAATGGACCTAATAGATGTCTACAGAACTTTTCACCCAAACACAAAAGAATATACTTTTTCTCTCAGCACCACATAGAACCTTCTCCAAAATTGATCATATAGTCAGTCACAAAGCAAACCTCAACCAATACATGAAAATTGAATTAACCCAGTTCTTTATCAGATCACCATAGATTAAAGCTAGACCTCAACAACAGAAACAACAAAAAGCCTACACACTCATGGAAACTGAACAACTTCCTGCTCAGTGATCACAGGGTAAGGGAAGAAATAAAGAAATAAATTAAAGACTTCCCAGAATTCAATGAAAACCAGGGTACAATGTATGCAAACTCATGGGACACCATGAAAGCAGTGCTAAGGGGAAAGTTCATAGCACTAAGTGCCTTCATAAAGAAATTGTAGAGATTAGCAACTTAACAGCTCACCTAAAAGCTTTAGAAAAAAAGAGAAACAAACACACCCAAGAGAAGTAGATGGCAAGAAATAATCAAACATAGGGCTGAAATCAATAAATTAGAAACAAAGAAAACAATACAAAGAATCAACAAAACCAAGAGTTGGTTCGTTGATAAAATCAACAAGATAGACAAACCCCCTAGCTAAAATAACTAATTAAAAACAGGGAGCCAGCACCCAAATTAACAAAATCAGAAATGAAAAGGGAGACATAAAAACAAAGACTGAGGATATCCAAAGAATCTAGGTCTTATTTCAAAAGCCTGTACTCCACAAAATTGGAAAATCTAAAGGAAACGGACATTTCTTTACAGATTTCACATACCAAAGCTAAATCAAGAGCAGGCAAACAGTTTAAACAGCTCTATAATCCTTAAGGAAATAGATGTAGGCATCAAAAGTCTCCCAAGTCCAGGGCCAGATGGTTTTAGCATGGAATTCTACCAGACTTTCAAAGAAGAGCTAATACCAATACTCTTCAAACTATTCCACAAAACAGAAACAGAAGGAACACTAACAAAATCATTCTATGAAGCTACAGTCACCCTGATACCTAAACCACACAAACACTCAACAAAGAAAGAAAATTTCAGACCAATCTCCTTTATGAACATTGATGCAAAATTACTCAATAAGATATTTGCAAACCGAATTCAAGAACACATCAACACATCATCCATCATGATTGAGTAGGCTTCATCCCAGGGATACAGGGATGGTTCAACATATGAAAATCCAATAATGTAATCCACCATATAAACAAACTGAAAGAAAAAAAATCACACGATCATCTAATTAGAGGCAGAAAAATCCTTTGACAAAATCCAACATCCCTTCATGATAAAAGTCGTGGAGAGATCAGGGATACAAGGCCCATACCTAAAGCTATATACAGCAAGCCAATAGCCAACATCAAACTAAATGGAAACTCAGAACAATCCCACTAAAATCAGGGACAAGAAAAGGCTGACAACTTTCTCTGTATCTCTTCTAGAAAAGTTCTAGCTAGAGCAATAAGACAACTAAAAGAGATCAGAGAGATACAAATTGGAAAGGAAGAAGTTAAAGTATCATTATTTGCAGATGATATGATAGTATACATAAGTGACCCCCAAAATTCCACCAGAGAGCTCCTGCAGCTGATAAACTCTTTCAGCAAAGTGTCTAGATACAAGATTAATTCAAAAATATCAGTAGTCCTCCTGTATACAAATGAAAAATGGGCTGAGAAAGAAATTAGGGAAACCACACCCTTAGCCACAAATAATATAAAATATGTTGGCCTAACTCTAACCAAGCAAATGAAAGACCTTTATGAAAAGAAATTCAAGTCTCTGAAGAAAGAAACTATAGAAGGTATCAGAAGATGGAAAGATCTCCTGTGCTCATGGATCAACAGGATTAACATAGTAAAAATGCCATTTTACCAAAGGCAATCTGCAGATTCAATGCAATCCCCATCAAAATACCAACACAATTTTTTATAGACCTTGAAAGAACAATTCCAAACTTCATATGGAAAAAACAAAATTCCCAGAATAGCTAAAACAATCCTATATAATAATAGAATTTCTGGAGGTATTGCCTTACCTGATATTAAGCTATACTACAGAGCAATAGTAATAAAAAGTACATGGTACTGTCATAGAAATAGGCTGGCTGATCAATGGAATCAAATTGAAGACCCAGAAATAAACACACACACACACACACACACACACACACACACACACACACACACCTATGCACACTTGGCTTTTGACAAAGGAGTCAATATCATATAATGGAAAAAAGACAGCATGGTGCTGGTCTAACTGGATGTCTACATGTAGAAAAATGCAAATAAATTATATATTTATTGCCCCGCACAAAACTGAAGTCCAAGTGGATCAACACCTCGACATAAAACTAAATCTGCTAGAGGAGAGAGTGGGTAAGAGCCTTGAACTCATTGGCACAGGAGACAACTGCCTGAACAGAATACCACCAGCTCAGGCTCTAAGACCTACAATTAATAAATGGGACCTCTTGAAACTGAAAAGCTTCTGTAAAGGAACAATTTCAATAGAACGAAACAGCAGTATACAGATTGGAAAAAGATCTTCACCAATCCTACATCCAAAAGGAGCTAATATCCAGAAAACACAAATAACTCAGGAAATTAAATACCAACAAACAAAATAATCCGATAAAAAATGGGATACAGAGCTAAACAGAGAATTCTCAACAGAAGAATCTCAAATGGTGAAGAAGCACTTAAAGAAATGCTCAACATCCTTAGTCATCAGGGAAATGCAAATCAAAACGACTCTAAGACTTCATTTTACACCTGTCAGACTGGCTAAGATCAAAAACTCAAGTAACAACACATGCTGGGGAGGATGTGGAGAAAAGGGAACACTTTTCCATTACTGGTGGGAGTACAAACTTGTACAATCACTTTGGAAATCAATCTGGTGCTTTCTCAGAAAACTGGGAATACCTCAAGACCCAGCTATGCCTCCCCTTGGCATACATCCGAAAGATGTTCCATCATACAACAAAGACATGTGCTCAGCTATGTTCTTAGCAGCTTTATTTATAATAGTCAGAAACTGGAAACAACCTAGATGTCCCTCAACCAAAGAATGGATACAGAAATTGTGGTACATTTACACAATGGAATACTACTTAACCATTAAAAACAAGGACGTCATGAAAGTGGCAGGCAAATGGATGGAACTAGAAAAGATCATCCTGAGTGAGGTAACACAGACCCAGAAAGACACACATGGTATATACTCACTTATAAGCAGATTTTAGCTATATAATACAGGATAGACATATTATAATGCACAGACCCCAAGAAGACATATCTGATGGGCACCTTAGGCTTTATTGGGCCCACTAGTTAGGGCAGTGGGGCTATCTCTGACCCCGACTATGTTGGGTGCTTTTTCACCACTCCCCTCTGGTGGGGACTTCCTTACCAGGCCACAGGGGAGGAAGACAAACTCAGTCCTCATATGAATAGATAAGCTAGGGTGTCTGTGTATGGGGGCTCCCCTATTCTGAGGACTAGGAGAGAGGAAATATGGGAGGAAGGGTGGGACTGGGACGAGAAAAGGGAGGGGCTTATGATAGAGATGTAAATTGAATTAATTAATAAAAAATACTCTAGTGAGATCAACTGGTTCCTCTCAAAATTAACAGAAAGGACTATTTCTATTCTTTAAATGCATCATCTTATACAGAGGGAAATACCAAGAAATCCACTAAAATTAATTAATTTAGCCAGGTGGTAATATACAAGATCAAGACTAGAATAAAATAATAAAAAGTCAATTATATCTCTACTTACTTTCAGTGAGTGTACAGAAATAAATATAAGGAGACAACCTCATTTATAATTATATCAAAATGAGTAAAATAGGAGTAAAAGTAACAAAGTTGGAAAAGAACAAAACAGGTGTGAAAGAAAAACAGATATGAAAGAAATGTAAAAATAAATGGAAAGACCTCCCGTGCTAATGACTGGAAATCTCAAAATTGCCAACATGACAGTAGTCTCCAGTTGCTCGATGCAAACAACAGGACCCTACCAAATCCTCAGCAGATGTCGCCGCAGAAATTCACAAGTTCATTCTCAAATTTGTAAGAAAACACAAGGGTCCCAGAATAATCAAGATATTCTTGAGGATGGGAACAAAGAGTACTCATATGTCCCACTCACTCTAATACTACAGTACTCAGAAGTGTATGCTGCTGAGTACTGAGAACAATATTCCAATGTTCTCTGATGAAGTCGCTGGGTGCATCAACCTCACTCCAGCACAGGCACCATGTCCAGGAGCCAGGAGTTGGGTAGGTAGGGAGGTGGGGAGGACCTGGGGGGATTAGAGGAAAAAAAAAAACCACATACCCATAATGTATTGTATGAAAATCTTAATTAAAATATTAAAATGTATCATAGAAAGAAGGAAGGAAGGAAGGAAGGAAGGAAGGAAGGAAGGAAGGAAGGAAGGAAGGAAGGAAGGGAGGATAGAGAGAGAAAGAAAGAAAGAAAGAAAGAAAGAAAGAAAGAAAGAAAGAAAGAAAGCTATTGACCTAAAGGTCTATAGGATAGAAGAGCACAACACCATGGTCCACTGATTATTAACAATGTCATAAGACAAATATGGAAGAAATGAGTTTGTTTGTTTGTTTTTTCAACAAATAGTGCTGAGATAACTTGACAACCGGATACTGAACAGGCCAAAGAGTCAGTTTAGGCCTTTTTGTCTCATTCCATGTATAAATAGATGCAGAGTTTGTGGACTAGATAGAAACTTGACTGTTTCAGCTGAAATTATTATGTATAATAATTTTATATGTAATAAAAAAGAAAGCTTGCACCTCAGCCTCAGCCTCTTGAGCATGGGGATTATCAGGACAGAATCACCACACCTGGTTTAAAATAATTAAAATCTTGAGAAGAAAAATATGCTCATAAATCTTTGGGATCTTAGATTTGTCAATAGTTCATTAAGCATGACATCAAAAGCTCAAAGTAACCAAATTTAAAAAAAAAACTAAGTAAATTAAATATGAAAACTAAAAACATGATTCAGAAAACATTAAGGCAGGGAAAGGATGAGCAGCAACATGGGATCGTTAGTAAAAGCCGTGTGTCTGAAGAGAAGTCTTTCTACAGAACATACAAAGAACACTTACAATGTAGATAGGTATCCTAACTCAAATGCAGCTATAGACATTTCCTCAAAGCAGATAAATGTACAATCAGAAAGCACACAAAAACATTAAAGACATCATCTGTGAAACAAATACATAACACCAAAAACACCAGAGTGGCTACAATTAACAAATGTTGATGAAGATGTGGAAAAATGTAACCTGTACAAAGTGTTGGTAGAAATGTAGGGTGTGCTGGGCTTGGTGGCATTCACCTTTAATCTCAGCACCCGGGAAGTAGAGGCAGGCAGATCTCTGTGCACTAAAGGCCAACCTGGTCTATATATAACGCATTCCAAGTCAGCCAGGACTGCATAGTGAAACCCTGTCTCAAAATAAAATAACATAAATGAAATAAATTGTACTTTCCAATAATTTTATGCGTAGGTGCGTACCAAAAGACACACCTGGAAGGGTAGCTACACAAAAACAAAAACATGAATGTTTATGAAAGAATAGTTATTAATAGCCCCAAAGTAGAATAATGTGGTGCTCATAGACAGTGGGTCAGTGTGGTATACATACACATCACAGATTATTCAGCAATAAATCACAGTGCTGAGTCATGTTCCTCACAGATGACCCCTGACAACACGCCAAAACAGTCATAAAAGGCCACACAGCCTATGATTCCTTTCATATGACATGTCCAGACTGGGCAAAGCCACAAAGGCACCAAGTGGATTAGTCATTGCCTGGAAGCTGAGGTTGATGGTGAGATGTGGAGTTAGTACTAATATTGGCAAGATTGTTGGGGTGAAGAAAATTCTAGAGAATTTACTGTAGTAACAGTTGCAGAGGTCTGGGAATAGCCTGAGGCCCATCATTTGTACCTTCTATTATTATGTTACTGTCGTCTTTTGAGGCAGAGTCTTGCTGTATTATCCAGGCTGGCTTTGAACTCAAGATTTTCCTTTCTTCAGCTTCCTGAGTGAAGAGAGTAAAGGCATTGCCACCAAGCCCAGACTGGTTTGTATGGGTATATTAAATGGGTATATTGTGTATATTTGATCTCAGTAAAACTGTTAACTGAAAGTAAAAGCACAGGGTACAGTTTCTGGAGGTGAAGTGTGGCTGCAGACTGTTTTCTTTGGTCCTGGCCCTGTGCGCTGGGGCCAACAGACTGCATTAATGAAGGGTTGGCCAAAACCCAAAGGAACGCTCTGCACTGTGCTTTGCTTTGAGCAATTTATTTTTAAATAACCCTTTGTCAAATTAGACATACACAGTCTAGTTTTGCATATCCTCTCCTAGGGATTTTGCTGTTTTTATCTTGGGGATAGAATAGGACATGGAGAGTGTTTTCCTCTTTGAAAGATGTGGGTTAAGGGCCATTTGTCAGCTTTAGTTTTCTTGGCCCTTGACTCACATTCATTTTCAGCTACAACAGCTTCCAGTATCAATCGCACAGGAGCCAGACTCCCTGAGCCAAAGCCATCTCCCTACTGCTCCGAGTTTTTCATTTTCCTTCATGGATGTGCAGCAGCTGCTTAGATGCTCTCAGAGGGCTAGGTGGGAGCAAAAGGAATTGAGGGAGCAATGAAGATGGGCCGGTTCTGGGCCTGGACTACCTGGGGCCAGGAGCATGGATTGTAGTTGAGGTCCCCAACTCCAGAATGAAGACAAGGGATGATGGGGAAAACTGGTGTGGTGAGGGATCATGATATACAGCAGCTGATCGCATTAGAGACCAGTCCTAATATAGCATTTTGTACTGGTTTTGTTCCTGGGGCTTCTCAGGCTCCTGTGGACTTCCTTCATCACCCCCAGCACCACCCCTCTCAGGCAGGTGCTTCATGAGAAGTCCGGATGCTACTGTGGTCACGTGGATAGCTGTCTTCCCTTAGCAGGGCATGAAGACAGGGAACAAGAAACAGACTCAGGCATGGCCTCCATCACAACCATTGCCACCATTGCCACAAGCATCCAAAGTGCTTCTGGCACAGTGATCTGGCCCCACTGAACCCACCTCCTCACTTGCTGACAACCAAGTAAAGGTTAAAAATATATGGGAAACCTGTGTGTGGTCAGGTGAGCCCTGAGCAATCAGGCAGACGCTCATTTCTTCCTTCCCCAGTTCAGAGCCTCCATCCTTTCACACGGTGACTTCCAACCTGGTGACTGTAACCCTGGCCAGGCTTTCCTATGAGGCCGTGAACAGCTTAGCGGGCAGCTAAGTTTTTTTGTTTGTTTTCTCTGTTGCCTGGGCTCTTCCATCATCTCTTCCTTTTCCTGCCCTGGGATTGCAACCCTCAAAACAACCTGGGTATGTGAGATTTCTCTGTGCTCCATTTTCTACAGAGAGAGTCTGAGGGAAACACACCAGGAAGAACTAAAGTAATGGAGAATGCAGGTCATAGCCAGAGCAGTGGCTAAGAGGATCAGATGTCTGGATTAGCATCAACGGTGGTGGACACACTGAGGCCACGACCCCCATGGAGAATGCAGAGGAAGACAGAAACTAAATGCTCCTGACTCATGCGAGTGGGTGGAAAGTGAGGGCTTCTCCTCCTGCTTCTGTGGCAGGAGGAGAGCATATAATGGTGAACTTGGTTTTGCCTAGGAGGTCAGTAAAACTTTTCTGAGATCCCAGGTGTGGTGAGATGATTCCAGGGATCTGATGGAGGATGAATGTGAAGATTCTGTAACTGGAATTGTTGATCCTCCCTGTCAACTGGACTGGAGTTAGAATCACCGAGGAGACACACTTCTGCCTGTTTCTGTGAGGGTGTTTTCCCGAGAGGTGTTACTGAGGACCCAGCCTGGATGTAAGCAGTACCAGCTCAGGGGCTAAGGTTCCAGGAAGAACAAAGGACAAAAAGCTGAACACCAGCATGCATTGCTCTCTGACACGTGACTCACATTCCAGCCTTTACACCTCTCCACCATGAAGGCCTGTACCCACTTTGAAAGTATGACCCTGAGGTGAATCCTTCCCCACTTAAGCTTTTCATCAGGCGTTTGGTCACAGTAAGGGGACTAGTAAGGAGACACAGGAGACAGCTTCATTTTCACTCCTGAAAGATTTCTTCCAGGCATGACCTCTTTTAAAATGTCACAAAACCCAATAAACAACACATCATCAGCATACAGAGGTGGACAGAGAGCCCTGGGACCTCGATTCCATAAAACCATATTGATTCTTAGCTCTGGACATCTAAACATGCTTATACGTGTCAGAAGAGTACCTTCAGGACCAGTGTTCCAGTGACTGTTCCCACAGCAGTACTTTTTTCACTGCTGTCACACAACTGCTGATGGGACAGTTAAGGGAGGGAAAAAGGGAAGGCTTTTTGTTTGTTTTGGCTAAGGCTTCAGATTTCAGCCCATCACAGTAAGGACCGCCTTACAGCAACCAGGAAGTAGACAGCACAGGACCAGAACCAGGGACAAGTATAACCTTCAAAAGTCCATTTTTAAGAACCTCATAGGCCCCATCTCCTAAAGCTTCTACAGTCCTCCCAAGAGAGTGCCAATGTCTGGGAGTAAGGGCTCAAACAACAATTCTACCAGGGGCAATTAGACTCCAGTCAGGACCTGTGATAAGGGAGACATACTGGTGTTGATATGAAATTATCATTCAGACTATACGTATCATTCAGACTATACAATTTAGCAAAATAGTAGTTAAGGCCCCGAATTATTAAAGTCTTCATGGGAATACATAGGTCTGGGAAGTGCATTAACTATGAAAGTGGCTACATTTTTACAATGTCAATGTTTTAATCTCATTATTTGTACATTTTATAGCACAGTATGTTCCTTTTGTAATCAGGAAAAAAAGGCCATGAAATTATGATAAAATGGCCCTGAAAAACTTCAGGTCCATGTCAGTTAAAATGACAGTCCACTTAAGAATTCAATCGTTTTGGGTTATTAAAGGACCAAATTACACCAACTTGACCAAATGGGCATTTTGTGCTCTAGCTTCATGAACACCTTGACAGCACAAAGCAAAGACTTGAGAAAACGTTTTTTTTCTGTTGCCACCTTCCCCTTTACTGAGGGAACTGAACCTGGCGTGCACATGTCAAATGATCCAAGCGGACAATCACTGTGTCACAGTGACATACATATGCAGGCTGCCATGCAATAAATTGTACTCCCTGCTGTATGGGGTGGAAGGTTTTGTCCAAAGTAACAGCATTTAGCAAGCATTAGGCTCACACGTTACCTGGACGCTTTGTAAAACACTGCAGTAAATCCAGAACTGTACTTTGCCTAATGACTTGGATAAAATGGGATTCTCAAATTTCGGTTCTCCAATGACACAAGCCATCACCCACACACCCCGCCCCCATGTCTTACTCACCATTGTCTCTTCAGCTGTACATTTTCCTGCTCACGTCAGGCTACACCACATACTAGGCCCCTGCTGGATGACCGTTCTGTTAGAAAAAGCTCCCTCTCACTTCTCTGTGGCACTTAGAGTGGAACTTTCCTTACTTCAGTATGAGAATTTTTCTCCTCTAAGATACTTGAGGGGTGGGTATCAGAGTTTTTATGTAGAGACCCTGGAGTGGAGCAAGGCAGCAGTGCGTCTTTTCTGGGGGCGATTCTTAACTTCTAAAAGCTAATACACGTAGTGCTGTTAGGTCCAGAGTCTGCTAGTCCTCTCACCTAAATAAGAAATTCGGTCTGTGTGAGCCATCCTGTGAGACGAATGAGAAGAAATCCCATCTTTCTTCCTGTGGAACAGACAGAGTTGGCAAGGAGCCCAGTCATTCAGGGGTTCTCCACGATCTGTTCATAAAATCCAACTCATAGTTATGACTGAATTTAGTCAGGAGGCTCAAAATGAAGAGACAAAAATTTATCTCTGGTTTTTCCATCCTGTGCCTTCTAGCCGTTTGCAATTTTGAGGCAAGCATTAACTCTGAGGTCAGAGTTAGAAATGCACACCATCCTGTCCCCACCTGAATACTCTATTAACCCAGAGCTAAGCCTTCTAAAGTCCCATGGCTTCCAGAATGATGAGATAACACTAATACTCTTCAGGGGCCAGCAGGCTGGCAAACTCCAAAATGCCCATGATACTGAGCCTAATGAATCTTTGAGTAATGCTTAAGTTCCAGGCCCACTAGGCTGCAGATAAACTCCAAACATACCTGCCTCATCCTTGGTGCCTGGTTCAGGGCCCCATCACAACTGCCTGGGAAATATCCTTCTGATTAGAATTTTTGGTTCAAAGAGTATGCTTTCTTCTTCTACTTTCTTTTATTCCACATAGCTATTCAAAAGTTTCTCCAAGTCCTTCTCTATTTGCTTGTAACCTTTAGAAGTAATTTTATTTATGTATAACCATCTGGAATTTATTTTGTGTGTGATATGACAATATAATTTTGTCCCAATTCAAAATACCACTTGTTAATGTATACAGATTTCATCAAGTTGTTTTGTTTTTGTCCAGCGCCACATACTGTTTAAACGAGAGCAGCTTTACTATATACTTTAATATTAGATGTTTTAATCCAAATTTCCAGCTTAATTATTCTTTGAGAGTATTGTTTTGCTTTCCATATAATCTTTAAGATAAACTTAAACAAATAACAAATAAGACACCTGTTTGGAATTTGGGTAAATGTGTCAACAGAGTCTGCCTTGTAAGGGTGCTATTTTTGAAGCTCTGGAGTTTCTAATAGAAAAAAAAATCCTTTATGTGTATGGGTGCTTCGTCTGTGTGTGCTGGGTACACCCATTAGCCACAGAGGCCTTAAGAAGGCCTCAGACCTCTGGAGCTGGAGGTACAGGAGGCTACATGCCACTCTGTGGGTCCAGGGATTAGACCCCTGAAGAGCAGCTGGTGTTCCTAACTGTTGAGCTCTCTCTTCAGCCCAGAGCAGGCCTTTTTATGTGCAGTGCTGACCACTCAGCAACATGGTAAATCTTAAAGTAGCTGCTCTTTTTTTAAACTATTCAGTAGTAAAGTTTCATGATTTTTCATCTTTTATATTGTTTGTTGAATATTTGACAATTTATAGTGCATTATTACAAACAGGAACCTGTATTGCCTAATTCATTTATAGTTTTATTATATGCTCATTCATTCATTGATTTTTTCCAGTTATTTTTCCTTTCTAAATTATTATTTTTATTATAATTTATTCAATTTGTATCTGGCTGTGGCCCCTCCCTTGTCTCCTCCCAATCCCATTCTCCCTTCCTCTTCTCCCCCTGTGTACCTTCCCTAGTCCACTCATAGGGGAGGTCCTGACAGAAATACCTGGAGGGGACAGGAGCTCCAAAAGGAGCCCAACAGAGCCATAAAAATTGAGTCCTCAGGGCCCTGAAGAGAATGATACCCCAAACAAGGACAATGCATGGAAAGGACCTAAAACCCTGGCTCAGATGTAGTCCATAAACTCAGTCTCCAAGTGGGGTCCCTAGTATGGGGAGCAGGGGCTGTCTCTGGCATGAACTCAGTTGCAGGCTCTCTGATCACCTCCCCCTGAATGGGGGCAGCCTTGCCAGTCCACAGAGGAAGACAATGCAACCAGTCCTGATGAGACCAGATAGGCTAGGGTCACTCATTGACTTTTATTGAACAACTATTATATCCTTCATGAAAAGGATACAGCTGGGACCAGTGGTGTGTATCAAATGAGGCAGTCCGGAGCTACTTTGATCTTCCACAATGCCAGGATGAACTCAGCAATTCTTGCTGAGCTCTCGCCATTGCCCCGCAGCCAGCACAGCCAATGCTCCAAGCAGGAGAGAGCAAGGACAAGGCAAGCGCTTCACCTATTCACCCGCTCTACCATTCCTAGAAGCTGCTCAAAAGGTGGATTCTGTCTATACCAGACCACCTTCAATAGCTGCTGTTTTGTTTCCTTCGATCAGCATTCTCTCAGCAAGAAATAAATTCTAGTATTATGGAAAGATTTGAGAGTTTATGACTGAAAGCCATGGATTCTTGGAGCTCTTTTTTTTTTCTTCCCTTCTTCATGTTCACCTATTTCGCTAGTGGTCTCATCCAGTCTCATTCCTGTAATTAGTTATAGGCTTTTCCAGAGTTTTCCCCTGAACTTTAGTCTAAAATAGTTAACTCCCTGTGATGGCCAGCTTTTTAAAATTAATTAATTACAATTTATTCACTTTGTATCTATCCCAGCTGTAGCTCCATCCCTTGTCTCCTCCCAGTGCCACCCCCCCTCCCTCTATGCCCCTTCCCTAGCCTACTGATAAGAGGACCTCCTCCCCTTCAATGTGACCTTAGCCTTTCAGGTCTCATCAGGCCTGTCAAGGCTACACCCTCCAGGGAAAGGTTTACCAAAAAGCCGGCCCCTGAGTTCATGTCAGAGACAGCCACTGCTTCCCTTACTAGGGAACCCACTTGAAAACTGAGCAGTCTATGGGTTTCCTCTGAGCAGGGGTTCTAGGTCCTCTCCATGCATGATCCTTGGTTGGAGTATCCATCTCTGCAAGACCCCCTGGGCCCAAGTCCTTTTTTTTTTTTTTTTTTTTTTTTTTTTTTTTTTTTTGGCTCTGATGGTCTCCTTGTGGAGTTCCTGTTCCCTCTTCTTCTATAAGGTTTC
The DNA here is from genome assembly GCF_907164565.1 of Psammomys obesus. Lineage (NCBI taxonomy): Eukaryota > Metazoa > Chordata > Mammalia > Rodentia > Muridae > Psammomys > Psammomys obesus. The sequence continues at coordinate 49,309,373 of NW_026585644.1, forward strand.
TTGCACTCTGCCCAAAATTTGGCTATGAGTCTCAGTATCTCCTTCGAAAGCATGGTTGATAGAGTGTTTCAGAGGCCCTCTGTGGAAGGCTCCTGTTCTGTTCCTTGCCTTCTCCTACTTCTGATGTCTATCCTGTTTGGTCTTCTGAGTGAGGTTTCAGCCTCTTTCCTAGGGGCCTCCTTGTTGTTTAGCTTCTCTAGGACTATAAAATCTATAGACTATAAAATCTATAGTCCTAAAGCAGGACATTCAGTTTTAACTGCCCACTTGAACCAGTCCACAGTCACCTGGGAAGAGAGTCTCTGTGAGACTGTCTAGATTACGTTGGCCTGTACTCGTGTCTATAAGGAACGTTTTTAGCTGCCCACTGTGGGCAACACCCTCCCTGGGCTCTGAGTCCTGGACAAGATGAGTGAAGCTGAGCTGAGCTAGCATGCATGCATTTATCACTCTCTCCTGACTAAAGGGTAATGTGACCGGTCCTCTCTAACTCCCGCCACTGGGACTTCTCTGCCATGCCAAGATGGACTATAATCTGGAACTGTGGGCCAAATAAAACCTTTCTCCTTTAAGTTGCTTTTGTTGTGGTGTTTTTATCACAGCAACAGGAAGAGAATCTAAGACACTACCTAGCCTTGCACGCCCACTTTGCTGTGCTCTACTGAACCTCTCAGATCCCACTTGTACCAGATGAGCTCCTCACTCAAACAGCTCCTCTCACAGCTCTCCAGCTCAACAGATACCAGCTCTAAGCTCCCGGTGACCAATGACAGAAGCCTTGGAACCAACCTTGACTTATGTCTATTTCATCTGGAAATCCTATTTGCTTACTTCCACATACAGCCAGCATTTTGTGGATTTTGTGCCATTTTTACCATGTTTTAAGATTTTTAATTACTATTTATGTGTATCATCAGTGTGAGTGAAAGCCCCATTGGCCCACATAGACCAGAAGAAGGAGCTGGATCCCTTGGCATTGGATTAATGGGGTGCTGGAAAATGAACTTGGGTCCTCTGGAGGATCAGTGAAAGTTCTTAACCACTAGGCAACCTCCCCAGCCTCTATTACTAAGTCGCCATGTTTTATACCTGCACTCCTTTGCAACCACTAAGATCTTTATCCACAGAGAACCCTTTCAGATTCTCAGCTCCTGACGTCTAGTGATCGCATTCTTATCTTGTTTCTACCTGCCATGTTACCACCTTTCTTCCACCGTCACTACCAAACCTGACGAGCTTCAGACTTGGAAGGTTCTGTATCCCAATAGGCTGCTACCCTCATTTTTTCCCCAATGTTCCTCAGCTCACTGTGCAACCCTTTAGCCTGCAGTTCCTCACTGCCTCTCGCTTTCCTTTTCACCAGGTCTGAACTTCAGTTACTTCCTTCTTCATCCACATGCACTTAAGTTCCTGCCTTCTCACTTACTGTATACTCACTACTACAAATCCAAGTAGACAGCCTCTCCAACTGACCTGACTCTGCGCCCCACAGCTCATGTGGCTGGAGAAAAGTAGACCATGAAGTCAGCCGCCCTTCCTCCATGTGTGAGTACAGACCTCAGCCTTTTCTTTTCTTTCCCTTTCTTCTCAATCCTTATTGAGAAGGATTGAGCCATTTCCTTATTTCCTTATTTTACTAAGAAAAATGGAAGAAATCCAGATACCTTCTGCTAGTTCTCACATGCACCCCTACCTCTGCCCATATACCTCATCCCCTCTCCTACCAATATGGATGAACTCTGTATTCCTAGTTTTTAAAAAAATTATTTTTTATTGTTTAAAACATTTTTAAAATTTAAACATATTTCGATCATATTTTTCCCTTCTTCATCTATCCAACTTTAAGTTCTTTCTAAACAAACAAAAAACCAATAAGACAACAGAAATTCCCCCAAACCAAGAAAACAATACCATGACCAAAAAAAAAACAAAAAAACAACTCAAAACCAAAAACTATTAAACTGTAACCAAATAAAAGCTCTCTCTCTCTCTCTCTCTCTCTCTCTCTCTCTCTCTCTCTCTCACACACACACACACACACACACACACACACAAAAACACCTCTGTGGAGTCCATTGTTCATTATCTGTTAGTCAACTACTCCTGAACATGAGGCAAACTGATTTTCCCTCTTCGTAAACCACCCGCTGTGAACTGAATTCCATTTGAACTCACTCATTTGAGGACATCATTCAGTAACTTTCTTGTCCTCTGTATCAAATGTCTGTTTTCATTTTTACACAGTACTTATTTTCTCGAGAAATACATATAGAAACTCTCTTGGCTCCATTTCACCTTCTAGCCATTATGCTATTTCTCCCTCCTCTATAGGCAAACTCTACAAAATTGTTTATAGTCACTGTCTCCAACCTAACTCCACCTCTTAAACCCACATCAATAAGAATTGCAAGGATGAATGAGATATGGTCTATATTCTCCCAAGTTGGGCTTCACACACACACTGCCCTAGCCCTCCTCACGCTCATAGCACACAGCTGCTCAGGCTCCTCCATCCAAAGCACCCAGGAGGAGGCGCTCCTTCCTGAGAGCACCCTGGGATGTCACCAGGCACCTATCTACACACCATGAACCAGAGAACCTTGGGAAGAATGAGTAGGAAGACCAACTCAAAATAACATTAACATTCACTGTCAGGTGAAGACCAGTAAGAAGCAGAAAGAGCACACGGGGAATGAAACTGCCAGGCAAACAGGACTTCAAAGACACCTGTGTATGCTGGTTAGAAGTTAGAGAATAGAAAGTCAGCAGGCAGAACTGTCATGAGATACACTACTTCCTGACTATTACCATTGGGTGATCACATGTTCCAAACAGCATCCTGAGGACAAAAAGCAGCTGCACTGAGATATCTGCAAAGTTCATGGGTGCTTACTTACAAATTAGGGATTTTTCCCAAGACAAACAGACTGGGCTAGCCACACTTTAGTGTCCCCCCTCCACACATTACCCATGGACTGTCAGGCCCTTAGCCACATAGGCTTTACTGGGTCAACATCAGAGTGGCAGTGGTCAGTGTGGGCTCTACTTACCTGATTTGACCCTGAATTGTCATGTAACACTTATTTCTCCCTGAACAAGAACAGAGAGTCAGGGTTACTTCCTCCACTGTCCCTGGCCCCTCTTACCTGAGAAAGCATGCTCTCTATGAGCTACTGTGTCAAGAAAGTCATTTCTTGAAATGTCTAGAATCTCCCCTTTTCTCCAAGCCATCTTCAATTCAGTGTGGATTCTAGCATTCACTCAATAAACACAGCAAACCAAAGTCACTAGCCAGTCCTTTATTGTAGGGGTCAATACATATGTTCTAGGGAACACATGAAATCATTCACTTGAGAGTCATAGATACATGATAATCTCTTTCACTGGTATATTTTTACTTGGTTTGGTAAGGGAAAACAATGATTATTACAAAAATTATGAATTATGAACAAAAGTCCTAATAACAACTCAACAAAAATGGCAGGATTAAAGTCTGCCAGTGTCAATGTGTCAACCAACACCGCGCACTTCAAATAAAGAAGACACACGACCTGGGTCCAAGGCAGAAGAAGATGGCAGGCAGGAGTGAAGCACCTGCTATGAAGAGGGCAGTCAATGAGGAAGATAAAAGTGCTGCTCTCACAGCACATGAGCACGCCCATTAGTTTTTTTCTGCAGGGGAAGTCAGGATAGTGTGACAAGCACTTCTGCCTAGGCTTCCCTCTCAGCCAGTGTCAGGTTCCCTAAGCTTCTGGCTTGTCACGGTCAGGCTGTAGAACTGAGGGGCACACTGGTGCTTGGCCTTCAGTGGGGCACTCACAGCACCCGGAGGAGGTCCAGCGAAATCCTGGACCGGGGGATGTCAATGTTGAGGACCTTCACTTCCACTCTTTCCCCAGGGCCTAGGCCCAGGCTCCTCCTCTTCTTTGTTTTGGATAGCTTTGCTTCTGTTATGTTTCGGATGGGAATCAGCCCCGACTTTCCCACTCCAATATTCACAAAAACTCCAAACAGAGTGGCATTCTCCACTTTACCTGTAAGAACTGTCCCAACCTGCAGATCTTCCAGACACACTATGCTTCTCTTGAAGTCAGGTTTATCAAAATCTATGAGGGAAGAGTAGAAACTTTAGTGTAACCAAGAAGGCACTATACTTAGAGGGCTGATGTTCACTGTGCATTGATTGATATGGAAGCCCAGATCAATATTGCTCTTTGAGTGAAGAGATAAAGAAGCTAAGGACAGAAGCCTGTCTTGAGAAAAAATACATCCTGGGACAAACAGTTCTCTCAGATGATTCAAGACAAACCTCTCAAACATTTTCTTTTCTCTGAATTCAGCCTCACTAAGGCGAAGATGAGCTCTGCCTGGGAGGATTTGGTCTAGCGGTCTCACTTTCTGCCCTGTAAAGAGCAGAGTCTATCTTTGCTCAGGGACTACACTAGACTAAATCACAAAAGCTCAGAAAGTAAGAACCCTCTGCAGAGAGAGGGGAGCTGGCTTCCAGTGTCTGGATTCTTAAATTGTTTCAAGGTGGTAAAGTTCCACTAGCTTTTGGACAAATGCGGGTGAAGTCAAATGCCTTCTCTCTACTTCTTCCCACAAACTGGGAAGTCAGGAATCAATTCTTTCTGCTTCAAACTCATTTAGTCAGAATGTATAGATTCCCCATTAAATATGGCTCAGAAACACATACAGCCAGAGCTGGTCTTCCCTCTCTTCCTCTGCTTAAGCTGTCTGTTTACTGACTCCTGTCGTTAACTCATGGCCAGCTGCTCTGCTGGGCTCGCCATCTCAGGATCTTTACAGCCCTTTCCTGGCCCATCCCAGTATACGTATTTCTGATCACTGAGGCTAAAAACTGAGCACAAAGCAGGCCAAGGGTCACTATGGCTTTAGATAAAATAAAACAACAAAGGTTCTATGTGAGAGTGAGATGAGGAGTTTACACGGGGCTGTAAGTTATCCGTGGCCTGCATTCACCCCTAGGGCTCAGCTCCCCGCTCTGGGATCACTGACTGTTGACTCTAATAACAAAGAACACATTCTAGCTTGGATCTCTTTTCCTTAGACCTCATTCTCCCCCATCCAATCCAGTTCCTTTTCCTCCACAGCTGTTGGCTTCACCCTGACGACTTGTTGAAGCTATCCTTTACATTTGTACTAACAACCGGTCACTTTTCTTTCCCTCCCCAGTGCAACCACCTTAAGACCAGGATCTTTGAGAAACCAAGCTCCCCCACTCCTACAAAACAAGACCAAGCTCCATAAACCCCAAACCTCACTGCCCTCATTAAATACACCAGCATGGGAACTGACACTGGGATTCCACCTGATGCTCAATTCCAAGGCAGGAACCTCCGGTAATTAGAGCCACACAGGGTGAGACCATGTCAAAATGAAGTGAAACTAGGGTGCCCAGGGCAGAGGCAGGATGGTCTCCAGGCCTATGTGGTGGTTTCATGCTTAGAAATCTCTCCCTCTCCTTTCCTTGTAGAAATCCAGCTGCTGCCAATACCCAAGGAGCTCTAATCAGCTGCTCGGCTTAGCTTTGCATGAAAACCAGAGTCAGGAACCACTCAGCATGTTCCCCAAGACAGCCTGGGCCATTGAGAAATCAGAAATCCTCCATAAAGTATGAAAATTTTAACACTTCAAGAGCCAAGGCAGCACATACAATTAGGCCACTGTCATCAGCTTGCTCTTAATTAAGGAAACTAACTTGCAAGGAGAGCTTTCATAAAAAGAACTTGACTATGAGAAACAGAATGTTGAGTATAAGGAAAGAATATGGCCGTAAGACAGGAAATGCTTTGGAGAAAATAGAGAAAAGAGATGCAATACAAATACTCTAATATGCAAATGCCCAAAGCAAAGTACTGCCTACTGACCTTACCTCCAAAGTATGATTCATCTGCCTCTCCCTTTGGGAGTATGTTGTGACATAACTATGGCAGAAATTAGTTGTAGAGTCTGCTTACGGAGAGCTGTTTGACATTGTGCCTGTCACCCTGGAAAGCCCAGGTCCCTGTGCACCCTGCGTAACACAAGGCTCATAGAAGAGGGCCCACTGCTTAGCTGGTTTAACTGTTAACCCAGGTGCCTTTGTTTGAGTTCCGCATGTAGCTGAGCTAATGGAGCAATCAACAGCATGACAGAAAAATAAAGATGGACAGGAAAATCCAGTTCTGATCACCTGTAGCTAAAGCGGCTTTGTCAACAATCCAGTGCAGTGCCCAGGCACATTACCAACCCACCCTGCATAAGAGACACTGATCTGAGAGTCCCTGCAAGAGACAGCCATGGCATCTCGCGGCTTCTCACATTTCTGGCACCAGTCTTACTCTGTATTTTATTTTCTCCAGCTGCAATTCTGTCTCAGCAGGTCACTGCTCTCAACAACTATGACTACTGCACTTCCTACTCCCCCTACCTGCACAGAAAGACAATCATCACAGAGGTATTATCTTATTTGCTCAGTGTGCTCAGCAACATGGAATCCAGAAATCTGGAAGGCTGTAATTTAGGAAGAAGATTCACTTTTTGGTGTGAATGGAAACCTTTACCTTCTGCCTCTTCAGATATAAAGACAGTTTACAGGAGACACAGGGAGAGCAAGGCCTCTGTGCATACAGTGGCACAGCATGGCACGGCACAGCACAGCATATTTGCTGGTGTATTGCCAAATAAACATGGACAAGGAGTCAGAAGTCCTGCTTCGAGTACTGATGCTAGATAGAAATTGGATTGACTGTGAAGGATGAGCCGACCCTCAGCTCTGTCATGCAGAGTATGAGAGAATCTGTTCTGCTCCTGGCCTCTAGCAGTTCTGAGGACCAAAGGCGATGATGGCAGCTCCATGAAGGTGTGGGCTACAATTCAAGCTCAACTTACCTGTTCGGAAGTCAAAGCTTTCGGGCTGGCTCAGACCGTCTATGATGACCTGTAAGGTTTGTGCGGTTGTCTGCAACCTTTCTGCAGTTTTCTCTATGCCTTCTTTTCCAAGATATAAATTTATTTTTTGTTGCATTTCAGGCTTTCCAATCTCACGTAGTGTCCCTCCAATGAATGACAAAAACCTTCATTAGGAAGAAAAGCCCAACATTTATCAGTAATACTACTTTTTACATTTCCTTACATAGGTCATCTTCAAATTCTCTTACCCCACGTAAGAGCGAACAAGTCTCTACTGAGAGTCCACTGTAAGCTCCATGCTGCAGTAAGTGGTTTAGCTAAGGGGCACATGGGCAAGGGGAGGAGGTGGATTGAAGCTCTGTGCTAATTTTCAAGGACAGCACCTGCTTAGAGTTGGCCTGGGAACATTTTACACTATGCTGTTCGTGACAGTTTAGTGTAAAATGCATATTTTCTATGTAAGGCTATCTTTATTTATCTCATGTTTCCTATAGTTTTCAGTTAGGAGAACATTTAAATTTAGTTTAATGGTCAAACACAATTTATTGATGGTATGTGCCAGGCACTGCCAGCTTCTGACACTTGGCTTGGGATCCCTATCTTTTCTGTATGTATATATATGCCTGTGGCCTGTGATGGGAGAGTGACCTGCCACTGCCAGTCCCAATGACATAAATGCCACTTAGCTACACATAAGGGAAACTGCATAAAAAGCACGGAGCATTCAACAAGAAAGTAAATCCCAGAGGGCAGCTAGGGGTGGGTGTGTCAGTAGTAGCATGAATAGAAGAACCTGGGTACACCCCATAGCAACAGAACACTGTAAAACAGGGTATGTTTTATAGTTATTTTTTTTTCCAAAAGGATTAGTAAAACCGCAAGGCTACAATCTAAAGTTGGATGCTCCGTATATACTCTATACACCACAATAGCTGTGATGTTTCACCTTTGCCATGCTTGCTCTCCCCCTCCCCCACTTGCTTGCACAGATGCTGCCCAGTTACTGAGCTGAGGTAAATCCATAACAACACAAAACAACAAATTACAGTTAAGATGCAGTTCGCTCCAATTTCATGTGAGTTCCGGGCCATGGCTCCCTTTCTTGACATTCCTTTCCTGGGTATTTTTCTACATCATTAAGTTCCATTTCCTATGATTAATAGCACTTTAAAAATGTCAACACAGTAATCAGACAGATAGTGATACTAACGCCCTCACATTCTTTCCTCTAAGAATGCCTCTTGAATACAGGAAGGGAAAAAGGAAACTGCTGGAGGTTTGTCTCTGCAGCCATCCCACGTGGCAGGCAACTGCACCACGCAGGATGGTTGCTGGCCATTCCCAGTCTTTGTGTGTACTGTGCTCAAGCAGAGCAGACATCTTCAGGGACACTCGGGGGCTGACAGTCTCATGGCTGGTGGGGAAAGGCTTCTCCCTCACATTTAACTAGGGTATTGCTTGAGTTCAAATGTGCAACCCTTCTACATTTCTAGAGCCACAGTTTTGATTTTTAGCATCCGACAAATTCTTCTGAGGATACGTTTTAGCCAGCAGTCTAAGAAGACAAGAGTGATGCTTACGTCCTTCTTTGGAAATATGCATCATCCAAATGGGAGGCCAGGGAGAACTGACTCCTCAGTCTGTGGCTACGGCTTCCCTAGAAGGGGAGAGGCAGCAAGCATGTGTCTGTGCTGACTGGTGGACCGCAGCACAGTGGGCTAGTGACAGGGCCCAGCTGCTGAAGCTCTGACTGACAAGAGCAGATGACACAAGGCAGTGTCTGCTCACAACTCACTTCCTTACACAACTTTATCAATGAACCCTGCTCCTTTGACAGCTTTTTCTGGTACTCACTGACTTGGCTTTACTTGTGTGCAACTGATTACTATGAAAAACACCTTCCATATCCTCCATACTCTGGCTCACATCCATTTGTCAATTAGTTGATTTGTTTATTAGCTGGCGATGTGTTAATTAGCCTAAAATTAGTGGTCTTTTGGAATACACATATATTTTAAAATTTGTAACCTTGAATATACATATATATATATGTATATATATATATATGTATATATATATATATATATATACATATATATATATGTATATTCAAGGTTATAAAACTATAACCTTGAATAGCATCTAGCAATTAGTAAAGCTATGGCAAGAAACTTCCCAAAGCACCTAGTCAGCAGGTCCCTTGGGGTCTTAAGATTGTACTGTACATACGTATGCACACACACATACTCACTTGAGGTGTTAGCTGCCACACAAGCATTTCCTTATTATAAGTATCTGCTTATAGTGACTGCAGATCTCAGAAGAAAGTCGGTCTGTTTAACCTGGGAGTGTATTTCATATATTATTTTCATCCTCTCAGAAGCCTAAGGGGCAGTAGCCACTGAAATCAATAAGAAAGCACCACGTCTGCTTCCAGCTAATGCTCTGTATTGATCAACCCTATTTTTAAATAATGAAGGAACAAAGTTAAATAGTTTTTTGATTTTGAAAACTTTCTTAAAGCTAACCAGGTCACAGAAAAAGCCAACAGAAGACAGAGCAACTGGGAAGAGAAGTGGAGCCAGCACTAGGAGGCTCTGCCCCTGACTGGGTCCCAGAGACATTTGGCAGTCCTGATAGGAGATGCTTCCTGCTCAAGCCGCTCCATAGACCTGGCTTCTTAAATAGCACAGGAAAAGTAGTCCCCAGATTCTAAACTTCCCAACATAAAGAACTTCCTAGCTCCAAAGCACAAAAAGAAAGCACACATTTTAAGAAGCTTGGGGCCCATAATGATAACTATATACCATGCACTGTGCTAGCTGCATATTCTCATTTAATCACAACAGCCTTAAGAAGGAGAAAACAAAAATTGAGGGAGGTTTAGTAGCCTGTCCAAGGCCACAGAACTATTCCCATTCACTGGCATTTTACATCAACCACACAGGTGTCCATGCCACTGACACATGTAAAATTACTGTTGTATTTGCAGAGACAGAAAACACAATGTGGTGGGTAGTACTGCGCTAACACAATTTAATGGCAGACCACTTCCCAACATCAGGCAGTTCACACCAAGTACATTCCACGAAGAACTTACTATGCATAAGCTTTTAGGTGGACAGTTCTCAGAGTCAATGCATTATTAAACCATAGTCTCGTTTTCTCTACTGTCTCTGGAAGGCTTTTTCCGTTTGCTAAGGACTGCTGTTGGAGCTGCTGTTTTTATTTAATATGTAATTTCATCCATCTTACTTAAAGTAAGAAAGTAGCATAAATGCAACAAATGAGCACATCATGTTCTTTTAGCACACATCTGCACGGAGTTAAAACAGAGCTTGCAGCACAGACCATGCTTACTGCTCAAATGCAAAGCTACACAAGCTAACACCGCTCATGTTTTCAAGAAACGCTTGCTACAAAGGCTGGGTCTCTCTCCACGAAGAAAAAGAAAAGTCTTTGCAAAACTTTCCCCCAAAGAGTAAGGAATTCTCCAGATTTGTAGGACTTTGGAAATGGCCATTCAGATTTACGTAATCATTTCCAGCCCAGGGATTTAGGAGCTGAGGGGTTTGTTACAGAGAGCAACATGGCCCCTGCAGAGCTCAGAACCTCTGTGATACAACACCCTTACTTTACAAAGCGCACACAGGGTTTACAACCCATGGAGAGTGCCATGCTACCACAGCACAGTCTACAGCTCTCAGACACTTTCACAGTTGCTCCATTTTATCTATTCCTTTTATAGGAATTTTGTCAACAAGTACAAAATTAAACCCAAGAGCACAGCCATTCTGGAAATGAAAGGAGAACAGAGAGAGTAGGTCACAACCGCCAGTTTATGGAGAAATTCAGTGACATAGGCAGATTTAGCTTTTAAACTGGGGTTGTGTGTGAAACGATGGGGCGCTGACCAACAATGGTTTGCTCCTCTAAAAAACCCCAGATACTGTGCATAGTTTCAAATCTATCACTGTAGAAAGTTGAGAAGAAACTTGAACTCAATGTGACAAAAGATAAGAGCCTGCTGTGCCTCTGCCCAGTCTGCTGTATCCAGGCACGAAGCATACAGTGAGTTTAGCCTGGCTTGATGGAGAGGGTGCCATCTTGACCCTATCAGCTAGCTGTCTTGTGATCACGTCAGGTGAGACATGGGAACTGCACTTTCCTCATTACTAAGACCCTTCCAAGCTTCTCCGGGGTAAACCGACACAGACCTGGGCCAAAATTCTTAAGAATCTGGGCTGGTAAAACCCACCAAGCAAGTATAATCACAACTAAAGTGTGTTTGTGGAAGGCCCCAGAGCTACCAACTGTTCCACAGAAGCAGAAGATAACAGAGTGCTAATGAAAACGGTATTTAAGTGGCTTTTCTTAGCATTTAATCAACCACAGAAAGAACAGAGAACTCTCCATCAGAATGCACAGCCAACTACTGAAACGTGTAATGGAGCCTGCTCTGATGGCTCTCACACCCTGCCCTGGAAGCACAGTTTTAAACAGTGTGAAATGAGGCAGCATGAGGCACTTGTAGAGTAATTTTGTGGCGCCATTTGGAACGTCTTCAGAATGTCTCCTGTGTCAGTGAGTAGCAGAAAGTCACCAAGAACCAAGAAGCTGCCAAGGATGGAGGAATGCAGGCTTCTCTTGAGCACTGGGCTGTCATTTGTTTTCACCTTCGCAGACTGGTAGATGCTCCCTTCTGTTTATGGGCCAGTTAGACAATGCTCAGACTCACTGCCTGTCCTAGTAACTGCAGTAGAACCTGTCCTCAGGAGCTGCTTCGTTAACACTTCACATTCCTTAGCACTTCAGCACAGAGAATTAACTTTGCTTAAAAAGAAGAGCCAGTTAAATGCCTTCACGTGCCTTCTGAAGTTCAATCAGGATGATCGGACAGTTAAAGAAAGTTGAAGATGACACTCACAGTTTAACCAAAACATTGAAGACTGGTGAGGCAGTAATCAATGCGATTAACAGCAGTTATCACTCATTCGTGAATAGCTTGCTCTGAGCCTCATACTGTATGAGTATTGCAGTTTAACACTAATTTAAAAGCAATACACACGCACACACTCATGCACACAGCAATACCACAATTGATGTATAAATATCCAGACTCTTCTTGTCTTAATAACTGCCTTACAAAAACTTTACAAGTGTTTTAAGGAAATCCATTTTTTCACAATTTTAAAGAAAGTACTCCACTCTCCCCCACACAAGAGAGCCCAGTGAGTGTGTCGGGGGGCAGGATGACAGCTTCCCCTGTTTGATCACCTCCTTTCTATGTTCTCAAATACACAGGCACTACCTCAAATAATGAGGATTTGCTAAAATCAAAGCCTTGTGACAAAGGGATGTGACAAAATGCTGAGGCCAATTAAAAATACACCAGAAAAGCTTGCTTCACTTTCTTTCACACATTTCTTTTGTGTGGAGGGAGACTACACTGGGAAAGCAAAGCCTTGGTCTTGAACACTCTATCAGAGGACCGGAGGAAGACCAGGCCAGAGATCACTTCACTTCTGCCTGTCTTCTTAGAGGCAGGGTGTCTGTTCAGATGGACACATACCCTCAAAGTACTCCATAAATCATGCATTTCAGTCTCTGGAGGATCTTACTGTAGACATAGCTTTACACACACGAGACTCAAACCCCGAGAGACTGAGTGACGGCCAGACTGAAGTAAAACTTACAGTCCCTCACATCTTCATCCATGCCTCACCCCTTACTTTAGAGGAGCGTCAGTGCAGACACAAGATTGAGACTGCAGATAAAATTTGGCACCCAGAACTACTGTCTGGGAGCAATTTATTATTATTTTTTAAACCAAATTTGAAAGAAAGAAACTTTGGCTCTTTTTGAGTTACTGAGTAAGGGTTGGACAAAATTAAGTTAGTGGTTTCAAAGGCTGCAGCCTCTATATAGTTCAAAAACACTGTGTTTAGAATTAATATAATTTAATTTACTGCCTGTAAAGCCATAATGTGGATTAGTGCCTGTGACTATTTGAAAGAGGAGGGTAAATAAAGCAATACTATTCAGAAGCACACAGGCAGCTGACAGAAGGAATGGCCGAAGCAAGCCACTCTAGTGCTACTTGGAACAAGCCCAAGTGACAGGGGAAAACGCCTAAGAAACAGATTTCGTACCACAGGGCCAATCATCAATGGTGTTCCTCTCCAAAGACTAGCAGAGGCTTACTGACATCCACCATTTCAGCAAGCCTCCTGCCTTCTGAATGGTTGGGGAACACTGTGTTAGAGTGGGGATGTGAGGTTGAAACAGCTCATTTATGATGACACAGAATCAGAAGACAAGCAGAGACCCAAGGCCATAGCCAGCTGGGAGCAGGAAGGAGAGATAACAGGAGATAGAATCAATACCTTCCCGAGTGTTAGCCTCTAGGGTGAAGGGTCTAAACTTGAGCAAAAGCGGACAAGGAGAAGGACAGACAAGTGCTCATACAATGGAAGATTCTAAAGCCAGCACACTTCCACGGCTGGCCGGCAGCTTCTCTGTTCTCTTCCACGGGGTATATAGGTTGTTCTATGGTAGAAGGTAGAGAAACCAGCATTCTCAGGAGCTGGTATTAATGTGAATTGGGAATGCTAAATGTGCAAATGCATCCAGCTCACAGAGTAGTACAGGAACCAGCACCACCTTGGAGAAAGTATTGTGCCTTCCCATGCCTTTTTCTATAGCTTAACTGACAGCACCTTCCTGATGACAGTAAAAATAACAGTGATCATACAGTCACTACCATGTCCCAGGAGCTGAGTATACAACATGCATTTACTTACCCAGGCCCATCGTGTCAGTACTATTTTATTTAGTTAAATGGACAAGAACACTAAGGCCAGGGAAATTCAAAACCATTCTCAGGTCAAACATCCAGGATCTGAACCCAGCAGAGATCTGAACTTCCTAGGGCTCCCCCCTAGTTCTGTCAGGAGCCTGATGTAGGCTGTGCTGGAACAATGGAATGTTCCCATCATGGCCTGGCCATCCAATTCTTCAGCAGTCAGATTCTCTTTCATCATTTCCTCCTTTTGTGATGACACTTTTGATATGCTGAGTATAATTTCCTGGGAACTACTGTGAGACATTTAGATTCAGTAATTATTATTTATTCTTGACTAAGCTTCCCAGCCTGCCCTCTCTGGGGACCTGTGTTTCCACCTTTCCAGGGCTGGAATTACAGGCTGGTCATTGTGCCCACCCAGAATTTACTTGGTTCTGGAGATGCAGACTCTGACCCTCACTCTTGTGTGGCAAGCACTGTGCCCACTGAATCATCTCCAGACCTCCTGTTTGCTTTCCTCACAAAGAGTAACTTAAACACCCTGTATTACAGTTGCTTGTTAGTTAGAAGCTTCATTCCTAGCTGGGCACAACTTGGTGTACCTGAAACCTCTCTATACAGTTCTGAAAGAGATGCCCTTGCTCAGGGTGTTCAGTGCTGGGGGTTTGTCTTCTGCCTCACCTAGGGCAGGACCTCCAAAGAATTTTCCCAGATGTCCTATTGCTAATCCATAGGCGCCAGTCAGAATCTTCTACGCATCAGATGATTCAGTCTACTTTGGGTCTTAAAAACCCAACATAACTTCTCAATCAATCAAAAGTCAACAATGCTTGGTTTTGTACAGAAGCTCCTCCGCCTTCTGCCAAGCTTCTGGGTCTATTGTCTTAGATCTGAATTCTAAATTTACGGTTGTGGATGCTCTCAAAATACAGTTTGCTGCATGGACTGCAAGAGCCTGTTCTACAGGCGGATCTGAGGTAATAAGGGAACTTCCATAGCTCTATTATTTCAGCACTGAGCTGATAGAACTACTCTTTGAGATCTGCTTGCCAGGCACATGACAAGAGCACCATATACCTTACTCCCACTATGCTGTCTTTAAAAACTCTCCCTAATGGCCCGAATGGAAATAGCATATACTTTATCCAAGTGCTGAGTGAGTCATGACATGAAATTTCCTGGCATTTTTCAACTTAAGCCGAGAGCACACGGCACTGGCGCTTGACTATCTACCAGCAGTGCATCGAATTCTTGACACAGTGCGCTCCGGGTGAGTGCCAGGTCTCATGTGATGCAAAGGGCGCAGCAGAACCTGCAGCCCAGACCTCCCTCCTCTCCTAAGTCAAGGGGAAATCAGATACGTGCTGGGCCCCTAGACAAACCAAAATGGTAAGACAAAGGGAGAGGAGGCATGAAACACACTCTTGACGGGCATGCCTCCACTGTCACACAGCGACAGTATCCCACACAGTGAAACCACCCACATGTGGATATGGAAGCATTTCTCCACAAGAAATGCAGGAGGAAATGCCCATGACCTTCCTCTGCCTGTCAATTCTGTAAACTCTGAGAGGGCCCTGGGAGCAGACACAGTGCTCTGGGAAGATGCACGGGGACTCTGTTTGGAGGGCTGAAACCTTTTCGGCACACTGGGATTCTCAAAGAGGTACTTAGTTGGTATGGGGTTGGAGCAAGCATGCCAGGAAAGGATGACCCGTGTGTTCTAGCAATGACTAAGCTTGTACAGAAAAAAACTGTTGGAAGCAAAGCTAAACATTTCACGTTGTCCTGTGAAATGTCATTCCATGTGGTTTCTTTTCCTCAGTGTTCCCTTTCATTCTCTCTGTCATTTTTCCTGATCAGTCTTTGCAGGGCGCTGTGGATACAGTGTTGAGCCAGATTCTGATAGTCTCTAGCCAACTAGAACTTACAGCCTACAATAACTAATGTTTAATTTAATTGCTACCAGCCTAACAAATCTGATGCCAACTTTTCAGATGCATTATTTATGTTATGGGTTCAAGAAAATTTGTAAGGGGTCACAACTTTAACTAAGCTAATATATTGTGTCTTTTGGGGGGGCATGCAAGTCTATTGTGAATATGCAAGATCAATATAATGTGATTAATGACAAATTTTAAATCTAATCCTACTTTTCTTGATTTTATGTGAAATGAGTCTTTCTTAAGTTCTCTGAGCTCTAGGATCAGCTCAGTAGTTTTGTCTTTAAAGACTTATTTTTGTTTGCTTTACATTTACATGCATGTGCTGTGCATGGTGACCACTGAGGTCAAAAGATCCCCTGGAGCTGGAGTTACACATGGTTGTAGTCACCTGATATGGGTATTGGGAACTGAACTTGAGTTCTCTGGAAGAGCAGCAAGTGCTGTTAATCACAGAGCATCATCTCTCCAGCCCTGTTTTTGTTTTGTTTTGTTTTGTTTTGGTTTGGTTTTGTTTTGTTTTTCTAATGGTTCGAACATTTACCATATGAATTTTGTTACTCATCATCTGGGATGTGTAGCACACTGTGGCAGGGTGTGTAGAACCGAGGTGATCCACATTCTCAAGAAGCCTACCAAAGCAGGGGGATGAAACATTCTCAGATACTAGACTAGAGGTCAATAATTAGTAAGTGTTCATTGTGAAGCTCAAAGGTATCTCTATCATACTTGATAAGAGCCATCTCACAAGATCAATTTCTAAACGTTAATACTGAGAAGCTAAAAGATGAACTGAAATCATCTGATAAAGAGGGTTGCAGTTGAAGCAAGATTTCAGGAAAGATCAGCATTTTACTTTAAACACACTAGACAGTGCTGCGGAGGCAGCTGGATGAGCTTAGGAGCGGTGCATGGTGATGGTCTTGAGAGCCCTGAGAATGAAGGCATCACAGGGCAGTACCGACTCCAGCTTTTCAGCTTCTCACTTTGGCACCTCTTCTAACAGGGACTCTCTTAAACTCTGTCCTCCACAGAGTCCCTGGTGTTCATGTTCATAGCGTTTTTGTCATCCATAATTTGTTACTGTATTTCATGCAATCTGTCAGTGAAGCATATAGGTCTATTCTCAAAATACACAGTTGGAATGAACACCCGGCTCAGCGTGGCTGCTGCTGAGTATCAGAGCCCTCTCTTGACTTGGACTATTGCAATGGTCTGACCGATCGCCCTGCTTCTTTTCCTCCCTTACACAGCAGACAACGGCAGCCTTCTCACATGTCTGTCACATAATGTTTCCCTACAGCTCCACACTCAGCTGTGGTTCTCACTGAATGTTAAGACCATATCCTTCTGAGAGCCTGCAGTTGGTGGTGTCAAACATGGCAGAATGGATAAGTGGTTTAAGGATGCTTTTGAGGGCACCAGTTGAGAAAGTGATCTCAAAAGAGGAATTAGGACAGAAAACTAAGAGAGAAAAAGGAGTAAGAATTAGAGGCAAACAGTTCTAAGACATTTGGCGATGAAATGGAGGCACACTGGGCTACAAGTTCTAGGGAGAAGACAATTAAAAGCCATTTGCTGCTTTTAGCTCTCAGAAAGTAGGGAGCCCCTGGATTATAGCAATAAGAAGTCTGTCGGCTAAACCAGTAAGAAAGGTGGAGGAGACATTAAATACAGAGGCACTCCTAGAATTTCAAAAAGCTAACATACATTATTCATCTAGCTACCACTTCCTTCCTTTCCAGGAAAAACAGTAAGGACACAGGCATCAAGACAACAGTCAGAGTCCTCAACAGTGGCATGGAAGAAACAAAGTGGAAACAGAGTCCAGAAACAGGGTGGCTAGGAGAAGACAGGGAAGAATGTAGAAAGACCAGGTTACAGCTAAAGGAAGGCAATAGTGGGGGAAGTCTGAAGTTCTTCAGTGAGAAAAGAGGTGAAGTCACCCTGCAAGTGTGAGAGAAACTGGAAACAAGGTAAAAGAATACAAAAGACAGTGTGCAAGGGGCTGAAGGAATGTTGGTTTTCACGTTCTAGATTTGCATCTATCTTTTAGGGCATGTTCATCCACTTGTTTCATTTGAATTATATCAGTCCTCATACTTTCTTCTGGCTTTAGGTCCCTCTATTCTGGTTCCTACATCCTCTCTCAAACAAGAAGAAAGCAAATATAGGCACTATTGATCTGCTTAGTGTGAAACGCCTTACTCTAAAACACAAGACAAAGGAATTCTTTTTACTGCAGTGTTCAGGAAACACATCTTCAGCAGAACAGTATACAACTCCACTGCTCTAGAGAACAATTCATTTCCTGCAGGCCCCTCAATAAAATAAATAGGCAAAGCTTCACTCAGGAGGGGAGGAGGTGTCCCTTGAGAAGTAGGAAGGACGCTACCGGCCAAGGATGCTGGAGAACATCCAGGACAGATACTCCCGACACTCACTCTCCTTCTGTATGGGTGACCTCATTTTGTCAACACTGCACATAGTCTTTAAGAGAGCAACACTCTTGAAAGACCATGACCACAGTGACATTGTTCAAAACTGGCTCCAGTTTTAAAAGTATGATTCTGTGAAACAGCTCAGGCTTTGAGTGACAGCAGACCTGGCTCAAATCTTGCTTCTACTAAGATAAGCTGTCTCAGGTGATTTATTTTCTTCCTGTGAGACTTGGTCAGCCTGATATGAGAATAGCAACAGCACCAATTTCCTGGGTTTGCTGTGATGTGTACACACCTTGTTCTGTCTAAATGCCTGGTAATGAGGAAGTAACCAATGAATGTTTGTTCTTCTTACTGGTCTATCAACAACTCCTTAATTCAGCCTGAAGTGCATTCTCCTCTCTAACCTGCTAACCACCCTATGCCTCTTTTTACTGACTGAACCACCTGACGATGTAGTGCAGATGCCACTGTCTCATCTACATGAATCTACAAGACATCCCTGTCTGGAAATGAGCTCTCCTCCCCACCAAAAAAGCTTCAGGAGTCTTCAGTAATTATCATTGTCCTCCATTCAGTACCTGGGAACTTAAATTCTGTCCTATTTCAGTATGCTCCTGGAGGGGCCCTACCACATTCCAAGTGTTGAATAAAATCACACCAACAAAACCCATAGAGTAAATATTAGAACCATAAGGAATATATTTTTAAAAATAAGGAAACACCAGGCTTTCCTGAGATGAGGATATAAAAGAAGGCCCATCTTACATAAAAGAAAAATAATCAGTTCATAAACATTAAACATTCCTATTTCCAAACCATAACATTATGAGCAAATACAAAAGGTAAATGATAGAGACTAAGTTTTCAGCTCATCCAATGACAGATTTAAGTATACCAAGAACTGAAGAACAGGCAAATGGGAAAGAGAGAATCACACAAACATGGTAAGAATCGTACAGTTAGGCCTCTGCATCTGCTTGTGCTGCCTGCAAAGACTCAATCAAGTACAGACCAAAAACATTTGGAAGGCTGAGAGATGGCTCAGTGGTTAAGACCTGTAGGAACTGTCTATGTTGAGTGTCATTTAGATGAGGTGTGTGAAAGCCAGAGGTGACTACTACAGCTCAGGACCGGACAGTTACACACCAAGGGCAATTCGATAACTACTCATTTCATCTCTAAATTTCTTAGGTTATGAGGGGAACTACACAGAAAAGAGATTTCCTGTCAGCTAATCTACAGCTGTCTTGCTTCTGGACAACCAGGCCACCCTAAAGAAGCACCGAGAGCAGGGAAGTCACCAGTTGAGCACACAGTATTGCACAAAAGCCAGTGATGTTCAGCAAAGTAAGCGAATACCTATGATTTAAAAGCAATCTACAGATCTCATAGTTTTGAATCAATCAAAGTTGAAGCAAACTGGTTTTAAAGCCATTACTGTATAATCTAGTCAGAACCTTAGGAAGTTTTGGTTATAAAGTATAGCAAGTCACAGGTTTTGAACAAACAGAAAAAATTTTAAGATAATTAAATATATAACTAAAAAGTTGTTTTGGGGTCAATAAAATGGGCTAGTCGGGGAGTCTTACTGTCAAGCCTGATGACTGTTCTGTTATTGGGACCCACGTGGTAGAAGGAGAGAGAGCTGATTCTTCTTGCTAGTTGTCCTCCAACCCAGCTCCCCACATGTACACACAAATAAATATAATAAAAAAAGTAAAGTTGTTCCCTTTGAAAACCTTACATTAAGTTTCTCTTGTACTGAAAATCATCTCAGTATCATTTTCTGTTAATGTGGTCCCACTAAAAGAACATTAGACCCTAATAACCCAACAGGACAGAATTTCTTGGGAAAGTTGGCTGTTTATACTTTCAAAAAGAGCTTTGTCTTTCGAAGAGCAGTTATACCAGGTGCTAGTCAAGTGAGTCATGCTAATTTACAAAACAAATAAACTGCCATGCAATTTCCACTCCACAGATTTCTCCCCTAGAACCAGGCTTATTGGCTTGACGTGGCTCCAGGAATAGCGGCTTCACTCCTCACTGCTGTAAAATAATGTGTGGCCAACTCAGCAATGTGGAACACCTAAAAACTGTCGTCATGTCAAACCCAGCCTTGTGTCTCAGCTCTCGTTATGCCCACACAAGGACCATGTGCTGTGCAGAGCTCGCAGGGCACATAGAGAACTCTGGAGCTGGCCTCTGGCTCACCTGACTGCTGTGTCATAGGATTCCGGATGGATGCAAGTCTGGTCCAGGGGGTTTGGTGTGAAGATGACATCTGCTTTGTTCTTCTTTTTGCTCGGCTTCTCATTCGTGACCACTGCAGCTCCCTGGCTCTGGTCTGAAGAGTCAGTGCACTGACTACTATAGTCAAGTAAAACCATAATAAAACACATTCCAAGAGAGAAAGTTGGGCAGAAAAGCAAAGAAACTTTAATCAGGTACTTAGTCCTCTACTATGCAAACCATACACAGCAATCATTCACTTCACAGAAACTACCACATTTTGTTTAAAATACTATTAATACAATTTTCTGTTACTCAAAGCCATTTCATACTCAAAAACCATTTCTACATAGTTCAGTCCATGAAACTAGCAATCTAGGGGAAATGAAGAAACATATAGTCTTATCATCATAGTAAGATGGCAAAGATGGTTTCTCAGAGCTGAGGAAAATTGAGTTTCCAATAGAACCTACTGAGTGCAGAATGAGACCAAGAAGACAGACTCACATCTGACATATCAATAGGACACTTCAGAGTATGTATCTGAAAAAAAGACAATGGCTTTCAAAAGAATAAAGTATTTAAGTTAAGGCAAGCCAAACCAGACTGGCACCAGGTTTCACACTGCAAACAGGAGACACAGTCTGAACACAGACAAAGTAACCTTGAAGGTGTAAAGAAAATGCGCTGAAATGCAGAGCCAAAAAAGCATTCAATAAGAGGACAAACTAAAACATCTCCAGACATGTAAGAACTTCAGCAAAACCTACTCAGCCTCTCCAGGAGTATCTTACACATGGACCCTCAAAAAGCAGTGACTGAAAACAAACAATAATATGCACTATAGAAACGGTGGGAAGAATACAGAATTGAAAAGTGACATTAAGCAGATGCTTATGTTATTAAAATGTATATATATAAGTGTATATATAAAAATCTAAATAATGCCACCTATGTATGTCTGTATGCATGCATTCGTGTGTGTGTGTGTGTGTGTGTGTGTGTGTGTGTGTGTGTGTGTATACGCGCTTGCGTGCGCGTGTGAATCTCACCATGAAGGGAAAACAGAGTTAAAGAAAATCAGGTTGGGAAACTGGGGAAAGTCCTAAGTTTCTAGCCTTTTTCTGGAGGACAGACCTGCTGATTAACTCCAGAGGTCAGTTCAGGATGGAGCAGAAATTGAGGGAAGGGCCAGCCAATGACTAGAACAACTTGAGACCCATGTCATGAGAGCGAGCCCCCTCCCTTGATACTATTAATGATACTGTGCTATACCTGTAGACAGGAGCCTAGCGTAACTGTCCTCTGAGAGGTTTCACCTAGCAGTTGATGAAAAGAGATGCAGAGACCCATAGCCAAACATTAGGCAGATCTCAGGAAATCTTGTAGAAGAGAGGGAGGATGGATTGAAGGAGCCAGAGAGGTCAAGGACACCACAAGAAAACCTACAAATCAACTAACCTGGGCCCACAGGGACTCAACCATCAGCCAACGAACATACTTGGATAGTAGAGTCCCTACACATATAACTGAAGTCCAGCTTGGTCTTCACATGGGACTCCTAACAGTAGATGTAGGGCTGTCTCTGACTCTGCTGTCTGCCCTTGGATCACTTTTCCCACTGGGCTGCCTTGTCTAGCCTCAGTAGGAGAATAAGTGCCTAGTTCTACCTCAACTGAATATGCCAAGGCATGCTGACATCCATGGGAGGCCTCCCCTACTCTGAGAAGAAAGAGGGGGGGAAGGGGAGAGGAAGCTGTGATTGGGAGTAAAGTAAATAAACAACAACAAAAAAGTAAAAACAAAAAGAAAAGCTGAGGATAATGACTGGGAGGGCAGAAGGTGTCCAGCTTTGAAGCACCAAGGAAAGATAAAGCTGTGAGAGGAAAACAAGGAGTGACATGAGGAGAGTCTATTCTGTTCTTGGGACCCACGTGGTAGAAGGAGAGAGAGTTGATTCTTCTTGCTAGTTGTCCTCCAATCCAGCTCCCCACATGTACACACAAACAAATACATAGAATAAAATATTTAAAGTTGTTCCCTTTGAATATCTTACATTAAGTTTCTCTTGTACTGAAAATCATCTCAGTATCATTTTCTGTTAATGTCTTCACATGAATTCAACAGAGAACATAAAAGAAAAGAAGACTCAGAAAGAAGAATGGGAAAAATATATAAGACAGAGATTCAGTGCAATTAATTAGTCAATACATACAAAGGCGTCAGAGTTGGACTAAGGCAAAGCATGAGGCCATGTTTATAAGAAGCATCAACAGTTAAATGCACAGACGAATGAAGATAACACCAACACACTCTTGCAGAGGCAAGGAGAGCGGCAAGGCTAGCAGGTCACAAGGTTTCATGGCAAAAATCAACAAGGTAGCAATTTACACGATATTCTCATTAAAGGCATGCAGACTAACAATAACAACTTTTTTGTACTGATATCAGTTGAAAACTATAAAGCTTTACAACAACTCAAATGTTTATCAATAAGGCAATGATTGCATTAAATTATAGCTTATCTGTAAGTTAATTAAAATATTACATGAGGCTTGTAGAGAGTGACAGGAAAAAAGAAAAAATCTGTTTACAATGCTTGGGAAGAGATATGAGTAAAACAAAGTTTCAAATAGATATAAGCACCTGCTCACACTTAACAGTAAACGCCACATACAAAAGGGTGACATAGAAACACATTTACAGTGTGGAAATAAGAACAAGAAGCTTAAAGTGAGACAGCAAGGTACAACTCACTTTTTTTTTTTTTAAATACTATTTGAATTTTCTGACTAAGCTTTTAAAAAACATATAAGCTAATAAATAATTATTTAACTTCAACACTTTTCACTTGTGGCTTACGGGTTGTGTGTGTACATATGGAGGCTAGGGCTGCCTATCGGGCATCTTCCTCTATTCAACTCACTGGCTCGGACAGGCCGGTGGCCACTCCAGCATAGCACCACAGTGAGCACAGCCTCCCTGGGCTTTAATGTGGTGCCAGGCGACAGAACTCAGGTCCCCGTGCTTGTTCGCAGCCTCAGCTTCTGGGTTTTGTAATCTGCCTGGGAAAGTATCCTACCAACCCACTATTCTGTAAGAGTTCCCCACATATTCTGCTATATACTTACAGTTTCTCTCTTTACATTTAACTATTATTATTATTATTTATTAAAATTTATTCACTTTGTATCCTGGCTGTAGCCCCCTCACTCATCTCCTCCAGGGTCCACCTTCCCCCACTCTGTGCCCCTCCCCTAGCCCACTGATAGGGGAGATCCTCCTCCCTATCCTCTTCCATCTGACCCTAGCCTCTCAGATCTCATCAGGACTGGCTGCATCATTTTCCTCTGTGGCCTGGCAAGGTTGCAGCCCCCAGGAGGAGGTGATCAAAGAGCCAGCCACTGAGTCCAGGAAAAGACATGGAACAGGACAGGAGCCTGCCATAGAGGGCCTCTGACTCTACCCAGAAGGGTATCGAAGCAGATGTTGAGACTCATAGCCAAACTTTGGGCAGAGTGCAGGGAATCTTATAGAAGAAGGGAGGTGATACATTTAACCCTTTGAGCTATGTTACTGAAAATGAGTGAGTTGGTATGTATATACCAACCTTCTGAGTTACATTTTTCTGTGATTTTATGACAATTTTCTACCAGTATATGAAATGTCACTTTATCATAAGCTAAATTCCAACTCTGTTATAGTACCTTTGAGATTTTATTCTGTTCCACTTACTTATCAAAACCCAACTGTTTCATTATTACTCTTATTACTGAGCTTTGCAATGTATTCTACCATCATACGTAGCTGACTTTCCACCTGTTCCAGAATGAAACTGTTTTTGCATGACCTGTACGATAATTTTGTGAAGAGGAGAAAATGTGCATTAATGCACCAGGAATTCCCAAAGGGACAGATGCATAAAGACTATTCCTCCATGGTTATGAAATGCTATCAAGTTTATCCACATTCTCTGCTTTTGAGTAACTTGGACTAGAAGGAAAGGACTCAATTCAGCCCACACAACTGGTGACTGGTGGTCGCTGTAAAGTCAGCAGTGCACTGTGAGCAGGTCAACTCTCTAGTGCTCCTTCCCTCACCACGCTCCCATCATACAGTGGTTCCTCCCTTTCCCCTGCTGTGTGGCTGTAATGCGGCTGCACCATGTTTCTAAACACATCAAAGCCGGCCCTGCCACAGGACTTCTCACACTTGACGCTTGCTCTGATCCTTGTGCAGCTGGCCCCTTCATTCCACTCAAAACTGTGCTCACATAATTTTCTAATACGTAATGTATCTAAAGCAGCTGCTTGGCTCCACAGGACAGCAACAAGTCCCTTAATTTTTACAGCACTTATTTGCCAGCTGAGACTACCTGTTTTACAGGTTGGCTTATTGTCCTTTCCAAGCATTAAAATATGACTCCATGAGAATAGGCAATTGTCTGTCTGCTGACAGTTATGTTCCCAGCCTAGCACAGAACATACTCAACCCCCATAGGGTGAAAGAATTAACAACGAGCATCAAGAACTTAGGCTATCAGCAGGGTAACAGTAACAAGACAGGAGGCTGGCAAAGCCACAGGGGTGTCAGCTTTTACCTGCAGAACGTCTGGATGTAATCCTGGTTGATTCTGATGAAGCCAGCACACTGCTGGAAGGATTTTGGACCAAGCCCTTTAACCTTCCTCAACTGTTCTCGGTTGATGAAAGGCCCATTTTTCTCTCGCCATTCAATAATATTTTTGGCTCTGTTGGCATTGAGTCCTGCAATATGCCTAAAAAAATAAGAGGTAATGTAAAACAACAGAAATAAGAGTAGGAAAAAAAAAAAAAAAACTCTCACCTAAAAATGTACTGGCATAAATCACCTGGCTCCTAAAATCAACTGCAATTACACATTCCCATATGTCTAAACTAATGAAAAGAAGGACAAGAAAGAGGGTCAATGCAGAGCAGTTGTTGCTCGTGGTACTGGCGAAGCTCATGCAGCAACAGAGCATCTGCACCTGCACATGGCTCACAAGCTTTGCATCTCCTGACTCCGGGAAGCCCTTCTGCTTGGCTTTGTACAGTAGCACAACATTATTAGAATCTTCGGGTCTGCTGGGTCCTCAGATATGGAAAACTGAAATACAGAAATAGACTTCCCTGAATGGCAGGGTTGGCACAAAGGCACAAAAACTGTATCAATAAGGAGTTTGCTTGCTTTCAATTAAAAGATTACTGGTACAGAGAACCCTACTTCTACTGTGTAGTTCCAACCATGGAATTGCGACTTTCACAGATTTGGTAGGTAGTGGTGTCTTAGAACATAGAGTGTCTTTTTCCACCATCACTATTTCAGTGAGAAGGGTCTAGATCTGGGAACTTCACACAGCACCAGCAGACCTGTATATTCAGAACATGAGGTGAACCAAAACATAAAAGAAAAAGAAAAGGAACTCTTCTATAATTGCCAGGAGAACAGTCAATGTTGATAGGTGACTTATGGATCAGGGAGAACCCAGCAAACCACCTTGGACCCTCAGAAGCCCTCCCATTTGGGTTACCTTCAGCTTTGGCAGATGTATGCAAGAGAAGTGTGAGTGACAGACATCTTCACTCCACCGGGGGCAGCAGCACTTTCTCACGCTAACCTTACTTCCCTTCTATCAATGGTTGCCACGAGCCCTTCATTCCAGATGTGCACTACCTTATACAATGCGAACTCCTGCAATTCTTGCCTTAAGTGACACTTTCCTCTCTAGGCATCCCACAGGAACATATGAACTGTATGTTTTCTATGCTGGGAAACTTTATACACACGCCCCTTCTCTTAGCCAGCAAGTTAAACTCTTGTCTCACCTTAACAAAACCTCAGAACAAATGTTAATATCCACTCCCACAAAGCTGACACATTCTTCTACAACACTGTCCAGTGTTGCCTTGAGTAAAGTCTGGGATACATCATGCTGAAAAGACAAAGATGAATAGCAATCAAAATAAAGGAGATGCCATTTGTAGGCTTTTATTTCTGCCCATATTCATTGGTATCCAACTAACACACACCATGGGAAATTCCTTTATTCCTCTTAAGGACACTATTAACAGCTGAAATTAAGGAATTTGCTTCTATACATTCTAAATCATGTATACCCGTTCACATACCAAACACTAATGGAAATGGAAAAAACCTAATAGGCTGAAGATGTACTTTTGGTAATGATGTCCTTATAGATGACATAAAACTCAATCAGATACTTATTACAATATAAAAAGTGCATTGTTAGTCAATATAAATCAAACTCTAAAGGAATAAAAAAATAACAAAATCCCTAGGAACCGACCCAAGTAGAAACAGAAAATCTGAGCAGATCTATCAAGGGTTCAAACTCTAAATCTTCCAATTAAAAAAAAAAAAGACCTTGGGTCTAGATGCTTCCTTGGTGAATGTGACTAAACATTTCCAAGAATAATTACTGTCAATCCTTCTCAAAATCTCCAATTACAGGAGAAACTGCTTCTCGCCTCATCCTGCAAGCCCATTATTAACACCAAAGCCAAACAAAGACACAACAGGAAAACGACACCCCTTATGAAAATACGTGCAACACAGTACTAGCAACCCGAATCCACAAGAAAAGTTACAGCAGCTTAACCAGGAATCCTTCTCATTCAAGGCAGTGATAGCCAGTTTGCAAAAGGTGCAGCTATCGATTAAGGCAATGCAGTATCAAATTAGATGTACAATTCTGAGTCTTTATCTATTGTAACTCTGTCCCTTTCGGGAATATCGCCCTGTAATTATGGTAGTGATACTAGGAATAAAAAAATAAAAATAAAAATTAAGGTATTTTTTAACTTTTTTTTTTAAAAAAAGGTAGCATAACCTTGCCATACATAAAATGTACTTAGTATGATTGAACTCAAGAACTGAATACACATATTTTAAATTGCAAATAATCCTTGACATTTAAAAGTTTTAAATTTAAACTCACAAAAAAGAATTATTGTAGAATGCTATCTTGAGAGCAGAATGCCATTTCCTCCTTAATCAGGGCACCAGAGACTGCAGCCACTCCTTCCTGTGCTCCCCTCCAGCTAATGGAATAATTCTCTGAGCTCCCAGTGGTCTTTGGAGATGATGGGATATATCTAAGGTAGGAGTTTTGTGGGTGCTCCTTGTATGCAGCTGGATGACAAGGAAGCTGTCATAGGTGAGAGCTTTCAGGGAAGCAGCTGTTTGGGCAGCCAGGTAAGCCCCTGAGTCAGCCTTATTAAATTCTCTGCTTCACCATAACCAGCTGGGGTAGAATCTTTACTTTGGTCAGCCACGGGTGCCCTATCTGGGCTCAATAAATGTATCTCTCCAGGAGAAGTTCACACAAGTAAAAAAAAAAAAATTTATAGTTTTCCATCGAAGACACTTCAGTGCGTTTTCCAAATAGTAAGAACATTGTCACACATATGCATATTACAACTATTAAAAACAAGAAATTAACGCATAGGCCCATTCAAGTTTTTTGAAGTATCTTAATTATTTTGCATAGAATTGTGTTACCAATCCAGAACTCAATTTGGGATTATAAACTAAATGTAGTTGTTTTTACATACTTTTGTTATGCATCTGCCAAATGGTTTCTATTGATCCCCAAATCTTACTATTCATGCATGCCTGTATGAGATGCATTAATGACTCTTATGTAGACCAATTGTTACTAATATTAGACCAAATGTGAATAGTTATTTTTTTTTTACCTTGACTCAATCAAAAATATAAGAAGTGAATGAACAAAGCTTGAGTGTATCATAGAGTCTCACAGCATTGCCTTCACATATTCAGAGCTGGAAAAAGCTCACCAACAACCTACCAACATTATTTGTGTTTGGCTCCCACATATATATAACGTAGTGCTTAACCTTATAATAATAGTGTGTTAGTCACTTTTCCATCACCATGTTAAATAGTTGACACGAACAGCTTAAAGGAGGATTTGTTTCAGGTTTCCAATGTGCTGGGGAGAACATGGTAGAGCAAAGCAGTTCATAGCACAAGAATCAGGAAGTGAAGAGAGATGGAAAGAGACACAGGCAGGATACAACACCCAAGAACATGCCTGTGTTCCCTGCCCCACATTCTACGTCTTCTAGCTACGTACTATGTCCTAGTTTGAAGAACCTCCCCAGATGGAGGACGCAGCCTTCAGCACATGCGCCTTTTGCTGTGTACTTCATACACAAACCACAATAGGTGGTAAAGTTAGTATAGTGTTTTCAGGACATTTTTTAAAAATTAGATTCTATTGTAAAGAGTGACATATGCTCAAACACATATGTGATGGGTAATGTGTCCATGATACAAATGCACTTCCTCCAATGGGTCAAAGGGAATGAAAAGCAATATTCTAAGCCAACCACATTAGTCCTACTTCATTTACTTATTGATGCTAAATAAAATGTGAGGGTAAGTCTGTCAGGGATTTAGAGTGAGATGCCACTATCACTCATTTGAGGTAATTGGGAGCTTTGCACCATGTGATAGGACAACCTTGAGAGTAGCTGACTCATTGAGGATGGTCTACATAAAAAGTCAGGAGCTCCAGAATGAACAGGCTCTGTACTCACTCCTCTGGGCTTTGGGTAATGAGGGTTTCCTTATTGCTTGACAAAGAATTATATATATATAAAATGCGGTTCTGCTGTTAAAGCAGCTCTGAGCTGAGACCACTAGTGTTTTTCTAAACAAACACCTTATCTAAGGGCTTAAAGTCTAGCATGGAAGATAGAGACAATAAAAACTTACTACTAAGTACTTCTGAACCTTTTTTCTCCACTCAGGCATTAAAGTTTTATAACATCATTTAATTAAATTATCACATTAATCTACAGCATGCCTCTATTTCTCACAGTATCGTCACCATAAGAATATATTCTAAGGAAACAGCAACACAAATAAATGTAAAGCCAAGTGTGTCATCTGTGTGAGCACATGTGTATTCACATGTGCAACCTAAGACTACATCCACAGGGGACTCAGACAGACACATGATCAAGCAGCTACACAGTGTAATATTATGAGACCAAAAAAAAAAAAAAAATCAATCAACCAACCAAACAGCAGAGGAGACCAGCTATTTCACCAAAATATCCATGGCAATCCTGAGCTATAATGTAGTCCCTCAGTTGTATATCACTTATGAATGCACGTGGGCACTGCTGTCTGCCATCATCACAGACATCTCTGATGATTTCCTCCACCTTTCTGCTCAGGAAGGAGTTAATATTGTCTTGTCCATCTGGGGAGGAGGGAATCCTAAAGGCCCCACACGGTGCCCTGACACTGGCTGAAGCAGGAGCGTCCACGGCTACTCCCTCCCAGAAACTGTGCACAGAGCTCGGTGCTGCTAGTGCTGGCAAGTGATGTGCATGCAGTATCTCTCAGAGATTTGGTGAAAGCTGCGATATGACACAGGGCTCTACCTGAAGCCACTGGTCCAAGAATTGAGGGCCCCAGGATTGACTGCTAATAATCCCAAGGGCCTAGGCCAGAAAAAGTGGGCCATTCTATTTTCAGAAAAAAGTTACCCAACTCTGCTTTTTTTTTTTTTTTGGAAAGTTATGTGAATTATATAAACAGATGCCTTTAAATTTAAGGACATACTTTTTGGGCCATTATATTTTTACATAAAATTTATGAGATTAAAAAAAGGATTATAAATGGTCATTTATACTAGTCAGCTTTTTTTGAGGTCAGAATTCACATTTCTATTATTACTTTACCACAAACTTCTAAAGAACTGCTCACCAAACTGCTAGTTTTATTCTGTCCTGAAGCACCAAAGTTATCTCACAATGTTTCTTTTCTTTTCTTTTTTTTTTTTTTAAAAAGCCTTTCCAGATGCAACAAAATTTTACTTTATATATATTCCACACTAAACTTCAAGTTTATTCCTTTGTAGTTCTCTGGCACAATACTCTTTTAGAGTCTTTATTTTATTATCATCCAGGACCTTACTGGTCCTCAAAGAGGACCCAAACACGGTTAGAAACTAACATGCAAAATGAAATGGTGAGGCAACATCACTTTACAAGGAAAAGTCTACTCAATTTTAAGCAAGGCAAGCTTTTCCTGATTTTCTCACCTTGCATCTACTTTGCTTTGATTGACAAGTGGCAGTTTCTAAGAGTCATCCAGGGGAGTGTGTGAATGACCCATGAATGAAAGAAGTGACAGGAGCTGGGGAACCATTTGTGAAATAGAAGACAAAGGTCTTTATGAAACCCCGCAGAAAACAGGACAGAGATCCTTGAGCCACTCTGTTCTAATGCTGGCTAATCACAGATAATTGTTACTGAAAGAAGACAAAAAAATGACTTTGCCAAAAAAAAAAAACAAGAACAAGAGTTCTTCAAAAGCACATTCCTTAAAACACACACACTGAACACCACAGAGGAACTCTGCGCTTCAAATGAGTAAACCATGCAATGAACAACTCACTGTGCTTATGGGGCCCTGGAATTAAGATGGCAAAGGGCACTAGTCTTTCAGCAACAAAGGGATTTTCAGGATCTGGAAACAGACTGAAATATGGACAGTGGGTAGCAGAGGAAAACAGGACAGGAAGAAGTCCTTGCAAATCCTCCTGATGAAGCATGTGGAAAGGGAGGCTGGCGACTGCTAACACGGTGGTAAGCATTCAGTTTGCATGAGTTTTTACTATTTAGTGGGAATCAATTATTCAAGCCAATTTGACAGAAAAATCCTACAACTTATTTGCTCTGTACAAGACAAATTGATTAATTTTTAAAAGCCTAACCTTTCGGGGCATCAAGTGAGTATCCACAGATGTTTGGTGAGATTTCTTCCCTCTGCATGGCCAGACTCCTGTTTCCATGACACAACACACCTTTGAGAATCTTTATTCAGCTCACAAATCTCCAGCTGCTTTTCTGTGTCTGGCTTGATGGCATCTTATGTTATGTACACCTTAACATTTGACAACTGATTAGACAATAGGCAATGCAGTGCTATTATCTGAGACAAAGGTACTAAGTAGGAAAACCACATAGAGCACACCCTCAGTTTCTGGATGTGAGTCAGTCTTATGAGCTGAGGAGGTACACACTGGAGTTTAAGAGTGCCAACAACTGGAATTTTAGGAACATACCACAGAAAACTATGCCTGAAGAGCAGAGCTCCAGATGTTTGAATATGAGATACCGTACTTAGTTAAGATGAACACAAGCCTAGACCTCTATCTAGGACAAGAGTTTATGAGAACAGAAGAATCAGCTACCCAGAGACGGTAGGCCACATAGAGATTCCCAACATGACACACAGTCTGGAAACAGAAGATGCTCTATCCTTATCAATTATTGAGGGGAGACCATCACACTCCACCTCTACCCCAGCTATTTGGTTGAAATCTCCCTCCCCTCGCAAAAAAACAAAAACAACAACAACAACAAAACTAGTAGGCTGTTCGAGGCCCAGGGTAAGGCTTAATGTTCCCATTTCAAAATACCCTTTCCGCTTATGGGTCCCCGGTCAGTTCTATAAGACATTAAAGAATGAACTACGACTGTTCTTTACAATCTCTTCCAGAGGACAGAAGCAGGCATGGGACTTTGTAACTCATTCTAGCCAACATCACTGCTAAACTAGGTAGAGACATTTCAAACAAACTATAAGCCTAAAACTCTCACGAACAGAGATGTAAAAATCCTTACCAAAACATGAACAAATCAAATTTAACAAGTTACTATAAGAATTATATGCCATAACCAACTGCCATTTATTCAAGATATCTAAGAATAGCCCCACACTCAACAATCAACCAATAGATTCTATCTACCCCACCAGCAAGCAAAACCACACAGTTCTATAAATGGATGCAGAAAACATTTGAAAAACCTAACACTCATGATAAAACTAGCATTTTGCATATAAAGGGAACACACTCAATTTGATTAAAACATTTATTTAAAAAATAAAATCACAGTAGAGAAGACACAAGCAGATATATTAACATAAAGTTCAGTCACATTTCAATTAATCAATGAATGAATGACACTTAAAATAAAAGACATCATTTACTTTTGCAGTTCAGAAATAAAGAATGTATGTTAAAACTACATACGTAAGTAGTCTCTGCCTCTCTCTCTCTCTCTGTTATGTGTGTGTGTGTGTGTGTGTGTGTGTGTGTGTGTGTGTGTGTAGAAAACCACACAACTTTGGCAAAATACACTAAAGAATTCAATGAGTGGAAGCTATTCCTTGTTCGTGGACAGGACAGTCCAAAGTCAGTTCTTCTCAACTTGATCTATAAATTCAAATCAATAATAGTTAAAATTGTAGCACATTATTTTTAGGATACCAAGTTGGTCCTAAACTTTATAGAGACTAGGTAAGACTCAGAATGACCAACGCAACACTGATGAAAAAGCAGGGTGAGAGGACTGACTTCATAATCAAACAGTGAGGATGGAGGGGAGGGTACAGTGACAAACAACAGATTGAGGGAATAGAAAAGCCCAGGAAAAGCCTCAGACAAATGGAAAGATGCAATCTTTGACAAAGGAACAAAAGCAACAGTGAAGCAACAACCATGTTTTCAGTAAATTGTTACTACAGCCACTAGACAAGGAAAAAATATTAAAAATTAATATAGACACAGAACCAAAGTGAATCATGGACCTAAATGTGAAATCTGAAACTATCAAATTCTTCACCAATCACAGCGGAGAATTCTAAGTGACCTGGCTTATAATGGGAATAAACTGATAAGCTGACTTCATTAACTTGAAAATCTTCTGTTCTGAAAAGGACACTGTCAAGAAAATGACAAGACAAGCCGCAACTTGTGAGAAAATATTTGGAAAAGTCATATGTAATAAAAAAAAGTATAAGAAACTCTTTAAGACTCAATAAAACTATTAAAATGAGCAAAAGATACACAGATGGTAAATAAGTATGTGCAAGATGCTTCACATTAGGAATCCATATTAAAGCATCAATGATTCTGCACACTCAAAATATTCTGTATCTTGGTCCTTACCCAAATGAACTGAAAATTTACAGCAATACAGAAATTCTCAGTTTCATCACAATTTCCAAAATGTAGAAGCACTAAGATGCCCATTAGTGGATAAATGGGTAAATGCTGGCACACCCAGATAAGAAAAGAGCTAGCAAAGCATGAAAAGGCACGAATAAACCCCCAATGTACACTGCTAAATACAAAATGTGAATCTCAAAGGCTACCCACTGTATGACTCCAATTCATGTTCTGGGAAAGGATGCCAGATACAAACAATGGAAAAGTGCTTATGGCTGGTTGGAGGTGAAGGTGAGATGAACTGGCATAATACAGATAACTTCTTAGAGTGCAGAAACTACCCTGCAAGATTCTAGAATACTAGACAGATGTCATTACACCTATGTCAAAATGTACAGAATAAAAACTCTCGGCTGTGGACTCTGTGATAATGTAACATTATGGGTTTATCAAATGCAATAAATACAATAATATGGTGCAGGATGCTAATAGTTTGGGAATCTGCACTTCTTTGCAGGGGAAAATATTTGGGAGCTCTCTATATTCTGCTTTATTTTGTTATAAACCTAAAACCTCCCAAATTCCTATGATATTCAATCTGATGTTCTAGTAAATTACTTGATTAAGAGAACAAATTCAATATTCTGAGGAACAAAATAAAATTTGCATTGTGTCCACCATACCAAACGAAATAGGTAGGTATACAAGTGAGTCATGTGGTCTACATCAGAGAACATTGGTTATTCAACAGAAAGTTACATAGGATGGATGACCCAGATGGCAGAGAGGGCAGATAAGGACTTTTAAAAAGCTTGAAGCTAAACTAAGAGGCAAATATGATTATAAACAGACAACCAAGCAAACAAACAGTTGTAAAAATGTATCTGAAATTAACTAACAGGGCTTATTAGGGCTTGGAGAGACTGAATAGACCATCAGGGAGCCTGTATGTGTCTGACCTAGGTAGTCTGCATATATATTATGGCTGTATAGCTTGGTATTGTAATGGGACTTCTAACAGTGGGAGCTGGGCCTGTCTGTGACTCTTTTGCCTGCTTTTGAGCCTTTTCCCTCCTACTCAGTTGCCACATTCAGCCTTGATGTAAGGGTATATGTCTAATCTTAGGGTATATGTCTAATCTTATCGTAACTTGTTACGCCATGTTTGGTTGCTATCCCTGTGAAATCTGCTTTTTTCTGAAGAGAAAAGAAGAAGATTTACACCTCGGGAGAGGAGTGGTGGTAGGGTTTGGGAGGAGAGAAAAGGAGGGGAAACTACAGTTGGGATATAATATATGAAAGAAAAATAAATGTTTTAAAGAAAGAAAAATATATATCTGAAGTAGAATAAAGTTAATAGACACAAAGTTATTAAGTTTAGTGGTGGACTGGAGAAGAAATGTACTGGCAAACACAAAGGGACCAACAGATATCATCCAATGTGAAAAAAAGGATTAAGAGGAAGGATGGGTAGATGGGAAGAGTAAAGCCCCAGTGACCTGCAGGGCATTTATCAAACTGGGTGTGTGTATCAGAAATCTCAGAGACAAGAACAGAGTACAAACATGAACAATTGACAGGGAAATTTTCCCAATTCTTTTGGAAAACATTATATGCATTCAAACAGCATACTGAACCTCATGAAAGACAGGAAATCTATACTTAGGAATATTGTAGCCAAACTACTGAAGAGCTAACTAAAGGGGAAATGGTGAGAGCAGTGCAGAGAGAAAGGGTGCATTGGACATGCAGGAACAACATGAGTAATGGCTGAAATATTAGAAACAAAAGAGACAATGACATGACATCTTTAAGGTGCAGTATAAGGAAAGAAAACACACAAAAACCCTGTCAAACTCAAATTTATCTCTCAAAGAAGGCACATTCAGATAAATGAGAATGTACTGTCAGCCAACCTGCAGTACAAAAAAATGCTAAAGGGAATTTTTCTGACTGAAGAAAATTAACTATAAATGGAAAATGGTTGGACACATAATATTATAAGTTCGTGTGTATTCTAATTTTACCCTGAAGAATAAGAAGCACTTAAAGCAAAAACAATAACATGGTTTTTAGAGATGTATCATATATGTGACACATACATATGCATACCTATGAAAACAAAGGAGGAGGGATTGAAGTAATGCTAACCACTAGTGAAAAGGTAAGAATACACACACACACACACACACACACACACACACACACACGTATATATATTATAATCCCTCACATAACCACTAAGGAAAAAAGCAGAGACGTACAGATGAAAATCCAATAAAATTGAAAGGTGAAACCCAAAAACTATTTGATTTTTTTTTTTTTGTCCAAAATAAGCCACAAAAGAAAGAAAGGAGGAACAACTGGCAGATGAGAAAATAAAGAGAACATTCGCCCTCAATTCAGCAATATAAGCACACTTACTATATTCTAGTGAAATACTTCAATTAAATGACAAATTTGCCTTTCATCACTTAAAGTCTTTATATTTTTATTACAGAGTTAAAAAATTTTAATAATAGTAAACAGCTGAAGAGATGGCTCCATCAGTGTCTGCCTGCTATACAAGCATGAGGCCCTGAAAGAGACGCTGGCACCTGCAAAAACAGCCAGGTGGAGGGCTGTCCTCTTGCAGTCCCAGCACTGTGGAGGTGGAGAAGGCAGATGCCTGAAGTTCACTGGCCAGCTAGCCTAGCTACACTGATGGGCTCTGGGTCACTGAGAGATCCTGTCCCAATAAATAAAGTAGAAAGCAATGAAGAAGATACCTGCTGTTGACCTCTGGCCTACATATGCATGTGCACAGCACACGCGTGCATGCATACATACACAAAGAAGCAAAACACCAATTCTGATGATCTCAGCTAACAGTTTAGAAGGGAACACTGATACTCCACTACGCTGTCCTTATCTTAGGTTTAATGGCTCTAGAGTAGAAGACTGAGTATTTGTCCTTTGGACCGACAGCAGATGACTTCCTAGATACTTCACACCCCTGACTTTAAAAGAGAATTTTCTTCTATGTGAAGTAATTCTTTTCAGAGCTGGAATCACTCTCATCATAGCCTTCCCAGACTATGGGGGAACTAAAAGAAAAGGAGTACAGGTAGATAGCATAAGCTTGCTATTAGCTGCTTGTTAGGTCCCAATCCCTTAAGATTTGGATCTCACCCATATAAGTTCCCTGTGATAATAAAGATTTAAATAAAATAGAGCTTTTTTATGAATCATGAAAATAAGAAATGAGTCTTTTCATATTATCCTAACTGTTCAGTGTTTACATTTTAACCAACAGTTTACATTCTCTGTCCTGCAGCAGGTGCTCTTATGTCCCCTAGTGGATACAGGATGATATAGTGGAGAAAAGATAGGCAATGCTGGCTCAGTAAAGACCCACAAATCCAAAATGCCTGCCTTGCTCACAGACCTCTGTAACCCAAGGCTCTGTATGATCCACTTGGTCACAAGGAAAACATTCACACATCTGAACTGGGCTACACTTCTCTGCCTCTTGTGTGGCCACCCAGCTATAACATAATCTTGGCTCATGACATATGCATGAACAAATGTATATCAATTAGTGACAAAGTTTGACATGACACAACACAAAAGAGCCAGCATTTCCACTGTAAATATTTTTAGTGATTTGTGGCTTAGTCATAAAAGCAGACTTCAGAAAAAAAAAATAGTGAAAAGACTTAGCCACAACAGAGATTTTTTTCCTTCTAATAAACCAAAAATAAAACCATGTAGAAAATCTGATCTGAGCTACGGGACAGGGACACGGACACGGACACGGACACGGACACGGACACGTCAGCAGCCTGGTGCGTAACTGTCTAAGGTGGAGTCGCTGGAGCGCAAAGAACAAATGCAAGGTTTTTGTTGTTTTTGAATAGAGAAAGTTGTCTGGTGACACCTCTAAGCTCTAAAGATATATATTTTCTTTCCAAATCTCTCTCTCTCTCTCTCTCTCTCTCTCTCTCTCACACACACACACACACACAAAAACACACACACACAAGGCCACACACATAGCTGACTATCAATTGGCTGCTATACATTATTATTAGAGATAGCTTTCCCCCAACACTGATCCACAGTAGCACATTTCTTCAAAGTTTCAGCATACAGACAGAAGACAAGGTTCACTTTGCCTTGTGGATCCCTTTCTTCAAGCTGCCATGGCAGCAGAGAGCCCGAGGCATCATGTGGCCTACAGTAATCCTGCACCCTGAGCTTTCTGCTAAGGGTAAACAATGAGTTCTAAACTTCTGCCCTCTCATTTCCTGTTTTCATCTGTGTAATGAATATGCCATGCACATACCTGTGAAGAGTGAATACTTCATTTCTTTACTGGCATATTTGGTACACACTGAGTGCTGAATCTTGTCATTGTCATTTCTATTTCACTGAGCACTAGATTAGTGCTCATGTGTTCATGAGCCATTTACACTATTCTCTGTATTTCTACTTCCTGAGGCCTTGCTGCCAAGTACATGGTATGTACTCAATACACTGGAGAAAAGAGGGACAACCGGGGCCAAATTTCTTGCTCTTGGATTCTTCTTACAGAGGCTGAGAAACTCTTCTAAAGAGTTTCCCTCAAGTCAGAAGAGATACTGGGGCATAGAACAGTCTGATACCATGACGATATTAGAAAGAAAGCCTTTTTTAGCAGCACAAGCAACAACAAACTCAGAATGAAGTTGTGTGCTAAAGCATAAGATGTTCTGGCATACTATATAAGACTGACCACAGGCCCTTGTATTCCACACTCACCATGTCTGCATGAGAATGGTTTCTAGGTGAAGTTCTAGATTAAGGAGCTCTCCTGCTTATTCCCACCTGAGTCAAAACAATTTCTGATGCTCTGCACTGCAAACTCTCATGTCTTTTTCTTGGAGATCAAAAAAACTTAGCACCTATCATGAACTCACTTACCATCTTGAGCTCCACTAATTTGACACAACTTAAGAGACAACAGAAACTGGGGGATCTGGAATCAAAATATGAAGAAATTCTACAAAGTTCTCCCCAGCTCTCAGGCCAGCCTGGAGCAGTCATTCCTAACAGCGCTCACCACAGCCAGATATCACTGTAACCAGCAGCCAAAAGTGACTCAGAGCTGCTGCTGGAAAGGCCAAGCGGCTGCACACCCTGACGGGCAGCTGACAGGTATGGACACAGTTTGGTTTCCAGGATGAAAGCGTCGCCTTTAGAGCCATTCTTTTCTTTTTTTTTTTTTTTTTTAATTTTATTTTTCTCATTAGTTACATTTTGTTAATTCTGTGTCCCAGCTGTATCCCTCATTCCCTCCCCAATCCCACCCTCCCTCCCTCATCTCCTCCCTGCCCCTTTCCAAGTCCACGATAGGGGAGGACCTCCTCCCCTTTCATATGATTCTGTTTTGTCAGGTATTTTCAGGACTGGCTGCAAAGTCCTCCTCTGTGGCCTAAGAGTACTGCTCCTCCCTTGGGAGGTGGGGAGGTCAAAGAGCCAGTCATTGAGTTCCTGTTAGAAACAGTCCTTGTTCCCCTTACTATGGGAAACCAATTGATTACTGAGCTATCACGGGTCACATCAGAGCAGAGGTTCTAGGTTTTATCCTCTCATGGTCTTTGGTTGAGTGTCCATCTCAGAAAAGACCCTGTGCCCAGATATGTTTGGTCCTTGCGAAGCTCCTATCCTTTCCACATCAAACTCCCCTTCTTTCATATGATTCCCTGCACTCTGCCGAGGGTTTGGTTATGAGTCTTGGTATCTACTTTGGAACACTGCTAGGTAGAGTCTTTCAGATGCCTTCTGCGGTAGTCTCCTGTCATACGTTCAATGCATATCCCATTTGTCTTTCTAAATTGTGGTATTTTTACACAATGGAATACTACTCAGCAATCAAAAAAGAGGAAATCATGAAATTTGCAGGCAAATGGTGGGATCTAGAAAAGATCATTCTGAGTGAAGTATCCCAGAAGGAGAAAGACAAACATGGAATATACTCGCTTATATAGACCTAAAAGATATGATAAACATAATGAAATCTATAAACCTAAAGAAGATAATCAAGAAAGCGGACACGGGGTATGATGATCAATCCTCATTTAGAGCCATTCTTTCGGACACAATCTATCTGTTATCTGAGCACTCTGGAGGCTAAGGCAGGATAGTCTCTGGAAGTCCACGCCAGGTTTCTGAGAGGTCTAGTCCAGTGAAAGCTGTGTAAGGAGACCCTGTTGACTTCCTTCTTTTCTTTCTTTTTTAAAGATACAGTTCAATATATGACAATTAACCCTTCTTCAGAAGTATCTCCATGGGTCATGACAGGATTAGGCAAAACCATACCCACTTGTTTGTTTCACAGAGCAATGGCTTGTAGGATAAGGGTAGCAAAGGAATATAGATGTTACCAACTCCTCAGAAATAAGAACTGAACACTGTCCTTACAGGTCAGCCATACAAGGTTAGGACTCATATACTCACTCACTATATTAATTCTTCAAACCACTAAGGAGAATACTTTATTAGTATAAGGTTCGGTTTAAAGCAGCTTGTTTTAAATAAGTTTGGTTTTTAAGATGAATTTGCACTTTTTTCCCAGTTTGGAATTTGCACTTTGTTTCCAGAGTTTTTGTTTTCCTGACACTGAGAAGAAACAGAAGCGAAAGGGAGCCACAGAGGGCCCTCTAACAATAGAGGTATTGCTACTGTCTCAGTCATAAGGACAGAACTGTCAGGAGTATGTGCTGTTCTCAAAAGAAATTCAAGAGACCAGCACAGATCATTCTAATGGGAAGCAGTGATAAGTGTCACCCTGTGTAAATGCCACACAGTGGACTGGGCTGTCACCCAGACCTGAATCTAACCCAGCACTGCAAAAAGGAAATCAAACCAACAAACCCCAAGTCATCCGAGGCCACCACTAAGGAAGCTGAAACTCCTAAGGGGACTGTCAGTTATGCCCACTGCCTGTAACCCTGTCCTCCTGATTGTGAGAAAGACCTGTGGTTTGCTTCTGAGTAGCATGTGGCTGTCATTCGTGACTTGAGGTCACATTATGGGGTAAAGACAATTATCTAATGTTGATGAAATAAGTAGTCACCCAGGTGGCAAGGAGTTGTGGGTGGCCTCCAGGAAGAGCTGAGGCTGGTCTCAGGTTTTTTAATACAGAGAAGCTTTAGTGAGGTTTGTAGCTTCACTAATTGGGTAAATGTGTTCAGCTGGGGGCAGAGGGACGCTGAGAGTTCTTTTTTATGCCTAGGTCTGGGCTGCCTCGAAGATTTCTAATTTGTAAACTACAGGTAGCACATATGGAGGTTAGGAGTTCAGAGATCTATAGGACTAAATGGGTGGATTGCCTAATCTGCAGGTCGGAGGAACATACTGTCCATGAAAGTCTTGGGAGGAGGACAGTATAGCAGAACAAGGGTCCAGAGCATTGAGGAACAAAAGTGGAAATGTAGTCTCTAAGTAAAAAAGTCCTAAGAAACCTGAGTACAACTTTTTATACAGTTGCTCTAGACAAATGATTCTGAGAACTCCACCAGTGAAAGAAGGAAGGCAGCCCTCTACTGCTTTTGTCAGCACAGCCCCTAGGCCTTTATACATGTCCACCAGCTCTAGGATCAGGTGCTGAGTCTATAACAGCAGGTATTCTGTAGGTGACTGGGGCAGAGCTAGATTTCCATATGATCCGTCATTTTGCTCAGCTGTTTTTCACATGAGGAGCAGAAGGCAAAGTGCTACCAGGAACCCATACAAGGCTGCCCAAGTTCACCCACTTCTTCAGAGAGGATCCACTTTAAGTAGTAACACAGAAACATTAATCCTGGGTACTAGGAGATGTGTATAATCTTGGAATACTGTCTGAACCCATCCTCATAGGCGTTGGTATAAGAAACATTGTTTCCCCATGTTATAGAAGAAGAAACTTAAGCATAGACAAGTTAGGTAAATAGTTAAAGTTCATCCTGGCAATGCAGCTGAACAGAAAGGCTCCATCTTTGGAGTCCAAGCATTTACAATTCAAGCAGAAAACCCCAGCTTTTCTGCTTGAGTTACAAAGGAAACCCTTTGTACCTTAGCTATCTGATATTTTCTAAGGGCATGTTTTAAAAGTAATCATCAACATACCTTTTTTTGTTTATACTATTTCCCACTCATTCATAAGATTTGCTATGACTAAAACTGTTCTAATTGAACAGATAAACTTTAAAATTCTGTATTACAAATCTTACGTAAGTGGTAGCTGTGCGCAATTTTAGGAGAAAAAGAAGGTAAGTGATTTCTAAAGAAATGACAT
This sequence comes from Psammomys obesus, assembly GCF_907164565.1. Taxonomy (NCBI): domain Eukaryota; kingdom Metazoa; phylum Chordata; class Mammalia; order Rodentia; family Muridae; genus Psammomys; species Psammomys obesus. Next base: position 49,351,047 of record NW_026585644.1, read on the forward strand.
GGTAACTTGCTTTGACAGGGTACTAGTCTGATCTATCATAAAACTATAATTTACTTTCTCCTGTTTCCCTTCCCTCTAATTTTTCTATCCTTCTGTCACTAAGAAGGATCAACTGTACCATTTTATCTGACACATGGAAAATAATTATGATCAGCCACCTAAGCAACTTGGCTATGAATGACAGATGTACTTCTTCATCCGAGGAAATGACTACTTTGGGACAATGTTCTTTCACAAAACAGTGTATGTGGAGCCGACATGTGTGCATGCGCATAGCAGAGCCAGGCAGGAAGAAGGACTGTATCTCATCAACCAGTTTCTATGTGTTGGGCTTTTTTCTTCTGAGTAATTACATGTCTGGATGAGATGTCTAAATCTGATTTTGAACAACTGCATTTTAAGAGGTAGGAAGGAGAGGTGGCGGCACACACCTTTAACCCCAGCACTCATAAGGTAGAGACAGGCGGGCCTCTGTTGATGAGGCCAGTATGGCCTACAAATCAAGTTCCAGGGCAGCGAGGGCCACATACTGAGATTCTGTCTCAAAAACAAGACAAAACAAAATCCAGATATGGAACTTATACCTTCTGCCACAAAGAAGAAATAACATTACACTACTTGGTTTCCTGGGTTGAGCTTTTTCTAGAGCCACAATTCAAAATTCAACTTTTTTTTTTTTTTTCCTGTAACTAGAAAATAACTGAGGATAAAACAAGGGCAAAGGTCAAAGTCATCAACTGAAACTCGGCATGAGGTAAATGCTGATGATAAAGTTGTCAGTGCTGAATAGCAAAACAGAAAAAGGAACAGTGTGACAAGTTTTTCAACAAGATAATTTCCTTTTAAATAACTGTCATTTACTCTGTAATTATGACAACCCTGCTATTTTGATGCTAAGGCAGTCCCTTTACTTTTTCTCATCTCAAACAAGGGAAAACTTTTGAAATGCATCAGCTCTCCACAGCCACACTGCCTTAGTTATCTACTGCTGTGTAACAAATTACCACAAGCCTGGCCACTCACCACAAGCACTTATTTTCTGAGTTTCAAAATGGCTCAGCAGAGCCTCTCAGGAGGGTCTCCTACGAGCTTTCTGTCAAGAAGCAGGCTGGACTACAGCCAGGTCAAAGGTTCCTTGCAAGGTGGCTCACTTACATAATTGACAGCAAGAAGCGCCAGGTTCCTCAGAGGATGCTGCTGCCACAAGAGGCTCCATCCTCACCGTGTAGGCCACTACATATGGCCACACATGGGTTGGGAATCTCCTTCCCAGTGAGTGAGACATGAGCATGGATCAAAGCAGCTGCTCACTGAAGTCTAGATTATCTCATACAAATGGGTCTCAGGGATACACCATTAACCCCCTATAAAGTGCTAGGTAGAAAGGTTAGTACCATGGGGAAAGAGATGAGATCAGGGTATGAATACCAGAAGTCTGGGAACACTGACAAGTATCCTGGAAGCTGGTGCCACAGTAGACTTTCATAAGATGATACTAGTCCAGAAATACTAGAAACTGGCAGTTCAGTGTCCAAGTGGGTCACATAGTAATGGGAAGAGGGACTGCCTCTGTCATGAACTGATTGACCTGCTCGTTGATCACCTCCCCCTGAGGGGGGAGCAGCCTTACCAGGCCACAGAAGATGACAATGCAGCCACTCCTGATGAGATCTGATAGACTAAGATCAGAAGGAAGGAGAGGAAGACCTCCCCTATCAGCGGACTTGGGGATGGGCATGTGTGGAGAAGGGGAAGAGAAGGTGGAATTGGGAGGGGAGGAGTGAGGGGTTTATGGGGGGATACAAAGTGAATAAAGTATAATTAATAAAAATTAAAATTAAAAAAAATAAAAAAAAGAAATACTAGAAACTGCTGCTACATAGCAGATACAAAAAACAGTAGGTAAGAGAACACTGTTCTGGTAATAACTGAAACAAACTAGTTACTGAGCTTTTAATTTTTTTATATAAAGGGGATTGGCTAACCAGCCCTTAGATGTCTTCCTCAATGCTACCATCTTACAATCTATAATTTTATAAAAAGAATGGTGCAGTCAGCATCTGAACTCAAGCAGCTGGGACGCAGAGCCCATGCTACCTGGTTCCCGCACCAGCACTCTTTCACAGAACTATGCCCCAACCTTTCCTCCCTTTCCATTTTGTGGCAGAGCCTTGCTGAGCTGCCCAGGCCGGCCTCCAGCTTGTGTGGGCCTTGCCTTAGCCTCCAAAGAGTTCCTGTCATCTTTTTTTTTTTTTTAGTTCCTGTCATCTTAATGGCTTCCTCTGAATGTACTTCTCAGTGTACACCTGAAGCCAGAAGAGATTCTTGGTACCAGTCAAAACCAAGGAAAGGCAGGCCTTTGCTCTGTGGCCACTCACTGCGCAGGAAACACACGCTTTTGACATAAAAAGCAAGGCTAGAAACCAATCAGAAAGAATGACACAAACTTTCCCAAAAACATTGCAGAGGGGCTGTACAGATGGCTTAGCCGTCAGAGGCACATGCCACAAATCCCAATGACCTGAGTTTGATCCCTGGGACCCATAGAGTAGAAAGGGAAAACCAACTCCTGCAAATTTGCTTTGACCTTCATATGTGTGTGTGCCCCCCTGTCCACACACATACACAAGGACACACACACACACACACGTAATAAATTAAAAGAAAATATTGCCAGAGGACAAGGAAAAATAAGAGCAAAAATCACACAGCTAAATTGGCTCTTCATTTTAAGAACTCGAGGCTGCTATTGCTGTTAAACGATACTGAAGAAAAACCATCAACATTTCAGGCTCTGAAGAGTGACAACTATCTTTCAAATAGTTGCAAAGGACTTGACAAACACTTGTTGGACTAAATGGAATGTGTCTTAGCTTCTGTGGTCAAAATTTCTGGGACTCAACTGAATGGCTCTGGCTTAAAACTTCCATGGTTTTCAACACCCCATAAACATTAACATTATTAATGCAGATCTGCCACATGAAATATTCTACCCATGTCCTCTCCGGCAAGGAATTCTCTTTCTACCCATTAGTCTCTAGTGACATATTTGTGGCGCTTACAAATTTAAAAGGCTGTTGGAGTCTAATAATGGAGTCTTAAGGAGAGTCGTATGGGCACAGATCAGAAAGAACCAAAATTAATTTCTGAGAATTTACTGCATAGGTGAGGGGTCACAGTGAGGCAAGTTTCTCTCTACAATGTGAAATTACAGAGGCAGTGCCTTACAAGGGTCAAGAGAAACCAGAGGAGGAGTTAGTATTAGTCAAGCCACGAAACCCAAGTTAGAAACACATGAAAGAAACCAATGCATGGACAACATGATGAAATCCACACACTGTCGGGGACTTCAACCATGCCTGGGACATACTTGCTTTAAATGATGGCTATTACTAGGCATCAGACAAAATTCTCAGTCACTGAGAAAATTTACCTATGAAACCTTTCTATCTCAACAAGGACTAAATTTAAAGATGTAAGTTCTAGACTTCTGTCCCAGTGAGGTTTAAGAAAACATGAAGAACAACAAAAAGTAACAGGGTTTGTTTTTTTTTTTTTTTTCCCTTCCAAATCCTCTGTGGTGTGCCTGCCATGAGAAAATGTCAGCAGCCTGGGGCAGATGTTTGCTCAGGGCCTCAGTACTAAGCAGTTTGTGGAAGACGGTGGAGGCTTGCACATTCACAGAGGGATGGAATTGAGGAGGGGGCTTCCTAAGTCAGGTAGATACCCTCTCCAGAGCTCTGACTTGGGATATATGAGAGACCATACTGGATAAGACCAGGGGCATTTATTCAAAGTCAGCCTATACATCAGTAGTCTTCCAAGAGGATAAAAATTAACAGGCCAATGACTGATACCTGCTGGCTTCACACAGGAGTCCAGCATCTGAGCAGTGTGGAAACAGAAGCCCAGGACACACAACGATCTGTACAGGGACCATTCCAGGCTCTGTCTTCTCTGCATGGTTTTAGTCCCTGTCTTCTTTTGTGTATGTGTCAGGTGGACTATGTTTTCATAAGGACACTGGTCACTAGATCAGGGCCCAATCTAATCTATTATGGCCTTATCTGGCAAGATATCTCAACTAAGATATTTCCAACTAAGGCATGAGTCTTGTCAAGATGCTGCTCAACCATGCTCAACCCAAGATTTAGCCCTGAACAGCATGTACAACTGTATTCTACCTTCCCCCATCTGAAAGAAATGTATACACAGACACTTGTCTCTTTACTGAGAGGCCCTATAAAGCCACAGGCAGACACTTTCCCCTCATTTTGTTTAAAAAAAAAAATCAAGTCCAATTTGTGTTGCCAAACTACATATAAGAGTGGGGCCTGCCCTGCAGAATATCTGACCTACCAGCGACTATAACGCTAAAGAAAACCAATTTGCTATCTCCCAAGAGCTATCAAATGCCAACAGCACCTGAGCTAGCAGGACCTTTCTTTAATACTCTTTAGGAAAAAAATAATTCTTTAGCTCTTCTCTCTTCATAAATCACAGAATGATTTAGCTGGATGGAGTCTTACCCCAAGATCATCACCGCTCCCTTTTTACTTGGTCTTTCTCTCTCTCTCTCTCTCCCTCTTGTCGGCACAAGCCTTTAAATTTCCTAATGTTTGTTTTCTCCTCAAACTGCGCTTCTCTTTGCCCCACTTGCTCTTTTTCATTGTAGACCTGCATATGAGTGATCACTAATAACCAAGTGACAGAGTCAATATTAGGCTTTCTTGAAATCCCCTCTGCCAACAAAATGAGTCCAAAACTCTTCAGTTTGGCTTCAGACAGATTCTTAGAACAAGGGAAAAAAAGCATCTACATTCTTTGCCAAAACACCAAGAATGGTCTCTAGCCCAGATGCTAACATTGTCCCCTCTGAAAGCTCCTGAGCTGGGCTTCTACAGTCCACATTGCTCTCAGTACTATTGTCTTCCAAGCTCCAACTTGCAGCATACCTAGTACAAAGTCCTACATTGCCCACATTACTCCAAAAGTTGTCCACAATACTCCAAATATTGGCATGGTCAGGGCTGTCATATACCCAGTACTGATAGCCCATAGTCAGGCACCAGCTTCAGTCTTAAGTCACTTTTGTACTGTGAAAAGACAACGGTGAGCAAGGGAACTTACAGAAGAAAAAGTTTCATAGGATGAGTCCATGACTGATATGACAGGGAGCACGGCACTGGAGCAGTAGCAGAGAGCTCACATCTCAAGCCAAAAGCATACGAAGGCGGGGGTGGGCACCCTAACTGGGAATGGCACTGAGCTTTTGAAACTTCACCCCTCCCCCCCAAACACACCACCTCCAACAAAGCTACACAGCCTAATCATTTCCAAATAGTTCTACCAACTGTGGCACAAGTATCCAAATATTTGAGCTTTTGGGAGCCATTCTCATTCAAACCAGCAGAAGCAACAAACAACTTCAGAAGTTCAAAATACAGACTGCTCTTCAAGGGAAATGAAATTCAAATCACTAATGATACAACCGGTAGTATAAAAGAGAATGAATGCAGAAAAATCTCTACAGGAAAATTATTTTCAGTCTGAATATCTGTACCTAGTGAAGCTATCATTCAAGCATGAAAGTAAAAATTCTTCAATATGGCATTTACACACCTCCCACAATTCTCGACCAATGCAGATAGTTAGCTGTCTTTTCCTCCTCCCCAATACAACTGATACACATACTGTATTAAACTCTTCACACAGTCTAGAGCAGAGATTACTTCTGTGGCTTTCTTCTCCTTGCCCTATGCTTTGTAAACAATTACTTTTAAAAGGGTGTGGTACATTTTTGAAATGGGGCTTGGAAAAGACGTGATTTTGCCTTCATGAGATTGTTACAAATTTTGAAGCATAATTACTTTTTGTTCCATAGAGAAACCAATTTTCTCCCTCTAAATAGAATCACCAAAACAGCTTCTTTTGTCAAAAGAAAACCAAAAGGGAATACTACATACATATCTGTGATAGCAGGCATTAGGCACACAAGGCTATGGTGGTAGTACAAGAAAGGACTACTAGAGAGTTTATTTTATGTGCTTCTGTCCAGGTTATGATTCCAAATACATGCACAACAACACGGGCTGAATGCACCAAGCTACATAAGGAGTAAAACACTGTTTCTTGGAATAGAGATGCGTACATCAGGTTTTTATGGTAAACACCATTGTTTCTTTTCCACATCTTAATACATATTGAATGATAGTCAGTTGAAAAGCAGTAAGATACTAGTTAATAAAAGTATAAAGAACAGTACTAGGAACCTTGGTTATCATTTGTTTGCAGTATATAAACAAGAGAAGCAAGTATTTTGTTTGGTTGGTTTTGGTTTTTGAGACAGGGCTTCTCTGTGTAGCTCAGGCTGTCCTGGGACTTACTTTGTAGACCAAACTGGCCTCAGACTTAGAGATCCATCTGCCTCTGCCTCCTACACACTGGTGAGGAGCAGTATTTTTTTTCTTTTTTTTTTTCAATTTTTTATTAATTACACTTTATTCATTTTGTATCCCCCCATAAGCCCCTCCCTCCTCCCCTGCCGATCCCACCCTCCCTCCCCTTTCTGCATGCATGCCACTCCCCAAGTCTACTGATAGGGGAGGTTCGAGGAGCAGTATTTTAAGGGAAGTTTTGTAGAGGTATTGGCATATACTCACTATACATATAAGTTAGCTTTTAAGTACACAGATTTTGAATCCAAGTAGACATAGCTTCAAATCTAGGCTCGACTATTAAAAAGTATGGGGTTTGTTGAATTTCTGTTATTTTATCAGTAAATAGGGGAATACAGTCCCTGCCTCTCTAGAATTAAAAATGGCACAGAGAGACTGTAGCTTCAAAACTGTATTGCTTTTATTAATAAGGCTTCCCTGATGATCTGAAATCCTCTATAATAATGCAATTGGAAATGGGTACTTTTATTTCAACTATATAAATTGTTGGGAAGCAAAACTTGGGTAGTATACTAAAATCCATGAATATTAAACTTGTCATTTTTGCTCAATACAAGTGTATTTCTTATCTGCGTTTCTGCCTTCCACGACTTCAGTTTTGGTGGCTAACCTTGACCCAAAATTTAAATGCAAAAATTCAGGGGAAAAAAATAACTTTAGTTTCAAGTTCTACTCTATTCTGCCTGTCCCAGATGTCCTGTGCATCTGACTGTATTTACTGCCTGCCTGTTGAGTCATTCAGTAGGAACTTAGTTCAGAGCTCATCCCAGTACCTCAGTGAATAGAGTATTGATGACAGCAATTTACACATGCCAAAGAGAGGGGATAAAGTATTTCCTTTAAGTGTAAAAACAAATGTGAAAAAGGGAATATAGAAAGACCATATTCACATTGTGCAGTTCATAATTGGTCTGTACCATTATTATTGATAATCTCTCACTATGTTGACAGTAGAACTTAAATTTTTAACATGGGTACAGTATATATATTAGGGTCTGCTACCACACGTGACCTGAAGAATCAGTTAGGGTTTTTCCAATTTATCCTTGTGGGTAAAAGTGGTAAGAACTACTGTATTCTCAATGAACTTCAACCCTGAACTTGACCTATAAGGGAAAAAAACAAAAACAAAAACAAAAAAGCCAACACTAAAACATTGTATCTTAGACCAACAATCTTGGAGGCATGCTGTGTAGCTCCTGCTCATATTCTTGTAGGTATGTATGCATTCCTTCTAAGGGTAAAACAGCAATGTTAAACAACTTATAGTAATATGAATTAAGTAAGATTTCTGGAGACAGCTATTCCAATGAAATAAATTTAGGCTTCCAAAGGCAATCAGAAGCTGAACATGAGGGTATGTGCCTATAGTCTGAACACTTAGAAACCCAGACAGAAGGGGTGTGTCTGGTTTAAGGCTAGCATGAACAATTGTTGGGGGGTTGGTCTGATGCTATATATTTTAATGCTAATTACTAGCCCCCCAAATCTGATTCCTGCCTGGAAAAGTACACTTTCATATACACCTGTCCTTATATAAACCTCAACTAAAAAATTACTCCTGTTTAAACAATAAAAAGCAGACACCTGGGCAGGACAAAGGTGAAGGCAGAGCTAAGGTTCCTGGGCTTGGAGGACACAAGAGAGAAGAAAGAAGAAAGTCACCATGGGTTATGCAAAGAGAGATCAGTGTAGGCAGGCAGGAGGAAGGACTCCGAGAATGGCGTAGATGGAGAAAGTGACCCAGATGAAGAATAAGAAAGTATTTATGGAATTATGGATGGTAGGTAGACCAGACAGGAATGGTTACGGCAGATGGCATGGGATGGGGGCTAGGAGATATGAGATAGTGTAGGTAGAATTATCGACCCAACCAAAGGTGTTATAAGGCAATTATAAAATCTAACAGGTGTCCATGTTTTTATTTGATTGTGATAGTGAGTGAATACAGCCATAATAATTATACGGTGAATAATAAACATATTTAGCCCAACACCTTTTATTACAAGCAATAATGTAAAATTCTACTTAAAACAATAAAAACAAAACTAAAAGATATTAGGATTGACAGTGATAATCTTTCCTAGTACTCTGTCTTGACAGGAACCAAACTGTCCCATAAAGATATTCAAGATAAGCAGCACACATGTAGATGAGAGGGGAAAAGTTACTTAAATCGTCCAAAAGATAGCAGATGGCCATAAAAAAGCACAACAGGCATATTTTCATAGTAATCTCATAAGAATGTTGCTACATAGAGATCAAATATAGATACAGTGAGAACCTGAAATGGGAAAAGCCCTTGGCAGCTAACAGCTTTAGGGACTGGCAGTTACATAGAAGATACTGAATGAAAAAGTTTCCTTGAAGCACAATTCATGTACTTAGCAATTACAATTCGTGTAATTCATGTACCTACACCTAGTACCCTGTCCTTGAAATTGTCTACTGATTGAATAAGCAGATGAATATTTGCATAGTATCATGTGCAAACAGATTTGTATAATAACATGTAACACACTTTCCCATAAGGAATAAATACATACCACAGTAGGAGTGTATTTCCAAAAATTTTAGATCCTCTATACTAGAAAAAAAGCTTACAATATTTAAATTTTTTTTGTACTTGGTAACATTAAGTTACAAATTAAGAAGTTCTTTTCAATTAGTATTATATTTAAAAGAAGGCCCATCCTAGTCCATTAGGTGTTCAAGAGGGGAAGAAGACGATGACTACATATGTCAATTAAAGCAACTACAGAACAGAAGGATGTTGGGATGAATGTCCATCAAGTTCCTTTTAGAACACATAAGAAGCATCAGTCTTGGAGGGAAAATAAAAGGCGAAGTGCCCCATCTTGGCCAAGTAGCACTATTAAATTCAGATGCAGGGTTCTATTTAGTTTGGACAGGTCCCAGCCACAGAACAAAGTCAGTCTGTCTTGGTACCATAACTGAATTCTACAAGTTAACAGCTTTTCATGAAAAGCTGCCATTTCAAAATGTCAATCAAGTCTAAGCATAAGTGGGAACTCCTGCAGAAATAACCAGCTGCAGGTTTGAAAAACATTTTTCACTGAAAGTGGAAACACAAAAGATGTTTGAATGGGATCTCTTTTCATTCCTGTAACAGTAGACGGCCATTTTCACAACATCAAGGACAGAAAGCAGAGGACAAAATTGCAAATAATGTCTTGAAAGGGTTATTTGCAGGGGTGATGACTGATTCAAGTTACAAATGACAGAATTATTGGCAAATGGGTTCTCATTAATATGAAATTGTTTGTTTCTCATTATGTGATCATAGTCTCAGACTGTGTTTTAAATTACACTTGAATGATTGTGCCACATAGAATGTATTGTAGACTTAAGTTTTGACATTTATTTTCTACTTGTTTATAGAAATTGATGATGGTATCTCCTGGCTCTCTGGGAGAAAAATGTACTGAGGCTCAGGAACATATAAAAAATAACATTATTTTTCTGCTCAGAATACCAAAGACAATAAAAACATTACAAATCAATACTAAACCTGTCTTCAAGAAAGATCCTCATGTAGGCAAATCTATAATACAGTGAGACCAAAGGACCAGTTCTAAATGTAAAACAGAAAACACAGTGAAGAGCTGCCAACCACGCATCTTCAGCGGCAAGCAACAGTACAAGAGTAAGCAGAAGAGAATGTTCAGAGTAGAAAGGGGAGCCTAATAGTAGCGTCTATGCCTTGTTAGTCAAGACCCTGGTTTAATCTCCAGTACACACACACACACACACACACACACACACACACACACACACACACACACACA
>NW_026585644.1:49361323-49364314 GCF_907164565.1 Psammomys obesus
ACACACACACACACACACACACACACACACACACACACACACACACAGATATACATTCACATATAGTATACATGAGAAGGAGGAAGAGAAAAAGAGAAAGAGATTTTTTTGTCTTAAATAAACTGATACATTAAAGATTTTCCAAACAAAATTTCTTGTATCACACTTAAATATATTTTTTCTCATATGTTGGCAGCAATCAGGGCAGTTAGTTCATAGAGATGGTGACCCTCCCAATACCAATCCAATGGCCAGTCTGTACAGCAGAACTGGAATCAACATTAATCTTCTTTTATAGACACAAAACAAGACTGATAGTTAAAAAACACTACCCTGCTGCACACATCCTATTAGGTCCTGTTAGAATTACAGGAGGCCCCGAGTTAACTGCTTTTATTTATTTCCAAGACTTACAGAACCTTTTGCACTGTATTTATATATTTAGTACACCCTATCTATTTCAGTGTCACTTAAATAAAACAAAACAAAACAAAACAAAAAAAACAAAAAGGAAATTAGAATCCCATCTCCAAATAAATACTACAAACTGTTGGAACCAAAGGAAGCTTTTGTATGGTGGTATAATTCACAGACATTAAAATTTGTGTTTAATTTTTTTAAGCTCAATTTTCTGTTTTTCATAAATTTGATCTTCTACTGTATTGTCAACACACACACACAAACTGGCCACATTTACACCAACAGCAGACTTGATTTTAGTAGGTCTAGTCTAATCAACACATTTATCAATTGGCCAAATAGAGATCCTTGGGTTCCACACACTTTAGGCACTGCAGACGTTCTTGTGGGCTTACATAATAGCACAGCTCTTAAATAAGCATTCGGTAAATTCACAGTATTAAATACACAATGTTGAAGTGTCAGGAAGCTCCCTTCTTTCCCAAAGGGTCACAACTACATGCATCATGCCAAAGAAATCTGAACAAGCGCATTCGATATCAACAGACATGTTTCTAAACATGGACACTTGCATCTTAACACAATGGGGTCTTCTGGTTACCTAAAGAACCTTTCACTTTCTGCTGCCACATTCACAGATCTTTTCTGTGAGAATATCTAAGATTTATGTGAGTTCTTTGAATTCCTGTGTGTTCAGTTGTATTAGGTTAGAAAGCTTGTTTAAAAAAACGAAAATTGGTCATGGTAGAGAGCATGAGTTCGTTACCAGTGTCACCCAAACACAGGCATTGCTTTCACTTGGATATTACAAATGAAATGGCTAACGCGGCATAAACTGTATACTAGGTTTAGTTAGAATGTCTAAAGCTATCACACTAGGCATCCATCTGCAGTCCCTGTTTATGGGAGAGAAATATGTAGTCATTTGAAGTTCACAATATGTATACTGTGTTTGTAATAACTGCAGATTTTACAAGCACATTATTCTTTCCATTAGGATTAAAACCTCACCAAATAGCAATTTGTGAAAGAATTCTAGCAGGGCCCAGAGCCCAGAACTCTGACCTCTGATGAGATACTTGGCAGCAACAAACTCTAGGTCTAGGCAAAACATCTGGTTTGAGTTAGACTTCCTAAAAAAAAAAAAAAAAAAAAAAAAAAAAAATAGCCCCATGTACTGGGGGAACTGGTATTCACTCAGCTTTGTATATATACTTTGACTGACTTCAACATTTCTACAGGGGGAAAAAGAGGAAGAATAAGAAAAGACTGCACTAGATGCTTGTCAATCATGACCAAGCTCCTTGGTGGCCCCACCAGAGAGTGAAGCACTCTCACTAGACAGAATAATCGATTTCATTCCATATTGCTCATTATTTTCTGTATAACAGCATACAGTCTACAACAATGATAAAACAAGCCCGACTTTGTTATTAATAAGCAATGTGTTTCTTTAATCATTCTGCTTACATGAGCAGAAGAAAAAAAGGCAAAACCATCACACTTGAGGGCTCTATAGATTTCACAAGGATTAAGATTTTTAAAAAATTAGTTTCTTAACTAGTGTTTCTTTATCTTACAATTTACAAATTCAATGTTAGTGGTGAAGTTTGGGAAGAAGTCTGATTTATGAAAGATCTCAACTCAAAACTTCTTCTTCTAATATTGTAGGTAAAGGGGGGAAAAAAGTGCTGCATCACTCACAAATATAAAACAACCCAGAGACAGGAGATAATCTAAGGGTTTTAGTCCTCTCCCTTTCTGCTGCACAGTGCTAGGGGAACAAATGTGATAATTCACCCACTGCAATGCACAAACCTCTAGCTTACTTTAAGTCAGCAGAGGGCAGTTTTAAAACTGTTCCTGCTTCCTGCACAAATCCACAGCTTCTTGAGGATGTTTTAATACACTGAATGGAAGATGATCCTAAAGCACAGGGATGCTGTGTGAACAGTACAGTAAGGCACGTCTAGACAAGCTGGCTTTTACATCACAGGCTAGTGGGCAGCCTGAGGGGACACAGAACAGTGGGTGTTCAGCGCAATACTGCCTACCTTGCTGGCTATTTGATTTGAACACCTAGTAAAAGTCAATGTACACCATTCCACTGTAACTGTCTAGAATCCAGGTCATACGGGATAATCATGGGAGCGTGATTCAGTCTGAAGAACCTGGGAGAGCTTTGTTAATCTTAGGTGGTAGCAAATGGCCATTTTCTCTTTCTAGGTATCACCTTAATTTAATTATTACTTTTGTGAGTAGAAGCAAAAATGGAATAAAAAGAGCATGGAATAAAAAGCCAATGAATACCTGGGCAGTTTTATGTACAAATTAACTTTCCACTTGGTGCCACTCTGAAGGACCCACCGAATACTTACATGTTATGAAACATCAACATCCTTCTCTGACAAGTACCGAGACCTGCAAAACTCACTTTACCATACTTCAGGGAGCAATTTATGAATGAGTATAATTATTTATACTCTGCTACTGTATCAAAAAACAACAAAAACAAAAAGGAAAAAAAGGAAAGGAAAGGAAAGGAAAGGAAAGGAAAGGAAAGGAAAGGAA
>NW_026585644.1:49364324-49395224 GCF_907164565.1 Psammomys obesus
GGAAAGGAAAGGAAAGGAAAGGAAAGGAAAGGAAAGGAAAGGAAAGGCGTTCCTGCCCACATTGCACAGACCCAGCAGCCAGCATTTGCATGGTCCTCATTTATCACAACTACTATACACCATGTCACAAAACATGTGTCATCTTAACATCATGTAATTTTTAAACATTTATATTCCTACTACAAAGTCTTGCTTTCTTCTATCCTGACCTAAGAATAGAGAATTTTGCTTCTCTGATTTTTTTTTTCTTGATTGCATAATTTTACATAAACTTTCTATTTGCTAGCTTTAGGCAAATATATATAACTCAAATTCAACAACTCTTATTTCTACACTCTAAAGACCTGTTTGTACACACAAATTTCGTGTGTGCCTTAGTTCATGATAAAATTAATACTTTTCTAAGACATACCCATTTCATCAACAAAAATAAACAGAGGCCAACAAGACATATGCCTGTTTTCAAATGAATTTAATTTTATGAGGCTACATTGTGAAAATTAAAATACTTATTAATACTTTCCTACTTCAACATAAGATAATGCAAACCTACTGGTTCATTTCAGAAGAGAGGGTGGTGTAGAAACAGCATTAAGAAATGCATGCTCTATTACAAACATGCACATTTAGCTGTAGGTATACGCTGGGAACGAGTGGTAAAGTTTTAGAATAATCATTGCCCTCAATGCCAACTTTAGTTTTATGTGAAAGATCACTTTCCCTTAGCAACATGACCATGTAGCCATTTGTACTTGGGTCAGAGCTGACATATGAGGAGTTTTCATCTTGTCAGAGGATGATGAAGAGAGCCATACTCCTATTTCTGAAGACAGAAACCAACTTCCCGATAGTGAGAGCAGCAAGCAAACCACCTTCCTCGACACTGCACAGGGCACACAGTGAACCTTGAGGGCACAGAACAGAGAGCTGGACCTAACACTGAATAGAAGGAACAAGTAACAGCAGCGGTCTGTAGTCTTATACTACTTTTACAATGGAATTAAACAACAAATGTTCTTTCCAAAAAGCATTAAGAGCACGCCACTCTCAACCTCATGCCTTTTAAAACCTACAGCCACAAAGGCACATTTATGAAATAAGCCCCACTTGTTAAAATTTAACACTGCCACCATCACTGGAGTTCACCTTAGTGACTTAGATAAATATAAACACAGTTATAAACACTATATGTTTTATGGAGTTCTATGAACCAGGAAAAAAGTCACCTTACTAATAACCTTCTGGCAAATGCAAATGGAAGCTAAACTTGGTTTGCTCATATTTTCTGAGTTCCCAAAATATAAGCAGCAGTGTGTGGAACTTAACCCCTTTCGCTGAAAGACGTTTGCTCATTTCATTTTCCACACTGGCCTTTCTGGGAAGCAGGAGGAAAGGTATTACACAGAAAAGCATGGAAGCACTGAAGGCGCGCAGTCGATATCAGAATGATCGCTTGGGGGTTTACAAGGCACGGTTCAGCTTTTCAGAAGACCGAGCTATAGCCCTTGCTACCCCGTGAAGCTAGAGGCAGAGAGATCCTAAAAACAAGCTCTATGAGACACAGACATATCAGCTAGCTAGCCAAGGCGGCCAAAGTGCCCCACAAGTACGTTTCTAGATCTGCTTTGCTCAGCAAATGATGGTCTAACATCCCCAAATACAGCACCATCTAATACTGTCCTGGAAAATGTTAATTCAGAACATGCTAACGACTACTGTCATTTAAACAGCCTTTCAAAGATATATTGTTTCAGCCGTGTTAATATACTTTGTGGAGATTCTGTAAAGTTTGAATATAATTTTCGAGTCATCACCTGGATGACATCAACAACAACACTTATGTTAAATAAGCCCAAATTTTAAATAAGTCCAAATCATATTCAGTTGAGTAAATTTTAATTTGTTTTCATTTAAGGTCTTCTAAAGTTAAGGCCAGCATGCTGAAGAAAAATATTAAACTACCTAGAACCCTGTGTCAACACATGATGCTACTGGGAATGGTAAGTGAATTAATTTTCCCAGGAAAATTAATTACTTATGACTTACAGTTGTGAAAGCAAACAGCGTAACTGTGGATCAGCCACATTCAATTTCTGTTTGTAGTAGCGATTAAATTAATCTCATATAATTCACAGTATGTAATGGAAAGCAGAGCAAAACTGAAATTCTAGACAATGACTGACAGAGAAAAATGTATATATTTATGAACCTGATTAAAAATTAAAGGCCATAGATGTTATTTACTGGATAATAACGTAGTATATTTTAATGGCCTGAACATAATGGATTTTTAGCTGTTTTTGAGAAGGCATTACCAAACAATACAGAAAATCAAATTAAAAGGTATTATCCTGTGGTGTCTCCTAGTAACCTATTACTCCCCACACAGGCCATTAGAGTCAAGATCTGTACATTTTTCATTTATAAATGATTGATGTTTATCCACATAAACTTGGAGGAGCTGAAATGAAATACAGCATTAAATGATTTGGGGATGAAGGTCTCAAAATTACAACTAAATTTTCTTCCCCTGACATGCAAGCAGAGAAGTACCTTAAATGGATCCTCTATGATTCATTCGTTTGCCTCAACTGTACATCTGAGTGTTCTAAAAGCAACAGGTCCAGGGTCCTGCCACAGGCACAGCTGCAAGCACAAGAAAACCCCCTCACACTCCACCTCCCCCTGCTGCCACCATGGCAGGATTCTGCTCTTGGTCTGGATTCCGACACAGTAGTACACAGCTAGTGTTTTAAGATAAGGACTAAATGCTGACGTTAGCTGTAATTAAACAGTTTAAAAGCAGTTAAAGAAATGCCATTTTCATGGTGTAATAAAGCTCACAAAATCAGAATGTGTCAGAGCTGGTAATGACTCCCAAGTATTAACTGTCACTAGAGACCTGGTGACATCACTAGATGGTCTAATTCCCGTTAACAAGACTCATTTGGCAAGAGGAAGGATTTTGATAAATACTTTTAAAATAAAGTAAAATATTTTTATGACTTATACTTTTAGAAAAGAGATGAAAGAAACAAAATAATGAAAATATATATTATAAAATATGTATTTCAAAATTTTCCACACATTTTAAATACATTCTTTTTCCTAGTCAGTCTCTCCCCAAAAAGCAAAAAACGACAACAAAAAACTACTATTCACTCTATCTCTTAGAACATGTTTTTATACCGAGAATAACTGTTAATTTATGTAATGCCTTTATGACCAGAGGGCGAATACTACTTCAAGTATTTTAAACTCCATTGTAATTGCAAATGTATCAAGCCAACAACAGAGCAATGAGAGACACACACACAAAGTAAAAGCAGAGCCATCACACTGCAGTCTAAAGGGCGTTCTCTAAGGCATGCTGCACGAACAACATCTAGCCTAAAGATGTGACTTAAACAGGACTAGAAAGCAGCTAGCTTTGATTCTTCAGTAGGATGTCATGAACAGCAGAAGCTCACCTTTCTGGTTTCTCTTCCTACAGCATGTTTCCTCATTTCAAATGGGACTCTCAGCAGTGCGGATTGCAGTCTGTTCATAAAATGGCCTGGAAATGTCTCTGCAGTAAGAGGCACATTCCAGTTCTTTCCAGCTGGTAGAGCTACCCTGGAGGCTGAACCATCATTGCAGATGCAAAGAACTTTGATTTAACTCCATTTCCTTTCATCCCTGGCTTCACCTGAGTGAAATGAACACCAACTGTGTTCTAGGAGAATATGTCAAGACCTCGGGCAAGTAAGAATGGCCTCATGGATCAGAACATACTTTTCTACTGTCTGCATATGTGCAGACTACATCCATGTAAGCAGGCGGGATCCGTGTAAGCGAGCAGAAAACAGAAAGCCTTTCAGGCAAAAGGTTCCCAAGAAGGTAAGCATTACACTGAGACAACCCCAGAAAACATGCATAAAAAGCCCCTCTGCGTTCCCTTCAGTTCAAAATGTACTTCGGAAGTTTCCTCAGGCATCTTTATTTTATTACAACCCATATCCATATTTCAGTAGAATGACTACAGGAGAATCACTAATTTTTTATCTAAACGATGACGTTTGGCAAATGTTATGTAACCAACTATAAATCTACAACAAGCCTCAAACACTAAAGAGCTAGTAATTGCATGATTAGAAACAGCTTGATTATGAGAGAGGAAAGGCAGGCTGTCAACAAACAAACAGCTGCTTTTTATTGCCAACGCATAACCAGATCGTGGGTCCCAACGAACTACGGAGTTTGTTTCTGTTGTAGCTGCTGTGTTTGTTTTTAAGCATTCTATCCTGTTCTACTCCCACCTCCAGAAGAGTGAGTCAACTTAAACACTGGATATGAACCACAACAGAAGAATCAGATGTACACGGATAACAAGTAAAGCACTATAGACTTGGATAAAAGTCCGTAGTTAATCACTAACAGAAGTCTCACGTGCATGCTCCATTCAACTCCAAGCGCCTATCTCTCCCTGTGGCAAGATGTTCTGTCATTACTATTGGTGAGAGGCAGCACAGCCTCATTTTCTCATTCCTGCCTTATGACCACAGCAAGGCTGCCACTCTGATCCTTTGTTCTGGAAGTTTTGCCCACAGATTCTTCTGTCCTCCTGCCTTTTGGCAGACAGGAATGAGCATGTTTATGTGTACCAGTATGAACTGAGTGACCTTGACATTAAATGATTCTATGAATACTGGATAAGCTTAACATATGAATAAATGTTTGGAATAAAATGGACTTTAACAATAACAACAAAAGGCCAAGAAATTTGAAAGTACATGGGATTCATTCGATATCTCCTAAGAAACAAAAATCACTTTCATAGCTTTCTTCCGGCACTTACACGTCTACTTTTTTCTTTCTCTTTTTAACATTCTTCTTGAGAACATATAGGTATCCTTATTTTCCAACGAAGCATGAAGAAGTGAAATTATTTCCCCGGGGAGACATGGCAAAGGTAAAGCCAGAGTGCCCCTAGGCTATGTTCTCTTCACTGAACCACGCTGAAATGAGGATGGTGCCATGAGAATGTTTATCCAATTTAAGTTTAAGACAGGCTCTATCTATGTAAGAATTTCAGCTCTTAGGGAAATTCTGATTAAACACACCCTGAATTATAGCTATTCAACTGCAATGAACATAGTTTTGTGCCCCAGATACAGTGACTAACCAAGAATTTTAACCTAGAATTCAAATTTCCTTTTACAAACTTAATGATAAGTGCAACATTTCCCACATTTTTTTTCTTCTTCTTCCTGTCTCAGTTTCAACTGCAAGGTGACATGTCTGTTAGGCTACGCTCACAGAGCAGACTCAGTACTGTCTGTCTTCTGTTGCTATCACTGGGCCTGGGCTCAGTTAATGCTGCTAACTTTTGTAACATGTCCACAAACTTGTATATTGAAGAACCCAAAAAAACTGTCTAAATTTGTTAACACGCATCTTTGTAAAGTTCGTGTTGCAAACGATGATTGGATCACTTTTTAAGGAAGACTGGCTGTGTTTCAAAGTATATGAAGGGTAAACGAGCCCGGAATGAGGGACTAGGAAACAAACTACTACTCAGGAAGCAACCTGTTAGCCAATGAGAAAGATGTACAAAGATGTGTACTAAGCAAGCAGACACAGTGGGGCTAAAGAGAGGGCTAAAGGCAACTTAGGGATCAAGCCTTCTCTAGGACAGACTTTTAAATAGCTGTGATGTTCTGCACTGAGTTGTGGTAGGTATCTAGGTATCTAGAGAAGTGAAACTAACAGACAAAAAAAAAAAAAAAAAAACAAAAACAAAAACAAAAACCCAGCTCCCATTAATAATTGCTAAATTTCAATCTTCTAAACTGTACCAAAAACCAGTATGAAGAGAAGTCCACTTTTACAAAGTCACACATGGTCCAACAGTGAATCTGTCCAAAATGCTATTCTCCCAGTGAGAAGACACGGGAGTTGGAGAGACCCAGCCAGTATGGCTAAGGTAAGGTTTGCCTACTCTCCAACATCTTTCAAGATTAAATTCCAGCCACAGTTGGGACTGTGGCATATTGCCGAGGACAGCTGAAGCAGCCTGGCATGCTTGGGCACACTGTCACCAGGATGGCTTGGCTGTAATGACTAGGCAGCATCCGTCCAGGTGCCACCACCCTGGCCATCCACAGCTTGCAGAAACTGCAGCCTGCACTACCCTCTACACTCTTTAAACTACACAAATAATGTTTCTCCTGCCACTGCCAACCCTTCCTGGAAAGTATGTTCTGGAATGATCATTTTTGGAGTAAATTTAGGACTCTGAAGGGAAATGCAGTCTGCTAGCCCCTAAAGACAAGACAAAATAGAAAAAGGATTGGTAATCCTTACTCCATGAAAACTGGTGCTGTGTCAGATACTTAACCGCCTTCATTTTTTCAACACAATGCCTGACTGGTTTCTAGTGTCCCTCCCCCTCCTTTTTCCCCCTGGTCTATAAAGAGTGGTACTAGGCAAATCTGGAAAATGAAAGAGTCTTTCAAAAATCACCCCGGGAAGATGACCTATTTTCACTCACCTTCTAGGCAGGTTCACATCAGATTATGCCTGACATGGCTCAGCTCCAATAAAAACAACCTTTCTCGGCCATTCAATGGCTGTTTATAAGTATACAACAGGAGCTTTATAGGCACTGTGAGCTTGTTAGACGCTCAGGTCCTCTTCCGACCTCACTCTGTAGTACACACACCTCTGTGTGGTGTAACGCCCTCAGCTCCTTCCACAACCACCCTCCAGCCACAAATAAACATTTTTGTGGGGCTCTTGTAGGAGACTTTGTGTAGCGTTTGTGTGTGGATGCTGAGCAGGGAGGGGAAGCCCTCAGACGCCTCACTTCTCCCTAGCTGCTATCTAATTCTACAGTCATCTTCATTTACTGAAGCCTAGAGGTGTCCAATTAGTCAATGAAGTCTTCTTCTAAGGCACACACAGGGGCTTGGAATATGTTAAGATATGCTACCCATTTTCCTAATGGCCTCACACATAGATTCTCAGCCCCGCTTTCCCCTTGAGGTCACTGGCAAGGACTGTTTGGATTAGATTCAGTAAGTGCCCACAATAAAATAAAGGAAAATTTCAAGCTTAAAATTAGACAAAAATATTACAGAGAGAGAGAGAGAGAGAGAGAGAGAGAGAGAGAGAGAGAATGGTGTTGTAGATAAACTTCACCCTCTGGTGTTGAAAGTTGAGGCCCACAAATCAAACAGCAGACGTGTCTGCAGAGCTGGGCTTTTCCACTGCACTCTCAGGGAATCATGCTGCGGTTAGTTGAAAGTGCTGTTCACATAATAAATTAACCACCTCATTTCCTTCATCACCAACATATACACAGCACCCCCATGCAGATTTGTTTTAATAAAAGTAATAAAGCAAGCCCGGAGGTTATGCTGCTATGACATAATCACACCTCTGAGATTTAAAAACACTCACTTGCACATCATGTCTCAGAAGTCTTTGCCCCTCCAACAAAACCTAACTGTACCCATACCTTCTGGGCCCATTTATTCCAAATAAATAGTGAAACAAAAGACTTGGTGCATCAGGAGAGACTTCTCTTTCAATTACACATTTGCAAGCACACACTTTTTAGTAAAACTGAACAACAAACAACTTGGATACCTGATCTTAATTATTAAAAAATATACATCATCCTGGTTAACAGCATCCTAAGACTTCAACCAAGTAGCAGTCTCATCCCCAAATAAAGATGTTTTCTAAAATCAGTTGTTTAAAATGCCAGGCAACAGATGCTTTCCTTCCTGTGGGCTGAGAGATAAATTCTATACAATTCCTAGCAAATGAAATTTCTTGCTGGGTAATGGTATTAAATATTGAGAATAGGAGAGAGGGGGAAATTTTTTCATAAATTCACACAGTCTTTTTTTCTCTCTTGGATACTACAGTGCAAGTGTCCACAGCAAAGATGGATTTGATAGTGTCTCATGCAGCTGGTGAGCTCACACTGGAACAGCATGGCTGGCTCTCCTCTACTGTGTCACACTATAATCACTTTGCAGAGTCAAGGTACAGGGCTCGCCTGCCCTCTACACCCGAGTCCTTTCTAAGGTAATGTGGATTTAATATGTCATTATGCTACTGACAATACCTTTCTGTGGATATAAAATATAATGGAATCTCATGAACAATTACAATGACTAGTGTTGCTTTTGTAAAGCCCATGACTAATGGCCCTCCACATACACATATAAGCTAATGATCAACATTTCTGAATATATCAGATATCAAAAATTAAACAGTTTTAAATGCCCAGTTCACATTGACCTTTTTAATATTTACATATTTTCTTTCTTTTCTCACTAATTAACTAGTACAAATTTATAGTCTTACAGTACTTGGGTTTTCAACTGAATTGAATCCAGGACATTCCACACACGTGGCATGTATACCACACATGTATACCAATAGCCTCTTAACTCCCCCCACATGTGAACATTATTACATTGCAGATAGTTTTTTTCCTGTAAAAAATTACATACAAGATTCTCCATGATGTGCCAGTAACCCAGACATAATTATATCTCCAAACTCAGCAAAACAGAATGTCCATATAAATACTCAAACTGAACATTTTTAGAGTAATCTTAAAGCAGTTTAGTATATATACTATTTGTCCCTACCCAACCAATACGAGGTTTAACATATTAAAAACCTTTTAAGGGCTCATATCAATCAAAGATCAATTAAGAGAGCCAATAAACTTCTATATTTCGATACACTTTTGTTTTAAAGGAAAGATCCTGTTCTGATGCATGCCACTGGAATGAAGGACTTTCTGATAAACATTATTAGATAAAAGTCCATAGAAATACTGATTTGCTAATTTCTAACACTAGAGCAGCATCCACCCCATCTGTCCTGGTAATAATTGCTTCCATGGATACAAACACACAGTTCAGAGGAGAAGAGAATGAAGAGTGGTGTGCAAAGAGCCTTAGTTCTTCTATCAACAGCAACCGTTTCTTCCTCAGTCATTCTCCAAGACACAAGAAAACAGGGGAGGAGCCAGGTGGGGAAAACCAGCTCTTTCTTGTACCAGTAAGATCCTCACCAGGTGGTGAGAATTGTTAGTGAGAACAATTTTCTGTTCTCACTCATATCAGAAAAATCATACCTATTCTAAATTTTCTGCAGGTTCCTTACTCAGTCTCCAGAGTAAGGAACTGATTGGGGCAATGATTGGGATGAAGAAAACGACAGACTCATTGACTGACACAGAGAAACAGAAAGTTGGGAGTAGGTGGCCTGGGTTCTCTGATGGAGAAGCCTCAGCATCCCTGAACATCAACATGTTTATTAGGTAGAGTTGAACAGAGAGGTGGATTACTGCATACAGCACAACAATGACTATCACATACAGACAGATAGGGAGGCTGGGCTTATGGTATACACCTGGATCAAGGGACAGGCTTATCTAGGAGCAGTCTCTATTAGGGAGCAATCTTCAATCTATAAACATCTGGTGGGGGAGGGGGAGCTATGGTGGACATTTTCTACATATACTAGCAACATTCGCACACGACCCAGAAGGGAATGTTTTGCTCTTTCCCTATGTGCTTCACTCCAAAGGATGGCTCTGCATTTTCCCATAGGTCTGAGGCTAGGGTCCTTGACGTGGCTGGCGCTCATATCAACAGCACACATTCACTCAGGACTTCACACTCTCAGGGCTTCCTCTGCTCCAAAATTTTTCAATAGCTAATTTGAACTGAATTTTACTCTAGGAAAACAATATTATAGAGCATCTTCTGGAGATGTTTTATGACCTCAGATTACTGGATAAATGGCAGATTTAGAAGAGAAGGAATTACTTTGTTAAAGCGTTAATTAGTATTGCCTCGCTGTACTGGACATAAAGCATTAAGACAAGGAGCTGCAAGAATGTGGCATCAGTCATCAGGTCACTGCCTCAGCTTTGGGCCAAATCACATTTACAACATGTAAACAAAGCTTTTACAAGGCCAGCAACCTATTATGAACTAAAGCGAAAGGCTTGCAATCCCCAGTAGAAAAAACCGCTCAGAGGCTGCATCAGTGTTCCATGGTACATGTTGTGCAAATGAGATAAAATATGTAAATGACAGAATATGTAAACAAGACAAAAAGCCTTAACAGTGAGGCTCTAAATAAAACCTATATGCCAAATATAACTTACTAAAATGGGGAGTGAGGTGCGGAGGCTATTTATGAAATACTAAAAGATTTTAAATATCATCTTAAAGAGTCTACTGCAACTATTCAATGAAATGAGTATCAGAGATGAAAATGCTACAAGTGAGGCACCTGCATGTGTGTGCACACAACCACACCAGTATCTTCCCCTCACACATTCCCCTGTGGCAGTGAACATTCTGATGGAAAGTAGTTCAAGTACCTCTACAGCCAGAGAACTGTGAACTGAACATAAAAAAATAAAACTGAACATAATTTGTAAACTGAACTTAAAAAAATGAAAATTTTTAAGAATCAAAATTTAAGACTAGAAGAAAACATGGGAAATTTTTAAGATATTTTCCAGAATGGAGTTTCATAAAGAAGAGAGAGAGAATGGCTGTTGATACAGAAAAGTGGTAGAACATTTGCCTAGCATATATATGGCCCTGGGCTCAATCTCTATTATCAGGCACACCCATGAGCTTCTCCAAGTCTTCTTGTCCATTTCCTCCTTAGGCTCCTCCTGTGGATGTGTATTCCTCACACACTCAACTTTTTCCTCCTCCAGTTCACACTTAAAATATTCTAGTGCTGACCTTTATAGATCTGTAAATGTGTCTCTATCATACACCTCTCATTCAGTCCTGAAGTCACTGCTGATTTCCTCCTATTATTCTAGTCAAACTATTCTTGTCATTGTCACCACTGACTTTTTCATTATTAATCTTAGATTTTGAAAATATATAAAATGTATATACTAATGAGGTACTAGATGATGCCTGCTATATGCACACATCATGCAATTTTTTTATCAGGTTAACTGTATCTATCTCTTCAAGCATCAGTCTGTAAGGTGAAAGCAGGCAAAGCCCGTGCCTCTGTGAGAACAGCACACAACTGTTACATCCGGTCTCCCTGTGGGCGCAGGGCACCAGAATTTCGTGCTCTTAATTGAATGTAATAGTCATCAGTAACCCCTTCCCCATTTCTCCCTCCTTCCATTTCAACCTGAAATATGAAGATGCACCTTAAGTTATATCCCACTTTCTATTTGTGATATTTTATATAATGCCGGTGTTTGCTTTCTCGAATGCTTGGCTTCCCAGACTGAAATTTCCTGATCATCCTGTACACACTGTGATGTACATTCAAGGCACTAGAAGTCTTGTGAAAATCCCATTTTGATTCATTAGACTTGGGTAAGGCCTGGGAGGTTTTGAGCAGGGTGAGTGTCTTGCTATAATCTGGGTGGTTTCTAGGAACACTAATCTCATTGGCCACCTCTGATCAAATGAACCAGAATTTATAATTTAACGAGACCTCCACAGGGATTTATAGCACAATCAAGATGAGAAGCATTAGAGACCTGGACTCTTAAACCTCAGCTGACTAAACAGGCTCTTCACCCCAAAACTTCTTATTCTATAGGTCATGAAAGGTCACAAGAATGTGCACTGTAAACCAATTCTAGGACAATACTGAGCAGCTTCTGGGATCCCACCTGAATACTAGTCCTAATGAACTCTGTTGCCATCTGAGGTCCAAACCAGATCAAGCAAAATAAAACCTCTGAGGAGTATGATTATTA
The DNA here is from genome assembly GCF_907164565.1 of Psammomys obesus. NCBI lineage: Eukaryota > Metazoa > Chordata > Mammalia > Rodentia > Muridae > Psammomys > Psammomys obesus. Next base: position 49,376,098 of record NW_026585644.1, read on the forward strand.
TTATTATTTTTATATTATTATTATTTTTTAAAGCTTTCCTGCTTAACCTAACATTTCTAATTCGGATCACTTTGGAGTAAGAGAAAGGGGTAGTGCCAAAAGAAGCTAACAACAGTACAGGATGAGCGGCCAGATTCGGTGCTTCTCTGAAGAACCTTATCAGTGGTCCTATAAAGGAACATTAGAATCTAATAGTCTGTCTAGGCGTGATTTCTACAGTTACCAAAGAAGCAAAAGAAATGACATCTAAACATAAAATTCACAGATCATGTTTGTGAGGTGAATGTTTTCTCATGATAGTATCAAAGCAAGCATTGAAGACTATTGAACTTTGTACAAGATTAAGTCTCAAAGAGAAACACCTGCATTAGCATTATGGAAACAAATATAACCTATGCAAGTAATTTTTTTTCATTTTTTTACTGAAAAATGAAAAATCTTCTGATTATATAAAAAAAAAAACCTCAATTCTCATACATTTAGACACAAGTGTATGAGAAATTAAAAACTGACTGAAAGTTAAAGTTCCCACATTAGGGCATGCTGAGCATGTGACCCAACTTTTGTGCATATTTTAAAGTGTAAAATACTTAACAATTGCTCTGGTGTACAACACTGAGGAAGACACTGTACAGTGCCATCCAGATCCTGCTGCTTCCTGTGCTCCATTCAAAACAGCTGTTGTCTCACGCTCTTGCTTGTCCCTGTATCTTTACTGTTTCGACATCTTCATGCGTATATAGCCAGAGGGCCTTATATCTTAGCTTTGTGTCAGCTGTGTGCTCCTGTACAAACGACACCTCTCTCTGTCTCACTGTCTCACTGTCTCACTGTCTCTCTCTCTCTCGCTCTCTCAGTATTATCTTTCATAATACCCAGTAGCTCTTCCTGGGTAATTTCACTATATAAAATATTGAATAGTGTAAGTATATTACACTAATTATTCTTTCCATTTCAGACAAAGAACACCTCTGCACATTTTCACTACCATAAACACTGTTAAGGAACGTCTTGTAACTGACTCCCTGCAGCAACATGAGGTGATTTTTTTCTAGGCTCTGCACTTCTAGCAACAGAACTGCTGAGTTCAAATCTCCACTTCCAACTTCACTGATTTCTAATTGCTCTCTAAGAGATTGCACCACTCTACACACCTACAAGAAATGTTCATGATCACCAATGTTCTCCTTGTATGTGGCCTAATTGTTTTCTGACCCAGAAACATTTTAGATTCAGGTGTAATTTTATCTTCCCTTTATTGTCACTTTTTAATGTAATGTGCGAGTTTTTCAATGCTCATGTTAAGTAGTGTTAAAACACTGAAAATATCTTAAAGTTTTATAACTCATAATAGATTTGTGCTAATATATAAAAACTGGAAGAAGTTAAGCAGAAAATGACATTAAGTGTGGTTTCAGTACCAAAGTTTATGACATGTAAAGGGCAAGCAAATAACAGATAAAGAAAATTAGACATGTCACTATTTACTCAAAGCATTACTTGTAAGACATTCTTCAAATAATATTAATAATTTACAACAGGGCACTTGTATGCACTGTCTGAAAAAAAATGAAGCCAATATTTCAGTGTAGGAAGATTAATTTAACCACGTATAAGAAAACTATGCAAGAGATAATTTTAAAACTGAAAATCTGAGTAAAGATTAACAAATTCTAATATGTAAGTTTGGTTCACACTGTTTATCAAGGTCAAGCTACTTGTTCACATGCAGTTAAGTTGTAAGTGACGAAACCTCTGATATCAGGCTCTTTAAATACCCTTTTGAACTTTGTATACAGAGATTCAATACAGCCTGGGTCCTGCTTACTTAAGGGATGAAAATGCAAAGTCATTGAGGCAGGAGGTAATTTACCTACTTAGTTAGGTTTCTACTACTATGATAAAGACCATGACCAAAAGCAACTTGGGAATGAGAATGTTTATTTGGCTTAGAAGTTACAGTCCAAGGAAGGAGAGGGGGACCTCCCCTATCAGTGGCCTTGGGGAGGGGCATGTGGACTTGAAGAAGGGGGAGGGAAGGTAGGATTAGGAGGGGAGGAGGGAAGGGTTTATGGGGGATATAAAGTGATTAAAGTGTAATTAATAAAAGTTAAAAAAAAAAAAACAGTTACAGTCCATGATTAGAGTCACCCATTGCAGGAACTCAGAGGCAGGAACTGAAACAGAGGCATGGAGTAATGATGCTTACTGGCTTGCTCCTCACAGCTTACTGAATTTGCTTTCTTATACAACCAAGAACCACCTGCCCAGTGTCAGTCCTGCCTCTGTAAGCTGGGTCTTCCTACACCAAGAAAATCTGTCTACAGTCCACTCTGATGGAGGCGTTTTCTCAGTAGAAGTTCCTCTTGCCAGAGAACTCCAGATTTGTGCCAAGTTGACAAAAACCAGTCAGCACAGTGGCTAATGCCTCAGTTTGAACATTTTCTGTTTCCCCTTTGCCTTAGTGAATGCACAGGTGATGATGATAGCAAAGATAAGTATGGGTATACTCAGAAGAATCTCACTACCATGACACATTACTCAGCAGTTCAAATGTGTTTTCAAAGATCTGAACAAATAACACCAAAAAAAATCAAGAAACCTTACTTTTATACACCTAAATACACCTGGTAACCCCTGCAGGTTAACTGGAAGTGTTCTACTGACCCAACACTTTTCACCATGAAGAGCTGCCTTTATTTTGTCTTGATTTACTTGTTTGCTATTATACAGGATTTATCTCACAGAGGAAAAGAGAAGATGCAAATTGCTACCTAAGGTTCTACCCAAAAGTCATGCATCTGGCAAGGCAACTTCACCTTTATAGTGACTCCTGTCATTCCCAGTGAGGAGTAAAGACGGTCTAGGTATACAGTCCACTAAGGGTTCCAAAAACAGTTATACTACCATTTCATGCTATATCATTACCAAATGATCTAACAGAGAGGTACAAAAAGAGGAAAAGGGGTTATTTTGAGTCCTTGATACTTGACTGAACAGCCTCTTTACCAAATGCAGGTGCTAATGAATAGGAAAGTACAAGAACATAGTCCCAAGAAGAAATAAAGAACCAGTAAATCCAACTTATTTAAACTTAAACTCGGGGTACGACAAGGCCAAGTTAAGCTGTCATTCCTACATCCCACAGAGCCCAACCCAGGCAGCTCTGCGTCATCCTGCTCTCACCCAGGAGTGTTTTCTTGGGAGTAACACCAAGCCACTTTCCAGCAAAGTCTTTAGGGGTCGATCAGGGATATGTTGTCATTCGACCACACTGGCTGCCTTGCTCTCCAGAAATAACGACAGGCATGTGTTTTTAAAATCAGCTCTCCTCATTTTCTCAGACAAGAATTGGAGTGCTGCCGAAAGATTTTAGCTGCTATTAAACCAAAAGCATTTTAGTTTCCATTGAAATTACACTGTAGTTTCTACTATTTCATTTAACTTTCTTTCTTAGTTTACCTGGCTATTCTAGTGTTTTACGTCAGTATGAAATTTATATCAAAATCACAAACTGAAAAGTCAGTCTCACTATGGTCGTATTGAAAATACACTGTATGAGGCCTTAATATTAAGTGGTCCATTGCCTGGGATATGGAAATAAGTATGTATTTTACAATAAAATTTCAGAACATATTCATTATAGAAAACTCCAAAATCAAAGCATATAAAAATCTCTCATCATGTTTAACCTGTCAGGTGCTGTCTTCTCTCTTTAACAGAAATTCACAGTTGCATTTTGAAACTCAGCTTGCTTCTGTATTAACAACTTTGTGTAACTTAAAAACATCATTTCATCATTTCAAGAATAATTTCTCATATTAATAAACCCTCCTCAAAAAAGTGATTTTTGTTGTTCATTTTTGAGGTCTTGCTTGCTATGGTACCTAGGGAAGCATGGACTCTTCTTGTTCAGTCATCCCAGTACCGGGGATAGCAGGTACTTAGGAGTTTCTGAGGCTCAAAAGTCTGAATTTTTAATGGTGACGTGCTATGCACAGGCTCTTGATATATTCTATGTAAATGTTTCAAATAAACCAACATATAAACATATATAAATCAAGAAGGAAAAAAAACCTTAAACTCTTAATAGTAAATACATAATTACCATACAACACATATGAATGAATGGCAAATGATTTCCCTAACACATCACCTGGCTTCATGCTTCTGTGTTAATAATGACTTTTACGTGTTCTGGGCTGTGGCTCCACCAGGCTTTTTCTGTATGAGGCTACTGTTTGTATCTTTCATATTCAGTCAGACTTTTATCACTGTGACAAAATACCTGAGCAAAACTGTTTAAGGGAAGAAAGATTTATTTGGCTCAAGATGTCTCACAGACCTTACTCAGCCCAATCAACACTAAGCATCACAGACTACAGCTGGCTCTACCACCAGCTAGCATAAAATGCTAGCACTCTCAGCTGACTCTCAACACATGTGACATGTCAATCCAAGCCTTGCCACTGTGTGATTCCAGGCCACAGCATTTTGGTTTTGTTTTATTGTCAAATGATGTGGTGGAGCCGAATGATTTCTAGAGTTTCTTCTACTTCGGTAACCACAGAGGCCATGACTTAATATAATACTTCTTTAGAGAAAAAGTATAATGCAACACCACTCAAATCCTATGGAAGTTAGAAAAATACTGTACTTCAGATCTAAAAAGCACTTTCTTGCCAGGAACATTGTCTATATTTTCAGCACTAAGAAACTGAGGCAGGAGGATTGCCATGACTTTGAGTTCATCCTGGGGTACAAAATGAGCTCCAAGCAGCCTAGGCTACAGTAAGACCCTTTATCGAAAACCAAACAGCAACAAAAAGGACTACTTAGGGGTGGGAAGAGGCAAAGTCTTGCACATTGGCCAGGCTGGGCTCAAACTTAGAAAATCAAGGACTTGTCCTGTCTTAGCCTCCAGTAGTTAGGAGTTCAAGTGCATATCACATGGACAGTTTAGGAAAGAACTTCAACAAAGGGGAGAATACTTTTGACATGAGCCTTCTGGACTCCATATAGAAGACTTTAGACTATTCTGGGTAAAAACCAAAATTAATAATGACCAAATAGAAATGAATACAGAAAGGTCACAGTAAATACCAGAGGCTCCAGAGAGACCAGTAACAATTGGAAGTTCATTCTGATTTAAACAAAGAGCCACACAGACCAATGGTCCACACTCCTTCCATTTTAATAAAAGAGTTGAAGAGACCAGCTCTCCAAATCATGTACTTAGTTGAACTTAATATTTTTGCACCAGCACACCTGGACTAATGTTTTCAAAGTCTTTAAATCTGACTATAGTCAATTTAAAGTCTAATCAAAATAATCAAGACAAGGAAAAACAAGAAAGAATTTTTTTCTTTTCCTGGCAGCTTGAAACTCTCTTCCTATCAACTGTATAATCTTTAATGATGAAAATCTATTTCCAGTAATATCTAAGTACAATGCCAGATTTAAGCATGTTCTTTGTATTGACGGGTTTCAAAAACTAAACGATCCACATTGCTTTACCTGGTACATTCCAACTCCGATGTGCTTCGGCTCAATTTTCACTAGCTCAGCTAATGGATCTTGAACACGCCTTGCTATGGAAACTGAAAAAACAGAATCAGAAAACAAGTATGACTTAATGTGAAAAGCAGTACTCAGATAATTATGTAGGCTAGTTTCTCATGATACAATCACTTACTCCTAATTCCTCTAGTGCCCACCTCCAAAGACGCAACAATTTAATTAAGCTTTCTCTTTTTTTTTTCCAGGCAAAAAGGAATGAATGCAAGATTTCAAATTTAATTGTGTCAATGGGACCCCAGAGATTATTTATTATTTTTGAGACAAGGTCTCCTACTGTGGCCTAGGCTGGCCTGGAACTTACTATGTGGCCATGATAATCCTTCTGCCTCAGCCTTCTGGGTGTTAGGATTGTAGGCACGAGCCAGCACATCTGACTAAGACTCTAAGGCATTATTAAGACAAACCTGGAAAGGACTACAGATTGAGAAGAATAAATAAACATTTTGCTCCTAAAATCACCCAATTATCTGCACATAGGTAGAGAGCCTCCTGCTTTAAAGAGTATGGAGAAATTTGCTTCAATTAATCTTGCACTGTTACCAATATGACACGTCTAATATTCTTTTTAAAAACTAGATCCTGCTAATCATGACTAGATGTTAGAATATTATAGAAAGGCATCCAGGTTATGCTAGCCAGTAAATACACTTGGATGATTATAAGATATACAAAGTATGCTCTGGAATCCACATACAGGCTGTAATCACACCCCTTTCCACCATTACAATTCAGAATCAAGAAACCTGGAACTATGGAAATCTCCTACTGTAGAGACTTCCTAAAATATATACATGTAAGGAAGGAACCTGAATGGAATGACCAAATAATAGGGGAAAGAATGCCCCACAAGACATGCCACCATGTATAACCTCCAGTGCCAGGAATGGGTCCTATCTGGTAAAATCATTGGCCAAAGGGACCCATGGAAACCTCCAAAAAACACAGACTATTGCCAAGGCTACTGGCTACTCTCTTTTCCTGCTGCCTGTTTGATCCAGATATAGAACTCCCAGCTACCTGTCTAGCACCATACCTACCTGCACACTTCCGTGCTTCCCACCATGATGATAGTGGACTAAACCTCTGAACTTTAAGTCAGTTCCAATTTAATATTTTCTTTCATATGCATTACAGTGGTCATGGTGTCTCTTCACAGCAAAAAACCGTATGACAAGTATTTATTTTTAAAGTTTAACACTCATCTCACTTTATCATTTTCCTTCTTATCAGAAAGTATCCTACTTAGCTTTTGTTGCTGTTTTTTTTCAACCTAACCTAACACCTTCACCAGAGTAGCCTGTAAACAAGTCTTTAGGGCATTTTCCTGAATGTGAGAAGGCCTGGCTCACTAGTGATGCTGGCTGGACAGGTGGTCCTGGGTTGAATAAGGAAGTAGGCTGAGCAAGCCATAGGGAGCAAGCCAGTAAGCAGCACTCTTCCCTGGCCTCTGCATTAGCTCCTGCCTCCAGGCTCCTGCCCTGACTTCCTTTAGGGATGGACTGTATCCTGTGAGCCAAATAACTCCTTTCCTCCCCAAGGGGGATCAGGGTGTTTTATCACAGCAATAGAAACTTAGCTAGGACAGACGGAACACAGGAAATTAATCTTTCTGGTGTCATAATTTGAATACTCAGTGCAAACAGATTGTAACCTTGACCTTCTACAATTGTGAACAAGAAGCTGACAATTACAGAAATATGATAAACTGTTTCTAGCTTCACTATGATGATGAGTTTGTTAAAATTCATAGATGATGTTTCTTAAAAGGGTAGACTTTGTTTTACATAAATGTATCTATAAGCTGGCTGCTGTGCTACTAGGGTGGCTGCAGCAGGAGAGTCATCAGTACCAAGGGCAGAGACCCTGTCTAAAAAAATAACATACCTGTGTGTATGTGTGGACATACTCTTTAAATGATGAAAATGTTTTGTTTTGTTTTGTTTTTCTGAGAAATTGGACTTCTTCCTATTTTTCATCTGAATAATTTCTGTTTCCTCCCAGCAACTTCTTTCTTCCACTGTCTTCTGACAAGGTCTTTAATAATGCAGGGTTTTCTTACAGGAGGTGACCTCTGATTTTCCCCTAGTAGTACGGTTCTAAAAAGCTGACTATAGTATTTTATTCAAAGAAGAGAGGGTGTTGGGACCATCTTTGGGCAGCCCTGATAGATCGTGAGGAACAAGTCAAGGCCATGAATCTGCATGAAAGCTCAGCTCTCTCCTAAAGTTCTGGGCAGCACACCAACATTTACACATCTCCCTCCCTGCAACAGCAATTCCCACTCTAATATTTGGATATGCCCATTACTGTAGGGACTTTCCATAAAATCTGCTCAGTGAACAAACCTCCAATCTCACACAAAGACAGAAAAAAAAGCAGTTACACTGTATGAAAGCCAATGTCTCCTACTAAACCAAGAAGGAGGCATTTTAAATAAAATAAAAAGTCAGTGCAACTTACTGTACTCACAATGTGCAACGACCAACACTTACCAGGTTCTAGCATGTTTAATTCATTACACCAAGAGGAAACCCTGAACCCATTAAGCAGTCACTCCCTAGTGCCATCTCTCCCTAGTCTCTTACATGCACACCTGGCTGGCTCTCTACACATCTGCCTATTCCACACGCTTCCTACCAGTGTCACTATACTATGTGCTGTCTTTTGTAAGTGGCTCCTTGGACTTATCTGAATGTTTTCAAGTTTCATTCATGGTGTGGCAGGTTTTGGTACCCTGGCCTTTTTATGGCTGAATAATATCCGAGTGTGTGGAAACAATGTATTTTCTTTATTTAGCCATCTGCTGTTGGACACCTGGAATGTTTTGTGGCAAGTACTGCTGAACATTGGTGTTCAAGTACTTGCTTGGGTTTTTCTGTTCTATCCTTGAGTAAACAGCGAGGAGCACAACTGCCAAGTCATGTAGGACTGCTATGTTTAAAAGGTCTCTTTCAACCAACCCTCTTCCTTGACCAATTCTGAAGCCCTCTCCAAAGGTATTTCACAGCACTCCATGAGTCAGTAGCGGCTCCACCATCTTCGGAATGTGTGTTTTCTATTATGCTATCTTAAGATTCAACTTGGTTGGGGCTGGCTGGTTCACTTACTGTTCATCTATCTGGCTTCAAATTTCAAAACATGCGGCAGCATTCTCTCTTCTCATTCTTTTTGTCCTTGTTTCTATCATTTTTAAAAATAATTTCAGAAAGTAGGGATAGAAGGAAGGCAATATTCACTCTCCTACGTTAACTCAGAAATCAACTAGGTATAGGAACACAAGCATTTGATACAAGAACAACTGTATTCAATAAGCTGATAAGAACATGACATTATGAAGGTATTCAGCTAGGTTTTAATGCTTCTAAAATGTTAAGATTCTGTAATATTATAAAACAGCAAATTAATACAGGATTTATATCAGTCTGTTTACAGTTCCTATAACAAAATACTTGACACTGGGTCATTAATTTTAAAAAGAGGCTCATTCAAATCAGTTGTATTCCATAAGGACAAACTTTGAAGACTTAAGTGTCTTGATAGGATGTTTCGAGTCAGAATAAATGAAACATCATCACTTTCACACTGATGTGAGCTGAGCTGGAAGGAAGGCATACTTGTAGTGAGTTACAGACTGAAGACACAGTGAGTAACACTGTGAAATCAGAGCAATAGAACCAGGCAGTGGCTTGTCTCTTTTTAATCCTCAGAGGGCACTGTTAGCCACTGGAATCTGGTTTCACCTATAATTTCCTGACCCTGTGCACCTGCACAGGCCAGGAGTTAAAGAGAAACAGCAGTGGGGAGGATTGTTGCCTCCCAGAAATTGTGGCAAAAATATTCTTCCCAACACTCCATTGGAAGATAAAGACAACTTGGGCAGTTATTTTACCTTTTTTTTTTTTTTTTAATAAAGAAAACTATTATTTATTCACACATTCTACATACAAATATTACAAAGTGTGTGGCTTCTTTAAGCCTTAGTTTTTTTCATTTGTAAAGTGGGAAGAATGACCATGTTTGTGGGGCAACTGTGAAGATGAGGTAATGTCAAATGCAACGTTGCTGCACACTGCGTAGGAAAGACTAGGATGAGCACGTCCCACCCTGCTGCCTCTTCCAGGACCATCACTCACGCTGTTTCAAGGCAAGCAAAAAAGGGAGAACACAGGAAGGAGGCTGAGCTGGTGTGATGGGGAGACCATCACAAAAGAAGCAAGATTTGCCCTTTACAAGACAGTTTAGCCAGGGAATTGTCTCATTTCAACAATCAACTGAAAAAAGCAACAGGGTCTTTTGGCTTAAAAGAAGTTTTTAAGCTTTAGATCAATGCAAAAGTTTTCAAAAATTATATTTCCAGGTATAGAGCAAAAGAACCTAAAAGTTAGTGAAAATATTTAAGGACAAAAATTAAAACATGAATTTCTAAGAAAGTAGCATAAGTAGTCTCCATTACTTAGAAAACTTATCAATCCAGATCTAAAATTTTTTTTGTACCAATTATTTCCTGTAGATGCCTCAAAGTATTTTCATTTTCTATGACAAAATCTGAACTATTCTACAACCTAGACATCAAAGCAACCAAGAACAAATAATAGAAAGGCATGCTTTTTAAAGCAATGCATTACCATGACAGCCTCAATCAGAAGCCAAGAGAAAATATTTTCAGTTGCCAAGCATTTAGCAACAAACCAAAAGTGTACGTATGTTTACACACTGGAACCACATGTTTTATGTTTATGTTACTTACTGCCAAGAAAATACTATAATATTATTTCATAATTATTCTATTCTCTTTATTATTAAACTCTGGCATGTAATTTTAATAAGACGTTTTATGTTAAATTTTCACCATTTCTAGAGTACTGCCAGGTGTTTAAAAACAAAAGAGGCCTCTTCCTCATGGTTTTCATAGTTCCCAGTGTTAGTTTGATCTATAAGTTACAAATGTACAAGTCTTATACATGCGGCACAGCTTTTTCACTTTCATGGATATGTAAGATATTTAGTCTATCAGATACACAAATCTAAAATATTGCAATCCCATGCTGGGTGATGCATCCAGCTTCTCACCTGCACTTCTCAAGTTCGGGTCCAGCCCCGGCATCTCTTTGTTAGCTTCGGGGCTAACGCTGTAGATAGAGGCCCCTGCTTCACTGACGATACTGAGAAGACAGAAAGTGGCAATGTTATTCTCTATACTCTCCACCTGGTCAAAGAGAATAAATGAAAGTAGACATTACAAGAATAGCAAAGTAAAGTGCTCGCTTCAGAGCTCAACGAGACCTAGAGTATGGACCATTCCCACATAGAGCAATAGCGAGTCATGTTTACAAGCTTTCCTGTACTGCAAATACACAGGCTTAAATCCACGCTGCATGCATTTACCAGTGAGAGGGGGTTTATAAACGAACACAATGAATACTCTTCCCGGATGCCAACTTCAAAAGTGCCGCAACAGAGTTAACTTCTCTTGTGTTAAGTGGGCTTTCTTGACTGACATTCATGATTTCCATCTGAACCGACCACCCTAAGCATCTTGGGAATACAGTCACAGGTGTGGTAGTGAAGTGCGTGGGTGGACATGCAGGAAGAACCACTGCCACAAATGCTGCTCTGCTATTACCTGGTCGAGTGTATTCTATGTATGCAACAATATATACGGAGAGGAAAGGTCATGGAGGCTTACCTCCACATCTTCTTAGGAGGTCAGTACTAGAAGCTCTCCCTTCAGACAGGTACTAAAGTAGTCGGCTCATCATTTACTGAATCAAAGCACCACACAAATCACCCCCTTGTTTCCCAGTTCCTTACAGACCACAGTGAGGACACTCCTACAGACATCCTTTGTACACTGGCTGACACGCGTGTGCTTCATCAAGCATTTGAAATTATGACATAAAGCAAAGAAACACTACTTTTAAGCAACCGCAGGACCTCCATCCAGGTATGAAGATTCAAAGAGAATCATGTCATTAGTCCTCTTTTAGCACTTCTCTCATTCTGGGTTCCTCAAACTCCACTGCAACCATCTAAGACAAACTGATAACTTTTAAGATATTTCTCTTTTCTAATAATAAAAAACTGAGTAATCAAATGGAAAACTCTCAATTGAAATGTGGCAAGTAAAAGTCAATAATGCTTGAGATTATTCCTAGCAGTGGTTCTCAACCTATGGGTTGAGACCCCTTTGGGGGTCAAATGAAACTTTCTCAGGGGTCACGTATCAAATATCCTCACATCAGATATTTATACTATGACTCATAACAGTAGCAAAATTACAGTTATGAAGTAGCAATGAAAATAATTTTATGGTTGGAGTCACCACAAGATGAGGGACCAACTGTATTAAAGAGTCACAGCATTAGGAAGGTTGAGAAGCACCGCTCTAAAGCCTGCAGACAGGAAATAGGAGCAACTGGCACTGAAAAGCATGGCTGCTCTTTGTTCCCAAGTAACACCACTGTCAGAGTAGCATGGGAGGTGGCAGGGCAAACTTCTGAAGCACAAAGACAAGTACTTCACAGAAATACGCTCACTGGCAAGTTAGGGCCTATTTACATGTAGGTAACATGTTCAAGGTTACAGCTGAACAACTGGGCTGGGTTTGTGCCCTAACCTTCCCGGTCCCCAAGTGTGAGCTCCAAAACTGCCACAACTGAGTAGCCGCTAGTGAACTACACCACCTTCACTAATACAGCTACTTAGTTGTGTGCAGCGCCTCCCCTATGAGCTACTTGCCTAGCTAGCAACAGGTCCCTACAAACCCTCTCCCCGGCTTCATGTAGGACCCAGAGAGAAAATGAGGTTGTTTCTTTAGAACCTAAAGCATGTCCAACATCAAATGAAACTCCTTAACTTGAGACCGAGTTTAAATTGTACTTTTCCCTCCAACATAAGACCCAGATTATCCTCATCTTCTACTACATAATAATCAAAGATAAAATGCAACATAAAATAAAACAAAGTAAAGAAAACATAGGCTGGTGAAACTTTCGTCAGCAGACAAAAGTGTGTCACCAAGCTTGACTACCAACCTGAGTTCAATTCCCGGAACTCACACAAGAGAACTGGAAGGAGAACTGGCTTCTGAAAAACTTCACTAGTGAGCCGAGGCACGCGTGCCTGCACACCCTCACAATAATAATAAATAAAATAAGAAATGTAAAATCCATGAATTGCAGAATCTTGGTGTGGCACAGCAAGATGAAACTAATGTCACACTAGTAGGGAGTTCAGTTTTAATACGCAGCAGTTTTGTAACTGGCTTTTGAATGCCTAGGCAGTGAGAAAGAAGTAGATTTATTTAAAACTACATATGAAATGCTTGAATTTAGGCACACTTTGCTTTAGGAAAATAGGTTGTAGTTTTCACTGGTTATTTAAGAAAATCCATAATCTTCAAAAAGGTTATGAAACTACCACAGGAGAAGACTATTCAATACTCAGCTATGGAAAGAACCATTTCAACACAAACCAACACTCAGGCTAATAAAGTCCTTTCCAAAAAAAATTAACTATCGACAAAATGCAGGCAGCCAAGGACCCATTATATTGTGAAAAGAATATTTAAAAAATTTTTCCAGAAATGTATTTCATATCATTTCCAGAAATTTGCAAAGTTACAACAATTTAAGTGAAGGGAACTTAAATGTTAAGTTAAAATTTTAACTAACTGTGGCCTTTAGTAGCTGAGTACCTGAGAATTTGCCAAGTGATTCACTGTCTCTTGGAGGTTATAATTCTCGACAAGCTGAGGGAAAAGTGTTGCAAAGTAAAACACTCAGATAATAAATATCCCTCTAAATTCCATGCTCCCACTTCTTTTAAATAGAAGAATACAAAACAGATGGGACACATTACACCCAAAATTTTAGATTAACAATAATATTAAATCAATATAAAATGTAGTAAACTTATTATGCCAGACTTACTGAACAGTGCCCAATAAACGGTCGGGTACTAAGCATGGATCAGAAAGCTAAACAATCCAAACAAACAGAGAAACCTCAGTATTGATTACTCCAATATCAAACATATACTGCCTAAGATGTATATGTGCTTAAATCAAAACAAACCAGAATGGTGATAATATTTTCCATGAGAACAAAAGCTCCGCTGTCCCTCTCCCACCTTTTCATTCCTGTTTCAAGTTCAAGGGCAGACACTCAACAGAATGCACATCAGACTTATTCAGGCATTTTCTGTTTAATGGAAGTCTCCAAGTGAACTACAAAAAATTACCCCAATGGCCTGTAACATTAAAGAACATAAAGAAAACAACATTGAACTTTGTAAAACATCGTCTATAAAGATGTACTGAGCACTCTATTTAAAAAGTAAATTTCTCTCCAGTATAAACTAACCTTAAAATCATAGCAATCTGATCACTTTATAAACTTGAACATAAAGCCAACAGGAGTAACCGGAACTTATTATTTGGGGGAATTATAAGTGAGAACGTTGTCAATGAACTAATGTTTGAAGAATCTCACAGAATTATGACAGTCCTTCAAAGTATACAGCTAAGACAAACACCGACCTGGAGACAGCTGACATCTTGGGCTGTAACATACAAAGGCATATTCAGAAGCCAACATGAGTTCCATTTCCCCAGACCCACAAGCAGTATGCTGACTCTCTAGAATTAAATGTGTAACGTTGGAAACATTTTACCTAAACACTATCTTGGAGTCTTCTGTGCCTTTTTACATTTAAAAAAAAAATCAAGCTATACCTTCATAACCTAAAAAGTCAACCATCTATAATACAGAAACAGTTATTTTCAATTCACTAAAAAACTTTTCCTAAAACTATTAAAGTAAAAATGGTATATTTTGTACTTCCTCACGTAAAATTCAATGATGCTGCTTATATAAAATAAACCATAAATCAATAACTGATTCTTCTTTTAAAGACATATGTCAATTTAAAATTGAAGTCTCTCAAGTAGCTCATAGCGGAGGCGCTGCACACAACTAAGTAGCTGTATTAGTGAAGGTGGTATAGTTCATTAGCGGCTACTCAGTTGTGGCAGTTTTGGAGCTCACACCTGGGGACCAGGAAGGTTAGGGCACAAACCCAGCCCAGTTGCTCAGCTGTAACCTTGAACATGTTACCTACATGTAAATAGGCCCTAACTCACCAGTGAGCGTATTTCTGTGAAGTACTTGTCTTTGTGCTTCAGAAGTTTTCTCTCACATGAAAGACTGTAAGTTGATAAAAGCCTTTAAGGCCAGGTTTGTGAGTACTTGTTTTAGCGACTTAGATCTTAAGAGAGTGTGGTGCCTTTTGCTCTCTTCTTTACAAAATGAAGATGAAAAGTGAGACAATCTGCATAAGAAAAGGTTGGTTTCCTAGTGTTTCCAGAAGTTCCTAACAAGTCTCACATCCACCTAAAAGGCTATTGGAAGCTTCTGCATGAATGTCTTCCTCTCTCCCCATTTTCCAAATATGAAAATAGCTTTGCTGTTTCCTCTGATTTTAAAATAAATTACTTCCTTCCTTATGCTAATGAAAGAATTTAATTCAGAAGTAATTTACTTAAATAAAAATGCAGTTGTGCAGGTAGGATTTATCCATACAGAACGGTGTGTTTCTAATTCTAAGACTGTAATTCTTTTTCTCTACCTAAAATATATGTACCACACGTTCACTACACTAAAAAGCTAACATTCCACTCAAGTCTTCAAAACAATTTCTCTAAACGCAGTTCTTCCAACTTTCCAGGCTGTAACATTCATGGAGAGACTGAATGAGTCCATTAATCTCAGTACAAGAAGCATTAGAAATCTGACTCTTGTGCTTCTCTTGGGCTGTTTGTTTGTCTAGTCCAACTCCAGTGCATTGGTTTTATTTTATCTTACTCTATTCTATTTTATTTATTGTATAATTATCCCTTAAAAATACTAACAACACACACAGTGATTCTTGCTCTGCCCATGGGTTAGTCTAGTTATGAAGTATGAATGAATAGTGGCTTATATTTTAAGGACAGGTTATAAACACAAAACTACAACTAACTCCACAAATAGAAGCGCTCCAGGATTCAATGCTTAAGGAATACAGCAAAGCTCTTTTTAAGCCCTTTATGTAGTAGAGCTTACCATTTCAGAGAGTTCACACTCACTACTTCGGTAGGTAAACTAGCTGGGCATGGCAATATACCTGTAACTCAAGCATGGGACAGGCGGAGGCAGGAAGGTCACAAGTCTGTTTAGACTATGTAGGGAGAGCCTGTCTCAAAAACTGAACAACCAACCAACTAACAACAAAATCAGAGGTAATCTGTTGATGATCAGGAAGATGATAGTTTAAAAAAAAAAAAAAAATCAAACACCGGTAAGGATACTTAGTGGTAAATTAAAATTCAAGAAAAAGTTGCAAAATTATTCTTCCTGATCTAGTGATTATATTTTTTGAATATGAAATAAATTTAAGAAAAAAACACAAAAAATTAAATAGTATTGTTCACAGTCCAAAAGTGACCAAAAATAAATAAAAATCAAATACCTACCATTAAAGGGTTCAATGAATGGAAACCTAGGTTGCCAATGAAAATTACTATCATATTTGATTTCATATAAGATACTTGTGATAAATTAAGTGAAAGACTAACAATAAAGCTGCATGTCCAGAAAATGTTGAGCTTTAAAATACATGTGTAAACAAAATAAAAAAAGTTTCATGTAAAGTGTGAGAACGCAAAAAGAAATTATTCCTTTTATTTTCTGCAATAGCCACATAAATACTTATTTTTAATTTTTTAAAAAGCTTCAAATGTAAGTATAGTTGCTAACTGATGAGGAAATATGCTACTAAATAATGGCTAATATTCTGAAATGTTACCAAATTTTAATTCTTGTATTTCAACTTAACTCTGGACAGAAATACTTGGTAGTGACCTCTGAACAACACCTTTAGATCACTGTTGACGTGGTGTTTTCATGGCTACATAGAAGGAAAGTCACTGAGTGGAAAACTCACGTTGGTTTTACACACAGGCCTGATAAGAAGCAAACATACCAAGAAAACTTTTACAGACAGGACAAGTTACATGGCCCTAGGTGTACTTCTCTGACTTCTCGACTCACTGCTCACAACGTTGAACATGAGAACCCATCTGAAAGCAGCCCAGGAAGGAGAATGAAGAAAGCACTAGGGAAGAATTAGAAAGAAAAAACACCTTACCTCCGTGCTCCAACAGCTGGGTGTAGCTGCATTTGCCTTTAGGTGTGTAACACTAGCACCATCTGGTGGCAAGCAAGCCGGGAGCAACTCTTCAATCAACAATTGGGAAAAAAGTCTTTTAACACTGTTTCAAATTAACGACCATTTTCCTAAGAATAACATCAGCAATGGTTCTGGCCTCATAGAGGATCCACCATATGCCTGGGTAGATTTAGAGTACAGCACCCATGAGACTTCCACGTACTTCCGGGTAGACAGCCTCTCAAATGTCTACAAAGCAATTTCAACAGAACTAAGTTCCCTTGGCTTATTTCCCCGCAGTGTCTCTCAACACAGTGGACGAAAAGAATACTTTCTAGGCATAAAAGAAGACTTAAAAGGGCAGATCCAAATTAACAACTAAGAAGCAGGACTTGAATTTGGAGTATTGAGGTTCCTCATAGCACTAGCCACCAAACAAAACATAATAAAAACAGAAACAACAATAACACACACACACACAAAAAAAAAAAAAAAAAAAAAAAAAAACTGAGCATTGTGCTCATGCCTGCCATTCCGCATATGGGAAGTGGGAGCAAGAGGTAGAGGAGTTCAAGGTTAGCCTTGTCAGCATGGTAAACTGGAACCCTGCCTAAGCTACATGAGACTGTCTTTGCAGGGCTGGAGACACTGGTCAGTAGGAACACTCACTGCTCATCCGGAGGAATTCAGTGCCACGTCAAATAGCTCACCATGCCTCCAACTCTAGCTCCAGGAAACCTGATGCCCTCTTCTGCCTTCACGGGTACCTTTGCATGGTACAGACATGACACCAACACACTTGAATAAAAATAAAATTTACATTTTAAAAAAGAATCAAACAAAAACCTGAATTAAAGCAGAGAATCTGACTCTCCTATACAGTGCCATGGACTTCTGTTCACACACTGAAATGGGTGATGACTCAACATGTTAAGACACCTTATATAGCTATTCATGGATCAAGACTGATACACTCGTGAGATATGATCAAATGCAATTATAGGGGAAATCAAACCACCAAACTGAAAGAGAAAGGAGATGGGGAGCCTGTCCCCTATTGCTAAGTTGAGCCTCCTCTGACATATAAGCAATTGCAATAGAAGGGGCAGAAATAGAAAGTGCTTCTCTTCCTTCTGTGTACTTCTCACAGTAAGTATAACAATTCTTTCCCCCAAACCTTCATTATCATTTTTCACTTTGAAAAATCTTTCACACCCAGCCTCCCCCATGTATGAGACCAACACAAACTTGGTCTCATAAGCAAGCCATAAGGTCCTCCTGAACATAGGACAGAAAGAACAGCTCTGCCCACTGCAACAGAACTGCACAGCTCCAGAGTCATCACCAACACCACACAGAAAAACTCAAGAGGGCAGGAAGCTCTGAAATCTTGAGGGTGCTCTAAGTCTATCATTAAATGCTCTTTATCAATACTTTGAAATGCATGGACCTGAAAACATGTCAACCTACCTGCAAGTCTTCACCACACCCAAAAGTATGATGAGTCTCCTGATTTACAGTAAACTCAGAAACAGTAAGTGCATATTGTCTTGGTTAATTTACTTGTTGCTGTGATAAAACACCCTGTGAAAAGCATTTGAAGGGCTTGTTGTGGTTCTCAGTTTTAAGGTACAGGCCCTCATGAAGGGGAAGACCTGGCAGCAGGCCCCAGAAGCTGCATAAGCAATCTGTTGCACTGCATCTGAGTCTGGAAGCAGAGAGAGTGGATAGAATGCTCAGCTAATCTCCATGAACTTCAGGACCCAGGCCCAGGGAATGATGATGTCCATTGTTAAGTGTGGCTTCTCTACCTCAACTAACCTAATTAAGATAGTCCCTCATGGACATGGCCAGAGGCTCATCTCCTACATGATTCTAGATCCGGTCAACTTGACAATCAATTTACCAGCACAGAATGAATGAAAATCTGTCTACTAGTAAGCACACTGAAATCAGACTGCTATACCAATTCTCGATGAAACTTATTCCAAAATGTTCTTTACTGTGTAGTCAGATTCTAAAACCTCAGAGTCTTAGACAAAGAGAGTATTAATATAATACAATATTCTAATCCTCCAGTAAGAGCCCCATAACCTCATGCTGAGTAGTAAAGGCTCTAGCTAAAACAGCAAAAGCGAAACTCTAAACAAATGACTGGGGGAGAGACAAGTCAAAGAGAATGAGAGGTATATTTTAAGAGAGAGGGAGAGATTGCAAGTGCTTCCTTAAGCAATCTCAGCCCTGGGGAAGCTAACTCAGGGAATCAAGAATGAGGATGAGGCCAGCCTGGGGGTGTGTGTGTGTGTGTGTGTGTGTGTGTGTGTGTGTGTGTGTGTGTG
>NW_026585644.1:49395234-49426348 GCF_907164565.1 Psammomys obesus
TGTGTGTGTGTGTGTGTGTGTGTGTGTGTGTGTGTGTGTGTGTGTGTATGCATGTATATTTGAGACTGGGTCTGAAAAATAACACACACAAAGTGGTGGACACATCAAAAGAGAAATATAGCAAGATACATAAGAAGATAGAATTTGCAACAATAATCCAGATCTTTCATCTGCAGTCAATAAAGTTTACACCACACTTTTAAATTAATACTTCTTAACTGGAATTGCTCACAACTGTGATTCCACAGACTGGTGACCTGTCATGCTCTGGATACCATACCTCTTTTTCTCTCCCTCACTTAGAGTTGTTTTATCCCACCAAGCACTTCTATTCCTTCACAAAACAAGCCTCCTCTCAGAGGGGTCACATGTCAACTTCCCCAAGCCCCCAAATAAGCAAGAATCTAGGTACATATTCAACCTACCCGCACTCCAAGAGCATCCAAGTTGGATATCCAGGCCCTTGTGGAGCAGCCTCCACCATCAGAATTCCTTCTGGCCAATGCTGAAGGAATTCCAAAAGCACAAGCCAGGTATAAGATCTGCCCTCGAGCAAGCCTCTCTGTGAGTGTGGTTTGGAAGCATAGCCTGCGGAGTGAATGAAGCAGGGAATGACAGCTCAGTCCAGCCAGCTGCTCCACTTATTCTTTATCAATCGCCAGATCTTCACTTTTCCAGGATCACTACACACTTCTAGCTCTGCTACATTACACTGTATAAATATTTAGAAGAAATAATTCCTTTCAAGGATCTAAACTTCCACTGTTGTTATGGCAAATGAACCTGTTTATGCTATGTTTGTTAACTAAAGCAAGGCTAAAGAGCACAGGAATTTACTAACATGAGGTACACAAACATTACCATCATAAAGCTTCTTGGGGGAACATATCAAGAACATGAAAGAAGTTTATTTTTACTTGCTTTGCCCTGTAATTTCCTTTAACTCTACTAGAACAGTCCTTAATTTAAACCTTTCTTGCAATTGCAGGAACAGGGTAGACTGAATGCACAGAAACTAGATTACACTCTCCACACATGCACTGCCCTTGATTCTAGAGTAGCAATTCTCAAACTTCAGCCTGCATCAGAATCAACTAGAAGACTTGCTTAAACACAAATGGCTGGCCCTCACCCTCACAGCTGCTGCTACACTGAAACTGGGAATTTGAATTAATAACAAGTTCAGTGGCAATGCTGCTACTACTGGTCTAGGGATCACAGTTTTGTTTTTAAGGTTTTATTAGGCACACTAGTTTTCTAATGCTGCAGTAAACCAAGGCAACTTATCCAAGAAAAAGTTTACCTGGGCTTATGGTATCAGAAGCTTAGAGTTCATTATGGCCACATGAAGGCTCAATGGTAGGAGCAGGAAGTTGAAGACTCACATCTTAAACCACAACGGAAGGTAGAGAGAGTGCCCTGAGAATAGTGTGCAGGCCTGAGACCTTAAAACCCACCCTTGCTGATAAACTTCCTCCAGCAAGACCACACCTCCTAAACCTCCCCAAACAGTGCCACTAACAGGGGACCAAGGCTTCAAATGCCAAGGAGGATAAAAGGCATTTATCACTGAAACCATCACTTTGAAGTAAAATGTAAATTTCATAAAACTCACCCATCTTAAGTATGCAATTCAGTAACTTTCAGTACATGTAAAATCATACCAAAATCAAGTATCTGAATGCTTCTGTCTCAAAGAGATCCTGCTTAATCATGTATGAATCCACTTCTTATTCAGCAGCCCTAGTTATCCATCAATGTACTTTTTCTACATATTTACCTTTTTGTAGACTTCTTATTAACAGAAGCATAAAATGCTTAGCCTTTTGTGCGTATCTTACTCAATTTGCATGTTCTAGTGCCTCCTCTTATTGCTGAATAATATTTCATTGTTAGGAATATACCACATTTTAAAAATCTATTCTCAGGTTAATGGTTTCGCTCTTTTTAGTTTGTGAATACTACTGCCACAAATACTTGCATATTCTTGAGTATGCAAGGCATACACTTCAGTCATCTTGAATATATTTCTCAAGAGTAGAAATGTTGGGCTGTAAACTCAGTTCACTTTTCAAGAAACCCATGTAGGTACAATGTGTGAGGGACGCATATCCTTAGTAATACTTGTTTTTCGTTTTTGTTTTTACCAAAATAACTCTATTGGCTACAAAAGAGTATTATTAGCCTTTTCTTTTTTCTTTCTATCTTTTTCCTTTCTTTTTTTGGTCATCCTTCTTTCTTTCTCTCTTCTGTTCTTCTTTCTCCTTTTCCTCCTTCTCCCTCTTCTTTAATAAAACAACATCTTTTACTACAATGGTGGTATGAGCCTGTACTCCCAACTACTTCTGAGGCTGAGGCAAAAGGACCACAAGTTAAAGGCTAGGTTACACAGTGTGTTCAAGGCAAGCCTGGACCACTTAGTGAGACCTTGTCTCAAAAGAAAATGTGAAAACAGAGCTGGATACAGCTTAGAAGCAGGGCACTTGTCTACGGGCATAAGATCTTTAGGTTCATTTCCAGAACTATTGGGGAAATTCATTGCTCATTTTGAATTGGCTTGCCTTAGTCAATTTCAAATGTTCTTTAAGTATTCTAAATACAAATCCTTTAACAGATATGATTTTCAGTTACTTTCTATCAATTTTTAGTTTGCCTTTTCATTCTCTTCAGAATCTTAAAATACAAAATGTTTTGGGTTTGATGAGGTTTGAGACTACACTTTGAGAAACAGTGTTCTAAAGCCTCAAAAAAATGTCAAACATATATATCCAAACACCTGAAAAATGTGAAAGCTCATGCTCTTCTGTAGACATATTGCTTTGTGTTGATGTTAAAAATGTCATAACCTAAAGCAACTTAGGGAGGAAAGGGTTTATGTTAGCTCACAGACTGTAGTCCATCACTGAGGGAAGCCAAGGGAGAAACCTGGAGGCAGGAGCTGGAAGAGACCAACTGGGAACACTGACTACAGGCCTGCTGCCCCTGGCTTCTTCAGCTGTCTTTCTTACAAGTGTAAGCCCACCTCCCTTGGGTAGGTACAGCCTACAGTGCACTGATCCACCCTACATCAATTACCAATGGAGAAAATGCCCCTCAGATATGCCAACAGGCCAATGACATAAAGGCAACTATTTAGTTGAATCCACTCTGCCCGGGTGTGTCAACTTTACAACAAAGCTGACTATGATATTATTGCAACTATCATCCTAAACTGACCTTTGTAGGAAGAAGAGAGGATAAAACCTGCAACTGGTTTTAACTTATTATGTAATAAACTTACCTTCAGCTAAGATGTCAAATTTTGGAGACTGTGTTGACAATGAAAAATATAAATTTCTAAACCAATCACTCACTGGTCAGTCCTATGGCTGACACTATGCTTATTTAAGGTGTAGGAAAAAAGGCAACACACTATAGAAAGATTCCAAAGAACCTATTATTTGAAGGGTACATTTGGCTAATCTTAGTGTGTGTGTGTGTGTGTGTGTGTGTGTGTTGTTGTTGTTGTTGTTGTTGTTGTTTAATTATAATGGTGTTTTTCTCTTTGGGGTCTTTTAAAAATAATTTGCAAGACAAAACAACCCTTTATTGAAAGTCTGTTGAACTTTAAATTAAGAGAAAACAAGAACAACAATTAGGGTTCAGTCTTGTCTAGAGTCCTAACTTGAAAATGTATAAAATGTTCCAAGATGCATCTGATTCAGGAGCAATATTAAGATAGTTTATCTCCAAGGTAAAACTCAAAATAATGTTTACTCTTTGATGATTTGTTTATAACCAGTAATGCAAATCCCAAAATGAAAAAACCATAAATGCTATAACTATTACCTAAGATGCATATTCTGGATTCTATAGAAGCTGTTACACTAGGAAGGATCCAATTAAGAAATGAAGAAAGACAGGTTGAAAAAGATTTCTTTATATAATTCAATTCGACCTAAAACAAGGGGTTTTTTGTTGTTGTTTTGTTTTTTTTTACTGACTTTTATTACAAGGCTTCCAATGTAAAATATTTTCAAATATGTATGATCTATTTCATGGATCTTATTAATGTATAAGTTATTTGTCCTCATTGCTTTCTAGTTTCTAATGATATTTCCACTCATCTTTGTAAATTATACTACAACGAGCAGGCCTGTTGACCAATATTCACTCTTCCTTTCCCACTGTGTCACTCAAAGCCACTTGAGAGACAGTTTCCAAAGAGAAGCCACAGTTTCCCATGTGACCCAGTCTCACCAGTGCTCTGGATTCCAATAATACAGTGTTTACAGGATCTTCTCATCAACTTTTTACTTTTTTTCCCTTTAATTGAAAATAAAGTCAAGGGAGCATCTTTCCTAAATCATCCTGAAGAGTGGTTAAGTTAAACTTGAGATTCAAGGTAAATGTAACTTAGGAAATAGTTTACTCAATTGCATAGAGTCAATTATAATTCACTCCTAATTTTGCAATGTAAGCATAAACAAAGTAATAATAATAATAGTAGCAGCAGCAGCAGCAGCAGCAAATACAGTCTTCCCAACTTTCACTTTTATGCCAGAGTTTAGTTCCTTTCTTTTATCCACTAAACATCAGTAATATGAGGAACAAACTAAGTTATCACTATTTGTGCCTTAACTTAACTGAACAATTATCTGGTCTTCAAACTCTAAACAGTGGAAGGAGAACAACGGAAGCAGAACAAAAAGGACCTGGAACAGGCGCTCTTCCTTCTGGGACTGAAGATGTGGAGCCACAATTACACAGCTGTAGCCCAGCTCCAAAGGCTGCCGTTTCCCACTTCAGTTTTAATAAGCATAAGAGGCTGGGAGGACTCCTGCCTGAACTCTTACACTTATCTAATGAAATCCAGAAATGGTTCTTAAAGTATTTCCTTATCCAAAAAGCATTTTACTGTCATACAAAAGAAGTCCAAGAAAGAACATAAATAAACACACCAAAATCTTGAACACAAATTTTGTGTAATCTCTCTCAAAAATAAGGGAACTGGCCCACTCATCAATTCACCTACAAGTGTCCTCAGACTCCTTTGGGGATGGGGAGGATGATCAGCAATATCTGTCTTCATCTTACCTGAAACTCCTAACATATTCCAGCAAGCACAGTTTCCAAATGGCAGGTGTCAGAACACCTTAGCATCACACATGGAGCTGGAGGGCAGAAAAAGCAGCAGCAGCAGCATGTGGTCACAGCACAGCCACAGAAGCTACCCAGAAAGCATGTTCTGGAAAGAGCAAACCTCAGACTCAGTTAAATCAACCCAGTGCCAGATGTCACTCTCACGACAAGTCTGCAGTGCCTAGGCTTAGCTGCCCAGAGAAACATTCAACTCAAGGCTCTCATAAAAAAGGGGAAGCTACTGAATGCAATGGCATATGCATGTTCTGTCTACATTACAACTTGGCCCAACTGGATCTTCCTCAGCAGAAGAAAATGGTTGGAGAAGTCTTTTTTTAGTCTACAAGTATTACTCTTTCAAGGCCATCTAGAATAAGTAAATAATATGAATCTTTCTTACTTAGATCAACGCACTTTGTGTCCCTTGACAACAGGAACATTTGAGAAGTCAGTCAAGTGAGCAACTGTCATTTCCTAAAGATCACAGAGCAAACCCACATGAACTACAATAGTGATGGCATCAATGGACAACACGACCTATGGCACCACTGTTGCATCGTTGAGCAAAAAGGCTCACTTAAACACGTGACTACATACAGCTTTCCAAGTGTACAGCAGGGCCAACGCAAACACCCTTTCATATTCACAGCCTTCCAGCAAGTCTGCACCATAAACAACCTCATTTCTGAAACAGAACAACATCAAAAAGGAATTAAATCAGAATCATCTGAAACCAAATGTAAAAACAAACAAACAAACAAAAAAGCCCAGTCTCTGGACTAGCACATCTCCACCCATGCCTGTCCTCTCAGGCATCTTTCTCCATGATCTTTCCCAAAATAAAACTGGCAAAATGCTCAACTGTGTTTCCTCTCTGAGCAGATCTCAGAAACTGTGACGGTGCTGGAAGAGTAATGAAAGCTGAGAATACAGGAAACAAATACATTGTTTGCTCAGGGAGGAGCATTCACCATCACATCAGCAGGTCAAATACATTAGAAACTAAACAAATGAGAACGCACTCAGCTCAGCAGGATTGCCACTGATACAATCCATCCATGGAAAAGTAAATTCAATATAACTTAGGGTTTTGTACCCAACTAGAATCAACACAGACAAATACCTGCAATCCACCTGATACACCCCAACACCAACAACTCACAAGACAAAGCACAGAAAGAGGCAGGGCTCTGCCTCAGTTGAGGTTAATGCTTTAATATAAAGGAGTCTCAGGTAAGCAGCCTTTTGAAGCATCGTGATACAGATGGTATTCTCATTCTCTCATAAATTGTTTCTTTCTTCCCACTAACCAGATTTTACCCCATGACTGTATCACTAATCTTCATACATTTGCCATACGTTTGTACCCATTTTCCCACAGATACCACTCAGTAAAGCTTCCATTATCTTGCCTTGCTATCTAAGCAGCTAGCAAACATGGTTGCTGTGCAAACATAAAGACCCTAGTTAAAATCCCCAGCGCCCACATTAAATGCAAGATGTGACCTATATGCTGCAGTGGTGACACTGAATAAAGAAAGGAGGATTGCTGGAGAACAGGGGGTCCAAGTTCAGTGAGAGACCTTGCCTCAAGGGAATAAGGAAGACAGCGACAAGAGAGGACATTGTACGTCTTCCTGTTTTCCATACGTGCATGCAAAAGTGCATATCTCTGCATGTATACTACATGCATACACTATACACAAACCACAAACATTCACACATAAATATAATAACATACCATGAAACAAATAAAAACACTATCTTAGAATTGCATTCATGTAAAGATTAAAGATACTCTCATATATATTCTATAGTTCAAAATCAAATTATTAAATAAAATTAAACCTCAGTAAACAGAATAAAGATAATTTTTTCTAAATTAATTTAATATCTTGTTCACTATGTATTTTTGCCATGTCTGCTGTATTTTTTCCTATACCCTTTGCTGACTTAAGTGATTCCAGACGTCCCAGAACTACTTGTTTTTCTGCTTTACACATTAAAATGTAAGGCTGTTTTCTTTCTTTGTCATAAACCTGGAGAAGAACCAGTGTGTGCTCATTACTAGAAAGATGAGCACGGGTGGAAAGAAAGGGGGATGCTTCTCCTAGGAATATTCACTGCTTAAGCCATGCAAATGATAAACACAGGAGGTGACTACTGCTGTCCTGGCATCAGACTGATGCCAATTTCAAGTGAAACACAAGCAGGTCAAAGACAAGCCCGATTCAAGTACAAGCCCCAGTGCTGACGCAGGGTCGAAGTAACTAACAGTCAGCAGCTTTCCAGCTTACTTAGAAAAGATGGCGAACCAGGCACTTTAAATTATCACCTGGCACTCCCAGGAAACTCCTGGATCAAACCAAAGCACAGACTGCTGTGCTTATTAAAGTCATTGAACATTCGTGGAAACAAAATTAAATCCACACAGTCTCAAGCTACCAGCATTTTCTTGGCTTTTCTTAACAATCTTAAAACTTCATTTGGTTGGATCTAACTTTCAGCAAATAATTTTTATCTTAATAAGTCTCAATGCTAAAATAAAATCATAAAGTGGCAGGAAACAATGCAAGGAGGGCCAACAACAAAGAGGTAAACCATACACTGCTGTCCAATCTTACATTTACCTGTCCCTTCTGAGTTTCCTGCTCCGAATAGGTAAAACATGGACAACAGACAGCCACAGAATTTTGTTCTTATATACAGCATTACTAACAGAAAAAGGTATATAAATATTCTTGAAATTAACAATATATTTTAATACAAATTTCTGAAATAAAGGGATGTTAAAAGTTATAGCTGCCACTGACATACACTTAACACAATGTATGAAGATCAGCAGTATAATCTGACTCTCAAGAATTTAAACTGCAGACTCCCTGAGTCCTCAGAACTGGAGAGTGCTCCAACAACAGCAGTGTGGGACAGATGGGAGAACTTGCAAGATTATTTTATTTCCCCTAAATCTGATTTATGCATGAATTTCCATTTAAAGTAAATTTTAAACAACCTGATATCTCAGAAACATGACATAACTATGGGCTTCCGTTAATTTTTTGCACCAATTTCAAGTTTCCTAACTCAAATTTTTAGAAATTTAAGTAACACTAGTCTTTTAGAATAATATTAAAACACTTATAGTCATATTCCAACTTAGTTTTCATGTGCAAATTAAAAACAAAAAAATTAGGAGGGCTGGAGAGATGGCTCAGAGGTTAAGAGCACTGTCTGCTCTTCCAGAGGTCCTGAGTTCAATTCCCAGCAACCATGTGGTGGCTCACAACCATCTATAATGAGATCTGGTGCCCTCTTCTGATGTGAAGGCATACATGCAGATATTGTACACATAATAAATAAATAAAATTAAAAAAATTAGAATATAAACTCAAGTCCATGATACCCTATGTTAACACTGGCATTTTTATGAACAAGTTTAACAAATGGATTGTTAAATATACTTTAAAAGTGACTCTAATAAAAAAAAAAAAGGTGTTGTTTTTTTTTTTTTTTAATATCCCATGTCTTCATGGGAAAAAAAAGGCCATTAAGTCACAGGCATGTCACAATAGTAACCAAATATGTTAGACCCTCCCCCATATTTACATGGCAGAAAAAAAAGAAAAAAGAAAAGGTAAGCAGGAAAGGTGGAAGGAAGGGAGGAGAACAAGAAAAAAAGGGAGGGA
The DNA here is from genome assembly GCF_907164565.1 of Psammomys obesus. Lineage (NCBI taxonomy): Eukaryota > Metazoa > Chordata > Mammalia > Rodentia > Muridae > Psammomys > Psammomys obesus. Next base: position 49,404,042 of record NW_026585644.1, read on the forward strand.
GAGAGGGAATAAAAATCCATTAAAATTTTTTAACATTGGCTGGAGAGATGGCTCAGGGGGTTAAGAGCTCTTCCAAAGGACCAGGGTTCAATTCCCAGCAACCACATGTAACTCCAGCCCCAGGAAATCTGAGGCCCACTTCTAGCCTCTGCAGGCACTGCATGTACATGATGCTCAGATAGGCAAAACATCCAAATACATAAAACAAAAATAAATGAACCATGATATATTAATAGAAACTAACTATTTTCTAATGGAAACCAGGGTCAGTCAACACTGAGCGGTCTACTCCCCATCTGCTCATCTCTCTCCTAGAGAGCATATATCTAGAGGAAAATATATCTTATGGGTGTTTTCTTCACCAAGAACAAATCATGGTCACCGTTGGTAGGTTTGAGAGTATTCTTTTCTAATCACATCTAGTAGACAAGAAACAAAAATTAACAACATGCAGAGACAGAAAACCGTGTCTAATGTATACACTCTGCATTTGCTTCAAGGTTTACTCCATTGTTTTTCCATATTAAGCCACAGAAACACACACAAATAATGTCATTGAAATTAATCTACTTTACCATTTTAAAGTGGGGGCATGTTAAAAGTACTGTTCTAAGAAGACTGTCAGAGCCAAGCTACTCCTGGGCAGAGTACCTGCTTAGTTCACGCAAGGCCCAGGGCTCCATCTTTGTACTACAAAAAGCTTTAAGAACGTAGACTATAGTATATGGAAAACAGGGCATAAATTTCATATGCTGTATACATCAACTTACTGTCCTTCTGGAAAGCTTTCGCCACAAAGAATTTATCACGTTCTGTTCTACCCATAGTCTAATATCAATAGGAAAATGTCCAGTGATGTAAGTCTTTGAGTAAAGCACCTATACAAAAGCCCGCCAAGCAGCTGGGACTTGCCTAGCAAATGGCTCACAGGGACTTTCAAAGGCAGTTCCCACATTGAGGTCACAGTCACAGTTAGAGAAGCCTCCATTTCAGGCACGTGTCTAAATTCATTCCCTGAATTGTTTCTTGTCAAATTAAAATGTCAAAAATTATTCTATCAAATGTTATCCCTAAGGAATCTAAGCTCAATCCAAAGAGCAGCTACCAATTAGCAAAGATGGGCTTCTGAAGGGAGGGGGTGTGCATTTCTATTAGTATGTGAAATTAGCAGAGTCCAAAAAGGAAAGTTTCATCTCAGCAGTTAGTTTAAGTGCTACTGATAGCTATAATCACATGCAGGCCGCAATTCCGACTGAAAGGCTTTTCAAATGAACAAACACAAAGAAAATGGAGAAACACAAGTGTTTTCACGGTGAATGACTGCCTAGGATTACAGAACTGTAAGAAGCCAAGGCTAGAGATCCAAGTATTCCTGACTATTGTGAACTAACAAACTCAAGTCAAATGAACCCGCATTCACTCTCTGACAAGGCCAGTGCACCTATCCCTTAGCACAATAACCAATTGAATTTCAAGTTAGACAACGGCTCGGAGAAAATAAAATTCTCCACAAGTCATTCACTATTCTCAACTGCCTTGAATGAACAAATGAATTCCTCTAAGAAAAGCATCTACTTGACTTGAACTATCAAACACTTTTCTCTGCTGTCTTTTAAGGTCCCTTTCCAGGTAACAGATTTCCTGGCTCTGTGGTTCACCTGATGACAAACAGACCATTTCCCATTCAATCTACTTATCTCATCAAGACTGTGAGAACTCAGTTGTGTAAAGAATTATTTTCAACAGTCACCTGCAATTACAAATGTTTGACTTGATCACAGACTTCAAGGCCAATCTCCTTTCATGTTTAAATACCCACAAAAGGGCTCTCTGAGAAGCACAGCATGGCTGTTTCCTCTGTTTTCCCTTACCGAGCAAAGGGCCTGAGGTACACTGTCATGTCCGTCTCTAGCAGGGTAGCACGAAGACCCACAGTTTTGACAAAGGGGTCTCGTGGTTAGAACATGGCTTTCCTAAGTGACTTTCTAACCTGAAGGCTACTAAACGAAAACATTTTCATGAGATTGACCCCATTTTTCCAGGTTTCTATCTAAAGATCATGCATTTTTCGGTTTGCCTTCACCTGCACAACCTGTATGCATTCAGAGGCTTCCTGCTGAACCAGTTCCAGCTGTTCAGTATAGTTTGAGTAAGGGAGGGTAGCTGTCATTCACACAATGACAAGACAATCTGCATCTATACAAGACAATCTCATCAACAGGCAAGTTTTACCTTCTCAGTAACAAACGCTACTTTAAACATTTAAAGAGCAACGTGGTTTTGGCACACTAAATCAGGGATTTTTTTTTTTTTAAGCCAATATGTACCGAGTTCTTTGCTATTTCTGTAGGACAACCGAGATTCTAGACGAAGCTTCCCTTTTATGTTTTGGGTAGATTTAGGTACGCCCATTCCTCTGAAAAATTTTCATAATGCAAATATCCTTCTCAATACATTTTATATGCAACATGGGAGCTCACCAACTATCTGACTAAAAAGCAAAACTTTTACAATGCAAAAGAATATTAGTAAAACAAATGCTTGCCTTTTCTAATGCTTTTAACTTCAACATGTCTATTCAGAATTTATGTAAGTGAACAATACCTTTCCTTATGCCAATGTCATATTTATGCTAATTGTGGAAATACGAGTCCTTCGTGTTGTCAGGAGAGAGAGCTTACCCCTTATGCTAAATGTAGCTTCTGTTGAGGGAAGTGAGAAGCAGTACAGGCCCCATGCTGAGGGCCAGCCAAGCACAGAGCCCTCCACTCAGGAAGCACACCGGAAAGTCAGCAGTCAAGCTCCCCTCTCAGATGCCTTCCTTCTGGATCACGCCACTATTTGCTAACACTCAACCTCTGTTCCAGCAGAACCATAAGCTCTGGACAGCACAGTAGCTGTGGCAGAGAGACTTCACATTTCTTCCCCTGCATTCTTCATCAAGTGATAAAGTGTTAGTCCACAGGTAATTCTCAGTGACTAGTTCATGACATTGACTAAGATCACAGGCTCAAAAATTGTCAGAGGACAATGACATGACACATAAACCTGTCATATACTGAAGGCTACATTATTCTCTGAAAGATCCATTCACCTAGAATATATCTTAAAAAAAAAAAAAAAAACCTGACTAGTTAATGAAATAATTAGCTTCAAATAGCACAGAGACAAATTAGGTTCATGCTCAATTCTAAAATGTTCAAGAAGATGAATGATTTAGAGGAGGCATTACATTCTACAACCTTAGTAAGTTTAAAAACTACTTGAAAGAGTTTAGGACCTCTAAAAAAAACAAAGTATGTATGGCCTGATTTGAAGGCATTGTGGCTCCATTCTCAACACTATTAATGAGTTAAGCAAACTTCTCAATTCTGAGAACAAATTCATCTGAGTCTCACTCAGAAGATTCTTTTGTGCTCAAAGGAAAAGGCTTACTAACTCTCAAGTCAAACCCTCTGACTCTACTGCCTATTTAAATGGGAAAGGCGAAAAGGCTACAGAGTGTAGAGCAACAGCTAGGATTCAGAGCCTCAAGTCTCCATTCCTGACTCTTTAATCCATAGTAGACTGCAATTCAGTTTCCTAGATACAATCAGGGGATCACTGTGAGAACTGAATGAGAAGAGGTATCCAGGCACTTAGTACACAGCAGTACATTCACTGGCCATTACAATCTATTAAAAATGCTCAAGCATAAACTACAATATCATCAACTAAGGGCAAGCTTTCTGATTTCTTTAAACCTTAATAACCTGTTTATATAACCAAAGAAACAAAGCATCTGAAACTCTCAGTAGATTCCCAGGCACGGAGCATGTGCCTATAATGACAGTACTCGGGAGAACCCCCAGTGTGGGCCATCTGGAAATGCTGTCTCAGTTCCCAGTGTGAGAGACAAGAGCACACTCTGCACATGTGAGCTAGAGCTGAACGAAAGAGCAAGTGTGTGTTTACTATGGAAAGCAGTGACTAGTGTGACGAGTAAGTCCAAACAATCCAGACAGTGCCTCACGATTAAACAGGAATGGCACTCACCAAGAAACAAATGTGAGAAAAGAGTTATCTCTCAGTTCATCTATGAGAGAAAGGGGGAAAAGACTGTTTTAGCGGGACACTTTATCTCTTAAAGCGAAAAACAAAAACAAACACCACTCAGAAACATAAGTCAACACAGACATTTCAGCTGACTTTATGGTAAAAAGAGGAAGGAAAATAATTTTCTCCCATGTCTACAATAACCCATAGCTGAGATGAAAACAAATATGTCACCCTTCTAGACTGTTCTTGGAAAGAAGCAAATGACTTGGGAGAAGCTGGAACTGTCTCCGCCCTGCTGGCCCCATCATTACTGAAACCAGTGAATTGTCCAAGTCAGACTGTCCAAAGGAAATACCTGTTTTCATCTCAGTGCCTCTGAAATACTTCCCAAAATGTTCCACATTTTATTTTAACCACTTCAAAAGTTATTAACTCCTTTACACCTTACAAATTTTATAGCACTGGCAATTTCCAAAGCATTTTCAACCAAATACTCCAAATCCTAGATAATAAACAGCTAAGATAGACTATATTCTTCGCCACACATCCTTATTCAAACCTCTAGTCTCCTTAATTTTGAAGGGAATTGTTTCCTGATGAGAAAACATCATTAAGCAATATGACAAATTAACTTGGATGTTAATGATAGTTCAAGAAAACAACTTTGCAATACAATAGGAATGAGAGTACATGAAGTCATATCTTACTAGACGTAAAATGTAGAACCTTGCAGAATCAGATTTCCTATTTGGTAACAGCTTCTCAAGTCAGCTATAACTATACAACTAAATAACACACTGGCTAATAAGAATACATGTAAAATAAATTTTAAAATCTTCACAACAAACCTACTATCGGTCTCTGAAACAGTTCAGAGGTCATGGAACTATGAAGGTTATACCAACAGTTACTGGCACAGGTGGTTTCTACAAATCTGATTCAAGAGCCCGACTCGTGGACACTACTTTCAACTATTTGTTATATTCACGCAATATAAAGATCCTACATGGTGCACATACTCTTGAGAAGCAGGTATTTGGTCTATGCTTAGACTGAAGACTATGCCATCTCCTAAGAAGACAGTGACTCTATACCACAACAGCCTCTCACCAACAGATAGGCCTTCTTCTTGGGTAGCTCATCACTGACTTCATAAGTAAGTGTGGTATCAAAGTAAACTATGTGAGGAAAACAATCAAGAAAGACCTGAAAGATCATATAAATACTGTGATATTTCTGGATTATCTTGACACAGAAAGGTCACTGCTAACAGGAGGAGAAAGTAGAAGATGAAGAAGAAAAGGAAAAAGAAAGAAGGAGGAGAAAGAAGAATGAAGGAGGGATAAGGAGGGAGGAGGAGAAAGTGAGAGATGATGAAGAAGGAAGAGGAAGAAAAAAGGAGGAAGGAGGATAAGGTGGAGAAAGAGAAAAAAAGGAAGAAGCAGGGAGGAGAAAGAAGAGGAGAAAGTGAAAGAAGAAGATGGAGGAGGAAGAGGAAGAAAAGAAAGGAGAAAGGAAAGAGAAAGAGGAGGAGGAAGAAGAGAAGAAAAGAAAGGAAGACGGAGAAAGAGGAAGAGGACGAAGAACCATGAAGAGGCAGGCCATAAACTTATCTCCCCATAATCATCATGCGTGCTTTGTTGGCTGGAGCATGGCCAGTCCCAGAGACAAACTCTAAAGAGAGTCCCTGGGTATACCTGTGATTTTCCTCAGCAACACTGGACCTGTCTTCGAAGTCAGTTGTCTTTTCTACCCTGCATAAACCACTCCAGCCAACCATGCAGCCTTGACTTTGACATCAGTGGAAACATAACCAGCAATTATTCTGATTGGCAAAATCATGTGCTTAAATCTCTGTCAAAAAGAGTCCATATTAGGAAAAGTAACCATAAAATAAATATATAATAAAATGCTGCTCACAAATCCTTAAAGTGTTGTGTATGATTCATTAGTAAAGGAAAAGGTGAATACTGCTAATATTAAATTATATAATAAACCATCCACAGAACAGAGGTAAATCTGGAATCCTATCCACCAATGAAATAATGGTTATTACTCCTGAATGCTGTGACACATATTAAATTTCTCCAGTGTTTGCTGAATTATTATCTACCATTCAAACTACCTGCAAAAGTCCATATCTCCTCAAAAGCAGCAGTAACTTCCTTATTTTTTTGGTACCATAAGCATAACAGGATATATTCTAACTTTACCAAAACAAGCAGTTTTTAAAATGCTGAATAGTACACACACACACACACACACACACACACACACACACACACTCATATGCTGACAGAAATTACAAAGGAGTTCTGAAGAGAAAGGCATTTTGCAAATATAAATGCAAAACAAAATACCCTAGTGCCTACATGCCTTGGTTATGTAGAATACCGTAGCTATCAAATACTCAAGTGAGTTACCATGTGAGATACTGCTCTATCCTTGGAGACACATCAGTGAACATGTGGCCAAATGTTCCTTCTACCCGTGGAGCTCTACATGTTAGTGGGTATTAACTAGTCCTTAAGCTTAATCTACAAAAGCCAACAGTTAAAGCCTACCAGTAATGTGCACTGCAGCAGGAAAAAAGCTCAAACTCGCAAACAGTGAGTGTTCCAGAAAGGTAGGGGGAATCCACATATAAGTCATGAGCATCTCCAGCCCACCAATACTCAGCAATAGTGGATATTATTTAAATATGTTATTAAATCTGTTCAGACATCATTAAAACACATTTCCCCATTGTTTTGCCATAGCAACTCCAACTTTTCAGTAGTTAGTGCTGTTTTGACATTTGCTACCCTCTACTATTTTTGTGAGTGTTCATGTTGCTTTGTGATATGCTAGCTTAATTTCAATTTTTCTAAGATTCGACTTCTTCTGTTAGTGAGACTTTTCACTGAGAAATGTTGTGGTGAGAGGCAGTCTAAATAACAAGTAGGTTACAATAGGATAACTCAGAGCTGGAAAAGCTGTTCAATCCCTTACAAGAGATGAAAGCTGTTCCAGAGCAGAGAGGGGCTGCTGCCACAGGCTTTGAGCATGCCCACAGCCCAGCTTCATTGCATTAATTTGTCAGAAATCGCCTGCTGACTCAAAGGCAAACTTCACTCTCAACCGAGTCTTTGAATACGTATAAAGTTTCAGAAATACTTTGCTTGATCTCATTTTAACATTTTATTATAAGAGTAATCTATGATAAAAATTTATGTCTAGACGATGCAAAAAGCTCTCAGTGATGAGAAAGTACAATGACAATTTAATAGGCAGGGTTTTAACAGTTGTATAAATATAGTGTGTCTTAAATTAATAGTATCTCAGATTCACTGAAATGCATTAATATATTTGGCCTCCAGAATAATCCTATTAGTATTATTATCGTCTCCCTTTTATACAACTCAGAAAACTGAAGGTTAGTTCATTTACCCAGGGATACAAAAACTAGCAAACTATCAAAGTTGGCCTGGAATGCAGAACTCTTAACTCTGCTCCATTTTACCTCTCTGTTAATTAGCTCAGTCTGCACTGTCTCTTCAAAGAGTTTCCTAAATATCTAAGCAATTATCACCATTATCACCTCTCAATTTACTTGAACATTGCCGTTTGAGATGATCTCAAAAAAAAAAAAAAAAACCCAAAAAGATTCAAAGAACATGATGAAGCCACATGTGGCCTGTTACATCAACATTGGTTGGGAAGGGAGAGACAGGAAAGGACTAGGAATTCAAGCATAACCTCCACTACATGGCAAACTGAAGACCAGTGTGAGACCTTGCCTCATAAAACAACAGGCAGAGCAGTTTTGTATAGCGATCTCGAGCTAGAAAGGTAACCACTGCCATCAGTTGCTTGCTTTGGGAAAGAGAATAGAGAGCCTGGCAGAGGTTCAGGGCCTCAGGTCACGCCTTTCATTTCCTTAATCCACAGCACCTTGCTGGGAAAGAGAGAGAAGCATATGTAGTCATCTTCCACTTTACACTTTTACAACATGCCCAGGCTTTCTTAGTATTCAAACAAGGAAACACTCTTTATGTTGAGGATGGATTGTAAAGGGATAGTTTGGAAAGGCACAGACTATAAAAAATGCCCTGAAAGTTTTCTATATAAAGAACTCTGCTATAGACAAAGAACTGGGTTTATTTAAACACAATGTCTGTGTGACTTATTTGGTTTACATTAATGAACCAACAAGTTACAAACAGTAAAAGTGAGGTTTTAAAAATTCTATAGCTACCATTTTATCATTTTTCTCAAGAAGAAACAGATTTGGTTTTATCTAGCTAAGGTGTCAAGAGGAAGAGGAGATGGCAACAGCCTAGGAAAAGCATAAAAAGAAACAAAGAATTTATCTGATTTATGATGCTTTCAAGGAACCAAGTGCTGGCATTTTAGGGTTACAAAAGGCATTTTAGTGTTACTTATATTTGATTAAGTATGATTTCATGTGTCCCCCACTTCTAAAGAATAATTCATTCACACTCATTTCCTTACATATACTAAACACTTACCATATATTTTAATCTTATAACTCTAATAACTATGGTTTTATATATATATATATGTATATATATATATATACGTATATATATATATATCAGTGCTCTATCTGCAAGTACATCTGCATAACAGAAGAGAGCATGAGATCCCAGCATGACTGGTTGTGAACCACCATGTGGTTGCTGGGAATTGAACTCAGGACCTCTGGAAGAGCAGACAGTAATCTTAGCCGCTGAGCCATCTCTCCAGGCCCATAACTATAATGTTTAGTGAGTCAAAAGAAAATCTGAAAGAGCTCGAGAGAGGGCTCAGCAGTTAATATAGCATATACTGCTCTCCCAAGGGACCCAAGCTCAGTTTCCAGGACCTGAATTGTGGGCACAAGGCCACCTGTAACTTGATTTCCAGAGGAACTGGCCTCCTTGGACCTGCATTCACCTAGAACACACCTAGAGAGAGAGAGAGAGATTAAAAACATCTGCTTGGTCATTTTCCTGGAATTTTAATTCTAGATACAATATTTTTTCCTCCACAGAATTTACCATGCTGTATGATAGTAGAACCCTTTCCTAAAATAGTAAGTCAAGCTTGCATATGAAGAGAAAGAAACCTGTGGGGTGAGATGGCCTAATCAAATCCAAAAAGCTATTAAGTGATAGAGTAGAATTTAGACTCAGGTAGACAAGATACAAAAGTGACACGCTGAAGTATTTCATTGTACAAGCTCTTCCTGTCCAAACACAAGAAAAAACGGTATTTTGACAAAAGCAGCATTACATATGTGTGTATGTATATATACGTACACACACACACACACACATACACTATAATGACAAAGGGTCTTTTTCACGAACATAAAGAGCAAAGCAAGCCGGGCAGTAGTGGTGCACACCTTTGATACCAGCACTCAGGAGGCAGAAATAGGTGGATCCCTGTGTTCCAGAACAGCCTTGTCTACCTAGTGAGTTCTAGGATAGCTGGGCTACACAGAGAAACCCTATTTGGAAAAAACAAAAACAAACAACAAAAACCCAGAGGAGAGCAAAGCCCCAAAGCTAACATATTTTATAGTAAAAGATTGGATACATTTCCCTCCAATATTGGAGTAAGTTGAGAATAGCTGTTGTTGCACTAGGGATTTAAGTCAAGGCAAATGGTTAAGAAGAAGAAAAGACACCCAATTGGAAAAGAATTTAATCTATCTGTAATGGCAGATGTCAGACTGCATACAGAGCAAACAAAGGAAAACTGAAGAGACAGCCCAGTAGGTATCATGCTTGCCTTACACAAGCGTGAAGACCAGAGTTTGTATCCTCAGCACCCACAAGTGGGACTTGCCTGTGATCCCAGAGCTTGGGAAGTGGAGACAGGCGATCCTTAGAACAAGTTGAAGAACTAGACCAGCTATATCAGTAAGCTATGAGTTCAAGGAAAACCCTACTTCAACATATAAAGTCAACAGCAATGGGGGAAATAATACCCAATGTCATCCTCTGGCCTACACACACACACACACACACACACACACGTATCCACACACACACACACACGTATCCACACACATTCAAATGAGTCCCAAATACATACGCATAATCACATGCATACACATGCAAAAAGAAATCAAATTTTTAAAAAAAGAATAGAGGAATTCAAAAAACACATGACATGCTGCAAGGCTTCAAAATAAATAATCAGTTATAAAAATAATGTATATGTATATGTTATATGTATGATAAATTCAAGGCAACACCAAAAGTGAACAAATCACAGATACAGGTATATACATAGGCATTTATCAAAAAATAAAAATAAAAAGGCAAGATAATCTTCAAGACGAAAACCAAGCCCCAGAATAGATCAAGCAACTGTGTTCTATTTGTAAAAAGGAGTCTTCATGAAAGATAGCACAGGAATCATCAGTAAAGAACTTGAGAGATCTCGGTAGGACAGATGGGAAACGTAAAGGAAGACAGACAGGGGCTTCCAATGGACTGATAATGTTTCACCTTAAACTAAGTGTCAGTCACACAGTTCATTAAACACCACTGTCCTGTTGTTGTGGTGACTTTTTTAAAGATAGGATATGAAGTAGCTCAGGCTGACCTCAGTTCAGTAGCTGAAGATGACTATGAACTTTTGACCTTCTTGCTTCCATCTCCCCAGCAATGATCCTCAAGTACATGCCACCATACCAGTTTATATGAGACTGCAGAGTCAAACTAAGAACCTTATGCATTCTAGGCAGGTACTGTACCAACTGAGCTACATTCCCCAGACCCTCTAACCCTCTATGACATTTTCAAAAACATTTTAAAATGAATAAATAACACTAGGTTTTAACCTAGAAGGCATAGCATTTTTTTTCTTCATAGGTCTATGAGAATGTCTTTACTAAAAGGTGTGTGTGTGTGTGTGTGTGTGTGTGTGTGTGTGTGTATACACAATGTACACAGGCAAGATAGGGAGGTAGTTAGCTTAAATGAATTCAAATCTAGGACTATAAATGATCCTCAAGTAACAGCCAATATCAGGTGCAGTATAAAGATCATTACACATGAACTATATCAGCAAAGCCCATACAAAGTTTTGGGAGAATTTAGCGGAGGTAAGTTTAATTCCAACCTGAAATACCTAGTAGGATTTCATGAAGGATGGAGGAGTATGCCAGAGGCTCTGAAGACTATCATAAGACTGTAATAAGAAAATGATAAAGAAAAGGTACTCTAAGAAAGAAACATTGGAACAATAACATATACTGTGCATTAGTCACTATGATAAAAATAATAGCAACTCGTGGTTGGTGGCTACATACTATGTACAAGAACTATTCTGAGTATTTTTAATGCCTTACTCATTTTAATCTGCAAAAATAAAAATCCTAAAAAAAAAAAAAAAAAAAAAAAAAAAACAGGTAATCTTCAGAAATGAAGAGTCTGAGTAATAAGTGGCAGCACAGTAGGGAAGATGATGAAGAAAAGATCTGCAGAGGAGCACTTGTGGATGAGGGAAATGCCTGACATGTACATAACCTTAGTAGTGAGGGAGGCTGCATAGAAAACATGCTACCACACATGTCACACTATCCAAAGGGGTTGTGGACAGCCTGAGCTACAGAGCTATGCTGTCTCAAGAGGGTGGGCATAAGGGGCATGAAACCAATAAGCCAGAACTGAGGCACTGCTGCTGGGCTGAAGTCATGTGGGCACTAGACAAGGTTTGTTTACTCTTCAGCTCCTCTGAGCCTAGCACAGCTTCAGGTTCTGAATAAATGCTTGCTTAACTGAGGAGCAGATGAATTTTGATGGTCAAAGGACAAGTAATCATCTATTCCAGCAGAAGATTCCTGAATACACGAACAAAGGTGAAAACTACAGCGCAATGTCGAGCATTCAACTGTGGACAGGAATGCCAAGGAAATACTTCATCCTATGACATGCCAAGAGAACAAGCTTCCAGAAGATATGGAATTCAAAAAGACAAATACATTGTACATTTCCCACTAAGCACAAACTTCTCAGATCTCGCTAAGGAAAGTAAGCAAAGAGAAAGAGGGGGCAGCAGTGAAATAAATGAAGACGAGCAGAAAAAAAAAAAAAAATCAAACTTGAAAGATCTGAGACACTGAAGAGGCATTCCTGAGATATCCTCCGGTCAGTTGTCTTCATCTTCTTCTTGGGTTCCAGAATAGAATATGCAACAGGATCTATTTGTAAAAAGAAACCATCATGCAAAATAATAAAAGAATTGTTAACACTGAATGAGAGAGAGGGAAATGTCTGTAGGAAAGATGGGAGACATGAAGGGTCTTTCTGTACCCAGCTAAATTCTTTAAAATAAAAAATACTTAGTGTTTGGTTCAAATTTTAATTATTGCTTTTCCCACCAAAGTGTAAAACATCTAAAAGTGGCATCTCCTAGTGAGCATTAGACATTAGAAAGTTTCTAAAGCCTTGAAAAGTACGGAACCCCCAAAGGAGGAGAAATAAAGACAACAGGTGTCTGACTTTCTCTTGTATAACTAGTAAATTCCAATTCAAAAGCAGCTTAGGAGCCTGAAGAGAAGGGAGTCTCTGAATGCTAGACGTAGAAGCTATGGTTCTCATAGGATGGAGCATCCCCAAGTATTTCTCATTACTGAAGACATTCTAAAGACTTCTTTGCATTTACAGAAGAACACGTTTTGGTAATACCAACACCTAAATTTTAAGTCAGAAACACCTCAAAAACATTACTGAAAGTGACTAACATACCAACTGGAAAAATGAAAATTTCAGTGAAGACAGCAGCATGATTTCAAAAACTAGAACTACCTAATTCAAACCTTTAATGCATTAATAGGGAGGAGTATCAAACTTCTTACGGTCCTTTGTAGTCCTTAGACTCATGAAAATCACTATGTTGAAAGTAGAAATAAAAATGCTTTAAAGAACCATATAATTTTAGATAAACACAGCAACTAAATGTGCTAAGTGTCTCAGCTGTGAACTTCGCCATGCTATGCCACACTGCATGCAGTATGGGCGTGGGAGATCTTCGAGTGTCTGTGGAGGTGTAACTGGGCTGACCCATGTGAGTGTGGGCGGCAGCATCATAGGAATCCAGACCTGAACACAAAGTAAAAAGCCAGATGAGCATAAGCACTTCTCTCTCTCTACCCCGACTGTGGACCTGTCGTTACCAGTCACCTCACATTCCGACCTCCATGCCTTCCAGCTGCCCTAATGGACCCTAGTTCCTCAAGCCAAGAATTAAAATAACCCTCTCTCAGATACTTGATAACAGGGTAGAGAAAAGTAACTAAGACACCAAGCAGATATGTGAATCAGTCAAAAATATATTGAAAACTGCTAAGCTGACGGCTCATTTGCAAGAAGTTGCTGACTATCAAGCAGTTCATAAATATCACTTCCTGTCCCTGATTATAATAACTTGTCAATCTAGAATACCTTGTAGTTAGAATGTTTGAATAACAACAAACATAACACTAGGGTGAATTTATGTGCTTTCACTGTGTTGATCCTCAATAAGGTAGAACACACAAATCCCAGAATCTTAAATAAATAATCAGTAACAAAAAGAAAAAAAGTGCTTTTGGATTTGTTGTCTGTGACTATAATGAGTCAAAACAACTTCTTGTTAGGCATGATGGAGCACAACTATAATGCAGCACTCTGAAGGCTGCAGCAATCCTATCATGTTTGAGGCCAGCCTACATAGCAAGACAGTTTCGAAAGACATAAAAACTACATATACAAGACTATTAACTAAAGAGGCACAGGGGTTGAAGGGCAATGGAGGCAGACAGAAACATCTGGATCTTCAGCCTTTATTCTGCTCCCTGTTTCTTAACAAGCATCTTTTCCTACCCCAGGGGCCACTCTTTGAATGGCAAACAGAAAGCCACATATGGAACCTGGCAATGATAGCAACAAATTCTATGTTGCCTTTATTGGCAAGTGTGCAAGGTATGCCTCTCCCATCTGCCTTTCTTCATCACTAAGTTTGACTCCAAAGAAACTGCAGATATGCTCATTCTTCACATGGACTAGGCTATACCTCTTCATAAGCTTCCAAAAAGAGATCTCAGCAGTTCATTTTGTATTGATTATTACAGAGTGCCAAAAATAATCTGCCTTTCTGGAAAAAGCTATTATTAAACTCCTCCATGTCACTCAAGTGTGGGTATCTTATATTCTACCAAATCTTTAGTCTAACAAACAGCCATGACGAGGTCTCAGTTGAAATTTATTTTCACATCACATATGATTAAAAATAAGCAGACAACTGTATAGAAAATTATAGGATATAAAAATATAGTAATCTGGGGGTTAGAGAAATGGCTCTGTAGCTAAGAAAGCTGAATGCTCTTTAAGAGGACTTGCGTTCAGTTCCCAGTGCCATCAGGCAGCCCACAACCCCTTGTAACACCACTTCAGGGGATCTGATGCCTTCTTCTGGCCTTCTGGGGAACCTGCATGCACATGGGATATATAAACTCATACAGGCACATAAAATAAATAAATCTTTTAAATGTATATATTATATATCACACACCAATTTGCAGTATTTTACTTGCATACAAATATACATTAGCATACATTGTTAACAAGCACTCTTATTACAATAGATTGTAAAAGACTTTTATAAGTCAGTAGTATGTTAACATGTTCAAAATAAAAATCTGAAGACAAACGAATATCACTTTCTAAAACAGGCCATAATTTCTTTTTTCAATTTGCATGAGGAAAGTATACAGTAAAGATGACGGTATAAATCCCGAGAAACTGGTGACAGCCTTAGAAGTAAACAGCTTTTAACTGCTTTTTCTTAGATAGAGACCAAAATGCAACCAATATTCACAAACAGAAACAAAACAGAAACAAGAATAAGTTCAAAACTCAGCTACAAGAAGTTCTACCCTCAGACATTTGATCCCAAAGAGCCCTCAGCCCCTAAGAAATATATCTTCGGGAAACATATTCCACAGTACACATGGCCAGCCTTCTATTTTGACCCTACTTCCTTTGTCCTTTCTTCAGACTCTGTTTCTCATGAAGCGGATAAGAATAAACAGGCCATGAAGTTCAATTGTTTATACAATCTCTGGAAAAGATACTGATATTGTTTTTTATTTATTCTGTCACAGAAGTCTGAGAATTTTCTTTGGCCACTCTTTTCAAGTGATAACCAAGGCACAAGCTTGCTCCATTGAATCATAGCAGTGTTCTGATCTGAAAGCCCTCAGCACACCAGAAAACATAAAATTGGACTAGGAGAAACACAGCTAGAGGAGCACACTCTTAGCCTCTCACTTACTCTCCTCTCTCTGACTCAGTACTGTCTCCATCACTACGGTCACCACCACTGCTGCCATTCCTACTACCCCACCCCCGCCTCATCCCATGAACACTTGAAACAACTGCTTTAAATTTCTTTTAGTGCAGCAAGCAATAGCTTGTAAAAGGATGCAAACCAGCTGAAACATTTGACAGACAATGTTAAATACCAAGGAATTCCTATCAACCATTTTACTTTAAAGGGGACTTTGATGTTGGCTATCTTTCATGTACCTCTTTCATGGCACATTAATAAAGAAAATGGAGCTGAAGTAAATCAAGACCCAAGGTCACGTCTAGAATTACAGCACTGTAGGTACCTGATGAAATGCGGATTAATGCTGCATGAGTAGTGAATAAATAAAAGCACCTCAAGCCACCAATCATACAAGCTTTACAAGTGCTTCTGAACTTTCTTCTGCAACTAGACCTGTGACACCTTTAATCCTCCATGTCCCGGAAACCTCATTATCATAATATGAACCCAAATGTTAGGGTTCCTTCAATATGCAAGTGCTATGAAGCAGAAAAGTAATGGGAATTAAGTTGGGTGTAACCTTAGAAATGTGCGGATGTGGGGAAACTTAAAAGTGGTATTTCGCTAAGTTAGGAGGACCTAATTCAAAGAGTTAGCCACATAAAACACATTAGAATAATAATAAAAAAATCCACCATATCATGCCAAAATCCACAAATAAGGTGAAGTCAGAGCTCTTATTTTCAACTCTGAGTTTCTGGCCCCTGAATCTACAAGTCCCACAGAAACAAATGAAAACTTTCTTAGCAAAGAATACCTGTAATTCTGAATTCTTCTAACACAAATTGCAAAGAGAGAGAACTTAGTGATTCTCTGTGACCCAGACAGGAGCAGTAAGAGCGATTTACATGCTCCTGAATAATCAATGAAACACTTTTTCAACCTGCTGGCCAAAACCTATGGAAAACTGAAAGGTATCCAATGTCACAGAAAAGACTATAACATGAATGAGAGCAGACTAAGAGCTCATCTCAAAGTACATGGCTCCATTATTTTGTTACTAGCTCTCAAATAGAATTCACATGGCAACTATGAACAGAGCTAAAACTACTTGATGAATGTCCCAGTGCTTGGCCTGCCTGTGCTCCCTCTAACACAGAATCCATATAGATTGGACACTATGGGATGGCTATTACTGAAAGGCAGGCTCTACATCTCCTGTAATATGGTTCCAAGAATAGCATCAATGTAGAGGTAATAATTCCACTCATTTATTTATAAGAGTCTTTAAAACTATTCTTTTAAACTCAACTAACATCTGTAGAGAAAAAAGTCATGCTTACTTGAAGAAATAAGTGAACTATAGACATAAAAATGGATGAATTCTTTACTATTTTAACAAACACAGGAACATGTCCGTTTACAAGAATGTAAAATTGTGGATACACAAATTGAGACTATAGAGAAAAATATAAAATAATTGTTTGAAACATGCACTATTTTTCTCCATAACCTAACGGTTATCAGAAACAAAAGTCCAAAGGTCATCACTTACTATAGTAATGTTGAGCACTCTGCTGTTTAACTGACATCTACATTCTGTTACAGCATGTGCACTTGTCTAAATAGAACATCTGTTTTGGTTATATTACACTGTATCTTTGGCAAGAACTTACAATAAAACTAACAAAAACAATCAGGAATCTGAATTGGAACTGGCAACAAAAGTAGATTTGTAACCAAAAACCTTAAGATGCAAAGTGACCATCCCTGGGCTCTAGGCCAGTTCTAATCTAAGTCAATAAACAAAGATCTACAAGAAGGGATGTAGTTAAGGGTGGGTTGGGGCAACTCCTGCAGATATTTAAATTGGACTTGGAGACACAAAAACACATGGGTTACCAAATTGGTAAAACACATTTTATTTTGATCCAAAACTGTCAAACCGAATTCAAATCTAAACATTCTTTTGAAAAACTCTCCCCTTATTATGTATTCCTCATGCCCCCTTTCCCACTCTACTTAGCTGAAGCAGTCTATTTAGCTCCATATGTTTAAAAGCACCCTGGCCTTTCAACAAAAGGAACATAAACCTACTTTTAAATTGACTGAATAGCACAAATATTCCTACAAGAAGCCTTCGTAAGAAGATCAAGCATGTACGGCCATGTGTGGGAAGGGAGAGAATACTGAGATGTCAAAGCAAACAGCATTCTGCCATACCTTACACCCCAGGCCATGACTACAGAAAATGCAGAATTGAAATACCTTAATGAGTCATGACTTACAATGACCATGCTGAGACCCATAAAACAATTGAGGCCATCCCAAGTTCCAAGATTAATTCATGCCAGACACGAGACCACATGCCTGTGGTCTCAGCATTGCAAAAGCTAAGGCAGGAGGATCACAAGTTTGAGCCGTGCCTAGGTACATAATGATTTCATGGGATGTCCTTCTTATTTCTAGAAAAAGGTCCCCATGTAAAGAAGGGAAGGAAGGGGCTGGAGTGATGGCTCACTGGTTAAGTGCAATAAGTCTTCTCTTCCAAAAGCCCCAGGTTCAACTCCGAGCATCCACATGGCAGCTCACAACTGTCTGTAACTCCAGTGCCAGGTGGTCTGACACCCTCACACCAATGCACATAAAATAAAATTTTAAATAAATTATTTTAAAAAGGGAAGGAAATACAATAATGAGAAAGAAGTAAGAACGATCACATTTTCTCACATAAAATAGTACTGACTTCATAGCATCGTGGATTTTACACAGCTAAATATATCTGGGAAGTACAGTGAACTTCAGCAATTTGTTAAAAAGTAAATTTCTCTCAACTAAAGCAAACGGAAAAGGTTCAGATGGTTCATGAAAGAATTGCCCACAATCAGAAATCAAAGAAACCTAAGAAAGCATCCTTTCAAAATCTGCACCAAATACCCTCTAATCCCACAAGAGTCATTTATCCAAATGAAAGTTCAAATAAGACTTATTTAAACCCTAAGATCTTTCTGATTTTTTTCAGGTACTAATTCTAGGAGCTCAGTGTCCACAGACTTGAAAAGCATGCCTCCAAATCTGACTGTAATACCCAGTGCTTGTGTGTGGCAAAGCACTGGGGCCCTCACACCAGATGCTAACCGATATTTTTTGGGGAGCCACACAGCCACATCTCTGGTTGGCTCACAGTGTCTAGAAACACTAGCAAGGGTGTGGCTGAGATCAGCAGTGTTCACTAGTCTGGTGTTAATTTCTAAGTGCACACTGACTTCCAGAGCTCACTGCCATCTTGCCTGACAAGAACACATGGAACAGTCACTTTCAGAACTTTATTTATTCTTTGACGATAACAAGCGCTTGTCTCCAGTTTCCACAATACCTCAGCAACACTGTGCTTTTCCAGTGTTAGTCATAAATCCACCCAGAACATCGGGAAAGGTTTCATCTGCACAGGGTAATGAAATAAAAAAGAGGCCCCCCTTTATTTTAGAGAAGCCATATTTTGATTAAGTCCTCTTTTCTTTTATGAAGCCCATTCCTATTTTCAGCCCTAAAATGATTTTATTTCCCAAACCTGAAGGAGAGGTGAGCAACTCTACTTTGTCCTGGCCATGGGAGAGGTTTATGGCAATCAGAATTATATACAAGCAGTGGGATCCGTGTATCACTCTTTCCCCTAAGATAATCATTACAGGCCTTTCATGTTATACTTAGCACATCAGAGAAGTAAAGTAACTGCATCTGGGCCTTAACTGAGTCTCTGAGAACTATTTCTGATCTCCCCTCCTACACTTACCCCTGGTTACCTGCACTTTTATCAGTCGTGTATAAATCTTTGTAAAAGTCATTCTTGGTAGGAAGTCTGAGGTCAGGACATATAAATTGGTTTTCACTTTCAGTTTCAATTTTTTTTTTTTTTTTCCTAGCGGCAAAGCCCTAGAAACCAATGTACTCTATTTAGAACATGATGGAATATCTGCATATAAAACAGCATGATTACATATATAAGAGCTAAATCAGATACTAAACACTAGCAGATGCAAAAGAAAATGTTTGAGTATAAAAGAAAATTTATACCAATCTTAGTTTAAGTAGAGAAAATTCAAACTCTTTAACACAAAAATTACAACATTCTTAATAGATTTCTTAAAGCAATTATCTAACAAATATAAGACTTGTATAACGAACCAATCACTCAGTTTTGGTTTTCTATAGTAATTTTATATTCTCCTTTGAATAAAAATCTACTCCCAAGAGTTAATCTCAGTTGGCCTACTAGGAGCCTTCTCTCTTACAATGAAATCACAATAAAACCCTGACATGTGCTAATAACCAAGTGCTTAGAAAGTTTTCTTAGATACAAGGAATCTTACTGAGAAATTTCTATCATTAATTTAAACTTTTCAGAAAAACTTGGGAAGAACTGTGTTTTATGGTTGTACAGGTGCAACCTTGCTGTCTGGGTCAAATATATTGTGAACTAGTGTCCTTTTTTTTTTTTTTTTTCATAATGAGGATATTTTGTCATTTTATAAAGTAGCCCATCTTCTATTTCTAAAAACTTTCCACCTGCTCATTAAAGAGTGCTACTGGCTAATTCTCTCTCTTAGCAATTTTCAAGGTTTATAATCTTCTTGCCTGATTTCATATAGCAATGAACCTCAAACTTCACTGATTCTGCCACTAAAAATAGCAAAAATACTGCATATCACACACACACACACACACACACACACACACACACCCCAGACATGCAAGCTAAACAGTCATGAGATGATGTTTGATACTGCATAAGACACACATTTTTTGTTCTTTTCAATTAAAATGTTTAACTTTCACCAGTGGACTGTATCTACATCATGAAAATCATGGCTCTAGAAAGCTCACATAAGAATACTGAGAGTAGATATCTAAACGACACAGATAAATTCACACATACCTTCGTTCAGCTTGGGTGGCTTTCTCAAGACCACAAAGAGAGCATTTCCCTTCTACCTGAAATCTTCACTGCTTGCTCCTCTGTTTGTTTATTCTTCCTTTGCATTTAATTGTCTATGTGTAATTTATCACTAATTCACATGCCATATATAAGTCCACACATATTGATCTGTAAGTTTTCCCTCTAGGATAAAAGCTTCTAGAGCAGTGCTTCTCAACCTTCCTAATGCTGCCACCTTTTTTAATACAGTACCTTATAACTGTAATTTTGCTGCTGTTATAAACTGTAATGTAAATATTCAGTATGCTGGACATCTGATATGTGACCCCCAAAGGACTCTCGGCCACAGGTTCAGAACCATTGTTCTAGATGCATTGTCTTGTTCACTGCTTTCATTCATAGCATACAGAACTGTGCCTATGAGTCTGGATGCTAGTGGCATGTCCTGACTACATGAGATAAAGTACCCATTATGGAATGTGTTTGTTAGGATAAAAGCTACAAAGCACTCGCACACATTTGCCCTAAGAAATGGCTGTGTCTGGGTGTGAGGGCTGGGAAGAAACTGTGTTTAAGAAGGTGGCTGAAATGCTGCAGCTCTTGTTGCACCAACATTTCAAAGGCAGGTGCACCCTAGTCGATGCATGCCATACTAGAGATCTTCACGTGGGCACGTTCTGAGTTTTGTCTATGTTCCCTGGACTATGGGAACCTTAGAAACTTGATCTGGAGAAGGGGCCTCTCCTGCAAAGACCCAAAGGAAGAAAAATACAGCACGGACTGCAAGACGAGGAAGAAAGGCAATTACTGCAAGCACAAGTTTATGATAAAGGAACTCAAAAAAAACAACAAACCAACCAGAGCTATGCACAGATGTTAAGGGCCTCCTCTGAGAGGAGGCAAGAATGATGGAATAAAACAGGCCTGAGTGGAAAAACTTGTGTGCTGGGCTCTAAAGAGATTCTATCTAAGGGCTTTCAAACACAAAAGGCTGAGCCAAAACAGTTAGAAGCCTAATCTCTAAGTGACTCACAACTGGCCCCATGGAGAAGACACCACAACTTTCTAGTGAATGGAATCTAAGCAAACAAGCAAAGAGAAGAGTTCTTGAAAATACCATGAAAGAACCGGTGATCATATTCGATCCACCGAGAGAACCCTATCTCCAGACTACAAACACCCTCCCTTCCAAAAAGCATTTTTATTTTCTTATTAGCCTAAACTCTGACGCATCAGAGATCAAGCTACTAAGATTGGGACAAAGAAAAGAATCACCAAGGAGAGGTAAAGCCACTCACAATAACCGCCAATTCCTAGAGGAGTATTTTCTGGAGGGAAACAGAACTGTTACAGAACAACTCATAAAGCCCTAGTTATTATATTAGAGAAACATTTCAGTTGCTGAAATGATATGGTTCTAATGACTGAGAAAGACTAAAAAAGCTGTAATATCTGCCATTATTCAGCCAGCAATGACCTTCAATTCATCCAAAGATAGGTTAAATAATGAGCTGGGATTTGGGGAGGAGCTCTCTTCCCACAGCTTGGTGAGACTTGCTGAGTAAATTCAAATTTGAGTGTGAAAATACATGTGGCATTGAATATATATATATATATATATATTCACTTAAAAATCTAATGGAATTTCTGAGTAGTAGAGTACAAAAATTAGTTTTGCTTTCCTCTGTATTAGAACAAAAGCTATGTCATGTACATATTTCCTCGTTCATAACCCAAGGAAACAAGTAATTCTGTAAAGTGTAAACTAAGATGGTTAAAAATGGACATCTTCCAAGAAAACAAACAAACAAAAGCAAAAAACAAAAATAAACAAGCTGGGCATGGTAGCATATGCTACCTGCACTTGGGAGGCAGAGGCAGGCGGATCTCTGAGTTCGAGGTCGGCCTGGTCTACAAAGCAAGTCCAGGACAGCCAGGGCTTGATACACAGAGAAACCCTACATCTAAAAACCAATAAATAAATAAATAAATAAATAAATAAATAAATAAATAAATAAAT
>NW_026585644.1:49426358-49478778 GCF_907164565.1 Psammomys obesus
AATAAATAAATAAATAAATAAATAAATAAATAAATAAATAAATAAATGAATGAATGAATGAATGAATGAATGAATAAATGAATAAATAAATGGTCATCTTCAAATTTTCTTCTATGATCTGATTTCTTTCATTGGTGCCTAAAATCCAAAAAAGTTTTAGACTTACTAAAATTTTCCTTTGAGCAATATGAGAGATCACATACCTGTATTAGTCTGTTACTTAAAACTGAAAGGCAAAAACAAAACATACCATCTTAAAGGCATCTGTAAGTGCGCGTGAAGGAAAGACATACTAAAAGAGATGAAATACATGTATGAAGTTTTCTTTCTGAAGCCTATGCTGAGAGTAGGAGCTGAGAAGAAAAAATATACTCTAAGACATAAATAACATTTTATGTTCTAGATTCATGGCTTCATGGAGCTTCACAAACCCCAAGGAATGGTGGACAAAAGCAAGGGTCACCAAAGGTGTTAACTAGAGATTTCTGCCCCAAATCGCTAGTTAGGCCCTTGGCATAATGGTGAACTAGAAATGAATTCACCACATCCTGTACCCCAGAGATCACAATGAAAACAGACTGTCCTAAACCTTGTCACAGGCTAATGCAGGTACATCGCTGATGAGAATACAGAGCTCTACGTCATCTCTCCAGTTTGCAGATTAAGTTTACATTACCTGAGTAGCCAGAAGGGAAAAAAAAAAAAAAAACAAAAAACAAAACAAACAAACAAACACACTGATTCCAACTGATGTCTATAGGAGCCAGTAGAAGCATATACAAAAGTCTGAAGGCATACACACTCAATCCAGGGCCTGGAAAGATCCTACAGAGAAAGGCCCTGGAAAAGCAAGATTTGCAGCAGAGACCAATGGCAAGGAATGTTAGGCTACAATTCTCAGACTATGAAATAGCATGCTCGCGATAACTAAGGAGACAAAAGCAGGCTGAGGGCATGTTCAGGGAGAACTAAAACCTGTACGAGTGACCAAGAAGGTATGAGAAAAGCACAACATAAGAGACAAAAAACAGAACTGAAATTTAAAATTAAATGTCAATTCTTTAAGCACTGAATAACAGATTTGATGAGTGTTATTAAAACTACAAAATTTCTATAAGAAGCTTATAGTATCCTTGCTTTTGCTAACTAAACATTTTTTAAATAGAAAATAAAAGGCAAAACTATTTTTTAAATTGATAGATTGAACTTCTGGATTTCATCAAAATTAAACTATTTTGCTATTCAAAAATTTCTATTAAAAAGCCCAAACTGGCATATATCTTATAAAACATACAACTTGTAATGGACCTAAACGTAAAAAAACAAATATTAATACCTTTATTAAATAACAGAAAGAAAATAATTTAATTTTTTACTGAATGTGTGTGTGTGTGTGTGTGTGTACACATAAATAACGCACATATGGAAATCAGAGGACAAACTTCAGAAACTGAATCTTACTTTCCACTATATGTGGCCTGGAGATCAAAGGTTACCAAGCTTGGCAACAAACATCTAACCCTTTGAATGTCTCATTGCTCTAAACATCAGAGCACTAATCAACCAGTATTTTAGGAAGAAGGAGACAATCAACCAGTATTTCTAGGAAGACAATCTAGCACATGGATTTTGCTATCCCAGCATTCTTCAGATAAAACAATGATGAGTGGCTTCCTCAGATCTATAATCCATTGCTGGAATGTATTCAGTATATATTGCAAGTATATGAAAATGTCTTAAAAACACATTTATTTTTTAAATATATATTCCATTACTAGAAGGTATCCAAAGAAATAAAGGTAAGTGCAAAGATACAAGCACAAAAGACTTGATTTAGCTTAGTTTAAAATGATCATGATTAGAAAACCCTCAGCTGTCAAGTAGGGATGACTAAAATTGGGTGTAGTCACACAGACGTGTATCCATAGTGATATTTAAATGTCATGGAGTATATTGACCAGCACAGGAAGATGATAACATACTGAGGAGAAAAAAAAAAAACATCCAGTAGAAATTCCTTTTTGTAATATATTATAAACCACATACATATTAGAAAATATAATCTAAGACATAAATTATATTTCAATATTTTTTAAAGATTTACTTATTTTATGTATATGAGTGCACTAGTTGCATGTCCACCTACATGCCAAAAGAGGGCATCAGATTCCATTACAGATCCCTGTGAGCCACCATGTAGCTGCCTCTGGAAGAGCAAACAGTGCCCCTAACTGCTGAGCCATCTCTTCAGCCCCATAAATTTCTTACAATTGTTAAGAGTTTCTGGAGGATACATCAACTTACCTCAACTGAAAAAACAAAAAACTTATGATTCCTTAAATTATTTTTTTCCTCATAATAAAAGTTGATAACACACTAGAATGAAAGAAGAATGAGCATCACTGTGCATTTCCCAGATGTTTACTGCCACGGCCTTCTTCCTAGTATGATCTGGCCACTGCTGTTCCTCAGTAGCCAAGCCTCAGCTACACGTAACTTTCAAACCCCAATTCCCAGCCTCACCACAGCATCTGCCTTTGCTACCTTCCATCATACACTATACTTTCTCAAGCCATTCCTATTCTTGCTAAGAAAAGCGCTCATTGGAAAGTAAAATTAATTCTTCTTTTTGAGATTTGCCTGCTAATATCCATGTGTATAAGAAAGCTTTCAATACAGAAATATAAACAAGTCAAATTGCAGCACAAATTGTTCTGCATTTCTAGACATCAGGCTCACAGTGACCTCATGTATTCGTGATGCTCCAAAATATCCACAATGTTGTGACTTAGAGCAATCTTCAGTGTAAAGCTTGCCAACTTATAATTTAAGATACCAAATATTAAAACATCCCATTATTTCATAATTCAATTATGCAACTCTACCATATCATAATTTTATTCTCAAAATCAACATCTATCTTGGAAAATATATTAAGTCTATAAAATCCTAAATGCTCAAATATCTGAAAAATTTTAATGCTGACAGGGCACAAGTGAAAAATTCCATATATGGTTTTATGTGACAAGTGCTGGTCAAAGTATAAGGCACATTATAAATATTTTATAATTACCTTTAGGCTTTGTGTTTAAGGTTTACGTAGAACATACAAAAAGCCTCATGCTTCAGTTTGAGTCTTATCAATAAAATGTTATTATGTATAGGGAAATAGCCCCCAAATTTTAAAATACCCAAACATTAAACATGTCTGGTCCCAGGCATTTTTTAAAAAAGAATTACTTATTTATTACATGTACAGTGTTTTGCCTGCACTCCAGAAGAGGGCACCAGATTTCATGTTGAGCCACCATGTGGTTGCTAGGAATTGAACTCAGGACCTTTGGCAGAGAAGTCAACGCTCTTAACCTCTGAGCCATTTTTCCAGCCCGGACCCAGGCATTTTAGAAAAGAGATATTTCCCCCTATCCTCTTAAGAAAATCTATCTGATAAAGATCAGTTTAATGTTTAATGTTGATAAAAATAAACGTATAGCAGGCTACGGTAGGTAAAGTACTTATTGCTCACGCATGAGAACTTGAGTGCATCTTCCCAGCAATCACGCAGAAGCCATGTACTGCAGCACTCGCTGACGACACTGCGCTAATGCGGATGGAGACAGAAAAATCCCGGTGGTTTTCTAGCCAGCCAATCTACCCCAACGTCCAGCTCCAGGTCTAGTGAGAGTCTCAACCTCAAAAGATAAGGTGGAGAGGTTGAATAGATGGTACAGCAGTTACAAGCACTAGTTGCTCTTGCGAAGGACCCGGGTTCAATTCAGTTCAGAACCATCAGTAACTCCCTCTTGTGGTCTCTGTGGGTACTGCATGCGTGGTGGGGCACATACATATAAAATTAAATGAAAAGGAAGAAAAGAAAAAATATAGAAAGAAAAAAAAGAAGAAAGGTAGAGAAGAAAAGGAAGACCATTAACACTGACCTGACTTTCACATGTGCATGCACACATGTGCGCACACACATACACAACTTAGATTTATCAAGGTAGACCTGTAAATGATGAGCTTACACAGCGTTAGAACGTGATCCCTTGATGGGAGGATGTGCCAACAAAGTAGACATTTGCTACATATATGTGAGCACAATGTCTCCTAAGGGCTAAGCACTTGTACATCTTACCATTGTTCCTACTATGTGCGAGAAGACTGAAAACATCATTCTACCAAAAACTATAATGAACTCTATGGACTCTACAATATTTCATGAATTTGCAGTAACATTTCAAACTTCAAATATAAGTGACCAGCTGAACCCCAGTCAAACTCTGCCACTTGGATCCAGTTTAATTTTTCCCCTTTATTAATTACAATTTGACACCCTGGATGATTTCCCCCAGTGTTGGTATAATGTTCTTGTGGAATGTATACAATTTACCCGTATTCATTCAAATGCTGATTTCTCTACCCCACTATCTGGTTTCAATCTGGACATTGCATTGAACCATGAAGAGAGATGAACCATACCTAAGATATGACTAAAAGCAAGTATAATGTGGGAAATCTGAATGAGAGAAAACTAGGCAGGCTTGGAGGTTTATGATGGAGTAGCTATTGCCCAGCATTGTGCTCTGGGTTAATTAAATAAATCCTAGTCTCTGTGTGGTGATTTGGGTATACAGCAGGTTTAGAAATAACCACTTTTTAACTAAAAGATAAACCAATAATAAATATTAATAAGCCAAACACCCCAGGGTATGAGAAGTATCAGCACTTCAAGGGTAGGGAAAGAACACAAGACAGAAGATGAATGGTTGTAATTTAAGCAGTAAGGCATGATATAAATCATGGCACATCTTAACTTATGGCAGCAAATCAAGATAAAAAGCATTGAACAGTGGATATGTAATGTACTGGAGGCTTCATTAAGATGTTTTGAAAAGATTTAAAGGCAGATGGTAAGTATCTGACAAGATTACAGAAATACATAAGAGAAAGTATGAAAAATGACAGACAGAAAAATCATGGAGACAAATGGAATGTCACAGCAGGTGAGAAAAAGAGGTTTCTTCAGACACTTTAAACTGCCAAATGACAACAAAATGAAATCAAAGACCAATTTTCCTAAAGCAGTCACTGTAAACTCTGATCTATCTGCAACACTCAGACTTCAAGAGCCCATAATAAAATGCTAGCAAATAGATCTGAGCAAATAGACAAGAACATGAAGGAACAGTACTATGACACAGAGATCTAGAATGAGAGCGAGAACAATGGCAACCACAGGAACAGATACTATACCTCACCATACGAAGATTAAAAACCCTATGTAACAGTTTCCCAATATTCTGAAGACAGAATGGAAGAAATGAACAGTGAGCAACATCCTATGTGTGTCATAGGTATTCTAATACAGAACAATGCAATTATACGTTTCTTCAGTGTCTCTGAAACACTGCAAAACCAAAAATCCATGTGCCCTCTCACTTCTAGAAACTTACACATCGCAACTACTATACACACCAAATGGCTTGAATACAGCACTTATCTTTAATTACTATTGTTTAAAGATCAATCATTTTTATTCAATCAAGGTTAATAAATCCAGGTTTTTGTGCTCTCATTTTTCCTAATATTATATACTATCTAAAGTTCAATGAAGGCCTGCTCCATGAGCAAATTTGGACCAAATTCAAGATGTTTTCACTATCTGTATATTTTGGTATTTTTGAAGCAGGGTCTTAGTCTGTAAGCCCAGGCTGTCCTCAACTTGCACCTATCCTCCTGCATCAGCCTTCCAAGTGCTGGGACTACTGATATATATCATCAGTTCCAACAGCAATTTTTTATGATTCCTAGGTTGTGTGTGTGTGTGTGTGTGTGTGTGTGTGTGTATGTATGTATGTATATACATGTATGTATGTGTGTACATATGTTTATATAAATCATTACAACTATTCTTGAGATACTTATATCAAATTAAGATGAACAGATAAGAATGAAATTGGCTGTATAAACATAATCAGCTATAAGCAAGCGGTACAATCAGCTTCTTTAAAGTCCTGGTGCCCATCTGCAGTTTTCAGAACAGGGAAGATGTACAAGATACCCAAGCCAACTTCCCAGCACAAGAGGCAGAGGGGAAAATACTGAGGGGAACTTTCAATCTGCTTCTTTCCTGAACCACATTCCCAAAGCACATAGTTTCCTCTGACATTCTTTCAGCCCTTTTCATTAACCTGAGTTTATTTTGATGGCTTATTTTGATTATATTCTCAGCTAGGTAAGCCCCTCCTTTCAGCCTTTCTTAAGTGAACCCTAGAATTCTTCTTGTGGGGGGCTTACTTTTTATATGCTATATTGATCCTGTTTATATCCTGTTCATTTACTGTTCTTAGTTATTAGATTTCTCAATAAGCACAAGTGGATGGCTCCGGAGCAAGCTTCATTAAATACAGACACTGTACTTCTCTATCACACAGTTGAACCCGTAGGACTTACAATGTGCTGAAAGGTAGAAGCAAACCTGTGAAAAATGACAGCAGAGCAATGCATGCGCAGGCCTAAGAGGCAGGGACATAACTCCTAACAATTCAAACCAGCTGCCTGCCGGTATGAAATGGGAACACTTCAGGAAGAGAAAATGACAATGGAACATCAGAAATGCTTTCATTTGCAACAATTATCTTGGCTCTCAGTTCGGCAGACAATAGTTCATAAGCTTAACACTCTGGCAGAAGGGTAAGGTATCCACGGTCAGTGTTTGCGAATTTGGTGTTCCACCATATTGTGAGTTAATACTTAACTAGAGTCCTCATGTCAAGTATAGTCTGGGAGACTCCAGGTGAGTAAACCAAGCTCTGACAGACTGCTGCTGTGAGAGCTTCTGCCCTGTTCTAGTCACTCCTGTGATGTTCTTATTAACAGCAAGAGGCAGTCTGAGAGGCAAACAAGACATATATTTTCAAAAAGGAAAGAAAAAGTCATCACAAAAGAATCCTGACGTGTCTTATACTCTCCAAGAAAACAAGTCTCCCTATTGTCCTCACCAGTAAACAACATCCAGTGGTGCAAAGTAATTCTTCATTATCAGGTCAGCAAAGTACGCTTCAGTTTCCCGGCAGGCAGTTCCATTTCCAATCACCACTGTGCTGCAGCTTCAAGGGAGGAACAGAATAAAAACCTGGATGAGTTCAAGGCACACTCGGAAATCAACCAGAGAAAGCATACGGAATGCACAAAGTGCTAGACGCTACTCTTACTCTCACATGCGTCCATGCAGCCTCTCCACTGCTCTAGACTACCATATGGCCCTGCATTTGGTCAGGAGGCAAGGGGACAAAGAGTTCTACTGTCACCTTAGAACAGTCAGGCAGTTTCTTTTCTTGTCTACAAAGAGCCAAAATAAACAGAAGTAAACTCAGGCTCATTCCAAGCCATAATAAAAAAATACAACTAATTATATGATGTTAATTTCTGTAGTTCTAACTACTACAGTATCCCTTCTTCAGGGGAGAAAGGAAGGAAGGTAAGAGGGCTAGGGAGGCTCTCCCAAGTACCACATCATCAGCTCTATTTAAAAGAGGGCAGAGAAAGGGAAACTCATACCCTCTCCATGTATGCGTTCTTGAACAATTCACCCCAGCATTGTGCTCAAGGTTCCTTCTTTCTCCCCAGGTATTTCCCTTACTCCCAAACTCCAAATTAGGAGCTACAAAAGTACCTATGATGGCAGAGCCACTAAAGTACTAAACAGGCTATTTATTTTCTTACTTGAAATCCAGCAAAAGCCTCTTGATCTTCTCTGCCTCTCGGAAGCCTTGCCCACAGTGCAAATAAACCACGTCAGTATGAAGTATCTGACCTTAAAAGGAGGGTAGGAGGTGTAAAAAGATGTTTGCAAAGTATAACTCACTACTGTTTCTATTAAGCAAGTCACAATAGAAAATGAAACTGTCTTATCTTCTCAAATGCAATCTGAGGGTATGTGAGATGCCTCAGAAGGTAAGTATGCTTGGCACCGAGCCTGACACCCTTAGTTGGTTTCTGGGACTCACACAGTGAAAGAATAGAAATGACTACTTCAAATCTCCTCTGACCTCCATGAACGAATGGCTGTACATGTTCACATCCACACAAATTAAAATGTAAAAGGGATCATTAAAATGCAGTCTGAATCATCCATATTCACTAGATCAGGTTTTTCTGAAGCATTAAAAAATGCTGTTACTTTCAAAGTCAAAGAACTCCGCATTTCCACACAAAATCGTTACCAGGTGGGCAGTGTGCTACGGCACCTACAGGAGACATAGTTTTTTCAGTAAACTATGAAGTAAGACCTCACAGTAGCTACAGCTCACACTAACTGGCTACCTGCTACAGATCACGCTCAATTATACTCTTCTTTTTCTTTTCAGTTGTCAATATAAAAACTTGTTTATTCTGCTTCTCTGAGCTGTAGATTTTAAAACTTCAGGCTTTTTTCTATCTTGCATTATGCATAAAGTATCTTATTTTTAACTGAAGTAAAGTTTCAGGGTGATCACTCAATGGACAGAAATAAATGAGCCGAGTAAACACAACAGGGAGCTGATAGAAGAACCACAGGATAAGTAATGCCCAAGAAAGTAAAGGCTAAGAGATCAGTGACACTGAGCACTGAGAAGGCTGACTTAGGGAGAGTGCTTCAAGTTCTAGGCCAGATAACCTCACCAAAAATAATAAATGAAAAAAGGGGGAAGGCAAAAGTATAACAAAAAGGAATTTAAAGTAAAATATTTTTCAAAAAAAATGCTTTCAACAGTATTGATTAAGAAAGGGAAGATATAGAAGACCAAAAGAGTCAAATAACCTAGGCCCAGGGGGACTTACGGAGACTGAAGCACGAACCAAGGACCATGCATGGATTGGAGGTAGCCTATGTGCAGCTTACTCTTCATGTGGGTTCCTACTAAATGAGGCAGGAGCTGTCTCTGACATGTGCTTTATTGGCTACTTTCTGACCATGACACCCTGGTGGGAACTCCTTGCCTGGCCTCAGTCAAGAGGATGTGCTTAGAATGTGCTGGGGTAGGTTTGGGGGGCTCCCCTTTCCTAAAGGGAGAGAAGGGGATGTAGGAATAAGAGAGAGGGAAGGTGGGACCATGAGGAGAGTTAAGGAGGTGGATACAATCGGGATGTAAAGTGAATAAATAAAATAAAAAAGAAAAAGAAAAAGGACCATACAAATATATTAGAAATAAAGAAGGTATATAAAGAAAAAGAAAAAGGATCATACAAATATATTAGAAATAAAGAAGGTATATAACCAGGGCTACAACAGCTTTAAAAAAATGAGACTTAGAGTAAATGATGAAACAGAAGTCCTGAACAAAACTTTACCAACGCAAACTTGAGAAAAAACTTGTGTTTCAAATTATAACAAGAACACATTAAGGACAATACTGAAAATTAATCTACCAGTATGTCCAGAAGATGATACTATCTTAAAACAAGTGTAATCTGATATTCTCTTAACCACTGAGCCATCTCTCCAGCCCCGTAATCTGATATTTTCAAAACAAAACTCCTAGCTGGACCCAGAATCCCAACAGTCAGAAAGCTAAGGTAGAAAGATCTCAGTTGAGGTTACATACTGAAATTAAGGCTAGCCTGGGCTACAGACTGAAGCTTGTTTCAAAAATAAAACAGTAAGAAAAACATCCAAATACTGTGATTTATCACAGTGGCACAGTAAAGGACAAGCACCTTAGTGAATACAGGAAAAATAATGATACTGTTGACCCTTTCCATACATGAGAAAAATTAATAAAATAAATGACAACTAGGAAAACAAAAAGCAAAAGCCATGGTTGTATCTATAACAAAGGTAACAAACAATCCCCACAAAACCAAAACCCCAAGCAGGTGGGAATGGCACAGCACAGCTAAAAGACCTCTGCGGGAGGTCTCTAAGGGACAGAGTAGAGCAAAGCAACAGAGGTTGTGATGGACTGAGAGAGGCGCTCCCGTACTGGACAGCACAAGAGTCAGTCTGAGAAGGAGCTGACCCTGCACCAACCCAGCACAAAGGCTGCCAGTAACCTTCTGAAGACTGAGAAATTGATCCTCATGAACTCCGGAAGCTACAGAAAGACAAAGTATCAGAGTGCAAAGAAAGAGCTGGGACAAGAACTAAACCAAGCAAGTCAAGGACAGACTGAGATTAAAGAGGAGATAGCTACAGAGAGCCTGTCCAAGAAGCCATTAGGGCCCCTGTCCACACTTGGCCTACAGGTGACTTTTCTAATCACCGGCACACATTAGAGAAAGCTAGTTTTAAACAGTGAGAAGCCTGTCCTGACCCAGCTTACCTTCTTGAAAGTACTGGAAATATAACCTAAGCAAAGCAAAAGAATGACAGACATGACAAACTGAATACAGAAAGATATTTGCTTTACAGCAGAAAATAAAAGTCTAGCATGATATGCCCACAAAACAGAGCAAGACATATGAAAATAAGATTTTAAAGAGAATGTTAGAGAAACTATGAGGATAATAATACACATCAGAATCATAAAATGAAATATCACATGAATGAAATATCAAGAATTAATTTCATAAGGAATAGAAAACACAGTTCTGGATTTGGTACCACATGTGCCAACCCTGGGACAATATAGAGAAGGCCAGCATGGGCCTGTGAAAGGACAGTATGAAATAAGAAAGCTCCAGAGACAAAACCAGCCTAAAGATACAAAACATATGTCCTCAGAAAGAAAGCAAGAGATATCAAAGACAACAAACTTATAGTGAAGATCACGTACATCTATATAACTAAAAGAAATTCTAAAAGTATAAAAAACTAAATAAAGAGATATAATACTATAATAACATTCCGGAGTAGAGTTCATGCAGACACATTCACACTGTTTTATGGTAACACAAAGAGAAAATTTTGGCACCAGAAGGAAAAGGACATGACTTTTAACAGGAACACTTATAAGACTCTGAGTTAGACATGGAGGTAGGTAGACAGACAGATGAGTATTTAAAAAATATGACATCTTTAACTACCAATAACCAATCCTCACATCTGACCCTAGTTAATGCTTAATATATTTCAATCCCCTGACATGCAGGAAGGGGATAGATATATGATGGTCCGAGAGTTCTGACCCAGAAATGAGGGAATACTCTGATTCCCACTGTCCCATGAGAAAACAATTTCTAAACCACAAAAACAAACATTAGTTCCAAATCTTCACGAAATCTATTAAGTGAAACTTAGGATCAACCAAAAAGCTCTCACAGGAAAAGCTCAAGAACTTACTCGTAGGAGAAATGATCGCTAGTTTGCATCCGTGTTTGTAGCCAGGATCTACTCCCATCAGGGTGCGGCCTGGAACAGGACTTGTTAAAAGGAGTTGGCGGAGGTTCTGTCCAAACAGCATTACTGACTGCTTCTCTGCATCCGATGTCAGTTTGGCTCTTTGGAAATGGAACAGAAGGGGATGACAAAAAAAGTACTTAATTTTTCATTCATCTAAATTTTCTTCGTAGAAAATGAGCAGAATTTATTTTGTGTGTTCATTCCTCAGGGAAAACATCCCACCCCTGAGTAATACTGGGTCTCCATTTGCTACTTTCTGCCACAGCAATATGACACCACAAACAATTCTGAAGCAAATTGTCAAGTCTTCATGACTATCTTCTCTAACTGCTTTGTTATACACAAGTCGTGAGTTAAATATGAATATACATGAGAAAGATCTGTAAAGATTTGCAAATCAAATTAAAGTTTATCAGGTGATTAAAAATAGAAACCCAAAGCAAGAACGACAAAGCGCTGCACTACAACAGCCTCCACCACCACTATTTAGTTCAGTACTTTGACTTGAGTCTCAATGGCATTGTCTACGCTCCTCTCCACGGCTACTGTTCATCACCCTCAGGCACTCAGCAATGCCACAGACCCTAACGGCTAGTACAGAACCAAGCAGCGTGTAATCATGCCTCTGTTTCATCTAGAAACTGCTAGAAGTATACTTTTAACACCTTGTTAAATAAAATAAGATAAAATATATAGGATAAAAATATAAGTCAATGATAGGCCTAAACGTAGCTTGGAACTTAAATCCCTCAATGTGTCACCTCTTGAAATATATAAGAATTATGTCATAAGAAGCATTTCTTTTCTATTAGGCCAAATAAGACATAAATGTCATTGGCTACAAGAAAACTGAGTACAAAGTAATTCAAAATGTGGTGTGTGTGTGTGTGTGTGTGTGTGTGTGTAGGGAGGGAGGGATTTACATATGTGAAGATGCACACTACTGTCTGTTTCTCTGGCTTATAAGGATTTGTTCTAAAGATTTTCTCTCAACATCTCTTAACACT
The DNA here is from genome assembly GCF_907164565.1 of Psammomys obesus. Lineage (NCBI taxonomy): Eukaryota > Metazoa > Chordata > Mammalia > Rodentia > Muridae > Psammomys > Psammomys obesus. Next base: position 49,438,689 of record NW_026585644.1, read on the forward strand.
TCACTGTAATTACCTAACTTCTGCAAAACAGGATAAAAAATATCATTACAAGTATTGTAAATCTCATTTTGAACTTAGCTTATTGTGAAGTCATTGGTCAATAGTCTTTTCAAGGAACAATGATTGATTTAAGAGACACAAAGCTGAAAGTGCACATCCTTGCCCTAAAGACCACTGCATCCTGGAGGAAGCAAAAGAACAGACAGAGAAGACTAAAACAATGAGGAGTAATAGGAACCTAAGCCAGGAGCAGCTCAGGCGAACAAGCAATAAAAGTGTGCAGGGTACACAAACAAAGGTGGGGACAGTAGACTGATAACCTAGAGATGACTCTGCACACAGAGTGGCATAGAAGTCTACAGCATTACAGAAGAGGAACATGCTCTTGCTTACCCACAATGTAAGCCAAAAAAGGACTGCTTCCTACAGAATCCCACACCACACAGCTTAGCTGCAATGAAATCATTCCATATGCTATAAAGCAAAATGTCAAAATACCAGTGGATGCTGAATGCAACATGGAAAAAACAAGGAAAGAGAAAGAAGTACCACATTGAAATTTTATAAAAGATTATTTTTCCCTTCAAAACAGAATGAATGGGGCCCAACAGTTCACTTGCTACATAATCATGGCAACTGGAGTTTGGATCCTAGCACCCACATAACAAGGTGGGTATCTTAAAAATTCCTGTTACCCCAGCTCCAAGCAGAGTGTAGACAAGTATATTGCTATGGCTTGCTGGCTTTCAGCCTAGCTCAGACACAATCCCCACATTCAGAAAAAGATGTCCATTTCAAAAGGGTACGTGCACACAAGCACATACCTTTCTTCCTCTGCACACCAACACTGCACCATGTATATACATGTATACACACTCACATGCACAGACACACACAAATAAATAAAAGAGCATAGCCCTTAAAGTTCATGCTATAGCAAAAAAAGCCAGAGACTTGACATCACATGGGTAACACAGAATTCCAAACAGAAGTATCTGTAGGCTACTTAGACTATCAAGGATGAAAAAAGACAATGTGGTACAGAGCAAAAGAAATTGAGCAATGGAGCTCCTCATCTTTAGAGCCCTACTTTGGACACTTTGAACTCAAAGGCCAAATGTACAAGGGAGGAATAGAAAAACACCAGTCAGCTAGAAATCCTAGTGAGCTGACAGGACGCTGCAATTCCACCCCCACCCCCACACCCCGCCCAGGGAACTTGTCTGAAGCCTACTTTAAAAAGTAGGGAAGAAGGTGCTGCTGATCCATGGTCCACATAAAGGACAGCATGAAACCATGCTGGTCACTGGGAACTCAGCTACCAAGACAGCAGTAAGAGAAAGTCAGGAGAGAAAGCAAGGCTCTGCTGCCCTGAGACTGTTCCATCTCTGCTAGCAGCACATCTGCACCTCACGACTTCCCATGAGCCTGCTGGCATGGTTCTTTCAATCACCTCTCATCTGTGCTAGCCATTGCTCATCCAGACAATTCCCACTGGGAGATGAACACACACAATTGCTTTCTCTCCTCAAAAGAGTAAGATCGTCTCGTCCCTCACCAAGTTCCTTATGCTTTCTTTGGCTGTATTACCTCCCGAAAATGTTTCTAAGTAACCTCTCCATTAACTCCTCGGTTTGTTTTTCCCAAGCCAGATCTCTAATCAATAAAATCATGTTTGGCTTGGTTGTCAAACTGAAACATCAGCAATTCAAAATTGGAAGGGTGTAGACATTAAGTGTTCAGGACAAAAAAGTGTATCACAATTAAGAAGAATGCTCTAAGATACATAATGGGAACAAATCTACAGAATAAAACCAAGGCTCACACTGAAGACCTGGTTTGACTAAGTTCTTTAATGTGGTTCATATTTGCAAACATTTACTCCATATCCCATGAAGACCATACATAATGATAAACAGTTCACAAAATTAAACAAGATGCATACCTGAACTCTCTACAGAGGAGAGGAACAATAAGGCGTTTAAAAGAGTCATCCAGTGAATTATGTAAGATCTTCATTAACTCTGGCCGTGCAAAGCCACGTGGCCTCCACCTACAAGAAGGAAAAGCTTATGATAAAACTCAAGTGACCAGTCACGGAGGAAGGATCTCTGTGAGTTCAAGGCCAACCTGGTCTACAAAATGAGTCCAGGACAGCCAGAGCTACAGAGAGAAACCCTGTCTTGAAAAAAAAAAAAAAAATCTGACGTGACAATGAGAGTCCACAAAAGGGCACCTGAACGAGAGGAGTGGTGAACAGAGAGCGCCTGTACGGGGATCACAGTAACACAATCTGGAGGGAGAGGCTGTCCTGAGGCTGTGGTATCTTAAAGGGACTACATGTCAGGTGGAGGGGAGCTTCTCTTGAGGAGGAGATTGTTTTGTTTGGGGGTTTTGGTCTGGTTCCTCGCCATAGTATCACTGGTAAAAGTGAACTCCTGAGACATATGGAAGACACCAAGACATCCTTACAGCACAACTAGAGGCTGAATTTCACCTTCCCCAGCCCAAATGTGGAAGCCCTACCTAGTGTGAGGCGCCTACGAGGGACTACAGCAGCAGCAGCATTCGATAAAGCCAAACAGCCATTGCTCTGTCTGTGGCATGAAAAAGTGGCAGAAGTGCTCTGTCTCCCTATACCCTCTGTGACATGAAAAAGTGGCAGAAGACAGCCTCATGCAGGGCCTGAACTGTTAGCTCCTTGCTCTTCTACTTCCCCACCTCTAAGACTGAAAAAATAAATTTTTGTTGCTCATGCAACCCAGGCTATAGTGTTTGCTTTAACAGCTCTCCTCATTTCCTTATCTCTTCAATGAGATTAAAAATAGACTGCCAAGCCTTGGTTCTAGACACTCTCTTTCTCTTGGTAGAAAACCTTGACTTAAATCTTACATATCTCAAACTTAACAGAAAGTCAATATAATTTAAAGTTAGGTTCTAAAACCCAAAGACTGTAAGCGGACCCTGCTCTCACCAGCTTCTGAGCTCTTAATTTACCTCTTACACAGTCTCCTTTTCCATTTATTATGTGATACACCAGTGGAGTTATGTGTCACTGACAATAGGGTTTATGTTATATTATATCTAATAGTTCTCACCCTCTTCTTCCCCACCTCGTACACCTCAGATGAGAGGGACAATGTGGAGTGCTGTCCAAATGCTTGACATAGTTTAAAAATAAACAAATATGATAAAACAAAATTGCAGCAGATCCTGATGACATACTTTCAAAAAAGCTCAAAACCCATAAAACTAAAGTTAAGCCAAAGTTGAGCATCTTCAACTCAGTGGCAACATTTTGGAGCATCATCTGTGCACTTCCAAAGAGAACCTGACCTCCTGCTCAGGCCACACTATTCTACCGAGAGCATGTATGCACACTGACCCCTGCCCAGGCCACGCTCTCCTGCCCAGCAGCATGAAATCAAGCTGAACATAACCAACTGGACACTGGAGAAAGAACAGAAATGTGAAGAGAAGCTATCAGGAACAAACTCAACCACACAGACTCCATACCTGCATTCATACCTAGCATTTCTGCACCTACCCTTCAATGTCTTCTTCCACAGAAGCCATTAGCCAAGTCTGAATAGTTTTTAAGAAAGCTCATGTACCTTAAGGTGATCTCTTTGTAACTTATGCTAAAAATAAAACTTCAGTGGACACACAATAAAGATCACATAATAGCAAATAAATGAATCCCTTCCAAAGGATGTTAGGTCAGCAATGTATAGTTTTGTTTTCCAATTTAAACAAACGTGCTTTTAAGCAAGACATATATTACATCATTCTTTACACCCAAATCTCTGTTACTCTTTGGAAGCAGATAGATATAAGTATTCCTCTCCATTACATAAAAACCGGTTGGTGCTGGTGTTCACACTTTCAGACTTTCTGACAAGCCCATTACAACCTACCCAAGCTTCTACAGCATCATTCACAATGAATTCTCTTGGAAGCTCTTTTTCTTTTCTTGCAGTTACTTTTTCTCCTGTTGCTCCTTTAGCTCTGTGCTCAATAAGCAACTGAATTTTTCAATCCCATAATAATTATGGAACCAAAATCATATACATGTTTTGTCTAAGGCTACTTTATAAACACATGACTACTCTGAAGTAAAAGTGCTCTCCTCAGAGACAGTCAGCATTAATAATCTCTTATCCCCTTCAAAGATATTTTCTACTTAGGTATATTTCTCAAACATACTTACTTATTTGTTTTGGTGAGAGGCAGAGTTTTTCTGTGTAGTCTTGGCTGTCCTGGACTCACCTTGTAGACCAGGCTGGCCTTGAACTCACAAAGATCTACCTGCCTCTGCCTCCCTGAGTGCTGGGATTACAGGTGTGTACCACTGCACCCTGTGACTTTTCTTTATTCTTTTTTATTTTTTGTTCATACTTACTTTTTAAACATTAATTTATTAGACACACACAGAGGATAACTTCTAGGAGTTGGTCTCTCCTACTAGGGACCAACCTGAGGCAGCAAGTGCCACTAAGCAATTGCTCTGCCCCGTGCCTATTGTTTCAGTTCAAAAATGAAATAACATTATTGTCACTTGTTGTCCCTTGCTTTTTTTTAACATATTGTGCATCTTTTCATATCAATACACAATAATATCAGAATGGTATTTCAGAAAGCAAATTTTATGGATAGCCATAAACAGACCTGTTTTGTATACACCACCTACAAAATTCGTTCTTCACTCCGTCAGGAATGTTGACCTTCACTGTCAGTATCTTCAAATTCTCTCCTCGGTTAATGGCCAGAATCTGACACAAACATATGGCAAAGACTGACAATCAATGAAGCAATGAGAAACGTAACCAGTCAACATTTATGAAACAGATCAAGCACCTATCTAGCCAACAAGAGTATCATTTTTATTATTTACAAATGATGTATTAAAAACAATATTTATACTTTCCTCAAGAAACACATCTCTCTCATAAAGAAAATCATAGCAGGAGCTGGAGAAATGGTCAGTTGGAAAAGTGTTTGCCACACAAGCATGAGAACCTAAGTTAAGATCCCTAAATCTACATGGCAGCAGAGAATAAAGGCTTGTGCCTGTAATGACAGCAACAGGGCGGCAGAGACAGACAGGATCCTAGAGCTGATTGGTCAGCCGGCCTAGCCAAATCCATCAGCTACATGTTCAGTGAGAGACCTTATTTCAAAATCTAAGATGATAGGCTGAAGAGGTGGCTCAGGGGTTAAGAGCATTTGCTACTCTTTTGGAGGGCTTGAGTTGGGTTCCCAACACCTATGTCAGGCAGCTCACAACTGCCTTTAACTCCAGCTCCAAGGGATCCTACTGCCCCTGTCAAGCAAATACACGAGCTGCATGCATGGGCATGTGCATTCATAAACACACACTTCCTAAAATCCATTTATATATCGATTCATGTCAATTGACTAAAATCATCTCCACAGACTTACAAACACCTATAAAATCCAGCAGCCCTTCCTGAAGAAAACACTCAATAAACTGAGAGTTAAAAGTATTTTCTTAAACATGAGAAATCAGAGCTGGAGGCAGAAACTGAAGTTACAACTATGTGGTGGGATAAAACAGAATTATTACAGAAAACAATAGTAAGGAAAAAAGACTAAATACAGCAAAGGATGTGGCTCAACAGAGAAAGAGGCAACAAAAAAAGAACAAGGATTCAAGCTCTCCTGGGAGAATGCAAAGGCTGAGGAGGAACAAGTGAACTTAGTCGAGACAACGGCTACTGCAGCGCTGCTTTCCCACTGCCATCCATCACCCCACACCTCCATCTCTGAAGGCTCATCTGCTGGCCTATGTACATGGAAGATAGAAAGTATTCACGGCACAGAGACCAGAAAGCTGTCTGTTGACCAGCAGGACCGGCCAGGCATACGAGAACCTAAGAAGCTCTTAAAAACCCAGGAGTGTTTTGCAAACTAACATTCTAACACTACTCTATCTCCTCACGGTTGAGCACTCTCCTCTCCAGATGCCTGTATCATAATTTCACTTCAGTCACTAACTCAGACATGACATGTGTGAAATAAAATAGTTTAAATATACGCACACAAACAGACACACACACACAAGGATAAAATTAGATATCAAAGTCATTTCTGCAAAATAAATTTTAGTAAATTTATAGTTTTTAGTAAATTTATATAGTCACTGGTACATTTTTAGATATATTGTGTATGTGTCTATGTCAGCCACTGTATGTCTGTGTGTGTGTGTGTGTGTGTGTGTGTGTGTGTGTGTGTGTGTGTGTATTACTACAGATTAGAAGCCAGGGCCTCCCAGACTCTCTGCAACCTCTTTACCAGAATTATGCCCTCAGCCTTCCCTCCAGGCCGTATTACAAACCAATGTTTTATTATCTTACATCTGTAATCTGTAACTAGGTAATTGCAGCTGCACTGCATCTACACTTTTTAAATTACTGAAATTTTGCATTTCATCGCCTATGACAAATACAGTGCACAAAAAAGTAAAAGAAGCAACTTTAGACATAAGAAAGGAGGGATGGAGAGTGGTTAGATTCCTTGCAACTCTTACTGAGGACCAGAGCTCGGTTCCCAGCACTTACATGGAGGCTCACAACCATCTGTAAACTTACTTCCAAAAAATCTGATGCCTTCTTCCAGCCTCTGTGGGCACTAGGCATGTCATGTGGTACACATACATACATGCAGATAAAACATTTATGCACATAAAAATAAAAACAGTAGTGAACTATTTCAAACCTTCAAGGGCAGTGTCCATGTCATCTCTATATGGCAAAACCCACTGCAATATAAATACTCAAGTATCTGTGGGATGAGTGAAGACTTTTCATATCATGTTACAATGAGAAAAGTAAATTTCAGGTTTATGTAACCATATTTTTTAAATTGCATTTTCATAATTAAATAATTAACTATCACAGAAAAAGTAAAGAATTCTAACATGTTTCATTAGCCTGTTCTCAGCTGTAAAATGTAAGGAAATACATTTTGAAATGATTAGTGAGGACTTTCACTTTGGGAAAACACCAGCAGTCTCCTAACTCAAACCACCCCCTTGCCTCCCAAAAGAACCATAAAGCCAATAAAAAGAATAACTGAAACAACATAGGACGTCTTTAGCATTCATAGGACACAGAAAATTAGACTGGCATCAGATTTCTCAAAAGAACAACAACAACAAAAAACAAAACAGCATTCACTTTTTGGGGTAGCAGATGCATTATACTGTGAATCACTAAACATCAAACATGTGGTAAAGAGTGTACATTTTGTATTGTGAACATTTTACTACAGTTAAATTTAGAAAGAGGAGCTGGAGAGATGTCTCAGTGGTTAAGAGCACTGTCTGCTCTTCCAGAGGTCCTGAGTTCAATACCCAGCAACCACATGGAGGCTCACAACCATCTATAGTAAGATCTGGTGCCCCCTTCTGACATGCAGGTATACATGCAGATAGAGCTCTCATATTCATTAAATAAATAAATGTTTAGAAAATTTAAAAGGGAAATGAATTATGACTCCACAGCAAAATAAAATCTATGGAAGTCTGTCTCGAGTATATCTGTTCCACATGAAATATTAGTGTCCTTTAGGCTAATGAAAGACACTAAACCACAGCTCAAAGCCATATACAGAAATAAAGAACACTGGTTATGATAACTATTTATGTAAATACAAAAACCAGAGCTATTGTGTTTTTCATTTGTAATGCCTCTCCTGCCCCTGTGCTATTTAAATCAGATTCTGCACAGTAAACAGCCTATGACCATATTTAGTAAAATAAATTCTTAGGTAGATAAACTGAAAAATGAAATTAGAAGGCTGACATACAATGAATATGGTTCAAAAAGCCAAAGGAGACCATACACACTGTATTCTAAGTCAGGCATCAGACCGTGATTTTCTTGGGAACAATCTGTGTTCACACCTAAACACACTTGAAGCAGGGTCTAATATATGTCACCAGCCAGAAGCATGTCACGTGGACTATCACACTGTCAGCTCTGTTAAAAATTCTCAGTGTCACTAATTTCTCTGGGCCTTCACTTCTACATTTGGGAAATGAGGAAAATATGACACTATTTTACAAATCTTACACAAACTAGTCAATAAGACACTTGGCATAAAACGTCTCAGTTCCTAGGAAAGTGTTACGCTCATTGTTACTGCCCTCGGCATGCAGAGGCAGGGCCTTTATTTACCTGGTGATGGTGGATACTCCTTATGTTGCAGGAAAAGTTCTGGTAAAGCTGAAACTTATCAACATCTTTCTCATTTAGGTTTTTTGAGGGTACTTTTGCAAGAGAAGACTGGATACAAATGTATCTATGTTTGCACCTGGTCAGATACAAAAACATCAAAAATAAGCATTTACATTTATATGTGTTTTGCATTTTATAAATTTATATAAAAAGGACAGAAAAAAGCTAAACCATTATCAAATGAAATTTGGTTAATGATGCTCAAGTAAGAAATTGGCAGTACTAATCCATCAAAAGGACTCTGCCAGCCAGCACCTTTAGTACAGGGGATCTCTGTGAGTTTGAAGCCAGCATGGTCTACATCGCAAGTTCCAGGGCAGCCAGGGCTACATAGAAAAACCCTGTCTCAAAACACAATCAAGGTAGCATATACCCTGAGATCAATTTATGCATCAACATAAACTGTCCAAAGTGCCTGAGTTCAGATTTATCTATGTGCACAAAAGACTAAAATGATTAATGGGAATCAGATCAATCATCTAGTCACCCTTTTCTGATTAGTCAGGCATTCATAGTAAACTTAAATATAAAAAGGAGAAAAGGAATGAGTACCAGGAAAATTCAGAAAATTAGTACAATGGGTTAGAGAGATGGCTCACAACCAAAGAGGTGAAACTGGTAGAGGAAGGAAGGAAAGAGAGCTTTAAATTACTGTCTCTGTTCCCCTTGACCATGCCCCACCCCACTTCTCCTGCCTCTGCCTCCTCAGTGCTGGAATTAAAGCAGTATGCCACCATACCTTGCTTAATGTCTCTTTTAAATAATATCAGATAATGTAATAATAATGATAACAATACCCATTTTAAATGAAATAATAAAATGTAAACCCAGGCAGGCTCTGGCAAAAGCACTCTGATCCCATAAAACTATTGGCTGTGATGCCACCCAGGGGCAAGCTGTGCTCTCCAAAATGCACTTCTGGTCTAAATTTTCACCCATACCTGGTATCACACATTGTCACGGCATCCCAACCACAGGTGTGGCGATGGATTTATCAGTCTAACTAGATTCTGAAACACCCAGTAGACTAGTGAGACACACTCAGGACACTGGCATGCCTGTGAAGGGACTGCCTTCATGGTATCAAGGAGAAGGACCAGGAAAGTTCTACCAGGGATGTGGGCAGCATACTGTGATGAGGGATGGGTTCAGCACAGTGACCGCAAAAAGGGGGAAAAGAAAGAAAGGTAGCCGGCACTGCCTTCCCTCACAGGTTCCTGGCTGCCATCCTGTGAACTGCTCAGTTCCACCAGACCCTCTCTACTGTGCTGGTCTAAGGTTCGTGAATCTGTGAGTGAGAATAAACCTTTCCTCCGTTAAGGTGTTTTATGTCTGATATTTCACCACCATGACACCAGAGGAACTAATACAACAGGTAAATACTGGAAATTACTTTTAAACTGAGCACACACAGCACAGTCCATCTGTTAAATGAGCAATGCCAGTAGCTCTAGAAGAATTTGAGTCCCCCCAAGCACAGGTTTCTAAACTATTCATCAGAGGCTCCATTAACTGCCTGAGAATGAAGAGGATAAGAAGGCAGAGTTCCAGGCACCCTGCCTAGACTCCAGTTAAAACAACTTTAGCTACTGGAAGGACCAGACTAGCCTCATAAACTCCATTTTGAATTTTAGGCCCCATGTCAAACTAAGTTCTCTCGGTACTTTTCCAGAAAGCGGAAAGACACTGGCAGAGATGAGGAAGCGGGCAAGTTGAGACCAACCCGCGGACCCATCCTATTGTAAAAGAATGACCAGCCTGCAATTGTGAGATATTGTTGCCTGGCAACTAACCCAGATAGCCCATGGTTTATGACCAAAGTCACTGTAGCCCCGCTTCTCAGAAAAACCACAGGATGTGCTAATAGCTCCCCCTGCCCTCACTACAGCCAAATCAACACATAACAGGACATTCCAGGTGTTGCTCAGAATCAGATATCCTCCAGATGGCCGGGCCAGGACTGACTGACTGGTGCCTAGAATAGACCAATTATTTTAAAAGTCAACTTCCCTATGGTCAGACCCTTTTACCCAATCCTGTAATGCCCAGGCATGTAACTCCCTGCTTGCAGTTTCTCCCTATAAAAACCAAAGCTTGTTGTTCCTTCCTGCATTGGCTTGAATAAACCTCTTGCTGTTTGCATCAATCCCGCCTCTGAGTCTCCTTCGTGCGCCTCCATAGTAACTGGGCTCTTTTTGGGCCTAAACTATTTTAAATATTAGGGTTCTGTTGTTTGAACAAAGAATTCTAGTACCAAAATAAAGAGAAGAAAAAAAAGCAGCCTGAAAACCAAATTTTAAATGAACACTGGGTTAGCACTAAGCATGGGACCTTAACATCATGAACCCCACAAAGCAGAAAACTAGCCAAAAATGTACTTACGTGTCCCGAATGAAGTCGAGTGTATCTTTGTCTTTAGCAATCATGTCTGCTAAAATATGCTGTACTCCTGTTTCAATATCCTTGAGCTCAGAAAGGCCTTGAGAAGGGAGAGGGAGACCAGAAGAAGGTATAAGATTAGCTGTAAGGTCTATAATTAAATATACTAAACTAAATTTTACATTAACAAATTTAGGAAAGAAAGGCATCATGAGTGACTTGCATCCATACCCAAAGAAACAAGTCTCCAGAAGCAGTACTGCAGGCTCTTTCCTAGCACACCACATGCTGGTTGCCCACTCCACCACTTAACACTTTCAGGACCTTAAACAGATTAACTGCTTTCTCTGCCTCAGTTTCCCATAAATATGGAGTAATCATTATCTCCTTCATGTGGTTTCAAAGATTAAATATTGTAAGAAACATGTATGTATCGATCATATCCCAAAATATGTAATTTTATGAGTTACAAAAATTTGCCCTTTCAAGCAACTTCATTCATACTGACTGCTATTTAAGCGGGAGGCATTTCCACACTGTAAGTGACCCATCTGAATTTCTGAGATCCCATAAAGGCGATATCATCTGCAAAAGCAGCACGGGAAATAGCTGCAAGCACTCGCCACTCATGATCTCCTGATTCTGACGTAGAATGGCCCCTGTACTGTCAACTCATACACTGACAAGAGAGTATTTGGACTGCTCTCTTTCATTTCTCGGCTTCACTGTTCTACTTGCATTTTGCTTTTGTTGATTTACATTAGGGATTTGTTGGTATAATGTTCTTTTGGAATGTATACAATTTACCCTTGTTCATTCAAATGCTGATTTCTCTACCCCGCTATCTGGTTTCAATCTGGACATTGCATTGTGATGCTTACTCTAAGCATCACCTGTCTCAAGTTTGTGTAAACATGCCCCCATTTGTTCTCAATATGTCAATTAAACAACCAGCCCCAATGCTGAACAATGGAAAGAATAGGGTGAGATATCCGGGTCTGGAGGGGAGAGGAAGGAAGCAGGAGAAGAGTAGGGGCAGAGGTCGCAGGACAGGACTTAGAACCATGAGGAGAGATGAACCGGACCTAAGATATGACTAAAAGCAAGTATAATGGGTAAAATATTAATGGTAGGAAACTATGCAGGTTTGGAGGTTTTGGATGGAGTAATCATTGCCCAGCATTGTGCTCTAGGTTAAATTAATTAAATCCTAGTCTCCTTGTGGTGATTTGGGTATACAGCAGGTTTAGAAATAACCACTGCTTAACTAAAAGATAAATCAATAGTAAATATTAATCATTCAGTGTCATATATATGCTTTTCTGTGAACACAATTTTCATGACAAAAGGTACAAAAGACAAAGGCAACAGTACAAACTTATTTTGGCATAATTAATAAAGATAAATACATAATTAATAAAGATAAATAATAAAGATAAATGGAGCCTCTGATGAATAGTTTAGAAACCTGTGCTTGGGGGGACTCAAATTCTTCTAGAGCTACTGGCATTGCTCATTTAACAGATGGACTGTGCTGTGTGTGCTCAGTTTAAAAGTAATTTCCAGTATCTACCTATTGGTTTATGTATTAAAATAATCTATGGTAACTACTGAAGCAGTACTTATTTTAAAGAAATATGAATTGAAATTAATAGGAATTCTACTTATATTTAAAGAAATTTCTCTATGAGGAAAATTTCAGTGACAAGTTACTTTTACAAATGGAAACCCATGTATGTCAAGGATTTAGAATGGCTATAGCACACAGTATGCGTTCGTGTGCTACTTGTTGGATCTTGAGCTAAGAAAACTATTCACTCTGCAGTAACACATGGAGCCCCAAGCATCTCAGAGCAACATTACACAGAGAAATGTGTAATGTGTGGGTGATAACTCAGCAATAAAAGTGGCCTACAATGAAAACCATCACTGAAAGCAGCTAACAGAAAGAAAGTACAAGTTTGCTACAGCAAAGGGACTTTGGAAAACCCTCATCACATGGGAGAATACCACTTGGAAGTCTTATACACTCAGTGAATGTTAATAATTAAAGTTATGCTAGGCTAAGGACTGTCCTTGCTCCTGATGACAGGAGCATTCACAGATGATTCTGACAAATGCTTTCTGACCACTACTAGGGAGAGTCCCTGAGTTACCTCTCTGCAGTAGTGGTTCTCATTGGGAGGTAGAAATTACAGTCATTAGGGAAGTCTTTTCATATTGTACGCCTGCTTGCTCTAGCCAGAAAGACCGGAACATATCTATGTGTTGAAAAAGCCCAACACCCTATTGCTCTTTTAGGCTTAATGCAGGCTCCAGGGTGAGTGTGTCAGTAAAATCAAGAGAAACAAGACACAGTGAACCAGGAAAGCAATAATAAAATCTCTTCGGGGACAGAATCTGAAACATTTGGGAATAACAATTATGATTGCAAAAAAAATTGAAAAGCCAACATTTCTTTATACTATATTTATACTTAGACCTTCTTACAGGACTTAACAATTAGGTGCACCTTAGCACAGGGACGCTGGGACCTCAGGACAAAGCCCATGTATGGTATAGTCTATGTTTTCATTCAGATCAAATTCTTAGTGGCCTTCTACTGAGAAATATAATATAATAATATAAATAATATAATATAATATAATATAATATAATATAATATAATATAATATAATATAATATAATATAATATAATATAATATAAATGTATAGAGAGAGACATAAACATATACACATATACATATATATGGTTTCTAAAAATATTTCTTGGAGGAATGATGGAAATGATTAAAATGCTTCTTTGGAAAGCCAATAGTAACAAACTTGAAAGTGATCATGTATATGTATGGAGCACAAGGAGTGAGGGAAAAATTAAAAAGAAGAAACATATCAAACAAAAATTTAAGAGCAGGATGTGGTACTTTGAAAGAGAAATGTCCCTCATTGGCTCAGGCATTTGAACACTTGGTCCCAAGTTAGTGGCCTTGCAGTAAGCTGTATTCACTGGGCCAAACTTTGAGCGTTCAAAGCCTTGCCCTACACTCAGTTTGCTCTGTGCTTCACACTGTGGTTAAAGATGTGAGCTCTCAGGTGACTGCTGTTCTCACCATGCTTACTGCCTGCTGCCATACTTCCTTGCCAAAACAGACTCTTATCCCTCTGGAACTGTGAGCTAAAATAAATTCTCCCAGAAGTTGCTTTTGGTATGGTGTTTTATCGCAGCAACAAAGAGTACGAACACACAGTACATAGTTACAATTCTATCAACTAATTATAACTCTTTGTATTTGTGACTAGAATCAACAAGTGAGTAAAGCCAAGAGACAATCCTGCTGTGCCTGTAAGAACCACAGCAATGATGCAGGGTCCTGAGCTAGTCACATGTACCAAGTATCACTGCCTGGTATCAACCATCATGTATCCCATATATCGCCATAAGTGACAATCAAAAGTCAGATTTTATGTTTAAACCATAGTTTAGTGCTGCTTTCAACCTTGGCAAGAGAAACATCTTTTGGAGTGTGCTGAAGACTCATAATTAATAACAAATAAGGCTCATAACAGAGACTCATAGGTAATCAAAGTGCTGAGAATGAGTGACTATGGGGTGTTTACCCTTAAATGGAGCCTGCATAGCTACCCTACGACTCTCAACCAAAAAGGGGGGCAGAAGGAACATGGAAAGATAGGGTAGAGTGCTGTGAAATGGTGTATTTGTGACAAGACATGACCACAACACTCATGAACTCACTGCAACTATGGTTACCTGTACAAGATCCGTCAACATTCCTGCAGGCAGCAATGACAGATACCGCATGTTATACAACAACAAAAAACAAAACCAAAGAACGAGACCTGAGCAACTAATGCGGGAAGAGCACGTGTTGAAGGGTTTCCAGGGGAAGCAAGAGGAGGCAGCTGGGTGGATATGATCACTGAATATATGGATGAACCTGACACAGAAGAGAAGAATTTAAGAGAGATGCTTAACATCTCTCTTAAATTTTTTGGTAGGAATACAGTAGACCCAGGAACCAAGGACGCTGGACCAAAGAACCACCATAAGGAACAACAGGGAGCCAGCCCCCTGGAGCTCTTTTCCACACACAGGCCCTGACCCCAGCTGGGCATCTCAAGGCTACTAAGGCTCAGCTAACATTAAAATATAAAATGCTATCAGCAAAAGCAAGATCTGCATCTGATGAAGGCAACGCATGCACAGAGCCCTGGGTCGAGTCCCCAGAACCCTGCCCAGAAAGAAAATGGAATTAGACTTTGTAAGATTGTAACTGAATAAAGTAAAGTACAGCAAATGAAAAATTAAATGCTGTAAATCATTGAAAATATAACTACAAATAAGCATTAAAAACTAATTTGGATTGTATTCATTTCAATCTATCTCTAACTTCAAATAATACTTTATATCACTGTCCTTTCCCAAACATATTAAAATGTATGTTTCTGTGAAAAGATAATGTGTATTTTATAGACACATATCTCAGTTTTTAAAAACATAAAATCACACTGGCTGGAATATGGTTGATACACTGTACTTTCCTATAGTTAAATACACAGTATGAATTTTGTAATCACAGACTGCCCCCTGTTGACATGTACGTCTCCCAGTCTGAAGAATCAACACAAAGTCAAAAGAAACTAGAACTGGGATGGAGAAATATAGGTTAGAGTTGGAGTGGACTTGCACATTCACAGGCTAACTAAGCCTGAAAATCTAATGTACAAGAAGAGGATTACAACTCATAATATAGCATGGAGCTCAGATAAGAAAAGATTTGATTCCAGGTCAGTTTTGCTTGACTACAAAACTCATTTAATTATGCATATCAAAGCACTATATCTTAATACAATTAATCATTTAAACAAAAGAATCAATTTTTTTGAGAAATATTGTAATTTCAGCTCAAAGATGAGGCAAGAAAAGTGCAAATTCAAGTCCAAACTGAAGAGTAAGGCTCAGAAGAACAATTCTCATTTAAATCCTTCCCCTATGCCATATCATTCTTTTGCACACAAAGGCCAGAATATATTTGGAAGCCCAGTTTAAAACAGTTATCACTTAGGCAACAGAAGCTAGGATCAGACTCCAGTTTACACTTTGTGCATGCCAGAGTATTAAAATGCTTTTTGAAGATATCTGAGTTACATGGTTTTAAAAAGGCAGAAATTAAATAAAAGCTTTGAAAGATAACAGGAGACTCTATTATCTAGGGAAAGGACAGTAAAGTATAGGATTATTTGGAGTTAGAGATGGATATGGAGGGATTTCATTTAAAAGTACAAATGTCAATTATCTTAAAAGATTAATGAATTAATAGTAAAACTGAGACCTTCTATTTACCAAAGATGGTGTTAAGAAAGACCAAATAGAAACTAGAAAAATGTATATTGTGAGAATGTATTTTAGAGATACTTGTAAACAAAAAAGACACCTGGCATAGAGTGGGGAGGTGATCAAAAGCAAAAGGTTGTCTAGGACCTGTTTGTTACAATCATTTGTTCTTTATCTGCTGTTAACAGCTATTTGTACAGTCATTGGTGAAAACATGTTTAATATAAATATTTGCATTCTAAAAGCTACGCAACGTCCAGGTTGCCATCTTGCAGGAAGCCAGTACCTTTAACATCAGGTCTCACGTAAGACAACAGGTTGAGCTGCCCCGGGTTCTCCAGCAGTGTCCGCGCTGCTCCTTCTAGTCCCAACTGTTTTGCTCTCTGGGCTTTGGTGCCCTTGCTCCCTGTTTTATATGGAGCAGACTAGGGAAAAAGGCAAAACATTTCACAGGAGTCTGTTTTACCAAGCCAAAATTAGATTTAAAAAAAAAAAAAAAAAAAAAAGGATAAAGGGCTAGAGGACACAATGAGAATGCCATGAACATCCTTCTCTCTGCTCTGTCTTCTCCTCTCAGAAATGAACTCTATTAACTACCTAAGACTATGGGAATGTCATGTGTCAAATCTTTATCTTTATAATTTTCTATGGGCTTAATATGTTTTTGCTCGGATTTACTTATCTTAAAAACTCATCATGAGGACCACAAGGTCCTCCTCAAACAAGCAAGCTCCTATCCAAGTTGTTTCATGCAATGCTTAATCACCCCCCACCCCTTTTTCCTCAACCTACCACCTGCTGGCCTGCAGCTTCCCTTCCCACATAGTTTGCTGGAGTAGTATCTTGAAGATACAAGGCACTACCTTAATGATAATGATTTTCAGCCCTTATCTTGCCAAAACCCCTCCTACATTTGCCTATTCATCACCTCATTCACAAAGCTCCTTCCTCCTGATCCACATACTATCACCTCCAGATTCTCTTCATAGTTCTCTGATCATTGTTTTCAATGTGTCCTCTAGATTCTCTGGCTCACTTGTATTTCAAAAAGTGCTAGTGGTCAGTCCTTACCTGCTTGTCCACAAACCCCTTTAAAGTGAATTCTCTCAGTCTCATAGCTTCTAATACAACCCTACCAAAGAACCCATGAGGGGCTGGCTTCTGTGAATATAAAGTCCCTCATGAAAAATGGCATGGTGCATCCATACGATCTATGTACTGCTTCCTGTAAACTTAAATCATCTCTAGATTACTTATAACTAAGACAATGTTAAGTGCTATGTAAACATTTGTTACATTGTTTATTCAGGGGACAGTAATTTGTAAAAGTATGTACTTGTTCAATATGGATAACGTTAAAATATTTTCCATCCACGGTTGACTGAACACACAGATGTCAAGCCAACAAGCAACCAGAGTGCCAACTGTTCCAGCTACAGGCTGAAGGCACTCATATGTAGGACTCTAGTTCTGCCATCTCCCTTGCATGCCACACTCAAACAATCTCCTTCCCTACTTGACTGGAGATTCCTTGAGGGCAAGAACTATTTACTATATTGTCCATATGTAGAAACCAAAGTTCCTGGCACACACAAAAAGGTATCTAGTAAATATTTATTGATTAAAGGATAAAAAACCTTGATAAATAACAGTGGCTGATGGCTTTAGCATTTTGGTTTTTGTTTCGTTGATTGGTTTTTGGTTTTTCTGTTTTTTTGGAGACAGGTTTCTCTGCAGAGCCCTGGCTATCCTGGACTAGCTTTGTAGGCTGGCCTCAAACTCACAGAGCTCTAACTGCCTCTGCCTCCCTGAGGGCTGGGATTACAGGCATTCACCACTGCACCAGCTTGGTTCTAGCTTTTAATAGCTTGGTCTTCCTTAGTGATAAAAAGATCCCAAATCATAAGCATCTAAGCATTACATTAAGAGATAAAGCTCCTTACCACGTGTTCCAGTTCTTCAAATGTTTTACAGTTCAACAAGGCTTTCAGCAAGCACTCAGACATCTTCCCCTCCTTCTTAATTTTCTGGATTGTACTATGAACCTTCTTCGCAACCGCCCTGAAATTGAAAACATAATAAATACAACCTGTATGTCCAACCTTTCTTCTCAAGGGTATCTCACATTTACAGAATAGTTGCAGGGAAAGTAAAAGATAACACAAAACTGTTTTTTATCTTTGACTCATTTGATAGTAACTTCACCCCAAATACTTTCATATGCATTTACAAGAAAGAATAACCTACAAAGCACAATCAACCCATAAGTATTAGGTAGTTGACACTCATCTATCACTGTCCTCTCCTTCGTAGACCCGAGGCCCTTTTTAGGTGTCAGCAACAGCACTGGTGATGGCCTCTGTGGATTCTCTGCAGAATATGGGTAGCGGTCAGATGTGGTCTCGTGGAGCTGAATCAATGCTCCAGGCTCTCCTGGATTTCAAAGTCTCCATACTTTGAAATATGTCCTACCAGTTACTTTGTAATGTCTTTTGAGTCTGGGCTCCTGTGATGTTTCCTTACAGCTAAATTCTGGGGCCTCCTGGCAGAGATATCACACAAGTTACACTGCTCTTTTTACTATATGTCACTGAGGGGCAAATGGTTTCAGTGCAGCCTATCATTCACGGAATGTTACCACTTGAGGAAGAAGACACCTATGATTTCAGATACAAGCATTCTCCTTTTCCCTTTGTAACTAATACGTGATTTGTGGAGGGATACTTTGAGACTACCTTATTCTTCACCAAGCTTCAATGTATTCATTGATTCATTCATATCACCATAGACTTATGGTTTCTTATTTTTATTTAGTGGTTATAACCTACTGTTGTGACATATTTTAATGCTCATATTATCACTGGTTTGGCCAGAAGTATTTCTTTCACGCTAATTGTTATGTACTTCTGACTTGTCCCTCTTATTCTCTGGGCACTTTTTTTTTTTTTTTTTTTTACTTTCTACAAAATATCCCACCTCATTTTTCACTCTCCCTCCTAAGCACTGAAATCATAAGAATGCCACCCAGAAAGCATTTGTCTACTAGGTGTGCTCATTGTTACTGGAGCAAGGCTGCTCTGGATGAGCACACTTAGCAGATTTAACTGGCTTCTAAATACTATTCTCCAATGGCAAGGAACTTGGGTTCCATGGAGAAGAGATGATTCTAGGAATCAATGTAGATGGGTCAAGTACAAGGAAGGGAAGTCATAGCACTTCCTCTAATTATCAGGAATTCTTTTTCCCTGTGAAGTGCAATCCTGCTGTACATGTCATGCTTGCCATCTTATTTCACTACCTGTTCTTATTTACAAAATGTGCCTAGCAATGATATTGGTAAAGGTGGCAGACAGAGGTGAGTACCAGCATGTACACATTAATCCAAGGCTCTCTACTTCAAGTCTCTGTTGCCCTGATTTCCCTACAATGATGGGCTCTAACGTGCAACTGGGAACAAAATAAGCCCTTTCCCCCTTACGTTGCTTTTGTTGGAGCATTTATCACAGCATCAGGAGAAGAAATCAAGACACTATCTGTTCCTAAAAGTCACCAGCAGTACAGGAGAGAGTTATTTTCCTTCGTGACCACACAGCTGACTGGAGCAGCATCATAAGGGTCACTACAACATCCTGCTAGCCAGGAAGAAAAATAAAATTCATAACATTCAAAACAGAGTTTCTGCTGGTTTTAACTATAATGAAGTTGCAATATTAAGTCACTTTATCATAGGATAAAGGCCGTCTATCCTGGCAAAAACTCTCCATTTGGGGACTGTGGAGTGGTAAGAGTTATGCAAGCTGTTGAAGACATACACCAACATTTTTAGTTTCCTGTTGGCAGTCTTGATTCTGCCATTATATCTAATCATTTCAATGTGAAAAACAAATGATGGTCAAGTCCTATAGACACATGCCAAGGTAAGCAGGTAGTAGAGGACTCCATGTACTAACAAAGTAAACAGACCTGCCTTTATCTGCAGAAGAGGACAGTACTCAGATGACAACAATTTAAAAAAACAAAGCACCAGAACTGTCCAAACAGTTGCTCACTTGTTTCCTTGCTTCCCCTCATGAGCTCAGAGCCTATGACATCCATCCCTCCCTCGGGTTTTTTACCGTAGCTCATCTAGGGTTTGGCGAATTTCTCTCAAGGAATCAGCATCAAGGTTATTAATGAGCTCTTTCCGATAGCGCACAAGGAAGGGAATTGTGTTGTCATCATGAAAGAGGCATATGATGTTGGCACAAACCCAAGGTTCAATATTAGTTCTCTCAGACAAAACCTGCAAATAAAGATAAACAGTGATTCAAAATACAAAGGCCTGTAATCCCAAAATTTCAAAGGCTGACACAGGACTCCCACAAATCTAAGACCAGCCTAGGCTATGAAGTAAGATCCTATGCAAAATGATCATCATCACCTGAGTAACAAAATCAATCCAAAACACATGATAGAATTGTTTTCAAAACAACAGATGCAGTAAATGACTGAACTCCAGAGACTAGAAAGATAACTCACTTTCTAGGCATCTTAACTACTGATCCTAAAGCTTAGCAGTCATTCTAATGAATGAATATCAAATCTCTGGGGAGGACAGCAAATTCACATTTCCAGGCTTGGCTCTTCTTTACATTACCACTAGACCTATGAACAATAATTTAAGATAATTTCGAAGGAAACTAATGGGTATTGCAACTCTGAACTTGTAAAGTGAGCTTCCTCCCAAACTTACTCACCCTCCACGTTTCCTCATGTAACAGTAACTCAAACTAGAAAAGCAGCCGCTTCCAATTCTTCAGCCTGATTCATTGTAAGAACCAGTCAATGCCAACCACAAACTATTTCTCTATTGTCTTCATTTCTTCTACCCACATCACTGAGACAGCCTTTAACTGTTCCCCTGCAGGCTCTGCAGACTCACCTATTCCTATTTCTAAGAAGAGCACTGTGAATATCTTTTCAAAATGTATGTTAGAACATGTCGTTTAATTGGCGGAAACCATCCCTGATGTCCCACAGTACCTGGAATTCAAACCCTGTTAGACGACTAAACAGGAATTAATAGTGTTGGAAGCCACTGAGGGCAGACTTGTCCGCCGTGGCTGCCCTTGGACCCTCCACCCATTTACCTGGTAATCACAACTTTCCTTTTTTAGGCCTCCTGGCTAAAAGAACAAAATATCTCTGGCCCTGGGAGGTATGATATTCTGATCTGCTCCAAAGAGTAGACCATTGCATACTATTGTTTCTTCCAGGAGAAGTTAATTCAGCTGGCGTTATCAATTATCTGGAAGGAATATGCCCCATCACACCCCACCCCCATCCCCAGAAAAAGCTGTTTTACCTGAAAACATGGAGAGATAGAAGAATAATTATTTCCTTACTCCTCTCAAAACCCTGATATACTGACTTACAGATCTTCACTGTTAAGCATTTTTTTAAGTTCTAAAAAGCATAACTTTTCCTTTCTCTGTCTTTTTCTAAAAGCCTAAGCACACTTACTCAGTCTAACCATGTTTCCTTGGTAATCTGGGTTTTCTCATTTATTCTCTGAAACTCACTACATCCTTTAGCCATGAGCTGCTTGCCAATCTTCAATGCTGAGCATGATTTTCTTAGACCGTAACTCAAAAATCATCTTAGGCCATGCTAATGCAGTGATTGTGTGTGGTGTGTGTGTGTGTGTGTGTGGTGTGTGTGTGTGTGTGTGTGTGGTGTGTGTGTGTGTGTGTGTATGTATGTATGTTCCAGGACTAAGGAACAGCTCAGCAGTAACACGCTTGCCTAGTATACATAAGGGTATAATTATACCCTGGGTATAATTCTCAGCATCACAGAAAAGTAAAAACCAGCCCTCTCTCCAAAAGCTAGATGGGAAAGAAGCCAGTCAAAACCTGACCTCCCACTTCTGCGGTGCAGCTGCTGATGTACCTTGAACCTGCTACACTGTGAGAATCCATGAGCTCTGTGGACTACAGCCACAGTTCAGTCAGTGGTCCTCAGAGCAACAGCACCATCTACAGCCCCAAGGAAAATGCAGACTATTGGGTCCCATCTAAAATACACTGACCCAGGAACTCTAGTAAGGCCTGACCATCCTGTGGCATAGAAAAACAAGGCAAACAACAACAACAAAAGCAGAGCACAAGCCTGAAGAAGTAGAAAGGCAGAGCGGGGAACTGTAGTCTTTACTTTTAACCTATTCACATTAATTATTTATTAATGTATTTACTTGTTTACTTACATAAACCAGATACGGAGTAGTTAAGGAAAAGTCAGAAAGAAGTGAAGAGAGAAAGGGACCACAGGGAGCAACACCATAACTACGTTAAGGCTAACTTTTACTTTGTGACTGCTGCTTTATGCCAACATCTGTAAAAGGCTTATTGTGTTCACCATTAATGCTTGAATTATATGAGATAGAGACTAACATTATTCTTATTTTATACACACAAAAACTTGAGCCCAAGAGTAAATTGCCACAAGTCTCACTAGCCATATTACCTCTTCAAAAATTGAATTTGTATGCAAGGCAAAAGATTTATCAGGCAAAAGTACAAAGGACTTAAATTGTCCCCTGTCCAGAGTACTAGAGCAAGTGGGACAGAGTGCCTTAACACTGCCCTCTAGCTGTCTGTCGCAAACATCAGGGAAGATGCCCTCTCCCCAAGTGTCCAGAGACCTCTTCTGAGCTTGAGGGTTGAGGAAAACTCCCCAATCTTCAGTGAGAAAGACAACATCCTGGCATCAGCCAATCCACTACAGTTTTAATTACTCAGCAACATCTGCATTCTAAAAGAGTTACCACCAAATTCAATGACTCACTAATGAATAAGAGAGAATTTTCTATTCAGAATCATTCCCAAGCCAGCAACTTGAACAGCTCCTTCTGAAGTTGCTGATTCTGACTATTCACCACCTGAACTAAAGAGCTGATTATGTCACTAAGTCACGCAAAATGCTCACGTAAAGACAGCAGTGGGGACAACTATTATACACTGCCTGAAGTCAGAAAAGAGGTTATAGTAGAGGGAAGTGGAGATCAGAGGGGGATTCTGTTGTTTACAGCCTGGAAGTTGTTGCTTGGTTACACTTCTGAATATATCAAAGTGGGCTGACACACCCTAACACAACCCTAACCCTAACCCTAAATCTAACCCTAACAGTAACTCTTACCCTAGCATAACCCTTATCCTAACCTTAATCCTAACCTCTACAAATTCAACCAAATTCTAGGTTATAATAATAAAAAACACTTTTTAATCTAGTCAATCTCTCCCAGAGAAAACAGGCCACATCTACCAAGAAGTACTGCATCTATAACTAATGCAGAATAGCAGTGTGGTAGCCAGCTCAGAGACACAAAGGAAAAAGTCTCCCTAATTTAGGAAGCCTTACTAAGATCCACAGAGCAACTGCACCTGTCCAGGCTCATCCTCAAAATACAGAAACTATATCATAGGCATCACAACTTTACACAGTTTAATTCTGCTAACACCTAACTGTGCTGGTCCCCTTTTCAGTTTTTACTGACATACTGCATGGGACAAAAGGGGCCTTAACAAAGACAAGTTTCCCATGGCAGCCATACATTCACAGTTTGGGAACAGGTGCAAGTGGGTGCATTACTTCAACGCAAGAGAGCAGTCCTCAGTCCCTGGTCAGGAAATAGACACAAATTATGCTCGTAGGTAAAGTCTAAACTCTAGCTAAGCATAGGCAATGGAGCTTGCCCACTAACATAAGATGGAGACAGCACTGAAAAGCCAGTGGAGTTTCCAGGGTTAAGATATACACCTCAACAGAAGGACAGAAGACCAAGGCACAGTGTTGAGCGGGGCCATGGGAAACAGCACTCAACTGAGTGACAAATGACACTGCCAAAGTGTTCTGTTAGTAAGAATTAATGATTGTATGCAATTAGTTTATAGCAACCATTCCCTTCTGACAAGGGTTTGCCTCCAAACCTTGGACATATGTTTTATGGAAGCAGGTATGCACACTGAAGACATTTCTGTCAGCCTGATCTTTATGCAAATATTCAAGACGCCCCAACCTCTTGAACATGCAGCTGATTCTCTCTCTGCCTTGTATTACTGGCTCTCCTCAACCATGTTTTCCAACACCTGCACTAGTCTCAGCTACAACTAGAAGGAGCAGCACAGTTTTAAAGAAAATTTATTTTCTGTCCCACAAAGCTTTCGTGTGTGTGTGAGCTGATATTTAAAAGCACAAAAAAGAAAGTCCACATAATAAGAACTGTCTGGAGAGTCAGTTAGGGAAGGGCTTACTAGGTTATAAGCATGTAAATTCCCAGGCAATTTCTCTACTTGAAATATGCTTGCCTTTAACAAAGCTGCCAACAACAGGTTGCTCAACAAACACAGACAGAGAGTTGAGATTCCTTCAGGAGAAGACAAGGGCTCCACCCAAAACCAAGAAGCTATCTACAACTGATAGATAGCAAAGGAAAAATTTGTTTTCTCCAATGGAGTCTCAATTGGTATATTATCCACATTTCAAGGCAGTCACCATGCTCAAGATGAGCAGTTTGGCCATCACAAAACTAACACAGTCTTATTTTTGTGGACTTTCTGTCCCATTTTGCTCTGAGCATTTTTTTCTTGTCTTACTAGTCTTCTGTATGTATAGTCTGGTTTCTGTTTCTTGTGGTTTTGTGATGGTGGGCGGTATTTCTTAGGATCTTTTTGTTTGTTTCTGTTTTTTAAAGAGAAAGGAAGGGTGTGGAGCTGGGTGAATTGCGAAAATCTGGGAGGAGTTGGGGAGGGCACGTAATCAGAATGCATTACATTTAATTTTTTTCAATTAAAAATAAAATCACTTCCTATTAACAGGAGGGAAAACTGCTTTGAATGTAGAGAGGGGACTAAGTATATCCATATCTTCCAAGTAGGCAAAGGCCATGAAATATTTCAAGGCCTTAAAATGAGTGAACATGTTTCCAACTGACAGTGGAATGAACACTGAATGCTGCTCCTCTGGGTTGCAATGAATCTTTCCTTGCTACTTTGCTTCTGCCCCTCACCCTAGCAGTCAGGCACCCATTTCTCATCATGCTTTCCCCTCCTGATTCTCAGCAAGTAAGTTTACCTTGCTCTTGGAATGTACATTACAAAATGCCTTGTCTAATGCGATCTTACTAACAAAGAACTCATCAGCAAACTCAAGTAATAGCCCCTAAAGCTGCTGCTCATGGTGGCTCACACTGATAATCCCAGCAATAAGTAATTTGGGACCAGAGCTAGTTAAGTTCCAGGCCAAGCTGGACTACAGAGTGAAACCCTGCCTCAAAGAAACAAAAACAGATTTAAAACAAAAATAATTAAAGTCCAGGTTAACATATTTCAGAACAAACTTTCTCTCAAAGCCTGGAATCAACTTCAGTGATACCTGTTAGAGAAAGGATACAACTTATGGAATCCTACACTGAGCTAGCTGTCAGTAATTTGTAGCTTTTAGAAAGGTTCTCTTTAGCTCCTACTGTTAGTATTTTGACCTCCCTACAGAGCCCCCAGTGTCAGCAGGAAGTAGCCAGAAGAGAATCTATGCCCGTTATTCACTTGTTGTTAACAAAAGGCTGAAATGGTGTGCTTCAGGACCAGGACAAGCAGCTCCAGGTTCTCCCAGCGTTCCCCAGCCCCCTACCTGCTGCCTTGCATGGCTGGCAACCTCTCTATTGACAACCCTCTACCCTAAATTTTCCAGGGCAGAGGCTTCCCTTACTCTTGACCTTGTAATCTGACCATTTTGTTGCTATAATTCTCTCTCTTAAACCCTTGCATGACAACCAAGATCTACTTCCAATGAGCCTAAATTTATATACTTTAACTTACCTTATAAAAAGCAGCCCAAGCTTCCCATTTTTTAATTATAGAAAAAGGGAGGAATGTTAGTATTTTGGAACACAACCTGCTCCTGGGTTACCCAGCAACTTATGATGTCATCATGTGTCACCAGCCAGGTGGCCACACCTGGAAGGTGTGCTTACCTTGACCCTTAAAGGGCTAACCCCAACACGTGGTCGCTTTCGTACTCTCTCTCTCTCTTACACTCTCTTACTCTCCTCTCTCTCTCTCTCTCTCTCTCTCTCTCTCTCTCTCTCTCGGGTGCCCCTTCCCTTTTCTCTCTCTTTCCCCATGTACTGCTCCCCCCACCCTCCTAATAAACTTCTTTCAGAGAATATCGGTTGACATCAGACTCATGCTTTTTAATAAATAATAACACCTACTATGAAAACAAGAATGTTTCTTATAGTTGTCTCTTGCCATCCTACCTTAAAGACACCTGATCTCGACCCTCAAGGACATTTTGGGTAGCCTACTCACACATTGCTCATAGAAACCTACCCACCCCTACACACACACACACACACACACACACACTAAACAAATGTGAAATCATTTTTTAAAAGTAAGTTCTTGACAGGAGCGCTTAATTATGCCAGAGGACTTTAACCAAGAAGTCACTAAGGGATGGCAGGATATTGATAAAAGCCAATACCAGAATGATTTTAGATGCTGTATTAGGCCCAGCGAGAGCCTAAATACAAGAAGGTATGAAGAGAACTCAGGAAACTAATCATCCATCGATGCAAAAACGCAAGAGGTTCCTCTTGACCATTACGCAATGGGGTCACCCCTGCTGGTCAGCTAGGAGTGGCACCGGGAGACAAAGACCTTAGGTTTTTAAAAGACACAAGGTGGGAATCTCCTGGGGTTGCCTTCTTGGTGATTTAGGATTGGATGAGGTGTTTAACTTTTAAAATAATTAGTTAGTTCTGGTCACCCTTAGGTCTAGTCAGCCCTGTCGTAAATATCTGATCTTCAAGTCAGTTTGGAATTTCCTGCCATCCACAGTTAAAGATGGGAGAGTGATTAACTCATCCCATGTCTGTTCTGAGGAGTGGGGGTTACAGGCTTTGGATCAAAGGTCAGGAGAAGGATTGGGGCCATTTGGCCCAGTTTTCAAACAAAGCCCATCTCACCGGCACCAGCCGGTGATTTTCTCTCCATTTAGTAGAGATCTCTGCTTGCTCTCTTCCTTATCTCTGCCCTCACAGATGGCTAATGTCAGGAACTTTTACATTCCTCGGCTCTCTGGAGAAGCACTAAGAGGCTTTAATTGACATGGGCCTAAAACTTGCAAATATAAGTTATAAGGCAATTAAAGGAAACATAGGTTACAAAGTTAGTCTGATTCTTTCAGCTGCTTTAATCATACAAATCACACAAATATCTAAGAATCGCATAGCACATCACACATTTCATGGGGAACACAACCTGATATCAGGTATGGGCTCGGATGCATTGCCTCAGGTGTTTCGGTGTCTTCTGGGCCCTGGAATTTCTCTGCTCCACAGGCCTCAAACGTGTAGGAAGCCATGGTTTCTTGGATGCCCCCTTCCAGGGCCAGTTTGTTAAGGTGGTCTGGAATTGATCAACAGCCATTTGGGAATTGGCTGGTTCTTGGCAATCCTATAGCCTCCTTACTTAAAAGTTTGGCATGTCGCAAGCTCGTGGCTTCAGTCTGCGATTTTTATACTTTATTCCAGGGCATTGCTCAGCTTATCACTCTTTCACATGCGTCAGCTGCTAATCAACTGCCATTACCTAATTTCACTATCTAATGCCTTAAGGGAGCTTACTTAGTTACTGTCACTAAGAGTGTTTCTTAATCTCACCCTGACAGCCTTGCTGTCTTACAAGCTCCTACTGCCTTACGGGCGTTACCTAGTCACTGTCACTAAAAGTATTTCTTAATTTTACTCCTGACAGCTCTGCTGACTTACAAGCTCATTACAGTTCTCATCCCTGTAATCTGGAGAAAAATAGTACAGTGAGGCTATATTAATCTCTTCTCCCATGGCAAAGGGTGGGAGACAGGACAGGAAGCAAATTGCCTAGAGAAGGCAGCTCTTCACTAAGAATGACTTATTAACATGTCTAAAGCTCAGAGGGCTTCAAGGTCTTGGAATCCCTCCTCTCTTCCTCCTGTACACTGTCAACTACCAGAGGTGGACATACCTTTGTAAAAGAAATAAGCTTAGCAGCACTAATAATGGGCAAGGATAGGACAGCGACATGTCCACTGACCCTGTAGCTCTGGACCAAGGATGAAGTTGATAGAGGGTCTTAAGGGTAAACTTAGTGCAGGTGGCCTATGATCTACCTATTCTGTGAAAGCATCACCTTGTAGAGCTAAATGAGTGAAGCAAAGGAAGACTTGGAAAGCTATTTACACTGTTTCTTAATGACTCTCTGCATGGTATATTTCAGTAAAAACAGAAAGCTGAAAGACAACATTCTAAATTCCTTAGCTTGCCAAAGAGAAGAAACACAATGACTTAAAAACTACTAGTGACACTCTGTATATAACAGAAAAAACAACAGGCCCAAAACCTGTCCCTCTGAAGAACAAAGGTATCACAAAGTCCCAGTCTTAGAATCTCCAGAAGCCCTGAGCTCTACAGCAGCAATGTATAACAGAGGAAAGAATTCCTTTCAGAATGTCCTTAGAACAATAAGGAGAAAGATCACCTGTAGGCATAAGGTCACTGTATAATTCAAATGCTGATTTCTGTACCCACCCCCCATATCTGGTTGCAACCCTTATTCTGAGAATCTCCTGTCTCAATGTTGTGTAAACACTGCTCTCCAATTGTCCCCCCAATAAAGCAGCTTACAGCCAATCCTGGAGTAGAGGAGAAAATAGGGCTGGACTTCCTGCCAGAGAGGGGAGGAGGAGTTGGAGGAGGAAGAAGGGGATAACCACAAGGAGATGTCCAGGAGCCACCAGGAGAGCTCAGCAGGGAAAGCTACAAAGTAGAAGTATCCCTGGGATGTATGCTAAGAGGAAGCCAAATTAGCTTAGGTGGTTAAAAAGAGTAATAGCTGTTCAGTTGTTTTGTTATGAAGCTTATTATTAAACAAATATTAAAAAGTCTCAAATTATTTAGGTGAAAGCCAGGTTAAGAGAGAAATTGAGTTTTATTGTATAAAAATAACAGTAACATCTAGCCTGAAATGGCCCCAGAATGTTTTGGAGCACACAAGGTTAAGGCTCACTGCTCATGAGCCATTCTCAAAAGGAGCTAAAAAGGTGGGAATGGGGGCAGTGGGAAAGGAAAGGAAACCAAGGAGAAATCCTCAAGTTAGGATTCTTAAAGAAATTGTCTTTGAAACATTGCTGGGTCCATGTTCCTAATATACTTCGTGCTTAATAGCCAGGAACTTAATCATGTATACTGCTTTTATAGAGAAATGCAATCCAAACACAAAACAAAAATGTAGAGTGAACCTTTAAGGGCTTCCTCTGTTGGTGTGAAATATTATGATTTTTTAATATTTCCCTGCACCGTGATATGCGGGAACACACCAGGGCAACGACCTCCCTTGGCAAGGGCACAGGTCACATCAGTGAAAGAGCTGCTGCTGATGCCAGATTACAAACAGTGGCCACAGCTTGATTCCAGAAATCACTGGCAAACTGAAAAGAGAGGTCAAAACTGCCAGCACTTCCCTTAGTGACCACAGTGTGGTGCCAGTCCAGGACTCACAGCACACAAGTGACACAAGGCTGCACTTACCTGCACTATGTCCCAGTTCATTTCCACCTCCTCTGTAATGCTGTCAGGAATCTTGACAGGCTTCCCCTGAGGACATGCTTCTGTCCTGATCCTCTTTAAAGGTGGCTGACCAAACGTGAAGTCGTCTTCACCTTCTTCCTTCTTGTGCACACCTTCCCCTGCAGTGCTTGTTGAGGACGTCTCCATGTTGCTATTTCCACCCTCCATGGGGCTAGCATGGCTGCTTTCCTCATCAACTTTCAACTTTTTTTTGGCCCTCTGCACTGTGTTTTTTTGTTTTTTTGCTGCAGTTTTCAGAGTCTTTGTCATATGCAATTCGTGATTTTTCTCTTCCAAATTGGCATCAACAATAGGCACCGGGCTATTCTATAATTCACAAAGAGAAAGCATGAGAATTACAAGACTAGAAACCAACTGGTATATTGCTCAGAAGTTAAAAAAAATGTACATATTCAATACACACAACAACTTAAATGGACATCAAGGGAACTATGCTGAGTTGGGAAAAACCCAACCCAAAGGGGATTGGAAGTTCAATGTCATCCTCAGTTATATAGCCAGCCTGGGCTACATGAGACCTGACTTTAAAATAGGCAGATAGATAGATAGATAGATAGATAGATAGATAGATAGATAGATTTGTTTAAGTAAATTCAGAAACTGATAAATAAACCAATATAATAAGATCAAAGCCAACCATTTAGAGGGAGAAGAACAGCATCCACATACTGTGAAATTCAGAAGACTACACTACCATCTGCTCAGACAGAAGACCAGGAGTAGAAACAGAGCAGGAGCAGCCAAAGGCAGGAAGTTTACTTCTGTTTTTTCTGAAATAAGGTTTCACACTAAATCCCTGGCCACCTAAAACTCATTACGGAATTCAGACTAACTTTATACTCACAGCAATTCTCCTGCCTTGGATTCCCAAGTGCTAGAATAACAAATGGACAGCACCAGAGCTAGCTTTGAGAGGAGGCTGCCCAGCAGCCTACACAGGTATCTAAGAAGCAATGCACAGCTCCACTGCTTCCTACCAATGTCACTTTACCTGACAGTCATCTCAGCACTGGGGATGGTGGCAATAACGCAAAGAGCTACCCTTAAGGAGCTTAAAGTCACAGGCCAGCTTGTCCATCACTCAAGCAACACAGCACAAACTCAGCTCCCAAGAATGTTTCAGTGAAAATTAAACTTCTATCGGGGATTTTTCCACAACAACTGACAGTGAGGACTGAGAACCATAATAAGTACCTTCTACCCCAATGCCAACCACCACATGTATACTTGAAATGCACAGTAGGCAGCCACTGAGCCTGCACCTGCACTCAAATATAATGGATCCAAGCGGAGATAGGAAGATAAAATGGCTGGGTCTACAACTCACAACCTAATCAAATGAATTGGCATAACTAAAAGAAGTGCCCATCATAAAGGAAGCCATCCAAGAAACAAAAATAATCTATAAAAGACCAAATATGACCAGCCTTCTTCTATCTATAATAGGGCAAAGAAAAATCAACAACTAGATTCTGAGTGTTTCAGTCCCCATGACAAGAGAACCTGCTGTGAGATGGTGCTTCAGACTAACTTAATGCCACACAATTACACCCTGCATGTGTCCCTGAGGTGACCAGGGACAGACCACAGGAGTCAATCAATAAACCCAAACAGGCTTGTCTAATTCCTGTTCTCAGCCCATGCTCATCAAGCAAGTTTTATTTAATGCCCTACTTCGGCCTCCAAGAAGAAAAGTGCTGCCAGTAAGAGTTTCAAGTGCTTGTGATGTAAGTATCAATTATTAAACCAGCACTCAGTATACATACATCACTCTTGCAAGCATGGCTGATATAAAAGTACCCCTGAGAGGAATATTGGCTTTTGAACTGCTGACTAAGAAACCCAGTTCCATCATTCACTATCTGTGTTCTAGAAGTAAGCCACTTAACATCTCTTGCCTTGGCTTTATCTGTAAAATCAGGAAGGTAGCTGCAGCACTCACAAAGGTTGTAATAATCAACCAAGATCTTCAGACTGAAATGTTGAGCATGCTGCCTGGCTAATAATACACACGGGTATTTGCTGAGATCACCAACCAAACCACCACTTCCATACCTAGCACAGCTCCTCAGAGAGGACAGTGGAAGAGCTGAAGAAACAGGTGCTTCAGTGGTTAAGTATTCCTGAGACTATGACCAGGGAAACCATCACTTTGCAGTCTGTATCATTTGCAAGATCTGTCCTGCTCTGTGTAAGAAACAGGCCCTCCTTGAGGCAGAAAAAACGAGGTCTTCTCACGTCTAACACCACCTACCAGCTCCACCTTAACAGCCATGTCTTTCGACACATCATCTATCTGTGGGGTGTTCTTCTTCCCCCGCGGCCCCGGCTTTCGTCTGGATTCCTTGGAAGCAGGCTGCTTACGGTTTCTGGGCACTTTCTTCTGAGGTTCCCAAATGCTATCTTCTTTGTCATCTTCTTCAGAGCCAGACGACCTAGAAGGAAATGACAGGAGAACTTCCAGGAAAAATGAAACTAGATGACAAAGGGAGAAAGAGACATATGCTTCTTAAATAACTGGAAATATGTGATATAAAATGGAGTGATATGGACACAGGCTGTGAACAATTACTCCTAAGAATTGAACAGGTGACTGGAGAGCCTCGTAGGAGTGCCCGCTCCATACCACACACACAAATCACAAGTCTCTCCACGCTCCTCCCCGCACCTGACGAGCATGCACACACACCGGCATGACACAGAAAAATCAATCATTACCTTAAGTAACTTACTGGGTCATGTCATACCATCGTCAGCATGAGCCTTTCAATCTTAACAGTAAAAAGCACTTAAGTTCCTAAATGCCAATTAAATCCATTTAAAATGTACTAAGTTATTCAAACCAATGAAAGCACTGAGAAAGAGCTTTTAAAACACCCTAAACTGCACAAAAAGCCAGCACCAAGACCCTTCAACTATTTTATTGACCCCCTTTTCCTTTCAAAGAACAGACCTCTGCCCTGAATAGATGGGATCAGGTGCAGCTACGTTGCTTTTCCACCAAGAATCAGACTCACACCAAGAGGAGTGGCAGCACAACCCTCCAGCCCATCTGATTCACTCTATTGACAGTGTCAATGTCGTGTGAATAAGAGCTACTCTAAAGCAATGTAAACAACAGTTTGCCTTCTTTTACCCTGTCCAGAGTAAACATTAAGTAATATGTTAGTTATCTGCTTTCTTTTTCCTGGATCACAGCATGAGTACAACAAATAGTTGTTGTGTGGATGAAGAACACATGCTTCTTCAATTCAAATGACTTAAGTGTCTAAGTGACAGACTACATTACTCTTAAAATATCCATCATTCCCCCAACAACATATTACACTAATATGCTTACAACTCAGAGAAGAAAGAAAATTCATCTTTGGATTCCACATTCTTGGCCTGTATTTTTGCTCTTCTTGGCAATGAAGACATCTGGAAGAAATGGAACACAAAGTCAGCATAACATGAATAGTTTTATCATTTCGTCTGGTTACAAAATGATTCTCCATTCAAAATTAACACTCCAAAAGCTTTGCTGTTAGAAAATGCTATAGAAGGGAGAAAAACAGAAGACTTATTCACAAGCCCAAACACTGGCTCCTGACAGGATGTAGCCTGCTGATCAGAAGAAGACCCAGCAGCGTTCCAATGGTCTCAAATAGCTTATGAATGTGGGATCATCTCTTGAAAAACACAAGACCCTACAGGTTTATTTTAGAATTAAAGGTTTAAGTATTCTGCATGTGTTGTTTTATGGTGACATTGCCAGTCAAATTATAAAGTTATCTATTAAGCTATTTCTTAAATATAAGAATTTTTTCTCTTCTCTATCTTCTCATAACATTGAAGTGTCTTCACAAAATTAGGAGTCAAACAAATGCCAATCAACTGAGTCAGCTGCAAGCTTATTCCTAAAACAAAACAAACATCTTCCTGCAGTATAAATGATTAACCACAATGCCATCACAAATACTTACCATATTCAAAGGCCCTGCACTAAAAAACAATAAATAAATAAATAAATAGAATTAAGACAAATGACAAGAGGCATCACATAAGTAAATAAATTTATCTAAACTGGTAAGCATTTATTACCCAAAGAATGTTTGTCAAACCATTAATACTGCATTAGATGGCATGTTTAGAATCTTTTAAACAAGTTCCTGGACTAGTTGCATATTGTAAGCCTCTGGTTCTAACACTACTTATAAGAGGTGTTAACACCTCACAGAAATACCAAAGAGGTTGAAACAAAGAAGAGCGTGCTTTCCAGCAGCTCTGTACAGTGAGTACAGAATTATGAGGCAGACCATTTATATAACAGAAGAACAGTAGAAAACAATCTCCTAGCAGTAGACAGGATAGACAATCTCCCTAATGAATTATAACCAAGGAATGCCTATGGGGGAGGGGGGGGTCAGGCTTCCTCAAAAAAGTAGTTCTAGCTATTGATCACAAGAGGCAAAAATGACTTCTTATAGACACTTTACCATAATAAAAATAAAATGTAAAAAGAGGGCTGAACAGGAATGTGGCACACCTTTAATCCTTGTACTGGGGAGGCAGAGGCAGGAGGATCTCTAAGAGTCCTAGGCCAGCCAAGAGCTACATAGTAAGATCCTATCTATAGATAGACAGACAGACAGACAGACAGACAGACAGACAAACAGATAGATAGGAATGGGTGGATGAATGGATGGATAGACAGACAGACAGGCAGGCAGACAGGCAGACAGGCAGGCAGGTGGAAGTTGGTGCCAATTCAAACCAGGTCAGGGAAGATTTTGCATTCACTCTGTAAATGGTAGTGAGACAAACAGCTGCTCCTCTGAAAGAAAGCAAGTTATTTAACTCCCACGCCTTCCTCAGGAGCAAAACCGTGCTCTAAGATTTAAACTACACAAAACATATCTTTCCAAGTTCTTCAAAAAGCAAAGAGACATCTTCAGAATGTTGACGAGGATGAGAAAATGCACGTGTCACTAGGCATGACTGAAAACTCAAATGCAAAAAGAGTAATAGATGTTATTACATAAAAAATTAAAATCCCAAGGAGTCCTTGGGACATTTGAGAACCAAATCAATTTGTTCTTCAATCTCCTTAAATTTTGATTTTAATTTTTTAAAAAGGAAAGGAGAGAAGGACAGATGGATGAACAAAATGAATAGGAAAGAAAGGTAGATGGATAACAGAAATGATTGCTGAAATCTTTAGGGGCAAGGGTGAGGGATCTGGGGCTGGGTACACTGTAACAAAGAATCTTTCTAGGTGCCCTAGCCTGCATATTACCAGGCAACTAACCCACAAAGAGCCTAAAAGTTTATTTCCCAGGACAGAGTCAGCAGAAGACAACAAATGCAACTGTATACAGAGAAAGCGTTCAAACTGATTGTTAAAACCCAGAGTCACCAGTGAGGGCTGGAGATATAGGTCAGCTAGGAGAGTATTTGCCTGGTGTGCATGGAATCCTGGGTTCAATCCCTAGAACCTTAGAAACCAGAAGTGGCAGGGCAGCACTTGGGAGGTGGAGGCAGAAGGATAGGGAGCTTAAGGTTTTTCTCAGCTACAGAGAGTTCAAAGCCACCCTGGCATAAAACAGACCCTGTCTCAAAACAAACAAGCCGGGAGTAGTGGTGCGTGCCTTCAGTTCTTCAAGTTGGAAGCCAGCCTGGTCTACAAAGTGAGTTCCAGGACAGCCAGGACTGTTACATAGAGAAACCCTGTATTGAGAAACAAACAAAATAGCCACCACTTAGATCCTTGTCCTCCAGGAAAGAGAATGGGAAGTCTCTTCCTGGGAAACCTGATCCCTGCATAAAAATCTAAAGGTGCTGGGAAGAAGAGGCAAGGTCAGACAAAGACAGAGGTCAAGACCAGCTTGTGCTACAGGAAACCCTGCCTCAAAAAGAAAACAGTTGGGGGGAGGGATCTAAAGCTGCTAACTTCCCCTTAGGCAACCTTCCCAGGCTCAGCTCACAACCCTTCTATATCCCAGTCTACAGCACACAGTAGCATCAGACCACCTCCACCAAGATCTGGCTTTATACAGTTTGTTATATCAATCAACTCAAGACCATAAACAGTAAGCAGAAAACTCCAGAATAAACTATTACTACGTTTCCAATTGTACACTATTCTAAAGCAGCAGAATAAAATCTCTATCCTGTTCCACCATGAATTATCTAGTACAAATGATCCCTCTGCCCAGCAGTCATTCTGTACACACTGATTCCTGCATGCCAGTGATTTAGCAGTAACCTCAACTGTCACTGTCTCACAGTGCTTGATGTCAAGAACATGAACAGCAATGCTGACAATTTTATTATAATATTGCTATTCTGTCTTGTTAGTGGTTGCTAATCTCTTAATGTATCTAATATATACATTAAGCTATCTATAATAAATATAATATATAAAACAAATATAGAAATAAAATAATACCACAGATATGTATACATAGAAAGAAACAAGGGTATATGTAGTTTTCAGTACTGTTAAACATTTCAGACCTCTGTGGGGGAGGGGAGTGCAGCTGAGGTCTTGAAAGGGAAAACTACTACACCTTAATTCAAAACACAGATTATTATATACTATTGCTCTACTTCAGCCTTAACAGGAAGGTATTTAAAATAGGAAAGATAAATCCTTGGCCAGTCCATGTCCGAGCTCATTGTCTAATGCTGTGATAAACACCATGATCAAAACCAATTTGATATAGAAAGGATTTATTTCCTTTTACAGGGTGGAGTCAGTCCATCAAGGGAAGCCAAGGTTGAACCCATAGAGAAACACTGCTTACTGGCTTACTCCCAGGCTTTCATTCAGCTACCACTCTTATTCCAGCCAAGCCTGGCTGCTTAAGGATGGCATTGCCCTCAGTGGGCTGGCTCTCCAACATCAATTACCAATCAAGAAAATGTTCCACACACGTGCCCATTGGGCAATTAAATGAAGGCAATTAATTACTCGGCTGAGAGAAAGCTCCCCTCTTCCCAGGTCTGTGAAGCTGGCAACCAAGATTAAACATCATAGTTAACATTTAGATTAACCTTGGGCCTTCAAAGGTTTCCCTAGAACACACACTTTAGATCACCTCTTTGGTAAATACTCCAGAGTCAATGTACCACAGAAAACTGGATAAGACACAAGTATCTACTTACAAAGAGAAAAAATATATGTCAAAAGAAAGATGAGAAAGGAAAATATGTATGGATACAAGCCAATTTCATATAGATCTACTTTAGAAAGCGTATATACAGAAACAAGAAGTTATCATTTGCATGCAACTACCTATGTCAAGTATCTTCTCAGGAACTTGTATATTGCACTTTACCTGCTTCTCCACCTCCACTCCTCCCCATGTCTATAAAACTTGATGGGGTAACCAAAATCTCAGTGACTGACATGTCTGAAGTGCAGATAATGTGTCACAAAACAGGGACACATTCTGAGAAACACATCATTAGGCAGTTCTGTCACCTGAGCATCACAGTGCACATACACAACTAAGACCACTCTGTGAGAGTCTCAGAGAAGCACTTTCTGGAGTTGTACATTTCTGTTGGCATCCATCCCAAACATCATTAATCAGTGCAGCCTATAGCACAATCTTGTACTTAGTAAAAATCCTAATTCCTTTCGGGATGGGGATTGAGCATTTTAGCCAGAGTCCTCCCTCTTGATTAGTTTCTTTAGATGTACAGATTTTAGTAGGTTTATCCTATATTACATGTCTATATGAGTGAGTATATACTGTGTATGTCTTTCTGTTTCTGGGACAGGATGATCCTTACTCAGGATGATCCTTTCCAGTTCCCACCATTTACCTGCAAATTTCATGATTTCCTTATTTTTCATTGCTGAGTAATACTCCATTGTATAGATGTACCACAGTTTCTGCATCCATTCTTCAGTTGAGGGGCATCTGGGCTGTTTCCAGCTTCTGGCTATTACAAATAAAGCTGCTACAAACACGGTTGAGCAAATGTCCTTATTGTGTACTTGAGCCTCTTTTGGATATATGCCTAGGAGTGGTATGGCTGGATCTCTGACTAAAATGCTCAATCCCCATCCTGAAAGGCAAAGAGGATGGACATCAGAAGAAGAAGAAAACAGGAAACAAGTTAGGAACCTGCCACAGAGGGCCTCTGAAAGGCTCTGTCCTGCAGACTATCAAAGCAGATGCTGAGACTCATGGCCAACTGTTGGGCAGAGTGCATGGAATCTTATGAAAGAAGTGGGAAATAGTAAGATCTGGAGAGGACAGGAACTCCACAAGGAGAGCAACAAAACCAGAAAATCTGAACACAGGGGTCTTTCCAGAGACTCATACTCCAACCAAGTACCATGCATGGAGATAACCTAGAACCCCTGCCCAGATGTAGCCCATGGCAGTTTAGTGTCCAAGTGGGTTCCATAGTAATGGGAAGAGAGACTGCCTCTGACATGAATTGATTGGCCTGCTCTTTGATCACCTCCCCGAGGGGGGAGCAGCCTTACCAGGCCACAGAAGATGACAATGCAGCCACTCCTGAGGAGATTTCATAGACTAAGATCAGAAGGAAGGAGAGAGGGACCTCCCCTATCAGTGGACTGCGTGAAGAAGGGGGAAGGAAGGTAGGATTATGAAGGGGGGAGGGAGGGGTTTATGGGGGGGATACAAAGTGAATAAAGTGTAACTAATAAAAGTTAAAAAAAAAAATCCTAATTCCTCTGTCCCAGACTTAGATTCAGATTTATGGGCTGGAGAATTGGCTCAGAGGTTAAAAGCACAGGTTCTCTTCCAGAGGTTCTGAGTTCAATTCCCGGTAACCACATGGTGCCTCCCAACCACCTATAATGTGATCTGATACTCCCTTCTGGCACGCAGGTGTACATGCAGATAGAGCACTCATACATTAAATAAATAAATCTTTTTTCTTTTTAATGATTCAAATTTATACAATAAACTGCCTCTGGAGGTCTCATAGTTTCCCAAATTTGACACATCTATATTGGGATTCTTGATAATCATTTCTCCCTAAATCCTGTTCCTACTCCTCTTTCCAGTCTCAATATCCATCCACTTGCTAAAATTTTGAAGACTTTTAACAGCTTCCCTGAGCTATAACACAAAATACCCTGCCCATGCTTAAAATGTTCAAATATGCTAAATTTTGACATATGTAGACACATTTTCACACTCAAAATAAAGAGTCCACTGTCCACCAGTGTTACCTGTAAAGCCAAAAATGAGAATCTCTTTTCCTCCATCTCCAAAATCCAGTCCATTAGTTAACCATATGTATTCTTCCTCCGAAATATATCTTACTTCATTAGTAGCTCCAGCGAGCCCCTAGTCTCTTTCTGTCTTCCATTGCTATAGCAGAGGATGAGACTTTGGGAGGTAATTAATAAAAACAAAATTCTTTTGCATAATTCCAGAAACTGGTAAAAAGGTCTTCTTTCTGCATTATCCGGAAACAGAAGGCATCACATGGCTCATCTAATCTGCATTACCTTGCAAAGGCTCTACCTCCAAACATATGAATTTGGAGATTACGCTCCAGGTACTTAGGGA
The DNA here is from genome assembly GCF_907164565.1 of Psammomys obesus. Taxonomy (NCBI): domain Eukaryota; kingdom Metazoa; phylum Chordata; class Mammalia; order Rodentia; family Muridae; genus Psammomys; species Psammomys obesus. The sequence continues at coordinate 49,477,896 of NW_026585644.1, forward strand.
CACAAACCCCAGTAGTTTCCATCTCTTACCTAGACTACTGCAGGGACTTCTCATCTGACCATAAGCATAAGCTCTTCCGCTCTTGTTCCTACACCTAAAATGCCCTGAAAATGTTCAATGACTTTCCACCTTGTGCTTCCAACTGGCTCAAACTAAGATGCTCTTTAGGAATGACACATTCCACTTCTACTACATTTACGCCTTAATCTCCCTGCCTGTTTCTAGTCACCATCTTTCCCACACCAAGTTCACTCTACCTGAAATACATTATTCCTATTCACAGCAAACATCTGGCTACTTCTTGCCCCTTAGATCTAACCATTCTTTTATCTAAAATGGGGTTTTGTATCCTGTTTTTCCCCTTCTATCCTGTACGCAGTAATATACAAAGGATGCTAAAAGCACATAGCATTCTGGCACTTGAGGAGGCAGATGCAGGCAGATCACTGTGAGTTCCAGGCAGGCCTGGTCTACAAAGCAAGTCCAGAACCGCCAATGCTATACAGAGAAATCCTGTCTCAAAAAACAAACAAACAAAATCCACAAAGCATTTTATTTTCTGCCTGATCCCCTCCATTCAGCAAATTCAGGGAGAAAAGGAATACATTTGCTCTCCTTCAGTACCCAAGAGCCCAGAATCTAACAGCTGATCTCTAAGTATTTACTGAATAAATATTTGTTCAAATATGCTCTCTTGAGCAGGGCATGGTGGTACACACCTTTAATCCCAGCACACTTTAATCCCAGGCATGGGGATGTCTTTGAGTTCAAGTCCAGCCTGGTCCACAGAGCAAGTCCAGGACAGCCAAGGCTACACAAAGAAACCGTGCCTCGAAAGAAAGAAAGAAAGAAAGAAAGAAAGAAAGAAAGAAAGAAAGAAAGA
>NW_026585644.1:49478788-49653442 GCF_907164565.1 Psammomys obesus
AGAAAGAAAGAAAGAAAGAAAGAAAGAAAGAAAGAAAGAAAGAAAGAGAAAAGAAAAATATGGTCTCCATGAAAATAAATGCATTTTCGATCACTGTTAGGCAGTGCCATGGATAACACTGACTGCTATCTGGAAAAGGTGCCGGTACATAGGCCGCTCCTATTCTTTAGTGACTGGGAATATTCTCTCTTCTGAGTTATTTTATCTCTGTGGGGATGAGCACATTTCAAATTAAGAGTTGCTGCGGTGACACAGGAGGCACGAGAAACCAGGAAGAAAAGAACATTCACTCACACACACTCACACCAGTATTTTAAAAGGGGAAACCTTCTAGCCCAGTGGTTCCCAACCTTCCAAATGCTGAGTCTCTTTAATACAGTTCCTCGTGTTGTGGTGAACCCCAACCATACAGTTATTTTCGTTGCTACTTTATAACTCTAATTTTGCTACTGTTGTGAATCGTAAATACCTGATAGGCAGGATATCTGATATTTAACCCCTTTGAAAGGATTAGTCAACCCCCAAAGGGGTCGCGACCCACAGGTTGAGAACCACCGTTCAAAAAACCAACTTAAAAGGCATCTGTTTCCCTAAGGGGACCAACAAAAGTGCTTCAAATGTCAGCAGAGATCCTCACATGATTACAACAAAAAAGAAAGCCCTCCCTAGCAGGAGAGTGGCTGCCGTCACTCTGAGAAATCCTTGTGTGCTCTTATGAATGAGAATCCTGAGACTCCCGAGACTCAATGGGATGAAGTGCTTTACTCAAACGGTAGAGGTACAAGACAAAAGTCCTAGAACTCAGGGCCACAAGTACCGAGACTATCCCCGTTTCTCACTGCACATATATTAACGACAAGCTGCCGTGTGGGAAACTGCTTAGCGTTCTCATTCATCCTTTTCCTCAGCTGTCCGAGTGCCTCCTATGTGCCGGAGCACTTCTGGAGAAGCAAGTGCTTCCTCCCTCACCTCAGACTCTATGGTCAAAAAAAATAAAGTTCAACAAGGCTCGCCCCATTTTCTCACGCCTACCAAGCGCTAACAGCTGGTGCATACAAAGGACGCGCCAGTGAAGATTTTCCAGGTGTAGACTGTGTGATAGACAGCTGATACCAAAATGTGGTGAAACTTCATTTTAAAAACTATTCTTTCACAAACGAACACTCAACGTTAAGTGATCCCCCAAAACACCGGGGTCGAACGCCAACTCGGGACAGCCCGAACCACTGCCGCCAGGGCAGACGCAAAGCTCACCTTCCGGCCTGGGGAATCAGGAGACAGGGGCTCTGCTGCAGAATCTTCCGGTTCCCGCCGGAAGTTTTTTCAAACTCCGGAAGTTCCGCTTTGCTAGCCCCCCTCCTCACCCTACCTCCGGAGCTGGACTACCAGGGCGGGGCGGGGCCGGGGGCAGGGGCTGGGCGGGGGTGGGGCGGGGCCGGGGGCGGGGGCGGGGCGGGGCGAGGAAACTTGAACCTGTGGGGAATTTAGCCACGCCCTTACCCAAAGGACGGGATTACGGTTTGGCAAATGTGCGACCTCTTCTGTGTTTCCCTTTCTCTGACCTCTCTTGGACTACTTTACGTTCTTTTCACCCATCCTTTTGTTTTGGGTTTCGTTGTTTTGTTTTTTTGAAACAAACTTTCACCCTGTAGCCCAGTTCGGTCTTAGTTCGCCACGTTGCCTTGCTACAGCCTCGGCCATAAAGCCCAGTTCCATCTTTTTTCTTTTCTTTTTTTTTTTTTTTTAAATCAGGAACGGTTCTTTTCATTGCATCATTCATTAGTAGTGGAAAAGGAAAAGGAAGTAGGCTCTTGTCATTTTTAAACGTTAAGTGACGTCCTTTCGGGTGTTTTCAGTGTATTTCATTGTTTTCTTAACTCTGAAATAATGGGTTTTGCATCACTTTATGAAAATGTCGGAATATTTCCACCGTTGGTAAATCCTTATTCACATTGATTTACTTGATCAATGTTAGCTGGAGAGTCGTCAGCATCTTACTCTGGTCTCAGGCAGTTTAATATACTGCGAAGTACATCCATTTGGAAGCTCAGTCGTCTTAGAAACTTCCTAGAAGATTTGTGCAAATTGCATTTTGACTTTGGACCATCTCCAAAGTTTCCTTAGGTCCCATCTCCAACTACCCTCTACCTGTTAAGAGACCAGAATAATGGAAATAATAGTCACCTGATCATTAACTTGAGGCAAACGCAGGTCTTTCCCAGAGAATAAAAAAAAAAAAAAAAAAAAAAAAAAAAAAAAAAAAAAATAACGACTCCATTTCATATCCAGAGTCATAACCACAATTCTGATAAACTAGCTTACTCAAGTTTTCCTTTATATTCAGTATCCCTGTTTTCCTTGCTCAAAATGTAAAAATAGCTAGTGACATATGTACTTGTCAAGGAAGCCTAGCAAGCCAGTTTGGATCCCTGGAACCATGTAAAGAAAGAACCAGTTCCACAAAGTTGTCCTCTGACACAAAAAATAGCTTCTGCTTTTTAATTAAATTAGGCTTAAATAACCTTTTGTCCAAAAGGAGGCAGATTTTTGTTTTGTTTTGTCTTGTCTGTTTTGGTCCCATCAAATGCCCAAGCTGTTGCATAGTCAGTTCCTAGTGAACAGAATGGCAGATTCTGTACCTGGAACCACAGAGAACTCCCCTACCGCTTCTGGGTTAGGAAGAGGCCTGATTTAAACCCTCTGTGACAACCTGAATCCTACCTTTTTTCCCCCCAGTCATTCCAATTTAAAAGCTATAATGAATTCTCCAGCAATTCTTTCTGTTTACATTGAATACACCTCAAAATAAGTTCCCAGAGGAAATTAAAAATTACTTTTCTCTTTCAGTGTCAAACTTTTCATTAGCCCCACTGAACACTAAGCTCACAAAAACAATATAAGAAGTTTTAAATCAGAAAAGTGGGAGTGTAGTTGTCTAGATTATAATTTCAGCTGTCAAGCAGACCTGCAATTCCAGCCTGAGAGCTGCCGGTACAGCCTCAGCTATATAGTGAGTTGGAGGCCAGCCTGAGCTACATACAATTCTGTGTCAAATAACAACATCACAGATCAGAACCCATGAATGGACTGGTAAGAGAGCTCAATGAGTAAAGGTGAACTCCAGACTCCACATGGTGGGAAGAGGGAGCCTCCTCTTTTAGGTTGCCCTCTGACCTCCATACATATGCACCTGTACATACACACAAAAACATGTAAGTAAATAAAACGTAATTTAAAAATTTTTAAAGGTGGATTTATTTTAGAAGAGTCTGAAAAGAGCTTTATTCTATTAAATCTATCATTACCAGGGATCTGGTATGCAAGGTATGAAATGATCCAGGAGTGGGCCTTGCTATGGGTCCAAACCCTGTCTTGAAAAAAAAAAAGTATGTTTTTGTTTGTTTGTTTGTTTGTTTGTTTGAGACAGGACTTCTCTGTGTAGCCCTGACTATCCTGGAACTCACTTAGGAGGCCTGCCTCAGCCTCCTAAGTACTGGGATTTATGGCTTGGCTCTACAAAGTATTTCAACATGATTCATTCCCTGAAGAAATTTGCAAACAAGTCTAGAAACTTGATACAACCCAAGCAAGGCAGTGAGATTTATGGCTTGTGTTAAGCAGGCAACAGCCACAGTATATAGTGACGAGGAGAATGGGAGTTGAGCAGCATATTGTTGGACTTTAACCAACAGCAAGGTTATTTGCCTTTCACATAGGACATAGAAAGAATTACTGTAATTCAGTGAGGATATGAACAACACAAATTGAACTACTCTTCGTCTTCTTCTTCTTCTTCTTCTTCTTCTTCTTCTTCTTCTTCTTCTTCTTCTTCTTCTTCGATTTCTTCCACTTCCTCCTCCTTCTCCTCCTCTTCTTCAGAAGTCACAAGGAGGAGATAAAACTGGGAGGACTGGAAAATATGAGCAGAGTTCATGATGTGAAATTTCCCAAAAAAAAAAAAAATTCCTAAACTAAGCTAAACTTTATAAACTAAATAAATAAAACTAGTAAGGTTTTAGACATGAGACATCTGGGAAAAATAAAAATTGGGAAAGAATCATCTAAAACTATGCTTGAGGTGGCTTACTCCAAAGGCAAGCAAGATTATCCAAAGGCCATTTCCCTTGGAATTCTGCAAGAGAGCCACTCCCACCACAACTGTCAAGGAGAATTTGTAATCCCTTAAGTATAAAGCAGGCCCCTCCATTAAAACTGCCTTTTCTCTTGCAGCTATTGTCCAATCTCTTGTTTACCTTTGGGTCTTAAGTACTGAATTCCCAGAAATTGACTCACAGCCTGGGATACTTCGGACACTTACCTGAGACTAAGTTTTGAAGTAATTAGAAAGTGTTTGGGATTTACTTAGACTTTGTTTATCTTTAGTGCCCCCAAACATTAAGGTCTCCTATGGTACTCACTGGTTCATTACCATTTGTGTGTTATTGCCTTGTTTGTCAAATGTTTCTCTGGGTTTTATATCTCTGGGAAAACATAAAAAACAATTTTAACTATGTACCATTATTGATGACCCATTTTATGCCAAGAATTAATTCTTTTTGCATGTTCCTGTGTATTCAATTCACATATGAAATAAATGAAATTTTGTTTTCTTTTTCATGAATGAGAAAAAGACCAGCTATAGAAGGTAAGTTAATTTATCTAGGTTCACATTTGATACTAATTTGCAGACCCAGGATTCAAATTCACCATCTACTTTGCTTCATAAGAAATCCATATACACTGGGCGTGGTGGCACATGCCTTTAACCCAGCACTCTGGGAGGCAGAGGCAGGTGGATCACTGTGAGTTTGAAGCCAATCTAGTTTACAAACCCAAGTCCAGGATAGCCAAGGCTACACTGAGAAATCCTGTCTCAAAACAAAAATAAAAACAAAAACAAAAAACAAAAGAAATCCACAGAGCACCAACTTAAAGTAAAGAACCTTTCTTCTTTTCTGTCACAGTTCTAGTGGTCCCTATAATACTTTGAACCATTGAGTTGCTCTATAAATGTTGAACCTCTCCAATACTAAATAAAGTCCTTTCTATCCACTCGAAACATAATAAAGCTATGTTCTCCATTGGCTTCATATGAACACAAATTCTTAATGCAGGCACAACTGTTCCTCCAACTGAATTCCAAGATATTTGGATCTAAAGATTAGGCCTTGATTTTTGTTTTGTTTTGTTGAGACAGGGTTTCTCCGTGTAGCCTTGGCTGTCCTGGACTTGCTTTGTAGCAATCTGCCCACTTCTGCCTCCCTGAGTGCTGGGATTAAAGGCATGCACCACCACACCCTGCTGGCCTTGATTATTTTTAACACCCCCCCCCCAATTCTCTACCAGTATGGTAACTAATAATGTTTGACAAGTAATACTCAATAAAATAGTAGACCAATTCCTAGACCAGAGTAAAGGGAACCTTCCCTCATGCTAGAAACATAGCTGCAGCAACTGCCCCACAGAAAATAGGGCCATCAATTAAAACATATTTTACTTTTGAAGATGCATACAATCTACAGCTGGGCATGGTGGCCAACGCCTGAGATCCCATTGCTCTGGGAGGCAGAGGCAGGCAGATCACAGGGAGTCTACAAAGTGAGTCCAGGACACCCAAGGCAACACAGAAAAACCCTGTCTCAGCCCCCCCACAAGCAAACAATCTCATCCTTAGAGTCAATCACTTACTGTAATGATTCATTTTCAGTAGATGGAACGGCATTATTTCTGTGTGTGTCCATCAGAGCGTTTCCCAAAGACCTTTGAACTTAGCAGATGAAGGATGATCTCTATATGATGTGGGTGAGCAGTTTCCAGTTGTCTGGGACCTAACTAGAATAATAAAGGCAAAGGAAAAAGAAATGCTGTTTTCCATAGCTAGACCACCCCTTTTATCCTGACCTTGGAATTCAAGGACTTGCATCCTTTTGTCACCAGTTTCTCAGGATAGATTCTGGAGCCGCTGTATTAGTGAGCCACACTCCCAGCTTCCCTAGATTGTACATGGACTATTGCAGGACAGCCTCCATAATTGCACGAACCAATTCCTGTAGTAGATCCCCTCTGTCTGCCTACCTGCTTACCTATCTGTTGGCTTACTTTTCAAAAAACTCTTTAATTTACATTTGTTTTATCTTTTTCTCCCTACTTCACCCCAATCCCTTCCAATACCTCAACACCGGGTAGGAGAGAAAAAGGATTAGTAGGAGAGGGGGTGCAGTTCTCTTAGCTGCTTCCTGCTGGTTGGGTTGTCATGTTCCTTGCAGTCAGTCAGTCCTCCTTTCAGGAGATCTCCAACTTCTTGTCTCACAACAGCAACCAGGAGCTACAGGGGGGAATCAGCAGCAGCCTTGTGCTTTTTCAGAGCTCCATACTCTCTGAGCTCTGGCATTTATTCTCTCTCCAGAGTCCTCAGATTTAAACTATCTGCAGCTGGCAAAGAGCTCCGCTCAGAACCTGCATGAGGCAAAAGCCTGCTGCTATGGACCATCTGAATCAGTCCCACATCCCACACCTGGGACCAAAACAAAAACCTGTTTATATCCACAACACCTGGCTACATCACTCATCTATGCATCGATCACATTGGCTCTGTTTCTCTGGAAAGACCTGACAACTGTAAACAGGAATAATGAAAGTGAGTTTCTAGCTACACAACGTACAAATTGAGATGGTTCTTATTTCGTGAATGTGCATAGAGGTTTCCATTCCACCAGGAGCTCTCAGTCCCAGACAGTAAAACTCATTGACCTCAATGAACTTCTTTGAATAATTCAGCCAGAAATGTACAAATTTATTGAAAAATCTAAGAGATTGGAACACAAAACGGGACTGCCTCTGTTTCATAAATAAAAAGGGGGGGGGGTGCGTCCTTGGTATACCTTCCTAAAGTCTTGCTAAGTAACCTAAACTGCTATGTGGTGTTCTCAAACTTAGGCCAGTGGACTGTCATGTTACTCTTTTGGTCAGACTGGAAGCAGCAGTGTGATCCAAAAGTGATAGTCTGGTGTTAAGCCTGATGTTTAACGAATATAAGTTTGTTAGCCTTGCTTATAAAAGAAGAAAGATTCAATGAATCAAATTCCTGAGGCTTGGTTAAATATCAAACAGATCTGGAGGAGGCATAAATTAAACCTAAAAAAGTTAATTGTGCAGCTTTTTAAAATAACTGAGATGAAAGGGATTACATGTATTTAAATTTCTCACATGAAATAAATGATGAGACCTACGCATTGGGTTATATTATAGAATGTAATTTCTATTTTGAGCTGAAATTTTGGAATTGACAATGTTTTACCCCATTTTATTTTTTTTATATATCAAAGTATTATTTTACTAGATACAATTAAAAACAAAATTAACACTCAGGTAAGCTGGAGAGATAACTCAGTTGTTATGAGCTGCTTACTGCTCCTACAGAGGACCTGGGTTCAGTTCCTAGGATCCAAGTAGCAGCTCACAACTTCCTATAACTACTGTTCCAGGAGAGTCAATGCCTTTTTTTGATCTCTATGGGTCACAGCTCAATAAAAACATAGACAGTAGATAAATCACTGTACCTACTGAGAGGTTCACTATTCTACTCATCACTTGTCTGGCAAATTCATAAGCCAGGAGTCATTTGGTTGGTTGCAATTAGACCTATTATACAATTTCCTCCTGATAAATGTCTGCCTCAAAGATCTAAATTCACTAAACCAGCTGAGAGCTACGTGTGGAAGCCCCAGAGGGCTCATTCAGATCCAAATGCTGCCATCTGGTTGAGTTGCAGGCAATAGATGAATGGCAGCATAGGGGACTTGATTTAAGTTGGTTTGGTCTAGACTAAGTGGACATATTTATATGTCTTTTATATATCTGAACTTGATCTTAGATAGATCTAGTAGTTTAGGCCCAAATCCTAGCTTAGTAAACAGTGAAAACAAATCTGAAAACATTTACTTGAGGGTTAAAAGCCTTGCCACACTCACTGAGGGCCTGAGTTTGGTTCACAGTACCCATGCTGGACAGTTCACAATGACCTGTAACTCCAGGGGTGTCCAATACCCTTTCCTGGCCTCTGTGGGGATCTTTCCATGTATGCACACACACACACACACAGGGAGATACACAAACAGATACATAAATAAAAATGAAACAAAACTTTTTTAAAAGTTTACTGGAAACATTCAGTAATTCTTACAGTCAAAAATTTAATACTAAAGTATTCTTATAGTAACTTAAATTCTTATAGTATAGAATTTCAATTCAAAAAAATTGTTTATCAGATCAGTCTATGTACACTTTATTTTTTTAAGTCAGGTATAATTTACATAAAGTAAAACTCAACATATGTGTGGTATTTGTGTTTAATTCTTTGAGACAGAGTTTCCCTCTGTAGCTCAGGCTGGTCTTGAACTTGTGATCTCCCTACCTCAGCCTCCTGAGTACTGTACATGAGTACACTACCATGGCAGGATAAAATTCAACTTTTTTATCCTAACAAATATATACAGTTGTGTAATGAACAGCGTACTTAGTCAAGTTATGGAACGTTACCATCATGCCCCCCACACCAAACAGAGAAACAAACAAACCAAAAACCCACCAACGCTTTTTTTGTAGTTAATACTCCTACCCGACTGGAAATCACTGATCTGCCCTCTACTCTAACAATTTCACCTTTTCCAGAGTGTCATGGGATCAGACTTGCACAGGCTAACCATTTCAGGCTGCTTCCTGTCGGTGCTTATAATGCCTTTGGGATTAATGCATTTCACTGCATGTGTCAGTAATTCATTTCCTTTGATAACTAGTTAGTTGCATTCCATTGTGTAGCTCACTATAGTTTATCTATTCCTCGTGTGGGCATTTACATTGTTTCCACTTTATGACCATTATGAATAATGCTGCTGGAGCAACCTTATACACGTGTCTGTGTGGACAGACGTTTTCATTTCTCTTGTATAAATAAATATCTAAAATTGGGATTTCTGAGTATGTAGTATGTGTGTTTAATTCTACATGAAACTATAATAAAATTGTTTAGCACAGTAGCTGTATTATTTTTCATTCCTAGTGCCTAGGATTTAAGTATGAAAATGACTCCCGTAGGCTCATATATTTAAGCACAGACATCTGCACACACACACGTAATAAGTACACAAAAATTTAAAGTATTTTTTAAAGGTAACAAAATAAAAATAATAAATGGATAATTGTAATTCATCACAGACAACTATCAACATAGCACACAAACACACAAATTCTTTGTTAAGGCAACTTTTATTCGCCTGATGTAATTGTCATCTTGGTACCGCCTTTGTCTGCTAAGCTAGGCCTAGTACTGGAAGCTTCTAGCCTCCTTACAATCTTATCTAGACCTAGACTGTTTCCAGCCTCTGAGACTTACAGCTGAATAAGCTCACCCTTTCTAGTTCTTTCTGAACTCTGGCTGGCTGGTTCAACTCAGCTGTTCTGGCTCAAAACTCTTCCTCTCCAGATTGACTGATTCAATTTGGCTTCTCTCAGTTTCTTACTGAATAGCTCTGCTTGGCCTTTAACTCTAACAATCTCTTCTAATTTTCTGGCTCCTCATTCTCTGTCTCATTCTTTTTTCACCTGTATCTGTAAAACTTTCCCAGTAATAAAAAATGCTTCTGAATTCCATGAACTGAACTGCCATGAACTCAACTCCACTGCATTGCCTCTCAACTCATTGATTCAACTGAACCGCCTGAATGGAACTGACTAGAACTCAGAGATCTGCCTGCCCTTGTCTCCTGAGTGCTGGGATTAAAGCCATGTACCACTATGCCTGGACCTAAGCTTCCCTTTACCTGAAATTTGCTCTAGACTAGGCTGGCCTTGACCTCAGAGGTCTGTTTGCCTCTGTCTCCTGGGGTTAAAGGTGTGTCTGTAATATTGTTGTAATAACATTCCTCTACAGTTCTCTTGGTTTATAAAGAAAATGTGCACATAGCCGAGAATTCTTAAATTGAGCCACAGACAGGTGGTACCAAAGCTGCCAACAGCTTTGACATCTATGACTTTCCAACGCAAGCATCATTTCAGTCAGAAACATTCTTTATAGAAAGATGATATAAATTTGTGCTGACCTATTATATATACAAGCTTTAAATGCATTCATTTATCAACGCAAAGGAATGATTTAAAGTAGTAAAAGAAAAGCTTCTCTCATGAGCCATGGAAAGTTAGGTAAGTTATGAACTGGGTATGTTCTGAATAGGAAGAAATCCAGATAGGTTACCAGGAAACTGTTTTTGGATGCCAAAGTTAGAATTGAAAGGGGGCATTGCACATGTAAGGGCCATTCATAACTTTCTACTATGAGATTTGTCGGCTTGGAGGTCCCAGGTCTACGGTTCCTGTAACTGTCAGGCCTGTTTCCAGAAGTCATAAACTAATGTTTCTCAACCCAGAATCATCATCAGAATCTCTTTCATATGGTGATTCCCTGCCCTCCAGTTCTTCATTCTGAGCAGGAAGTCTTCAGGCCACTGGCATAAAGCCTTGAAAGAATTACTTGTAGAACTGTTCCCTTTTCCTCTCTCCTTTGCTTGTTGGTCATAATGTTGATAGTTTTATTCCATCACACATTATGATGTGCTGCCTCATCATAATGACCTCACCAGAGGTCAAAATAATGGGTCAACGAGGCATGGAGTTGAACCTGTTAACTGTGATCCAAAGTAAGCCTTTTTTTTCTTTTCTTTTTTGTCTCCTGTACTTACTATGTTACAGACCAGCTGAGAAAGTTACAGCCCACCTTATACATAACACCGTGCATCTCACAGTTCTTTATTTAAGCTGGGGACCAAGAGTAGGCTAGCACCTCAGAAAATCTCTTGGTGTGAAGCTCAGAGTTCTTAAAGACAAAACCCACAATGACATTATTGTTAGGTGTAGCTCAGGAGAAGCTGGTAACATTTGTCTGTGCTTTGCATTGAACACATATCTTTTGGTTATGTGTTTGGGCCATGATCAGGGACATGGAAAGTCCCTAACATGTTGCCAAAGTGGATGTGACCATTCATGGGTTCAGGGACTAAAAATCACCCTAGCACACACAAAATGGAGTTAGGGTAAGAGTAGGACAAAATGGTGTGATAGAAAGCTGGTTAACACATGGTAGTTGTTAGGTGCTTTGTGCAAAAACAACTGAGATTTTTGTGGTGTGTGTGTGTCTATTGTTCAAGACAGAGTTTCTCTGTATAACCTCCTTGGCTGTCCTGGAACTCATTTTGTGGACCAGGCTGGCCTCAAACGTACAAAGATCCACCTGCCTCTGCCTCCCAAGTGCTGGGATTGAAGGTTTACACCACATGACTGGCTCTACAACTGGGATTTTGTTTGAGTGAGTTCATTTTAAGAATTCAGCAAGAGGCCAGCCTGGTCTACAAAGGAAGTCAAAGACAGCCATGGCTACCCAGAAAAAACCCAGTCTCAAACAAAAACAAAAACAAAACAAAGAATAAAAAAGAAAAAACAAAACAACAGAAAAGAAAAAAGAATTCAGCAACTTCTAGCAACAGTGTTGTAAAAAATTCAAAACCTCCATGAAACCCCTGTCAAACAGGAAGAGAAGCTGCTAGAAAGAAGAGTTTTTAAGGCCCTTTGCTATGTATTTTGAGTCTTTTTCTCAACTTATCCTTTGAGTTTTATTTGCTTATTTTCCTAGCTATGGGCATCTGAACTGACATTTCCTCACAATGGTTTTTCCATCTAAAACTGTTTGCGTTTATATCATCAACCTCTGAGATTCGTGTCCTATTTCTAAAGGACTTTCTCTTCCAGAGAGTGAATCCCTTAGTCACTGAAAGACAACTGCATGCTAGTCATTATCTTGCATGAGTTTTCTGAGTTGTTCTGGCTGCTTGATGAGATTTGGTAAGAGTCCTGGTGGGAAAGTGGAATGATGTTCCAGGCCCTTGGTTTGGGGAAATTGAGAATGTTTGAAATCCTGTTCTCTTGTGACAAGTTCCTCTGCTTATTCAGGTGTCAGCTGCACAGGCTTCCAAGCACACTGACACCTGCTCCTCATACCATCCTGCCTGAATCCTGGATCCTTTCTATAAAGGTGCTAGAGTTTGAATCAAGGGCTCGAATAGGCCAGGCAAGCTTTCCAACATGGAGCTGTACCCGCCTACTCCTCTGGAAATATATGCCTTTTAATCAAATTCCAGAGACTGTGACGTGGCTCATTTACCAGACATCCATTTCCAACCCCTGGCTTAGAAGGCCATTCCCCATCCCCCTAATTTGGTCAAATTTAAGCTATATCTGCTATAGGAGAGTATATGAGTCAGAGTCCCAACATGACAAATATATGCAAGAGTCTGGGACTGAGTAAAGAGATCACAGGGGAAGGCAGGAAAACATTATTGCAAGTTCTGGGCAGGAAAGGATGAAGGGAAGGAAGGGAGTCTTGTACAGTTGGCACCTTTGGAAGAAACAGTGGCTTTTGGTTTAAGGACACAACCAACCAGGGTTTGTAAAAGCAGGCAATAAATGCCACCATTTCATTCCCCTCTCGATTTCTGTTCAAAATCTTCAGGAGTTGAACTGAGAAGGAACCTGGTGGACTTGAGTCCCTGAAGTTTACCAGATGGTAGCCTCCTTGGGTATCAAGGAGGCTGGAGAGAGGGGGCAGGTGGCTCTGGAGGGACAAAAGAAGACACCTGGCGCAAGGACTAAGGAAGAATTGTCAAATGGGGTAGAATGTGTGTGACAGAGAAAGGAATACCACCATGGACCAAGTTATCCAGTGATTCCTGAAGAGAAGTTGCAGGAAAGAGGGCTGGGTGTAGCTCAGTTGGCAGAGTACCTGTGTGGCATACATGAGGCCCTGGGGTTCATATCCGATACCACATGAAACCAGGCACAGGAGTATATGTCCTTAAGCCCAGCACTCGAGGGAGAGAAGGCAGGAAGCTCAGAGGTTCAAAGTCACCCTCAGCTATGTATCAAATTCAAGGCCAGCCTGGGACACCTGAGGCATACCTTGACTCAGACACGAAAGAAAGAGTAAGCAAGGGTCAGGGCAATGTTTATGATCTAGTATTTAAATAAGAAAGCTCCATTTTCTGGAGATGGAGACACATTTCTATTCTTTAATTTTGAAAATAACTACAGGAACCACTTGGTGTTTGTTACACATTAAGATATCAACCTTTTTTTTTTTTTTCAGTGCTAAAAATTGAACCTAAGACCTCATCATGTATGCCTGACAGCGTTACCTCCCAACCCAAAGTTATCAATCAGGTTAAAGAGTAAATTTATGTAAAATTAGGTTTGTTCTAAGTATAGAAATTTTGTCTATACTACAACTGAATAAACCAAAGAAGTTCTTCATTTCACTCTTGAGCCTTAAAGCTTGATTTCATTTGCACTGGCCAGCTGATAAGAGTGAACCACAAAAGCCAACAGGAATTGATGCAAATTACCCCGGAAGCTGCCCCACACACCCAACTAGCATTGACTTGGGTTCCATCTTTCTTAAGTTGGAAAGCTCTGGCCTTGCTTCTACTCTGTATTAAATCTTTTTACTGCTTGAGGCCTAACATCAGCTATTCATACATCACAGAGTTATTGAGATTAATTTTTCTCACTTTAATATGACCTTATATATAACCTTCAGAGTGGCTTTGGGAATGGTTCTTAGCGCACGTAAATACCACGAAGAGTTATGAATCAGCAATGGTGTCTCAGTGACATGCCTGAGTCTTCTAGCCACTGCCTGTGGTCACCTCACCATGTTTGAGTGATCGTGGTGACATGACTTGTTGGCAAATGTGTTGGCACCAATGAAGGTTTTTTTTTTTCTTTCTCTCCTTATCCCCTCGATGTTGCAGGATATTTGATCACACTGTGAACCCTGAGATAGGATTATTTGCTAGAAAAACCTGTTTCAAGTTGCAGTGTGGCTTAGCCTTAACACACACATTTAATCCAAGAGCATTCTGCCTGAATATTGTAAACAGGATTAAATAAAGTCAACCATAGGTCAAGAGTCAGAGCAAGCAACCAGTTAACAGGAAGCAAACATAGGATTATTAAGAAAAAAAAAACATAGAGAGTAAGAGGAAGTCAGGAGGACAAATTAAGAGATACATAGGAAGTAGAAGAAAGGGACATTCAGTTTGAGGGGTTTCTGAGACAGTGTGGGAGAAGGAGGATTCCTTCAGGAACATTGGCTGAGGAAGAAGGTCAAATGGGTGCTTTCTCTGCTCCTCTGAGCTAGCAGGCTTTCACCCTAGCATCTGGCTCCTGAGTCTATTGGTAAACTTGAATGGCTGAGATTTTGTTAAAAACACCACCTCACCCCAGTGCTGTTCAAGGGGTCTTCTGGAAGGCAGAATCAAAGCAGAACATCTTAAGTACTTACTCCTTCCCTGTGGCAAAACGTTAAGGTAAAAAAAGCAGTGCGACACAGTTCTGTTGGACTCAGTTGCAATGAGTGAGGATCTGAGTAGTGTTTACGGGAAATGGGTGTTTGGGGAGGAAGGGTGATATCACTTGGAGTCAGTCTCTGACCTGCCGCCATGCTGGACTTTGGATGAGGAATAGTACACCTGATGGCATAGTCCTGCCTTCCCTGTGCTGACTGAGCTTCATTAAGAATGAGTGGAACACTGAACAAAGCAATGGGGTCCAAAGAATTTTTGTTCAGTTGTCCTTTATAAATTAGAATCTATTATTAAAATGTCTTATTTATTAATATAGTTTTTTTTTTCTAAGACAGGTTTCTCTGTATAACGTTGACTGTCCTGGACTCACTATGTAGACCAGGCTGGCCCCATACTCACAGCGATTCACCTGTCTTTGCCTCCCAGAGTGCTGGGATTACTGGCAAGTGCCACCTTACCCAGCTTATTTACTAATACAATTAGTTCATGCAAATATAAGAAAAATGTCAGAAATTATGTAGAAATTATGTCAGCTCTGGAGTTCCTTACCTATATTCTTATATATACTTGTATTCTCCAATTTTAGTTCTTGAAATTTTTGTTTGTTTGTTTTCGAGACAAGGTTTCTTTATATCTAGCATTGGCTGTCTTGGACTTGCTCTCAAACTCACAGAGATCCCCTTGTCTCTGCCTCCCAAGTGCTGGAAGTTATATATTGATTCTTAGGTAATTTTCTACCAATTACATTTGACTCTAATCTGACAAGTCAGATTGAATCTGGAAGGTTTGAGGTTTGACGGTGTTGGCAATGATATATTGGTGGAAGTGATGAAATGTGGGTTAGGTCCATCAGATGACATTTGGGATAGAGGCCTGGTAGAACCATCCAGCTAAGCCATTCCTGGATTTCTTAGTTTGGGAACCATACAATATATGCTTACAGCTTTAAGCCATGAGGGTTTAGGGTAATGTGTTTCACAGTGACAGGAGACTAACACATGAACACTTGAAGGGACCTTGACAAACCTCAGAGTGTCCCAAAGACCATCAGGTGTGTTGCTTGGGTGTGGTGGTTTGGATGAGGATGGTCCCAATAGGCCATGTTTGAGTGCTTGCTCTCCAGGTGGTGGAACTGTTTGGGAAGGATTAGGAGCTACAGCCTTGTTAGAGGAGGTGTGTCACTGGGGGCCCAGCTTTGAGTTTTCACACCCTCCCCCCCTTTCCCAGTTAGCTCTCTGCCTGGTGCCTGTAGCTCTTAGCTACTGTTCCAGGGCCATGCCCTCCTGCCTGTTGCCATGTTCCCTGCCGTGATGATCAGGAGCTCTAAATCCGGAAGTCCCAAATAAATCCATTCTTCTCTAAGTTGCCTTGATCCTGGTGTCTTATCACAGCAATCGAAAGGTGATTAAAATGGTGGGGAGTGCTCTTGAGGTGTCTTGTCTGGGAGGAGGGAGTCTAACAAGGTCCTGTTTGTGTACTGGAGACTTGTAACTGTGAAGGACAGACCTGTCGCGTGACCCAGCAGGCAAAATGCTAGCGGAAGCATGTTTAAAGTCTCATTTCAGAGTCATTTTCCAGCAACCATAACTGACCCACATGAGAAGGGCATCCTTAGGGAGAGCTGGCAGATGGGCCCTGAAGGAAGCTTCGTGATGCTTGACAGTGCTGTTGCTGGGAAGCCTGTGTGGAAGAAATGTAGCTCCTTCAGGACACGTGAAGGGATTTTTCCCCCTTCTTTGGGATGCAGATTTAGGACCCTTAACCTAGATTTTGGAGTGGATCACAGATGAGCTCTTAATTGAAATATAAAGAAATGTTCTCTCTCCATTAAACTACAGACTACTGACATTTAGGGTCTCTGCCCAGCGTTGCGTTCTGAACAACAGAGCGACAGCTGTCATCTTGGAGGGACGATTTTTTTTTTCCACAAAGCTGTTACATCGGCTCTGGTCTCTAGAGGTTTTAGTGCTTTTACCAGCCGCCTCTGGGCTGAGAGCTGCAGGGTGAGTAGGCGGCTGGGATGGCCAGCTTCTTTTGTAGGACGAGAATGCTGGCACTCACAGACACTAAGGGATTCACTCCAGTTTACACAGCTGGTAACTGGTCAGACAGGGACTTGGAACTTGGCTCCTATCCCTGTTCTAAGAGAAATATCACCATGAAATTGAGCTGTAGGTGAGTAGGTGAGGGTGGGAGGCAACCAGAGAAGCCTTTGATTGGCTTCAAAGCTAATTAGAGCAAGCAAACCGCTGAAGAGGAGCTCAGCCTTAACTTGAATCCCCAGAACCCTTCCCAAACAGAACCTCTCCACTGCTTCTTCTCAGCCACACTCATTAACTCAAGGAAAAAGTGTATGTGTGATTGATCTGAAAAATTGGATAGTTGGACAGTTTCCTTTCTGGGAAAAGGACAATTATTGTCTAAAGAAGACAGGAGGTGGTTAGAAGGGAGCATAATTTTCCAAAATGTGGGATAGAAGAGAGAAAAAGGTGACAATAAACAGGAAATTGGGGGATTTAAACATTGTGTTCCTCTGGTGATATGTTCTTTGCTTAACTTTTTCCCTTAAAAGCTGCTGCTCATTTGAAAGATTTTTTAGAAAGTCTGGAGGGAAGGGGACTCTGGCTTTGTTTCCAGTTAATCGATACCTGAGACCTCCTGGCCCGGTACAAACAGAATGAGCATGCTTTTTTCAGGATACTCTTGTTTTCTGGACCAGGGAGGGTGGGTTGGGAGCTAGGGGATGTAGGCTAGAAAGGGTCAAAAGAATATCTGCCAAGGTAACTTTCACGCATACCTATGCCAGTCACAAAACCTGGGCAATGATGAGCCCAGAACCTTAGGTAGACTAATTCTCTTTCTTTATAGTGACAGGTAGTCCCAGAGGGAATCAAGCAGCTAAAGCCTCCAGGGAGCCCCATGAAGGCTGTGCCTCTTCACCCACAGGGGGGCCACCTAAACTGTCCTGATACATCATCTGAGACCTGGTTGTTAGGGTCTAGGGATTCTGATGCGCGTTTGCTCTGCATAGGCAGAGAACGGCTGATGTTTTTCATCCGTCCTTTGACTTCTTTCTAGAGACTTTTCTGGATTCCAACAGAAGGTGGCAATTCCTAATGTAGAAAACATGGACTCTGGAGTTAAATAGATGACCTTGACTCTGCTTCCACTGCATCAGAACTGGGTGATTATGGTCATGAAGCCCTCGATGAGCCTTCATTTACTTGTAAACCCTTACTTCCTATTCAAAGGCAGTGGTTCTCCATAAGCAGGAATTCCTAACCCTGCCACCCTGTAATACTGTTTCTCATGTTGTGGGAACCCCCGAGCAGAAAATTACTTCCTTGCTACTCTATAACTGTACTTTTGCTACTGATCTGAATTGTGATGTGAATATCTGATATGTAGGATCTCTGATATGCAACCCTGTGGAAATGTCATTTGACACTCCCCCAAAAGGGGTTGCAACCCACAGGTTGAGATCCACTGTTCTAGGACATCCTTATGGAGTCAAGTGAGATTTTTTTTTTGTTTGTTTAATTAATATGGATCTAGCTCATGATACCTGCACAACTGGTATTAATTCTTTGTCCCCAGCTGCCTCTCCTACCTCTTGTAGATTTTCCATCTACTTGAGTTGCCTGGGAAGATCCATTTGAGCAGATCAATCTGTCAAATGTGTACTTCTGATGAGAACCCAAAAGCTCACAGTGAGGTGCCCTGTCTTGTCTCCACAAGCTTCCTGGTGCTGTGACGAAATATACCAGCGATAACTTTAAAAAGTGTGAAGTGAGTTCTCTTTCCACCATGTAGGTCTCCAGGGTCAAACTCTGGCCATCTTGTCTGGCAGCAAGCACCCTGCCAGCTCAACCTTTCAAGTGCCCTTAGAACCATTACCAAAACAAACTCTATTCTAGATCATAAAGCAAGGCCCAACTTACATATAAAATATTTTATGTGATCATGATATTCAGAGAGAGAACTGGAACTCTATTATTTGTAAATAATCCATGCATCAGCGAAAATATGTCAAGGGGCATTTAAAGATGTTTTAGAACTAAATGAAGACTATATAACTAAAACAGTCCTCAGAGGGACACTTCAACCAGTAAATGCTTAAATTTGAAAATAAGAATAGGTAAAACAACAACAAAACAAACAAAAACAGAACTAAGATCAGTATTATCCAAGAGTATTAAGGCAAAAATCCCTAACAAAATACTGGCAAATTGAATACAGAAATATATAAAAATCAATGTCTTATGACCAAGTGGAGTTTATTCTGTGAAGACAAGGCTTGTTCAATATCTTAAAACCGATCACTGTAGTATACTATTTTAAATAAAATCTTCATTCTTTTATTTTATGTGTATGTGTTTTGCCTGCTTGTATGTCTGTGTACCAGGAGCATGCAGTTGCTGAGGAGGCCTTTAATGGTGCGGACCTTTAATCTTAGCACCCACGAAGAAGAGACAGGCAAATCTCAAGCTGCAGGACAGACTGGTCTATATAATGAGTTCCAGGTCAGTCGGGGCTACAGACTAAAGCTATGTGTATATGAGAGAGAGAAGGGGCCGATTCAGGAATCATTGGTTCTTGGCTAGAGGGATGGCTCAGAGGTCAAGAGCAGATACTGCTCTGGCAAAGGCCAGCAGTTCAATCTTTAGCACCTGTGTCTGGTGACTCATAACTGTCTGTAGTTCCAGCTCTAGAAGAATCTGTTGCCTCTGGTCTCCTCATGTATTGACATTACATGCACACATACACACACACAATCAATTTTTTAAAATATTGAAACCTCAGCAATTATAATTGTTCATTTTTATTATGGGTTACAAGACATTAATATGTGATTTAAAAAATATTTAGGAAAATTTAGCAATAATATTTCTTTGGTTTGATTTGATTAGGAGTTGTTCAGTATTAATGCCTGCTTCATAGGTCTCGGCCAATAGTGGTTGGCTATCTCTGCCATGAAAGAACAGTGGAACATTTATTGAAATAATTGTAAGATGCTTCTCCAACTCTACCCTCCATCAATGTGCCCTAAGGAATTTGCTGTTGATTCTTTTTTTAAAATTTTTTATTTAACTTTTATTAATTACACTTTATTCATTTTGTACCCCCCCATAAGCCCCTCCCTGCTGTTGATTCTTAAGCTATGACATGTGAAGATACAGAAGAGAGGAAGTGAAGCAAGCACTGCTTTTCAGCTCTTAGAGGACACACAGGGACAGACAAGGTAATGTTGCGGCACCAGGGTCCAGCCCTGCATGGCTGCACTCTGGTTTTCACTAGATAAGTGAGGGGCATGTGTCTCTAGCTTGTATGGAAGCTTAGGAATGTGATGTCATGCCCAGTAAGGACATGGACTTGGTCCACCGTATATGGCCACAGTTGTCAGCCCTGGCACCTGAGGCCCATGACTCAGTGTCACCTCTGTTTCAGTTTGTCCTCCATGAGACAGATAAATAACCACTTCTTTGCAGCCCTGCTAGGGAGACACATATATCGAAATTTCTGTTGGTTGAAATGAGGGGAGAACTTAGCTTCAGCTGCCCAAGGAAGCTGGCAAGCCATGCTGATTCTCTTGTTGTAATTTTCATTATTATTCAGCTTCCTTGAAAATTTCCCTTGCAGCCTTGAGTATTATTGAGCAGGGTGTGGGGATACCCAGACCTGGGCTTTCAGCCATTCTTCGTGGGATGCTGGGCCCAAGGAAAATCCCTTTGTGTTCCATGAGTCACCTCTGGGGAAGAGGTTGCTGTCAGCTGGTGAAAAAGGGATTAAGAACGAAATGTTCCCTAGGGAGGGCATTTCCTGAGAATTACTTGTGCCATGTGCTGTTACTACCCATAATTCCACATGCTTGTCACTCTGTGTCTCCTACACTTGACTGTACTGCGGCCCCCGAAGACACAGGTAGTTTATTCAGGATCCCAAAGCAAAGTCCCCGAGCGTTGGATCCCTCTTGCACACCATGCTATACTGGAGAGTCAGGCACGCAGGCCGGCCGTTGTATTATCCAGGTGACAGTGCTGAGGAGTCTCTGTGGAAGACATCTGCCAAACAATGCTAACAACATTTTCTTTTCATTCTTTCATCCATGTGATGTTTATCGAGAGCCTAGTGTGTGCTGAAGACACTAGCAAGGTCCCAAGGTATGTGGCACATGACCTCTGATTTAGAGAGCTTGCTAGGCAGTGGTCTAGCATTTCTGTTTTCTGTTGCTCATAACAGACCGTCACAGGCTGGGGAGGCTGTAAAACACACAAGCTTCTTTGGTCTCAGAGATGCACTCCAGTAACAGGAGGGTTTCTTGTTGGCTGAGTCAAGGTTTGAGGTACCACAGAACTTTACCTGACAAGAGACAGAGGAAACGTGTGTGTGTGTGTGTGTGTGTGTGTGTGTGTGTGTCCTCTCATCTCTTCTAAAGGTAACAGCATTGAGGCAGAGGCAATGACTCAGTGTGTAAAATGTTTGCTGTAGAAGCATAAGGACTTGAACTCAGATCCCTAGTGCTCACATAAAGCCTGGTGTGCAGGGAGCTCCAGGTTTGGTGAGAGAAAAGAAATAAAGTGGAGAGTAGCAGAAAAAAAAATCACCTGATGTTAACCTTGACTTTTGCCCTCCTCATGTGTGTGTACCTACACGTGTGCGCGCACACACACATACACGCACACACAAGTACACACATCCCACTGAGTTAACCCCTCCTTTTCAAGTCTCATGTGGTTAGTTAGCGAGAAGTTTGTCCAGCAGAAATGCTTCTATCCCCTTATTCAGGTCTATTTTCTGACTGCTTTTTCAGAGGGCCGTTCCTCGTCACTGGAGGCCGAGGGGCCCTGTCTCTTCTCTCTTCAACCTCCCAGTGCATTATGGCCCTGGCGGACAGTTCAGCAGTGTTTGCGCTATCATCTCAGCAGTGAGCACTATGCCCACCAAAGAATGATGACGCATTTAAGAGACAGGCCTAAGGAGAAAAACAAAAGAAACTAAAGAGGAGGTAAGGGGGAAAAGCAGGGAGAGCTCAGATGTCATGAAAACCAGGGAGAAAGAATTCCAGGGAGGGAAGGAGGAGGGGAGGGAACCCTGTACCCCTCTACTGCAAAGCACAGCTCAGTCAGGTGGAGGCTACAAACCAGGCCTCAGGATGGGGGGGGGGGGCGTTAAAGACTGTCCAGTAAGCACAGAGGGTGGGCTCAGGAAAGAGTGGGCAGTGCAGGAATGGAGACAGCAAAAATAAAGAACTTAAGAAATGAGAGGAGGAAGGGGGGGGGGCTGAGTGGTGGCAGGAGAGAAATGCGAAGTGAAAGGTTAAAAATACCCTATCTAAAATAGGCGAAAAGCTGCGTAGGCTTCATTCTTGTATGGAGTGTGTGGGGTAGGCATCAGGCTTCAGAATTCTCCTAGGACCATGGTCCATAGTATCCTCCTGGTTTCTAAGCTCCTCTTAGGGGCCTTTTCTAAAAACCTTGTCAGAGAGGAGAGGTTGTCTACCCTGCTGTCCCCATCCAGAGACACTTTGCAGATGCTCAGCATGAGACACCAGAGCCTCTGGAATCCTCTTCAGTCTCAGGCTCTATTCCCCAATCCATTCAGCCTTGGCTTGGATTGTTGTGAGCTGAGGGACTCAGCAGCAATCAGAGAGAAAACAGAGCAAACCAGGGCAAGTGAGGGAGCAATGGTCCTCATTAAGTCAGCTCACAAGGAGCAGAGACCTGCAGTGACTACCATCGTCCACTAGAGGGAGCCATGGGCTCATGGAGCCGGACAGGACGCGAAGGGGCTGACAGAGGCGCTGCTCAGGCTTCCACCGATCCTGCTGACACGGGGCACTCTTTTGGACAAACAAAGGAGAATATACAAGAGAGCCATTTTCTTTTAAATATTTCTAGAGCAAAAGCTATCAATGCAAAAATGTCCTTTCTGCTGGACTCTTTCACCCAAACAACTTAAAGAACCCTATCATTATCATTGCCTCAGAAGAATCATTCTATTATTATAGTGTGTCCAAGATACCTGGGAGTTCCAAGGCAAGGGATGCTTGAGCCTCGGAACTTTTAAACTTTTGAGGGGAAATTCGCAGATTAAGATGGGTATCAAATCGCTGTATCATGAAATAGGAGGTACAAAGAGGAAGTAGTAGAGAGTCCCAGAAGAGGGCTGCAGCTTCAGCTAGGACAGTGATGCCCTGTCCAGGGAGGGCCAGGGAGGGCCTTTACCAAAGGTAAGACCTGCCAACAGTGCAGCTGTTACGAAAGAGCAGGTGGATTTAACCAGTTCTGGTAATACATTTTATTGTGCCTGATTCTTATCAGTGAGAAACAGCAATATTTTCTGCCCTTGAGCCCTTGTTGATCCTGAAAGTTACATGAGAAAGTAGAAATGGATTGGCTAAATGTCCAGAGTGTGCTAGAGGCAGGGCAGCCAGCTGAAACACCTATTGCACTTGTACAGGGGTCAAAAGTCACATGCTGACACTGATGTATCTAGAAGGGACAGGAGTCAAACACAGAGGTTAGGCCAGGCATGGGGGTGCACACCTCTGCTCCCAGTGTTCAGGAGTCAGAAATTGGGTGATTCCTGTGAGTTTCAGGCCAGTCTGCTCTACAAAATAAGTGCCAGGTCAGCCAGAACACACAGTGAGACCCTGTCTTGGCATACACACACACACACATACACACACACACACATACACACACACACACACACACACATGCATGCACCTTAAAACACATGAGAGACAGACAGACAGACAGACAGACAGAGTGTTTTGGTTTAAGTGTTTTAATCACTGAAGCAACACAAGAACTCCATCAATACTATTGTCCCTGTGAGGGTAAGTATAGTATTATATTGCTCATTTTATTATTAGAATTATATTGTACTGGTATACGGTCAGTTTAATTTATAATCAATAAATTAAGACAAGTCCATCCAGACCTTGGATATGCAGAAATGTTGCTATTAAGAAATTAAATGGAATTGACATTGTCACCATTAGAAAGTGCTGTATTGGTCCCAGCACAACAATGTTTATTTAATCTTTTTGCAGTAGATTTAGCTAGGAGATTTAAGACTTGGGACTAGACCTCTAATTCGTATTTATTTTTTCTTTTTTGGCAAGTCAGTCAAATTCTCTGTGTCTCAGATTCCTCATGTAGTAACAAGACGGAGAAAGTGTTCTGTCCCATCCTGCAGAGAATCACACAAGTGTTTCCAGTTCCGCAGCGTGTGGCTGTCTCCTTAGATTGGTCTTAGTTCCATTGTGCTGTTAAGGATCTTTGGTTTCTGTAGAGTGGCATATGAGGGGGGGGGGAGGAGCTTGGGGTCGGGGCATTGGCTCCAATAGGAGGTAGGATTTCCTATATCTCCCATGTTTTCTCTATGTGATGGCTCAGCTTTGCTGAGGACCAAATAGTCCCAAACTTGTTTTAATCATTGCTGGGACCATGTCCCACCCCTTCAGGGCACTTAGCAGCTGACATGTTTACCCACCAAGGTGGATACAGACTTCCTGTTCTGTACCAATTGTTTGAGAGTAATACCTACCATACTCCCAAAGGCTACTCACTGAGTACTCCAGGGCATTGCCTGTGCAGATGGTTCAACGTCCCCACTGCCTCGAAGTCCAGTGAGAGGGGTTGTTCCTGGTTGTTCTCTGCTAGTGGGTAGCAGAGACTTAGCGATTTCCCAGCAGTATTTAATTGCCTGTAGAAGACCCTGCTCTGTGGCTATCGCTGGGTATGCCCAGGCAGCTTGGACACAGGAACGAGAGTAATGCTATGGGCATTTTGTGGAGGTCCTGCGTATGGGGACTGCTGACCATATCACAGCAGCATGCCTGAGTTAGTCTCAACTAATGAAGGCTCCACCCTGACTAGTAAACAACTAAATGAACTGATCTGGACATCTCCTTGGCTGAGTAAGACTTCATCAACAACTATTTTCTTCAGAGCACCCATCCTAGAAGTAAGTGTGCGTGTGTACATGTGTGCGTGTGTGTGTGTGTGTGTGTGTGTGTGTGCATTTTCTTGAGGACTGAACCCAGAGCCTCTCACATGCAAAAACACGCAACAAGCAAGCTACATAGCCACTCCTCTATGCCTGATTCTTTTACATAGCACATACTAAGAAAGACCTTTGTGTTAATATGAATATTTAAAGGTTCTAGACACAGCACAACATGTGAGAAAGCAGCAGATATATGGAATGTTATCTTTATGTGGTGTCCTAGCTGGTGGAATGTCATCCCAGGGAACTACGGAAAGAAAGGAACCAGTCCATCACTTCCCTGTATCCATTCTTAATCTTTATGGGGTGACCATTGATCCCTCTATCTCTTTGCAGATTCAAGTGAAAGTTGCCCTCTGAGTCTCTGCAACAGAGTTCAGAGTGAACCAGGGCCAAAATAAGAAGCCCCGGCAGGCCAGGTAAAAACCAGCAGACAGAAAGGGGAGTCTAGGACAGAGGTAGGAGTGTGCTGGAGGGGGCGGAGCTGTGCTGGGGCTGGGTTGGCAGGACCTTGAGTGGCTTTTGTCACAGTGCCGGTGCACCTCCCCAAGCCCAGGAGGCTGAATCCTTATCAGTGGAGCTTGTAGGGGATGAATGACAGCCCCTGACCAGGGCGACCTTTTCAGTGCCCATTGTGTCTATAAATGGCAGCAACTGGAACAGCGGGGGGGGGGGGGGGGTGAGAGGGTGGACAGAGATATTAGGTGAAGATTCTACCCCATAGCTACATCCCTGACACCAAGCTGTTTCTAAAAGAATTAATTCTAGCAATACTTCTCAACCACTGGAACAAGCAGGTCAAACCCATCAGCATGTCCCAGATTTTAACTGTTAGATTCCCATGAATCTCATCTCTTGTTCCTTCTTGCATAAGCCACACTAGATAGCCCTCCCCAAGTGCTTGGTGATTTGTTCTCTTTTCCTCCTATGTCTTTCCCTTCCCCCTGATGAATGTTGTGGCTCAAAGGGCCTTGGAGAGATGCTGCCCTAAGCTCCCCCAGGCAAGGGGTGCTGCTCCTGTTCCCGGAACTGTCGCAACATGGCTTGTACCGCCCTGGGCAGCCTTGCTGCTCTGCTCCACTCATCCTTTCCCCACGCACCCTGGCTTGATCATCTTCCTTACATTCTTACATCATTTCTTTTTCTTCCTCTCCTCTGCCCTGTTCTCAAAGATTACGAAATAGCCGAACCATTGTTACAATTCAAAATGGCATTTTACTCAATGTAAAACATAGTTGCCTTCCTGCCCTTTACGCTGGGTACAGGGGCCAAGAGAAGGATGAAATATGCAGTAATTATGATCAGAACTTTTCATTCTAGCTGGCAAGGACCAGTTTTCCTTTCCATCTGGAATCTGAAGCAGGTTATTTTGGACCCACCTCTCCAGGTAAATTTAAGAGTGCTTTCTTATATGGAATGTAGATACACAGGCCCTTGGGAGGCAGAGACAAGAAGATCTCTGTGAGTTTGGGGCCAGTCTGGTCCACACAGTGAGTTCCAGGACAGCCAGAGCTACATAGTGAGACCCTGTCTTAAAATCAGGGTGTGTGTGTAGGGGTGAGGGTGGGGTGTTGGCAAGCTGGTGCCTTGAATATTAATAGTGTCCCCGGGGAATTTTCATGTGGCTAAACTGGAGAATGAAAAAGGTGAGAGATTCATTTCGGAACAAGGATGTAAGGGGAGCAAGTGTTTGCACGAAGAGCACCAGCGTCCTCCCTTTTGTTATAAACATTCATCCAACACGCTACTGGAATTTTGTTTGGCCAGGTGTTTCATCAAAAAGACCTGCAAGCGGAAGCAGACTAATACTGCGTACCCTCGAGAATGGCAGTCTGACTGTGCACACGGACAGTCTCCAGGCCTTCCTTTCTTCTCCTATAGCCTTCACCAGGGTGCAGGGCAACAATGCTGGGTGTGGGTGACCTATCTGTTTGGGGTTTTAAGCCTTTAACACGCTTGCCTGGTGGAAACTGGGTGTGGGAGGAGAGGCAGGGAATAAACTATCTCAAAAGTTCAAATTCATAGTTTAATTCTAAACGTATTTCTTGCTTAGTTAGCCAAAAAGAAGGGATTTGGGTCAAAAATGTTCACTTCCAATTCTATCTGCATGTCAGATAGGGCCAACAGACCACATTAGAAATGGTTGGGAAACAGCAACCAGTTGAGTCAGGGTCTCTTAACCTCAAGACATGCTTGCCTTGCTGGACTGCCCTGCAGGGCCAGGACTAGGGGAGGTAAAAGGAAGCACCCCATTTAGGTATAAAGCGCAGCGGGTGCCAATAAGCTGAGTAAAGCAAAGTCTATTTTGTGAACCATTTAAAATGATCTAAAATTGGCATGTTCTGCTCATCCTGGAAATTCATATTACCTTTTATTTTTTAAAAATACGACTGGAACACTATTTTGCTTAGGGAATTTTTGGCATTCTTTAAACTTAGAAACGTATCCCTACCTTTTTTTTTTTTTTTTTTTTTAAAGCTCTGGGCTTGCTTTCTGAACATATATTCTGAAGATAAAGTCTCACTTGCCATTACTTTTTACTGAATGTCCTTAAAGGAAGTTTTGAGATTATTATTATGATTATTTTTAAATTGTCAATATCTTAAGACACAACCGTTCCAAGGATGCTTTTGTAACACCATCTGTATACAAAGTTATCCAGGGCTCAGGGGAGGGGCGTGGCTGGACTTTGGGAGGAGGAGATCTGCCTGTCAGTGAGACTCCTAAGCTTTTGTGTGTGTGTGTGTGTGTGTGTGTGCGTTGGTAGGTGCCCTGCACTTGATACGTAGTTCTTGGACGCTGACTCTTTCCAAATCTTTAAACCCCAGGGAATGATAACCCTTTCCACAGAGGGAAAAGTGAACTGGATGCGGTTTGTACATTTCGGTCATCTGGACTTATCAGAGTCGCCAGATAAACACTCCGCTTTTCACGATCCCTGAAACAGCAGGGCTTGCCTTGGCACACGGATGAGGGCGGAGGTTTTCTTTTTCCACTCACAGAGCCCGGAGCTGCGGGACCAGCCCCTTCCCGGGTGCAGGCTGGAAGTTCCCGCTGTGCGGCGCCCCGGGCCTGGCGCGCTCCCCACGGCCCTACTAGGTTCCCGGTTCCCTCCGCGTAGGGCCATCCCGCGCCGGCCGCCTTCCCCATCCCGGTCCCCGGAGGAGGAAATTCTTCCCTAGCAGCCTAGGGCTCGCCTCACGTGACCAGCCGCCGCCGCCGCTTCCAGGGAGAGTTTAAAGGTTACGGAGGAAATTAGCATGGATACAGCCACTGGCCCCCAGGAGGGCGCACCCGGCTTTCCCGCAGCCCAGACGCCCGCTGTCAGCGTGTAGACGCGAGCTGCGTCCCCTTAAGGGGCACACACGAGGTCCCGCATATGTAGGAGGAGTCACTTTGAGAAATAAACAGACAGTCGAACCGGGCCCGGATTCCACTTGTCAACAAGTTCTCGCAGAACGAGCAAGTCCGGGGACAGATTCCCTGGAGGCGGGAAAAGTCTCCCCAAGGAAAAGGAAGAGGAAAATTAGGTTTCAGAACTCACACCCAGCAAAAGAGCTCGGCAGTCCGGGCACCCCTCCCCCATCGCGACACAGCAGAGAATCCCCGGGCAGAGTGACAGACAGGCGAGCTCGCTGTGGGCGTCTGGGCACTGCCGCGGTCCAGGCGGGGTGGGAGGAGAAGGTGCCGAGTCCTCTGGGACCCTGCGACCCCTTCCCTCCTTCCAGCTCCGGCTCTAAACGCTAGCGTTGGCCGCGGAATGCGCAAGAAGTGCGCCGCCCGCCGCCCTCCGGGCGCAGATCTGAAGCGCACAGCCTCGGCCTGTGACGGTCGCCCCCGCACCCCCGCGCCGCCACCCTCTGGGGTCCCGGGAGGAGTCCTCCCCCAGCTCCCCCGCGCACCGCCGCCACTGGACAGGGCCGGCCCGCTCTCCGCCGCCTTCTGCTGGGTTCACTTTTCCCGTATTGCTCCCCCAACCGGCAAAACTTTCTATTTCCCCAAACAGTGGCGCGCGCGCGCGCGCGCGCGTGCACACACACACACACACACACACACACACACTCGCGCGCGCACACACACACACACACACACACACTGACGTCTTTTGCGCATTTCCTGCATTAGAGGGAGGGAGAATCGCTCGCACGGCGATCGAGGGAAGGAGTTCGCAGGCTGGGCGCTCCGGCGGGCGGCTAGCCGGCGGGAGCCGAGAGCGCGGACGCGGGGAGCGCGGCGGGCGGGCGGGCGAGCGCCGGCGGCCGGGAGGAGGGGCCGCGCCGAGTCGCAGTCCCTGCCCCGCCGCCGCGCTGCGCACCGCCGGGTGCCGGCCTGCGCCCCGAGCCCCGAGTGGCGGCCACCTCCACCTCCCCAGCCCGCGCGGATGTGAGATCCCGGGCGCCGGGCGCCTCGCGATCGCCGGCTGCGGCGCGGCACTGCCTGGCCAGGGAGGCGACGGCCGGGCTGGCTGTGCGGCTTGTGGATTTTTCAAAAATTTGGCTCCGAGGAGGACCATTTCCTCTCGACATGCATCCCTCCGGATAGACTGCACATCCCTCAGTCCGCTCTCCGCCCCACGCCGTCCGAGGCAGGCGCTGGGTGGGCGAAGAGGATCCGGGTTGAAATCTGCGCCCCCGGTTCTCGTCTCCGCCCCGTCCCGCTGCCCCCTCCCCCTCCGGGAGTCGAAATTGCCCGGGGATTATGTTTCCGAAAGGTAGGTGAGCGCCGGGCGCGGCGCCTGTTTCTCCGTACGCGGACCCGAAGAACCGGCGAGGCGGCGAGGCAGCCCCCGCAGCTTGCGGTGGAGGCGACAGCTCGTCTCCTCCCGTGGAGGTGTCGCCAGTCGTGGTGAGGGGGGAGAGACTTGCTCCCAAAACGGACGTCTCCGGCTCTCCCCCCTCCCTGTTTTCCGTTAGGAATCCGGCGAGGAAATACATGCACTCTCTGAGAATCGCCGGCGCCAGGGCGCAGCGCCACAAGGTGTAACGAGTGAGCGGGGTGGGGCAAGAGGAGACCCAGGAGTCCCCCAGCGCCTGCTGTCTGCTCTTCATTCTGCCCTCGGGGCGGACGGAGTGACCCCGGCCCTAGCTCCCCGCCCCGACCATGGTAGTGTTCAATGGCCTTCTTAAGATCAAAATCTGCGAGGCCGTGAGCTTGAAGCCCACAGCCTGGTCGCTGCGCCATGCGGTGGGACCCCGGCCGCAGACATTTCTTCTGGACCCCTACATTGCCCTTAACGTGGACGACTCGCGCATCGGCCAGACAGCCACCAAGCAGAAGACCAACAGTCCGGCCTGGCACGATGAGTTCGTCACTGATGTGTGCAATGGGCGCAAGATCGAGCTGGCTGTCTTTCACGATGCTCCTATCGGCTACGACGACTTCGTGGCCAACTGCACCATCCAGTTCGAGGAGCTGCTGCAGAATGGGAGTCGTCACTTCGAGGACTGGGTGAGTCTAGCCCCGCCACGTCCAGGAGTCCGGGGTCCCAGGAAAAGACTTGCTGCCTCAGCGTTGGTCCTGGGGTTCAAGGCTGTGTGTTTCTGTGTACATATAGTCTCTATTCCCTTGGGGAGGGATTATTACGATTTATTTCATAGCTGAAGAGACATACACATTAGATAGATGAGATATGGCAGATAAGCACTGTCCCCTGTCACCCCTGTTCCCTCCCGACAGTGGGCAGTACAGCGGGGCTTGCATACTGGGAGAGCCCCAGAATGCAGGTGCATAGGTTGGCGGGGAAGGGATCTGCTGCCTTCTACAAGTGCATGGTGGGCTGGCCAAGTGCTGTGTGTGGGTGGGTGTCTGTCCTTGGAGAGACACGTGGAGCTCGGACTGGAGGTTTCTTGTGCTTGCTGCTTTAGCCTGGGTAGCCCAGTGAGTGGTTTTATACATTCCTGTGGTGGGATGCCTCCTCCTTCCTAAATCACTGTTTAGCTCATCGGCTGACATACAAGAAGAGGTGTTCACTCTGCCCCCCCCCCCCATGTTCCCTCTAGAGCCCGGAACATCAGGCCAGCTTGTTTTGCTTATCTATTGAGAATGCTGCATTTTAAAAAGGGTTCTGTTTGAGGTGGTAGGAAGTCGGGACTTTGAATCTTCCATGCTTTGATTGCCAAGATACAGTAGGATCAAACACTATTTCTGAAATTGAGTTAGCTGTTAACGGATCACACTGTCAAATGCTAGGGATTTGGAAATAGGCCTTGCCATACACCTTAAGCCAAACACAGTCAACCTTGGCACTTGGACAATCAGAGAAGCCAGTCCTCCTCCATCCTCTCTCTTCTTGCAGAAACAGTGTTATATTAAGAAATGAATGTCTCTATCTTCAGGTTTGTTACATGTTTCTATCTGGAGCGAGTGTTGCTATGGATGAATATATTTTCAGGATTCCTTGGTCTGCACAGGGAGCTGTCTGCTGCTTCCTGAGGAGTTGTAGAACAATTACTTTGTGCGGAAAGCACAGAGAACTTCATGACTGTGTTAGGGGTCAGAGGGTGCAGATGCCGTTGGTGTATCACTTCACATCATGGTTTTAAATATATGTCCTCAAGGACATGGCACTTTTTAGGGAGGGGGGAGCTTGTTCTTTTTATGCTCCTGGCTGTGATAGGGCCTTCTGGAAACCATGGTTACTAAAGGGGCTTTTAGTGCAACCCAGGTAAGCCACGGCTCAGCGCGAGGAGCTCTGTGGCTCCCACTTTAGACAAGCAGGCAGGCCTTAGGATCCAGAACTTAACGTCCCTCCATCCCGCTGTCATGTTACGGCTGTCCACGGTGATGTCCAGAGGGGCATGGAGGGATAGCTAACTTCAGAAATAGTCTTCAATGCTAAACATCTGTGGTTTTGTATAAAAAGGGGAAGCAAACTTTGACTAGAGTATCAGGAAGGTGAGGCCTGTTGCAGGAGATGCTAGGAGGGGATAAACGGTGGCCAGAGAGCAGGGAAGATGAGCAGCAGGTCTGGGTTTTCCACATACACCGCTAGTTGGAAGGATGTACCTGAGTTTTTCTGGTAACACTGAACTGGGGTCTACACCAAACACAGAGCAGGACGGGATGCTGCTGTCTCTCCTCAGCTTTTCTAGGGAAGTGGCAGTCCAGGCAGTCCAAGGTTCTTACATTTGTGCTGGATTTGGCTGTAGACCAGATCTTCTAGTGCACAGGTAACATTTCCAGACAAGGACATTGAGTTCCAGAGAAGCTAAGTGGATCCCCAAGGTTGCATGGCAAGCACAGGTGGGTTGATGGCTGAGCCCTCACCTTCTATTGCTCACTGTTTGCACAGTGGGGAACAGCCTGTCTGGGCTCCCAGGCTATTTATTAGCCCTGCAGATTCATATGCTGTGGCCCTGACATTTTTATTGTGTGCGATAACATAAAGTGCTTTCAAAATCATTATCTCTTCTGCCTTATAGCAAGTGTGAATTGGATATGACAGGCATTGGACAGATTAAAAACAAGACTGAGAGAAGCCCAAAGAATGAATCAAGTGGCGGAGCTGCTTCTGATGGAGGCATGCTGTGGCTGCTCTCTCAAATGAATATGGGGACCCCAGCAACTAAGCTGCCCAGCCTGGAAATGGCGACCAGGAAAGGGGCCACCTTCCCCATGTTTGTCACCCAGGTACTCCTGCAGCATCACAGCTGAAGGTGGAATTTCCTTGGTTCAAACTCTTGTGCTACCTTCTTGGAAGAAATGAAGAGACGTACCCTTCTGTAGACATGGCTCTGACGCCTGGCCTGAAGTTAGGGGTGTGGAGAGCGTGAAGGAGAGTGGAAAGCAGCCGACTCCATCCTTACTGTGGAATACCTCAGCAGGCTCTGTACTCATCTAGCCACTGAGTTCCCCATTTTTACTAACCCAGGGATTAAAAAAGAGGCCACAGGTTACTTTCAAGGGGCTTACTTTCTGTAGGGAAAGGACAGTAACACACACATACATCTCCCCTAATTCAGTTCCAAATGAGTGGTACTATAAGTAGGTTGGAAGTGCAAAGCCAGGGTGTGCTCGGAGGGCTGGGAGAATCCAGTAAGGCTCCTGGGAGGAGACATGCGCATTGAGGGTAAAGGTGTGGGTAATGTTCAGAGAGGTATCTGCCAGAGGACACGCTGTGCCAGGCTTGGACACCAAGGCAAGAAAGGTACGGAGAGCGCTTGTTTTCAGTGCTGTGGAATGGCTAAGCATGGCTGAGCTGAGGGCAGGGCAAAACAAAGTTTCCCCAATTTAAGACTTTCCATTTGAGTACGACTGGAACCAGAATTTAATATTGAAACAACAACAACAACAAACAAACAATTCTTTTCCTTTGTACCGTTCTTTCCTCAAGCCCCACTTTTCATAGTTTTGAATTTGGTGGTTTCTGTTTTGTTTGTTTGTTCACATTCAAATACATATGGATATAAAATATAAAGAAAGGAAGCTCATCCCGGTGCCTTTTAACATCCTGAGGGATGTGGGGCTGAACGTTGGAACTCCAGAGCAGAAGAACATTTAGAAGACTGAGGTAGAAACTGTCATTCTGACAGTGAGAAGAGAGACTCTGCAGCTTGTGACGACACAGGGGCTGCTGCAGGCAAAGCTGCTGCAGGCAAAGAGAAGGAAGGCTTGAGCGAGCCTTTGACGAGCCAGATGAAACGCTGCTGGCCTGGGTGTGCACGGGAGTCATTAGGGGAAGGTTCTGGGATGGTAGAGGCTCTGCCTTGTCTGCTCAGAGATGTTGATTTTGTGGTTTGGGATAATCGTGAGGAATGTGAATGCTTAGTGGTGTGTTTCTGAGATTCAGACCCCGTTATCCTTTGAGAAATAGAGCTAGAAGAGGAACTGTGAACAGAAGGACTCCTCATTCTGTGCGGGCCAGAGGTTGATGTCACAGTGGCTTTCTTTTTTGATGTCCACCTGGCTTTTTCTTTACTTACTTATTTTTGTTTACATAGCATGCACACTTATGTACACTCGTGTGTGTGTGTGTGTGTGTGTGTATTATGGATGTATGTATGGAGGTCAGAGGATAACTTGCAGGAGTTGTTTTTCACCTGTCACTCTGTGTGTTCCCGGGATCAAACTTATAGTCAGTTTGGCAGCAGGCACCTTGACCAGCTGAGCCATCTTCTTGGCCTTTCACTTTATTTTTCTGAGACAGTCTCCTCACTGAAGCTTGTTTCCATTGATTTGGCTAGCCAGCCAAACTGTGTTGGCTGACACCTTTGGTTTGTGCCACTCCCTTGATTTATCCTGTCACACATGTATGTATGTATGTATATATGTATGTATTAAATTTGTTTATTTTGGTTCCCTATGACAGGGTTTCTTTATGTAGCCGTGGCTGTCCTGGATCTCACTTTGTAGCTCTGGATGGCTGTGAACTCAGAGATCTGCCTGCCTCTGCCTCAGGAGTGCTGGGATTAAAGGCGCTTGCCAACACACCTGGCATAGATGCATTAATAATGTAGTGGCTATGTCTGAAACTCATCATCCTTTCCCAGAGGCCGTTCCCCAGAGCTTCTGTCCTACTTTGCTTTCTGTTGCTGAGACCAAAACCAACGTGGAGAGGAAAGGGTTTATTTCATTTTGTAGTCCATCTGTGAGGGAAGCCAGGTAGGAACTGAAACAGAGACCATGGAAGAAGGCTGGTTGCTGGCTTGCAACGTCCAGCTCAACTTTCTTATATAATTCAGGACCAAATGTCTTGAGGTGGCATCACTCATAGTGAGCTGGGACCTCTTGTCAGTTAGCAATCATGAAAATACACCACAGATTTGCCACAGGCCAATCTGATGGAGAAGAGGTTCCTTCCTCCCAGGTATGTCAAACTGACAACTGAAGCTCACTGTGACAGCTGCTGAAAGTACATGCTGGGGCTATTCTGCCTGGGTTTGAAAGCCACCATACCCTACCTAATTCTTCTGTGACCTTTATTGAGCTATTTAACCTTTCTGAAATTTCATTTCTTCCTCTGTAGAAGGACGATGGTAAAATCATCTGCCTGAAATAGATGTTGCAGGGGAACCGAGTTTATACACACACTGTGCTTGGACCAGTGCCTGGCCCTTGGTATCTGCTCCAAGGTTGTTTAATAGTTGCCCTGTTGTATACCCCAGCACTGGAAAGGGTAGGCCAGCAGACCAGCTCTGCCCCGGTCAATAAGAATCACTTGGGGTGGATCTTACAGCACCAGTACCAGAGTCCAGCCCCTAGCATGACATTCTGGGTTGATCCTGGGGACACAGCCCTGTAAAGCAGGCCTCCTCCTGATGGGGTCTTTGTGCATCTTTGTCTCCTTAGGGCATTTCTGTAAAGTTTTAGCATCATTTGTTTTTTAAAGACAGAATGAAGTAGAAAAGATCTATAAAGCAGACATGGCTAGGCTGTAAATTTTCCATCTGAGAGGCCTTTCCTATTCCAACAATATTTAGTATCTAATTCAGTATTGCTCCCCTTGGCATATAGGGTGTTGTCTAGCTGTCTTATTGATTCCTGCTTGGGCTAGGGCTAGCACATCCAGATTCCTGCTTCATGGCTGGGCAAGCATTATCTGTGGTCTGTCTGTCTGTCTCTGTTTGTCTCTCTGTCTGTCTGTCTGTCTGTCTCTCTCTCTCACACACACACACATACACACCTCTAACATCTAGCCAATGCAGTGAATATTTAAGACTCTGGGCTCTTGCTCCCTGCCGTTGACCTGTCTTCGGAATTATTGAGTTCTCACTGTAAGTCCCAGACACTCACTGGTTATGACTTTGGACATGTGACTTAAACCCCAGATACCTGTTTCTTGGTTTGTAAAATGGGGAAATGATAATTCCTACCTCTTAGGACTGGTGTGTGAGTAAAGTAAGGAAGCCATATGAAGCTCTGAGCAGAAGATTTGGCCACATTGCATTTTAGCAATTCTGTTAATATCTGAAGATATATGTGTAGCTGTTCATAGATTTAGCATCTTAAGATGAACAGATGGCGCAGTGAAAGATATTTTTCCCTTGCTTTGTGAATATATTTTTATGAAAAGTCTCAGATAGTCTAAAAGTAAATTTAACTTACTTATACTTAACAATTTTCTTTTTTCTTTTATTAATTCTTTGAGAATTGCATATGAAATATATTTTGATTATAGTCATCTTCACAACTTCTTTCAGATCTACCTTCTTTATCCACTAAATTTTGTGTCCTTATTTTTCAAAACGCATCAACTACAATCTGTGCTGTCCATATACTCTTAGGTGTGTAAACATCCATTGGAGCTTGGTGGACAAGCCAGTGGCCACACCCTTAACAACAACAACAACAATCCTATTTTCCTTCCCCTTGCCACTACCAATCGCTAATAGCTCCTCAGCTTTTGAAAGCAACTTAATTACTTGTCATTAGATTGCTTTGGAAGACCTAAGAATTGTGGCCGTTGTAGACAAAGTTTCGTTAATATGGAAGCCGATTAGTGATCAGAAATAGGAGTATTTAGGAGAGGGTGTTTGGTTTGATTGTATCAGTTTGATTTATCTTGGTGGATTTAAATACAGTTTCAGTGCTGTTAACTTTAAATTCCTGACTCCAGGCCATACCAAACTTGAAACTCCAGAATTTAATAAGTAGGCCTTTCTTATCCTCAGTGATACTTGATTGTGAACATATCAAAATCAATACATGTGGTATTGTTTGCCTAATTTCTTCCTCTCAATCTAAGCTAGTTTTCCTCAGCTCAAGTAACATCAATTCTGCCTTTCTAGATGGAGGCCAGCAGCCAGAAGGAGCCATCCCTCACGCCTCTCATTTTCCCCTCTACCAGGTATCCAGTCCATGGCAGCATCTGCCGTATTCCGAGATAGAGCCCAAGCGTTACCATTTTCCATGCTTCTCCTGGGCCCAAGTCACTTGTGCAGTGTCTGGATTTTCTCAACAATGCCTTAATTGGTTCCCCCCTTGCCTGAACTTTGTCAAAAAAATCCCTCGGGGGGGGGGGAACCAATTCCTTCCTGTAAGACAACCCAGCCAGGCCTTCTGGACCTTCCTGGCCCTGTTGCCTACTGCTCTTCACCTTGTTTATGAGTCTCTAGTCATAAGGCCCACAGGCCATAGACATACTCATCACATACTTGCCTCAGTTTTCATTCCTCTCTCAAGCATTAATTCAAATGTTACATTCCCAGTAAAGCCTTTTCTGGTGGTCTTGTCCAAAATGTCGCTCTCTTTCAGGATTTATGACCTCGTTTTATTATTTAATTATTGTTTTGAGACCTGGCTTTACGATGTAGCTTGGGCTGGTGACAAGCCCTCAGTCCTCCAGCTTCAACCTTCCAAGTGCTGGGATTACAGCCACCATGACTGGCTTTCCAGATCGTTTTCTTTCTATAGTTTTAAAGGCTTATTAATTATTAAAGTAGCATACAAGTTCAAGGGTTTATCGTGGCATTTTTATATGTATATTTCATTGTGTTTTGCTTGTATTTTCCTCCCCATCTCCATTTTGTACACTTCTTTACGTTGGCTTCCTTTTCCTTAACACTTATCTTTGTCTCCTACACTTTATATTTTATATTATGTGTTCGTGGATATGGAACCCACAGAGTCTAGGTAGCCTTTTAGTGGCTGCATCCCTGAGGAAAACTGACTTTCCCTCTCCAGCAGCCATCAGTTACCTCAGCCAGGGTTGGGCATCATGGACCCTTTTCCGCACATGCTAGGTTTTTGTCTGGCTTGATCATGTATGAGTCCTATACATATAGTCATAGCCACCGTGAGTTCATTTATGCTACAACCCTGCCATGTCTGGAAAATACTGTTTTGCTGTAGGCATCTAGTCCCTTTGGTCCTTACCATCGTCCCTTGCTCTTTTTCCTAGGGATTCTCAAGCCTTTCAGGGAGAGGCTGATGTAGATGGCCCACTTAGAGCTGAGAACTGCACAGTCTGGTGTCATTTGCACATAGACCTGTTGTGGATCTCTGAATTCATCTCTACATACTGCAAAAGGAAGGTTCTCTGATGAGGGTTGAGAGATTCACTAAATTATGGGTTTGCACAAACAATCCCTTTGTGCAGTTGAAAGCGAGGAGGAAGAAGGGAAGACTATTCTGCAGAAGTCTTTGAAGACTGGCTGGAGAATGCTCTGTTGTCTCCACAGGTCAATTTGCACTGTACCAAAGACTTCTTATGAGGTCTGAAGTTTCTAAAAGTGGGGGTTGTGTACCCTATGGGTACCCAGGGTCCATACAAGGTGCTGTGGTAAGAGGAAACACAGAGAGCCCACTTGTCCTTGTTTGCAGAGTTTAAAATCAAGTGTAAAGTCTTACTGGGGTGTTAGCTATAAAAATGCCTCTTACAGTTGGCAGTGACAAGACGTGAAATGCAAGACGTCAACCCCTGAACTCATGGAGCTCACTGAGGCATATGTACCTGCATAGCTTCCAGAGGCTAAGAGAACTCCAGAGCAGCGCTGCACTGTTTTACATAAATAAAAGCCTCACTTGGCAAAACACATTTCTCTTCAGGTCCCTCTGGGTATAGATGGGCTTGTTAAGTAATTACAATCTATTATAATGTTAATCAGCAGGGCTGCACCTGGTTGAAATTTAGTTTTCTGACAGCAACCATATGAAGTGGCCAAAAGCCTATGCTGGGCTGAGAGAACCAAGAGGACAGGAACATACCGTGTCATTGTAACTCACCCATATCCAAACAAAATAGAAACTCCAGGGGGAACAGGTTTGGACTCTATAACATCCTGCCCAGAAGAGAAATTCAAGCCTGCCACCAAACCTCAGATCTGCAACGACCTGTTGCTTCCTCTGTCTTCCCATCCTATTTCCCTCACCTTGAAGGGTTATGGAGGTCACCTTTAAGCCAGATGTGGCACTGAGCTCATCACCTAGGAAGCATTTAAGGCCAAAAACAACCAATTCACAAAGCAGTTGGGAAACATCATGGTGGGTGAATCTAGTTTATCATTTAGGGGGAAAAGTATGCTTTCATTTTGGCTACATGCATCTTGAATAGAGCTGTTGGTTTGTTTTTCATACAGTGGCATCCTTTAATGCCAGTCTTCTTGCAAGGCAGATGGAAGCATCTGTGAATGGGAAGTGTCTCTTCTCGCCCATCTGAAGGCTCTCCAGAGTGTGAGCTGTTCAGGAAGTCTGGGAAGCCCACTCACCAGTTAGTCGATGGACTGAGAGGCTCCCTCTTCCAGGCCTGTCTTGTCGGAGCTCCCCAGTGGACTCTGGGTGTGCTCTTAGCAACACGCCCTCTCAGCAGAAAAGGAAGGTGGTGGGCTGCACAGAATATGCCAAGCAGTGGCCAGAGTGGAGTGGTCATATTTTCATTCTTACCTTCCTTTCATCCTCTCGGTGAATGCTTACTGGATGCCTTCTGTGCCGGGCACCATGTCATGTAAGCAAATAGCCTACTAGGAGACATGGCATTTATCATGGAGTATCAGAAATACATTAGTGTAAACTACCAACTGAGAGGACGAGCCCAGCATGATCTTTCAGAGTGTGGCAACACCTTGGCCTACCTCTGCAGGGATGGGGAGGCTGGTATTTTTCTGCCTGGGGAACTCACTGACTGGAGAGTCAGGTGTCACCTATCAGTTAGTGGCACTGCGCTTATATTCCACACGTGTAAGTCAGGCGTTAGCAAGGCCAGCGCTTTTTGGGGTCCTGCTGACGACGGTCTTGACTGGACCCTCGAACCCCACATTTTGGGCTTTGACTATGCTCAACCTAACTCCCCATTATATTTTGTCTCCTCCCAAATTGTCTTGTTTACGATAGACAATTGTCCACTTTTTATTTTCTCCTCCTATTTTTCACCATGTTGTAAGACCACAAAGCTACTTTCCATAGCTTGTTTTTTTACCGTTTGCACTGATGGTTATTTCAGCCATTTTAGGTGGCTGAGAGACTCATCCGTCAGCCATTAGAGAGGAAACATACCATCAACCAGTCTTTGTCCAACTGTCTTATATGGGGGAGGAGCCTTGTGATGGTTTCAGGTCTCTGTGATCATGGAGCCTGAGAAGTGTAACAAAGTCAGATGCACCTTCCCGAGACAGAAGAACCATAGCAGGGCTGGAGAGATGAGATAGCTCAGTCGGCAAAGTGCTTGCTGTGAAAGCGTTAGAATCCGATTTGCTCCAGTAGGACCAGTGTAAATCTCTGGGCTTGGCAGTGCATGGCTGTAGTCCCAGAGTTGAGGAGGTAGAGACAGGAAGTCCCTAGGACTTGATGGCCAGCCAGTTAGGCCTACAGGGTGAGTTCCAGGTTCAGTGAAAGACCCTGGCTCGAAAAAGACAGTGGAAAGCACCTGAGGTAGACACAGCATCAACCTCTGGCCTGCACACACAGACACACACACACACACACACACACACACACCATGTATGTGTGTACCTGTGAATACGTGCATCGACACACATATACTCATACACACATTCACATAGACGATGATCCCCAAGCAAAGGGAGTTGTTCACCTCTGCAGAGCCAGACATTTCCCAGATGTATTTTATCATAAATACTAGTATTTGTGAAATGTCAAGAACTAGTACTTTGCAGATATGATATATATGTATATATCATAATTAGATAAAAAAAAATGAGCCTTCCTCAAGTGGACCTCTTGGAAAATCAGCAGTAACATCCTGTGAAATAGTGAGTTTGAACAACTGTGGGAATTCAAGGGGCAGGAGATGATTTGGGTTCTGCAAATTGGCAGAGGCTGTGGGAAGAGCCTAAGGGACCTAGACAAATAGGTAAATGGGGCTATAGGACAAGTAGCTCTCACAGTAGCTGTCTAAGGCAGCTGCAGCTCTGAGGCCACAGATGCAGAGTTTGGCATCACTAGCTCATATGCTTTGCTTAATATCATGCAGTCAAAATTTATACTAGAATTCAAGCCCAGGACTAGGGTTGGAGATGTAGCTCAGTGGTAGAGTGTTTGCCTAGGATTCAGGGGCCCACTGCAAAGCTGGGACTAGCTGACTCCACAGCCCACATTCCATCCTTCAGCTTCATGAAATTGAACCAGCCAACCTTAGTTTCATGAAGCATGTGCTACTGATAGAAAACCATTTTCTATCCCAATCAGGTTATCAAGAAGTATTAAATAAATAAATAAATAAATAAATAAATAAATAAATAAATAAATAAGTTTAGTTAAGGATACTACATGGGGGATTGAGGGCAGCCCTCATACTCGATTTCTTAATAACTAAGAGTTTGATGTATAGTGAGAGACTTGATTCAGCCTCTTACCCCTAAAAAAGTTTCTACAACACAGAAAGTATGCACTATGTACTTACTGAATAGCTGCCTGGCTAGAAGGATGGATGAAGGAATGCATATTCATCTATCCACTGCTTTCAACTTGAGTTTTGTCCATGTATTTATATTTTTATGTTTTAATTACTGATTGGGTTTTTTTTTTTTTTTTCATTGCAATCTTACTTTAATCCTAACTGCTACTCCCCATTGCTCAAAGTGTTAAAATCTACTTGTCTTCGGGAAGAAAGGGGCAGAACACATCTAGCATTTCTCTCTCAGTACTGTTTTCACCCAATCATCATCTGCCTTAACTGGCAGGCCTGCTTCTCTATCTATCTAGCTGTCTGTCTATTTACCTACCTGTCTGTCTATCTATCTATCTATCTATCTATCTATCTATCTATCTATCTATCTATCTGTCTGTCTGTTTACCTACCTACCTACCTGCAGCTCACTCTGTTGTAGTCTAGATGTTTGTCCCATTTCTCAGGTTTGAAACATCTGTCTTTATTTTCCTTTTCTTGGGCCTCTTACAGAATCCCAACCTCTGGTACAGTATGCAGTAATTGTTCTATTATTCTGGCTTAAAGTTGGGCAGTGCACAAAGATGCTTCATTTAGAAAGTAAGACTTTGCTTTAGACCACTGTGCTGGATTTGCTTAGGAGTAAACAGTAGAACAAAGGGTGGTCGTTTCTAACCCCAGCACTTGGGAAGCTGAGGTAGGAATTTTGCAGGAGGTTCTAAGCCAGTGTGGGCTATACTGTGAGTTGTCTTGATAAAGAAACAAGCAAGTAAAATAAAGTAAAATAAAATGCCGTGGTGAAACTTATTACATGTATGCTAAGCTAAATAGTTAAAATACCAAACTAAATAAAAAGCAAAAACAGACAAATAAATACACAACAGTGAAGTATCGAAGACTAGCCAGGCCATAAAGAACAAACATCTACTTTTTAGTTAGCTCTTATGATGATCTTGAAGCTTGGACTCCATGTTAGATAATTGCCTGTGAGTAACGGAAATAAAGATGGCAAATTGCTCTTCTGACCATCCTTAATGATTGTTCTCAGACATCAGTTTTTCTTTTCCTTTTCAACCATATGAAGTCTTTTCCTTCCTTCCAGGTATTCAGGGTTTACCAGGACTAGGAGTAGGAGGGCTGGGGTAGGAGGGCTTGGGTAGGGCTTGGGTAGGAGGGCTGGAGTAGGAGGCCTGTTCTGTTTCTGTGAGATGGAGAAAGTTCTCTTAACTTTTTGAAGCTTCTGTTTGTTAATTTATAGGAAGGGTTAATAATTGTCTTCTTAGTTATCACTGTTGTAGCGAGAGTTAAAGTAGATAAAAATATGTGAAAGTACTTGGTCTTTCAAGAAATACCTCTGTGCTACCCTACTGATGAGAAACCCAGGATAACCTGCCTCTTGCTTTGTAAATATTAAGCAAGCATTCTACCACTGAGCTTCATCCTCAACACCAATCAATATCTTGAAGCAGATTTAAAAAAAAACAGTTAACAATGTAATATTATCAATGTGACACTGGGGTCACTTAGGAGACAGACTTCTGGGCGTTCCTGTGAGGCTAATTGAGGGGGGAAGCTCCACCCTACATGCGCTGTCCCAGGAGCTGGGGTCCCGGAGAGACTGAAGAGGAGCTGAGCTGAGCACTAGCATGCCTTCTCCGAGCTTCCTCGTTATGAACGCAACACAGCCAGCTGCCTCAGCTTCCAGCCATCATGGCTTCTCTGCCATGATGACTGTTTTTTCAAACTATGAAGCAAAATGAACCATCCCTTCCTTTTGCTGTCTTTGACAGG
This sequence comes from Psammomys obesus, assembly GCF_907164565.1. Lineage (NCBI taxonomy): Eukaryota > Metazoa > Chordata > Mammalia > Rodentia > Muridae > Psammomys > Psammomys obesus. Next base: position 49,521,284 of record NW_026585644.1, read on the forward strand.
TATTTTCTGGCAGCCACGAGAGCCTTCCCTTTTTTCCTTTGCTGCCCTGAATATCTATTGTTTTTCTTGTAGCTACCCAGAGACAAGATTCCAGATGCCTGGTTAATTTGAATTTTAGATAAACAGTGAAGACTTGTTTTTTTGTTTTTGTTTTTGTTTTTGTTTTTGTTTTTTTTTTTAAACCAAACATGTGTCCTAAATATTACACATGACATACTTATACCAAAAAAGCTGTTGTTTACCTGGACATAAAATGTAAGTGGGGGCCTTCTTCTTTTACAGTGGTGTTCTGGGTCTGTCCATGTTCCCTATAACCCTGGCAATTAACCATGGCCATGAGCAGGAATGGACTGTCATGCTTGTCATCTTGTCTCTCTCGAAAGACAAAGGAGGTACATTTAACCTTTTGTTAAAATAATTCTATCAGTAATCAAAGTTAAGAGACATTTTTGACTAACAACTCCCTTCCCTTGCCCATGAAACCACAGTGGCCACCACTGCTCTCTGATGTATCGTGGTTACTTTCCTAGTGGTTGGGACAAAATAGCTGACAAAAGCAACTGACTTGGTTTCATTTCCTATTGCTCTGTGAAGATGCCCTAACAAAAGTAACTTGAAGGAGGAAGAATCTGTTTGGTTCACAGTTTCAGGTTACAGTCTATCCTTGCAAGGGTCAGGGGTCAGGGTGTCAAGATGGCAGGGATTTGTGGTAGTTACATTGCATCAAGAGCAGAGAGCTATGAGTTAAGGCTCTGGTGCTTGCCCTCAGTTCTCTCTGCTTGTCTTCAAGTCCAGGCCCCACCGGCAAAACTGAGCAGCTCACATTCAGTCTTCCCACCTCGAGGGACGTAATCAACATAGTCACTATAGGTAGGCTGGCAGGCCAGCTTGATCCAGACAAGCCTACCTTGAGACCCTCTTCCCAGCTGATTCTCAATTGTGTCAGGTGGTCATGAAAACTTAACCATCTCAGTGACTTTAGGAGAAAAGGTTCATTGGGCTCATGGTTTGAGGATATAATCTGCCACGGTGTGGAGAGCACGGTGGCCAGAGCATGAGGCAGCTGGTGACAGTGTGCCTCAAGTCAAGAGGAGGAGGAGAGATGAATGTTTTGGTGCCCAGCTCACTTTCTTTTTTTATTTTGTCTGGGATCCCATCCCGTAGGATGGTTCCTCCAGAATCAGGGTGTCTTCAGAAACTCCCTAGGAGTCATGCCCAGATGTCCTGGATGATTCTACATCCTGCCAAGTTGACAGCAGGTATCAACCATCCCAAGGTGAGAGGTTCAGTTTATGCATTGCCCTGTCCTTTGCCATGGGGCCCTGCACCTCTTCTCCTCCCACGGGTGACTGTCAGGATTCTATTCTCCAAAGACACACAGTGCCTGATCAAGGTGACTCTACTGGTTGTTTAGAAAGAATATCTTATTTGAGCACAGGTGACTGAGAACTAAGTCATGGAGAAGCTCTGGAGTTAGTTATTATATATTTGTTAGTGTATGTCTAAGGAATTTGTGTGAGATTTGTGTAGAATTGCTGTAGCATGGACCTTCCCACTCAGGCCAAGGGGTTGTCCTAGCCCAGACATTCTCTTCACCTGGCCCATCCCCCAGGGCCTGTGGGGGATACACCCACTTTCTTTTCTTTCTCTTCAAAGTGGTTCCCTTGACTTTCCCGGCAGGAACCTCCCTGATGAAGCGTGGCCTATTGTGTCCTCCCTTTGCCCTGCTCTCTATACCCCAATTCCTAGAACACCCATCCCAACCTCCCTCTTTCTGGGTAGCTCCTGGCTCCAGCTCTTTGGAGTCATGGTGGTGTCTGTCTTCTGTCTGTGTCTCTGTTTGGAAGCCTTCTCGTCTGGCAGTTTATGGTGTGGGAGCTTCCTGCCTGTTCTCCAGCAGGAAAGAAAGATTGCTGACAGGAAGAGTCTTGCTTTTGGTGCCATCACTTGACATATTGCCTTGTGCACGGACATTGGGTTGGTTAGATACAAGTTTAACATGGCCACTTGAGCAATATATGAACTTTAGTTACTTCTGCTGAAGTGGTTTCCTTGCCTCCTCCCATAAGCAATTAGAATGTGGTGTTAAAATTATGTTTGCATGCTTGTGTGCATACACACACTTTAACATTTGAAAAGGCATGGGAAAGTATCGATACTTTGGCGTGACTTTCAATCATTTATTCATAGTTTTGTATCACCTTTAAAGTTATAACTATAATAATAACATTACTGTTTTATAATGCTGAGGGTAGAACCCAAGGCCTTATTTCTGCTAGGCAAGTGCTTTATCATCACCGAGCTACATTCCAGCCCCAACTGTACTTTTTAAAACCATATGTGTGTGTGTGTGTGTGTGTGTGTGTGTGTGTGTGTGTGTATATATATATATCAGTGAAGCAGACAGCACAGCGTACTCCTCCGCTCCCCAGTTTCCTCTGTTGTGATTATCAATGGGCATGTATTTTAAAACTTAAAAGTTGAGAAGGATGTGGCGGAGTGCCAGATGTTGAAGCAGGTAACGCCGTGGTTGCCATAATGCCAGGGTTCGCGTTAGAAGGATGTGGGCTCGAATCTCTGCCCCACTCCCTTGCCACTGACCCAGCGACATGACCTATGGACCAGTTGCATAACCTCTTTTATTTCTTCATCGGTAGCACAAAGCCTGCAATCTCTAGCTAAGTGTGTTGTTTGGAATAAATAGCATAGCGTATACACAGTGCTTAGAAAATGCTTGTCGTATGACAAGCACACAAAAATGTTAGTTATTAGGACTCTATTGTGAAATGTAAATAGTGACTTCTGTGGTTTGAGACTGTGTTGTTAAGGAGGCTGTCTGACTGAATTCTGTGGGTCTGACTATCGCGTGGGTTTAGGGGTTGCCTTTCATCTAAGGGCTACTTCTTAGACAGATGCTAGTTCTCATTATAATGAGTTGCATAGGAAATGGCTGTGGTTTGCCAAGTTTGTATTTGCTGCCCGCTTTCAAGCATTTATAGGCCAGTATATATTCACAGAGTGCTCCGTTCACAGCTAGCTTGTTTATTTTCACCAGCCCAATGCTGCTGCTAATGAGCTCTGTGACCGTATCGAGGAAGCTTAACTTCTCTGAGCTTAGGGGTCTTTCAGTGTGAAGTGGGACAGTCACATTGGCTCTAGTCACCTCACTGGGTTGTAGGCCCTTAAAGAAGAAAATGTGTCACACACATCTAAACTCTAGTGAGGAGCACTCAGGGATTTGGGGGAAAGGGATGATATCTTCATCTGAAGTGTGTTAAGTGAAGGTATGGAAGTGAGAGAATGTCTCCTTGGTAGGGACCAGATTCAGACTCACCCCCAAGGTTCGTCAACATTAAGTGTCTTAGCCAAACTGTCTGCCTCAGTTGGAACATTGCTAGGAGTGAAGGTTTTAAATTTGCTTCTAGATACTGCAGAAGGCGCCCTCCCCTCCCCCGCAGGACTGTGGGTTTCGGCTTCCTTATCCCTACAGGGCTCTTTAAGAGGTTTTCTTATCACTGCTTATCATGACTGTGTGCAGGCGCCCGTACAGCCGACTATTTCAGGGGTAAAGGGGAGGAAGACAGATAAGGCCAAGTTCTGAAACAAGCAGAGGTGTGGGGGGGTGGGTGGATGGAGTCACAAGGCTTTGGCTAAGGAAGCTTCTAGTGCCTAGAGGCCAAGTTAGGCCCCCGTGAAGGGGATTTACAGCTCAGATGGGTGTCCTTGGCCCTGCCAGGGCGTTTTTGTGTGCCAGCCTTATTTTTGTGTTGTATTTTCTGTTGTGCAGGGGGCTGGGTCCTGCTCTGTTCTGCCACAGGGCTGGCACAATGAGGGGTTGTTGCACCCACATTTGAAAAGACGGGTACATCATCAGTCACAAGGAGGGCAAGATATGAGTACAAGTACCTCTTGGCAAGGACCATGGCAATCAGTGGCTTCAAAGGTTAAGATGCTTGTAGCGGAGACTACACATTTTTAGTATCAGGGACTCTGGGTATGTGTTCGTGTGTTCATGTGTGTGTGTTACAAATACTATGTAACATGTCCAGATGCCATGCGTATTTGCTGGCCAGAGACGTAGCCTTCTTCACAGTGAGCTTGACGTGTTCCTCTTTAGCGGGATCTGGGTTTTAGGGAACTCAGCAGAGTTTATTTATTCCTTTCCAAATTTAATCTTTCTTTATTCAAAAGCAAAAGAATCTCCTTATTCTTTTGCTACCCCTCTCTCCTGGGGATCGAACTCTGTCACTTAGTGAGACTCCCACTCTAATTAAAATAAATCTGAAATGACAGGTTTAAATTTGAAACCAGAGTGCTTCTAGGACACTTACCTGCATACAAGGCATTGTGATGCTGACAGTATCATGTATGCAGGTAAGTACTGGTTACTAAAACTTGTGGTATTTTTCTGCATGTGTTTGTGTGTATGTATTCACATGTGTGGGGTGTATATGTGTATGAGAGGTTAATGTATATGTGTGTGCAAATGCACGTGGAGACCAGAGGTCAATGCCAACTTTTTCCTCGCTTTTTTGGTTTTTCAGGACACGGTTACTCTGTGTAGCCTTGGCTGTCCTGGACTTGCTTTGTAGATTAGGCTGGCCTTGAACTCACAGAGATCTGCTTGCCTCTGCCTCCTCAGGTGTTGGAGGAGCGGCGCTTTCTCTACCGTCTGTGTTGGAGAAGAGCGCTCACCTGCTCTGCTAGTCTTGCTAGCCACTTTGTTCTGGGCATCCTTTGTTTATGCCTCCTAGGTGCTGGGATTATAGGCGGCCACCATATCTGCCTGACATTCTCATGGACTCTGGGGCCCAAATTCTGGTCCTTACAGTTGCAAAAGTATCCAGCAAGGCATCTCCTCGGCTTCAGTTTTGGTTTTGTGTATCTAATCATAAAATGATCTTGATTCTTGTTGTTAGTTCCAATTTGGAAGATAAAATACAAATAGTGTCCTAGAAGAGTCTCTCACCCAGGTGGAGGTGAGAAAATAAAGAAGGGTTCCCTGAACTTAGTACCTCGCATTCTGTATCAAACGGTTCCGTAAAGTCTGACATGCTAGGACTATCCAGGGAGAAACAAAGAAAGTGATCAAGTAGAATGGATCAGATTTACACGTATGTAGCGTGCTTCTTTGCCTGCCTAGTACTGACCCTCTAACACTCTCTAGTACTGACCCTGTAACAGCTAAGGATGCAGATGTACCCCATGAGCTGAAACATTCTGTTTTCCAAGAGCCCCCATCTCTTGCAGTCCTTGCAAGTGGCATTCAACATCAGAGAGTGATGCCTCTGCGTTTCTGGTGGAGTCATTGGCATTCAGGGTTAGAGAGTTTAGTGTTCACAGTCTGTAGTATATGGATTTCCCCAGTGTTGGCTGCATTCCAGCCAGCCTAGGACAGCTTTGCCTCTTCTGATTACCATACAGAGACTTAGGAGGATGTGGTGTTTTGTCTTCATCTATCATGAGACTATACAGTGTTCATACATTTGCATAATAATATGCATTTTCTCTCTTCAAACTAGTATGGTGGTTGTCTCAGTCACTGTTCTATTGCTGTGAAAGAGACAGCATGACCACAGCACCTCTTATAAAGGAAAGCATTTAATTGGGGCCTTGTATACAGCTTCAGGGACTTAGTCCATTGTCATCATGGTAGGGAACATGGCAGCAGCCAGGCAGGCATAGTGCTGGAGAAGTAACTGAGAGCTACGTCCTTTCCCATAGGCTGAGAGAGAGGAAGAGAGAAACATCGGGCTGGGTGTGGGCTTTTGAAAACCTCAAAGCCCACTCCCAGTGACACACTTCCTACAACAAGGCCACACCTCCCAGTCCTTCTAATCTTGTCAAAGAGTTCCACTCCCTGGTGACTAAACATTCAAACATATAGGCCGGTCTTATTCAAACCACCACAGCAGTAAATATGCCGTCTTAGTTTGACATTTGAGAGCAAGCCCCAGTGAAATTATGTGATGACTTGCTGGCTGAGGCAGGTGACCAGCACCTAGATCTTTTGGGTTTTTAGGATACTGATATCCAAAGCTATTGATGTCAGAACTATTGTGTATGGATTATCATTATTCATGAACACATTGATGCTCTATTCAAAAGGCAGAATGCTGTCTTTTCTCCTTACTGTCTCCTTTCCTTCTTTCTTTTCCTTTTCTTTCTCTTATGGACAATCAGGTATGGGAAATGCCTATTTTCCTTCCAACTGAAAGAATGAAAAAAAAAACAATCACTGACTAATATCAGATATCATTAATTACTCATTCATAAATGAAATAAATAGCTCAGAAGGTAAGTTATTTGATCAAGTAAAAAGAATATCCAGTAGACATAGAAGGTATGGAAGAAGAGGTTTCCTGATTTCAGTGGTGATTGTAATGTTGTAATCCATTGTATCTATCACCCATCCATCCATTTTTTTTTTTTTTGAGACAGGGTCTCTCTGTGTAGCCTTGGCTGTCCCAGACTTACTTTGTAAACCAGGCTGGCTTTGACCTCATAGAGATCTGCCTGCCTCTGCCTCCTGAGTGCTGGGATTACAGCTGTGTGCCACCACACCCAGCTCTCATCTATTCATTTTTATCTACCACCGACCCATCCATTCTTATCTGTCACCCATCCATCCATCCTTATCCGTCACCCATCCATTCCTCCTTATTTATCATCTGTCTTTCCATCCACCCAGTCAGTTATTGGTCATATAGTGAATGCTATGACATTTGTCAAAATGTTTAGTACAATAGGAATTTTACTTATTCTTTATGTTGTTCAACCTTGGCTGAGGCTGTGGTGAGCACAATGTTCTCTGCACTGACAAGACTTGAAACTCATCTTTTTGGTAGCAATAAGCACGTGCCCAGACGTGGTTGGTTTCTCTGTGTGAAGAGGGTGAGTAAAACTAGCAAAGAGAGGACCTTTGCTTTGGCTTTACTTTTTAGATTTGCTTTGCTTTAGTTGTGCCTTTTCTGTCTCCCCTGCTTCTAGAACTCTGTAGTATCAGGATATGTTTGCTTTTGTGACTCCATCAGCCCATTGGAATGACTTGATTATTGTTGTTTTTTTTGAGATGGGGTTCATGGCTATCCTAGAATTCACTAGAATAGACCAGGCTGTTCTTGAACTTGAAGAAATCTACCACCCATTGCTCTCTGAGTGCTGGAATTAAAAGCGTACACCACCATGCCTGGGCCTGGCTTGATTCCTTCGTCACTGAGATAGAACAGTTCCCCTAGAGCAGGGATCCCCAGATTGTGCTCCACACAATCAGAGGGGTTAACGAGACATGCATGGTTAATGCTCGCTCGGGCCCCAGTCAAGCACGGTGGGAAGGTGGTGGGCTGAAGGAGCTCAGCACTCTGGAAATTAGCACAGCCCCATCTGACTTCTACTTTCTCTAGATGACCAGATGTGAGCAGTGTTTCCAAACGCATTTCGTCCTGCAGAACTGTTTGGGGACAGTACTCAAAACTCTACCTGTCATCTGGGAAACACTTTCTCCTAGTCTTCCTCTGTCACTTAGAGCAGATAGTGCATATTTAGGGTGAAGCTAATGTGCTGAGCAGGAAAGAGCCATTGTTTGTTTATTGATTGATTGATTGATAGTGTTTTTTTGTTTTTCCTTTTTTTTTAATCATAAAGACTAATGTTCTGTTCGTTCTTTCTTTCTCATTTGTTCTTTCTTTTCTTTTCTTTTTTTTTTTTTTTCAAGACAGGGTTTTTCTGTGTAGCCTTGCCTGTCCTGGACTGGCTTTGTAGACCACGCTGGCCTTGAATTCACAGAGATCTTCCACCCTCTGCCTCCCAAAGTTCTGGGCTCACAGGTGTGCGCCACTGCACCCAGCACCTGTTTTCTTTCTTTCTTTTTAAAAAAGGTTTATTTATTTATATGAGTGTTCTGTCTTCCTGTATGTCTGCATGACAGAAGAGGGCATTAGATGGTTGTGAGCCACCATGTGGGTGCTGGGACTTGAATTCAGGACCTCTGGAAGAACAACCAGTGCTCTTAACCACTGAGCCATCTCTCCACCCCCTGTTTTCTTTTTTAAAGTACAGTCCCAGCTATGTGCAGTGGTGGTTCTAGTTAGTCCTAGCACTCAAGAGGCAGAGGAAGGTGGATCTCTGTGAGTTCAAGGCCAGCCTTGTCTATATAACAAGCTCCAAAACAGCCCAGGTTACATAGTGAGACCCTGTCTCAAAACAGAAAGTAGACTGCCATGTGCTGGCCCCCGGCACCTGAGCCTGAGAAACAGAGAAAAGCTTGGACTGTACAGTTGTTCATATATGAAAATAGTGCAGGCAGAATCTTGAGTGTCAGGACTTTGCAATGACAGTCTAAGAGTTCATCCTTTCTGTGTCTTTGGGCAGTGGCATTTATAAAACAAAAGCAGCTCTGCCCTTCTGGAGACTGTGCATATAGAATGACACAGGCCAAGGTTAGGCACAGTTCAAACTCTGCCCTGAAGGTGGACCTCAGTATTTGGTTGCAGAGATATGAGCAGAGTCTGACTTGCAGACTGACTTTGGATTCCAGTCCTTTGTCTTTTAGCTTCCCAGCTTCTCCTAGCTTAGCACTCATTTGAGATTCTCCATTTCCTTGTGTCTGGGAAACTCATTGACAGTGAGGTGTATAGATGAAAGGCTCTTTCTGAGGCTGACATTTAAAAAGTTTAGATTTTATTTTCTGTGTTTGAGTGTTTTGCTTACGTGTATATATGTGCATCACATGAATGCCCGGTGCTCATGGAGGTGTCATATTCCCTGGAACTGGAGTTACAGGAGGCTGTGAGCCACCGTGTGGGTGCTGAGAATCAAACATGGGTCCTCTGGAAGAGCAGCAAGTGCTCTTAACTGCTGAGCTGTCTCTCCAGCTCATAAGGCCGGTATTTTAGATGAGTTGTGTAGAGGGGAGTATTCTTTCTCCCAGAGAGCAGCACTTCAGCCTTTCACGATGTCACATATCAGTGACAGGTAAAGGGTGCTAGAGGGCATTTGAACCAGATCCTCACTGTGACAGGGCTCTGACTGAGACCACACTCTGTCAAGTGCTTTAGGGTCTTTACATAAACTTGGTGTGATGGGTCAGGATCCAGCTCTGCTTTCTGGATATATTTCTTGATTACATCACATTTAAGGGTTAAAGGATTAGTGCTTTTCCACTATAAAGGAAAAACAGGCCATAAATGACTGAGGAATTTTATGGCTCTGCCCAAAGCTCAGATTGAAAGCCAAGGGAAAAGAAAACTCCAGCTTCCTGATAGAGAGTCAAATGGAAAAGAGAAGGCAGCTCTTGGAGCCAGAGAAGGGGGCCTACAGCAGTGCCTGTTCTGGGGTTCTCAACAATTCAGGTTGAGTTCTTCCTTCCTTTCTCCCCTCCCTCCCCGCCTCTCCCTCCTTCCCTCCCTCTCTTCTTCCCTTCCTCCCTCCCTCTCCTTCCTCTCTCCCTTTCTTCTTTCTTTGACCTTTGGCATTATTTCAAGCCTCATCTTTCCTTACTTTCTATCCTTTCTCCCTCCCTCCCTCCCTCCCTTCCTTCCTTCCTTCCTTCCTTCCTTCCTTCCTTCCTTCCTTCCTTCCTTCCTTCCTTCCCTCCCTCCCTCTCTCCCTCCCTCCCTCCTTCCTTTCTTTTCTTTCTTTTTTATTTTGAAATTTTCATTCATGATACAGTGTTTGTATAATTTCCACTCCCATCCTCTAACTTCTCCCACAGCCCTCCTCAATTCATGACCTCTTATTCAATTACTATTACATATACAGCTGGCTAATCCCACTTAATGTTGCCTTTGTGTGTTTTAGGGTTGGCCTCTTAGGACTGCATGACCTATCAGGGGACTTGTCCCTAGAGAAGACTGATTGTCTCTCAGCAAACATTAATTGCCTGTAGCTCTTCATCTAGGGATGAGGCCTTGGGAGATTTCCTCTCATGCATGTTGGCATGTCATATGGCCTTGCCATTGAGCAATGTATGTTTGGGTGATCGTATTGTTGAGATTTCATGGATGCGGCTTCCCTGGCATATATAGAAGGCACTATCATAGAAAATGTGTTTGTCCTCTGACTCTCACAATCTTTCTACACCTTCTTCCACAATGCTGCCTGAACTGCAGGTGTAGTGCTTGTGTTGGTGATGTATGAGTTGGGGTTGGACACCTCATGGTCAGTTGTTCTCCATAGCTGGCCAGTTGTGGCTCTCTGTAATGGTCTCTGCTGCAAAAGAATAAGCTTCTTTGATCAAGGGCAGTAAGTACATCTGTGGGTATAAGAGTAAGGATTCAGAAATTATATTGGTTTCCGGAAGTAGCGCTAAGTTTGCCTCTAGGGTCCTTAACCTCCTGAGCCACAGGTAGTTGGCTACCTGTCATCCTGACGACCTTGAAGGCAAAGTAAAGCAGACACTGAACTTTCTGTCGAGAGATGAATGACAGAAGTAGTTATCTTTGGTAATAAGATTTGTGTGTGTGTCTTTAGATTATGACTTTTATCAATCTGTCTTCCCCACCCCCACTCACTGGTGTGTGTGTGTGTGTGTATATATGCAGGTATATATACCTGTGAAAGTGTGTGTGGAGGTTAGAGGTCACCTTCAGGAACCTTTATCATTTTCCATCTTTAAGATGAGGTCTGTCATTGAACATGGAGCTCACTTTACCCCCTGAACTGCGTAGCCAGGAAATGCCCAGGATCTCTTTGTCTCTGCCCTATGCAGGGCAGGGGTTACAAGCACACATTGCCATACTTGGCTTCTGAATGTGGGAACGGGGTCTGAGCTCAGGTCCTCTTGCTTGCATGGCGCTTTAGCCACGGTTCATCTATCTAGTACTGCAATTTCCACCTGCCTTCAGTCATCTGCATACCTGACCTTTAATTTGGCACTTTACGTCCGAGAAGGAAAGAGGAAGGAGTGTGATGAGTTTCTGAGGTTGGCCAGCCCCAAAGAAAGCAGGCAGGTCCCAGGACTGGGCTCCGCCGTCATTTACAAACACGCTGCACAGTTCAGAACATTCCAGTTCCACACCAAGGCAGGGCTGAGACAAGCACCTATTAGTTGTCCCCACGCTGGCAGATGTTTCCTCGGGAGCAGCATCTTCGTGTGGGCCTTCAGTTCCTCTCAGCCTGCTTTCCCTTGCTGTGGGTAACAAGATCGTTTTGAGTCTGTGCTTGCTTTCTTTATCCCACCTTTTACTCGAGGGCAGCTAGAGCATTTGTGTCTTCTTTTGGGGAGATAAATACAGTCATGTTCGCTGCCGTTTATCATTTCCGAACTGGAGTGGATCTAAATGAATCATCCCAGATTCATTTAATAAATGATTCTCCTGGGTATTAGCTAATTTTAAACCGGTCTGACAAGTTTCAAAGTCCGTTTTGGGGAAAACTCAGTGGTGCATGTCCAGGTTGGGCTGTGGCTTACTGCCGTCTAACCGTGCTCCTCTCCAGCAGGCTGCTCTGCTGGGAGAGGCTATCGCTTACCATCGAAGGTGTGGCAGAGCGGACGATGGTTCCTGGCTGGGCTGCAGGTGATGGAGGCACCAAGAGTTCAGGCCTCCGTCTATCACCTTGCCTGCATTTGGGATTCTCGGGGTCTTTAAGGCTTGAACTGTAGCTCATGAAGGGGCCTGGAATTGGGTAGGATATACCCCCTACCACCATCAGGAAGCCTACAGGTTGGCAGCATGGGCAGGCTGGGGAGGGGCAGGGAACCGAGTAAAAGTAGATCAGCATAGTACTTCTCTACCTCAGGCACTGACTGGCTGGACAGCTTTCTGTCCCTGACAGTCGCTTCATGCTGAGTTTCTGCTGTGACAGCTCTCTACTCGATGCCAACAGTTACCATGGTAAATGGACAACAGTTGATGTTTCCTTTACTTTTGTGTTTTGGAGAAGTTGAGCACCACAGCAGGAGGATCTTCTTGGACCTGAGAACTTCAGTGAACCCCAAGATGGCTTCAGGAAATGTGTGGGTACCTAACCATTGTTGGTGATAGGTTTCCCAGGATAGCCCCTTGGTTGCTTCTCTACAGGGAGTATGGCCCTGCAGACCTGTGGTGGATCTGCTCTACCAATCCCGTACAGTCTGTTGTTTGCCTACCAAAAATAATTCGAGATAATTACAGCACACATTTAATAATGTCTTCAAAGCTTGCGAGCCAGATCTGCTCTCATCACATGCAGTTCTGAATTCCTCAGTGTGGAGAGGAGAACTAAGAACCTAAGACTAAAGCATGGATAGAGAGTATCCATAGAGAGTGAAGCAAATTCTCATCCCTGCTCATGGGAAAAGCCAGAAGCATGTCAGAGGTCAACTTTAAGTATCTTCTTCAAATGTTCTCTACCTCCTTTTTTTTTTTTTTTTTAAAGACAGGTTCTTTGAACCTGGAACAGGCAGATTCAGTGAGGCAGGTTGGCCAGCAAACAGAAAAGCACTTTCTGTTTCTTCTTTTTCAGTCCTGGGATTAAAGGCAGCACCACCATGCCTGACTTTTTAACGTTCTTATGTGGATGCTGAGAATCAAACTCATGCTTACATGGCTACATGGCTTACATGGCTACACACATTGACAACTGAGCCATCTGCCCAGTTCTTTTGCTGTTTTTATAAACCTGTATTGATTACAGAAATTATCGAGATTCATTATGACATTTAATACGTGTATATAATGTGCTTGGTCAGATTCATTTCCTAGTCCTTTTTATTCACTGTGATGAGACATACTTGTTGCTAAATTATGATGAAAGATTGTTATAATGAAAAGGGCAGTGGACTACTGAGTCCACTTTGCCCATAGGTGACAAATTAAGGCAGCACATCCTCATGGGGTCAGTCACCGCTGTCGGGGAGAGGAATCCAGCATGCCCATCTCTTTCTAGATGACTCGCTCATTCAGCTTACCAATATGGCACACCTACTATGGGCTAGGCCTTGTGGACACGACTGTGAAACAGGATAGATAGGGGCTTTGAGTGTGTTTAAATTAGGGAACAGATAAACAAAGGGAACACTTTTCACATAGCATGAAAGACGCTGTGATAGCTGTCACCAGAGCACTTAAAGGAGCCCGACCTTGTTTTGTGGGACTGGGGAGGGCAGAGCAGCGCAACTGCTGTGAACTGTGGTGGGCAGGAGTGAGTTGGAGGCATGAGGACGAGACAGAGTTCTGTCACCTAGCATCTGTCTTTCTCTCCCCCTTCTTTCTGACTTAGCTGTGGAACTGTGAGGGGCTGCTTCATGTGAAGAGCAATTTGGGAGTTTGGGCTTTTTACTGGGAGTAATAGAGGAGTCAGGGAAGGATTTTAAGGCAAAGAAATAGCCCAGATTAGATCCAGACTTTATCTGGACTAACGATAGAAGTTTTTTAAAGGTCGTGACCCCTTAGTTAGTTATGAATACTGTGGCCTAGCTAGGGATGACAGCACATACCTGTAATCTCAGAGTTTTGGAAGGTGGAAGAGAAAGCAATCAAGAAAACAATCAAGGTCATCCTAGGCTATATAGCTTGAGGCCAGCCTGGGCAACATTAAATCCTGTCTTCAAACACACACATAATCACTCCCTCTCTTTCCTCTCCTCTGTCTCTTTCGTCTTTGTGTCTCTCTCTGTGTCTGTCTTTCTCTGTATCACTGGCTCTGTCTCTGACTGTCTGTCCATCTATGTATGCCTCCTTCCCTCCCTCTCTCCCACTACTGTAACCTGCTGTCAAATTCTACTGACCTGACTTCTGGAGGGGTAGGCACAATTGTTTCTTTGGTCAGTGCTTTAGATCTAGGTGTGACAATCTGTGTCAGAGATATGGCTGGTGACGCAGTGAAGGGGAGCACTGGTATGTGAGTGAGGGATGGGTGATGTGAGGTTTGGGACCTGGTAGAGCTCCATTAGCAGCTCATTCATTCTCTTCTCTGCTTCTACAAGGTCAACAGCAGCTTCATGTTGAGTGCAGCCCAGGAGTCTTTTAGAATTCAGCCCCACAAGCTGCTGCTTTGTCTACTGATCTGGAGGAAAGCTTCATATATATATATATATATATATATATATATATATATATATATATATACACACACCCTATGCAAAGGATGGTATGCCAGTTTCTCCCTTTTTAATCTATTCTCTTTTGGCGTTTGAGCTTTATGTATGGGTGATGTAAAAACTTAAAGTTTCCTTTAAGTTTTAGACTAGTAGTGTATCTGTGTTCAGATATATTCAGAGCATACCATGCTATGAATTACATCATGACAGATTCCTTGTGTGTGTGTGTGTGTGTGTGTGTGTGTGTGTGTGCGCGTGTGTGTGCGCTAAGGACTGAACACACCACCTAGGCTTTCACTCAAGCTGAACAGTACTTACTGCTGAGCTACATCCCCAGGCCTCCAAATTTAAAAATTTAAAGGGTCTCTTAAAAAGATATAATGATAACCCCGCCTGTAATCTCAGCACTCCAGGAGGTAGAGGCAGGTGGACCTCTGTGAGTTCCGGGCCAGCATGGTATACAAAGTGAGAACAGGACAACCAAAGCTATGCAGAGAAACCCTGTATTGAAAAACAAATAAAAACAAACAAGCAAAAAGATGTAATGATAAAATAATAACAAAATTAAAACTGACAAATTTTATTTTGGCAGTTGTCACTGGTTGAGTTGTATGGTTTTGGTGACATCTCTAGGTGACCAAGTTTTAAATGTTTCCCCCGTGTTGTTGCACTCTGCAGATTGCAAATGTTTTGTAGCTGATATTGACAAATGAAACATACGTTTGCTAGCTAAGGTGACCAGAGAGCTGCAAACTTTTTTTTTCTTGTTTTAGAGGCATCAGAATGTACATGCATGAGTCAGAGTCTTAAAACAAATATTATGCCAGAACATTTTACAGATGGGAACTGAGAAGCCTAAGTTGAGAGTCCATAGTAAGGAAGTTTGGGAGGCTCTTCAAGATAACCGTGAAGGCTGTCTGGAAGTTCGCTGGTTTATCTGTAACCCCCTACCCCCATTTCCCGGTGGGGAGTTTTAGATCAGTCTCGGCAAACTCTGAGAGTTCTGGGCATGCAGCACATTTTTAAATTCGAGAGGATAGGGGAAGAGGAGCACAACTTTGGGAGCGTGTGGTACTTGAAGCCAGCACAACGAAGAAGAACACATGCCTTTTCGTGTTCTGTCCCCTTCCCATTACCTTGCTGTGTCAACCAGGTGCATCCTTGGTGAGGCCTAGGCAAGCAGAAAGTGTTTTAGTCTTGAAGTTGATTGTAAAAGGAAGGCCTCTGTTGCTTTTGAAAGACAAAATGTGACATTGTGGTCTCTTTTTCTTTTATTTCAGTAGTGCCTGACTTCTACATGGCTGACTGGAAGCTGTTCAAATTTTGAGAGAGAAGGGGGGGGGCACACTTTATTTTGGATCTGAAACAGTTGTGGAAATTTTTATCCTGAAAGGATAATTTTTCATAAACGTGGCAATGATAAAATCTGCCCATGGCCTTCCGTGGCCCATACCACACTGCCAGTGCCAAACTTCACAAACACACCTGTCACTTCCAAAAGAAAAACGAGTCATTGGAAGCCTGTTTATTTCCACTGGGACTGAGATCGCCCTCCTTTAAGATCTGGTATTAATACTTTACCTCTCTTCCACATGGATTCACAAGCTTTTATTGCATGCCTACTCTGAGAAAGGTGATGTTGCAACGCAGTGCCCTGCGGTCAATTTGCAAGGCAAGGGGGAGGACAGGACACAGATGCTCAGAGCTGAGTCTGTTTGAAAGCCAGGTAGGTGGTGCACAGAGGAAGCCGTGGAGATCCAAGGAGGTGAATCAATGCGTACATGTATGTGATAGTTTAGGCAGTCTTCCTGCAATGGTTGAACTGGAATAATGGAATGGGCTTGAGTAGCCTATGCGAGGGGTATAGGCACTGTGCTTACCTGCAAGGGGATCCTGCTAAGAGTACAGAGCCTTGGATTACAGACTCATGTTAGGCCCTTCTGTGAATTTCTGGATTGACCTCTGTAGGTGCTTTGACTTTTCTTTATCCAGCTTCCTTGTGGCTGGGACAGAGAGGGCTGGCCAGCTCAGCGCTTCCAAGTGTGACCAAAGGACTCTGCTGTATGAAGGTGAAGTCCTAGTGGAGCAAAGGACATGTGGAGTTTCTTCGCCAGAGCTAGGCTCAGCCTGTTTTCAGCTTTCATTTCATGCCCTTTAAGTGTGGGAGGCATGTCCTGTATAAGTAGGCCGCTTTGAGAGAGATTAGTAACTGTTGAGAGAGAGGTAGAAAGAAAGATTCAGATAAGCAGGGGTGAAAGGTTAGGATGTGAGTCTGGGCTGTCACACACAGACCAACACTGCTCTCTGAACAATAAAAGTGACCAGGCGAGGCGTGGGGATTGCCTTGGTGTTCCTGCTGTGTAACTTGTGGGGTTTGGATACTTGGCTCAGCTATCGTAAGGGAGCCAGCACCAACGACTGTTCTCTCCAAGTTAGGAGCTGCAGTGTGTCGGGGTGACAGGATGCTGCTCCATGGGTTCCTCTGGCCTCCAGTGGGATTTGGGATGAAAAAACAGGATTATGTCCCCGATCATGTAAATAGGACCTAAACTTGGGGGATGCTGACTCTCGTCCCTTAGGCTCCAGTCCGTGCCTCTGACTGATGCTTTTATGGTACTTGGAGTTAAACATTAAAGTTGGACCGTTTACATGCTCAGGACATGACAAGCTAAGTTGGGAAAGAAAGATAAAGCAGTCTGATAGAGCACACCTGACCATAGCCATCATATCCTTGCACAAGCGCGCGCGCACGCACACACACATA
This sequence comes from Psammomys obesus, assembly GCF_907164565.1. NCBI lineage: Eukaryota > Metazoa > Chordata > Mammalia > Rodentia > Muridae > Psammomys > Psammomys obesus. The sequence goes on from NW_026585644.1 coordinate 49,538,068, forward strand.
CACACACAGCCCCTTGGATTTAAGGCATCTGGTTGGTAAATGCTTTTTAGGACAACAGGCAAAACTGACAACAAATGTGGATAATGTAATCACTCTCTAGCACCTTCTACAGTTCAGCCTATGCATATAAGGAAGATATGGCTTGGCCCAAGGTACTCGAGATAAAAAACAGACTAGCACATCCAGCAATTAGAGTGAACATAGATCCACAAAAGCTCTTCCGCAGCACGGTGGCTCTTTGTTCAATGGACATGTATTGACTGTGTTCGAGGCCCCAAGTTGGCTTTTAAAGCTCCGATATCTTAGGCGTTGCAGTCTGTGAGTATCTTTTCCAGAGAGAACATGAATCCAGGTGATTCATGTAATCACCTGGGCTAATCACTTCTCTCGATGGGAAGTAGCCATGACCCTGTGTCAAAGGCAGTGGGCTTTGTAGACCTTCATCAGATGCTTTTCAAGTGGCCATTTGGAAAATGGTCCCACTATACCTGTCTATAAATAGTTGTGACATCTTCAGAACACACAAGCAGGAACTCATGATGTTTATAAACAGAGGGGTGGCATGTCTATTTTGGTTTTAGTGTTTATGCTGGTGAGGAAGGCTCCAACAGATTTCTAGAGCAATCACATCTGGGAGAATATTCCAGACGATATGTGGTTCTGCTAAGGTTACCCCCCTTGACCAAGGGGCTCAGGGCTCAGGTTATGTCTTGGTGTCACACTGGCCAGGATCACGTGAGTGGACATGATGGCTACTGAGAGTGGGACACCACGTGCAGAGACCTGAGAGGCCTGTTGCTGTTTGGACCTCAGAATGGCTATTGTCCCTTTGAGCGTAGTTAGTGATCCCTACTCTTGTGAGACGCAGTGTCTGAGTCATTCATTTTGCCCCACGACATCCTGTCTTCAGTTATTAGAGGCCTTCACAGACATTGGCTTCTCTTCTCAGCTGCCCTGCCCTAGCAGTATGGACACAGAGTTTTCCTCCTTTCTTTGTGGGGAACAAACTTGGGTCTCATTTGTGTGTACAAAAGGAGGATGATAGCCTTATTAACATAGAGGAGTGGTTTTTTTTTTCCATTAAAAAATAATGAATTGATGTGTTGAACTTAAAATGGCTCTGTGAAGTCATTACTGATATATAGCAAACAGTATATTTAAAGTCACAATTTTTGAGTTGAACTTGATAACCTGATTTCTCATTCATTCCACCCCAGCCCACCACAAGCCACAGTAGATTTAGTGGTCATGTGAACTGACTATTTCACAGTGTAGGCAAGAGACTGTGATAGTTGGGGTAGTGTGGGAGATAACTTGGCTTTTATGTGGCACCTTGATTCTTGTCTTCTGTGGTGAGATGGTTGTTCCTAGCATGCAATAAAGACTGCTCGTTGGTAGACACATGTACAAAACCATGAAGTCTCCATGTCTGTCTGCCTATCATCCATCCATCTATCCATCTTCCTCCTATGTATGTATGTATATATGTATGTATCTTTCTATCTATCTGTCTGTCTCTCTATCTTGCAGTGCTGGCACTTGAACCTTAGGCCTCATTCATGCTTGGTGAGTACTCTACCACTGAGCCCTTTTTATTTCTTTGATTTTTTTTTTTTAAATGGGGGAAGAGTTTATCACGGTGTCAGCAACTGTAGTCCCTTGATCATCTGGACAAACAAAGCCAAGATTTGACTTCCTACGGGTGTTGGCTGGCTTGGGTGGGGTGGAAAGTTTTGTTAGGGTAAGTAAGTTCATAGGCCAATCACTGCAGACTCTTTCTATCTCTACAGGATCTCTTTCTCTCAGGAATTCTCTTTGATTTTCACAAGCGCTGAGCAAGTCCTGCAAGGCAACTCAGTGCCAGGGCAGCCCAGTGAGTTTTAATTGATTCTAATTAGCACCCCTGTGGACTGGAACCATTTTTCCCCAAGCCATCCGCCAAGTGGCTTTAGGAATCGTGAGATGTCTTTCTTTGGACTCACCAAAAGGGTGAAACTTTTCAGATTCTGCCTTCCTCTGAAACTGGGTGACAGTGAGATTCAGCAGCCCCAGCAACCTGGGGAGGAAAGTGCCGGGCAGGCAGGCTTATAGATCCCACTGTGGGCCTAGGACTGCAGGGAAAGGATGCTATCCATGGTCTTTGGTCTCAAAGACCTTGGTCTTTAGTTGGAAATAATGAGAGATGGAAAGGAACCAGACCTTTGCATTTCTTTTCTTCTCTTTTGAGACAGCATTCCATGTTTCCAAGACTGGCCATGAATTTACTGTGTAAGCAGGAATAATCTTGAACTTCTGATCCTCCTGTCTCCACCTCCCAAATTCTGGGACCACTGTGGACCTGGTTTGAGGCTAGGATTGAACCCATTTGTATTTTGTTTGTATGCTAGGCAAACAAACATTCCACCCACACATCCCTATCCCATAGTTTTGTTTGGTTGATAGTTTTGAGATAGTATCTTCCAGTTGCCTGGAACTCAGCAGATTTGATTGGCTTGGAATTTGCTATGCTTTCACTCCTGCCTCTGTCTGTCTGTCTGTCTTGCAGTGCTGGGACTTGAACCTTGTGTCTCAGAGCACTCATGATTGGTGAGTACTCTGCCAGCCTCTAGTGAAGGGATTATGGGAATATGCTACCATTGCTGGCTGAAGCTTTGTTTCTTGGAAGTAATATTTATGGCTATCTTAGAGAGCACTTTTTTTTTTTTTTTTTTAAACCTTGAATGTGGTATTAGACCTAGGACAGTAGCCTGATGCCAAGTAAAAATAGTCAGTCCCTTGACAGTCTTGAGTGTCCCTCCAGTCACACTCACCTGGATCAGGTGTCTGCCCTTAGTGGGGTGTTCCTGGGTTTCCACACCTTGTCTAGACACACATTTTCCACTGATAGCTGGTTCTTGGTTATTTGTGGTGGGGGCTGAAGGAATGTGGGATGCTAAATCCACAGTTGCTTAGGGCATGATTCGCCTGCACCCAAAGAGTAGCAGCTGGGGGTGGGGAGGAAGAAGCAGCTCCATGAGAGTGGGGAGGAGGGTGACCATAAGGGATGACCTCCTTGTTCCCTGTGATCTGTCTAGTGATGGGTGCTCTCTGCCTGCCTAAAGAATGTGCTCTCAGAGACATCCACAGCCACTTAGCATATGATCATCGGTCAGTGAGTCCCGTTTTCTGAACTTTCGTCTTTTCGATTATAATGACTAGGAAGGTCGTGGGCCCTGGTAAAGGAAATGAAAGACATAAGGGAAGAGGCAGTCAGATTGTGAAAATGGGCTGGGGGATGTCTGTCTATGTGCACAGGCAGACTGGAGGCTGGGCAGTAGGCTGCTGGCCTGGACTCCTGGCCACCCTTCTTCCTCTGAGGCCTCTGATCTGTGTTAAGAGCCCATTATTTTATTAAAGTGTTGCTTGTCCTACTCAATTGATTTCACCACCCAGTAGTGACATGTGACTGAAGGGACTGGCCAAACTGAGGCTGTGGATTTCTCACACCTGAGTATGTGGTTGGGGTGGGGCAGCGAGAGCACACCTGGGCCTGAACCTTGGCTCTCTTTCCCCTTCCCAACTGGACGCTCCATTCAGATGGGGCTTTTGATAAGGCATACAGTATGGCCTGTGTGTCCAGGATGAGGAGGCACAGGACTTGCGTGGCCTGCGAGCCCTTTTGTTGTTACAGTAGGATGTGTGGGGCTGGCAGCATGTCTGCAGTGCACCATGCAGGAGAGCAGAAGGGGAGTGTCACAGATGACAGCAGGCCTGGGGGTGCCTGCATGGCCCTGGCACTCCTTCCAGCAGCTAGTCCTGGCTTCCCTTCAGTCCCCTTTCCCCGCTCTTTGTGGTCTGAAGGAAGCTGCCGAGCAGTTGAGAAGAGAGGCCCAGGTGCCCGAACCACTGCCAGGAACTCTTGGGTAACTCACATTTGGCCAAAGGGAAGAGCTGGTCCCTCACCCCCACCATGTGAAAGCTAAAGGGACCAGGGAAGATCCTGTGCTGTTTAAGCAGGCACTTCAACTCATTGTGGAATACAGTGCTTTCTAATTTGAAGAAAGGGAAAAAGTGACAGTCCAGTGAGGTGGCACATGCTTATCACTCCAGCACTTGGAAAACTGAGGCAGGAGGATTACCATGAGTTCCAAGCTAACTTAGCATACACAATGAGATGCTCTCAAACACACACACACACACACACACACACACACACACACACGTGTGGGTAGGAAGTTTGGTTTGGTGATAGTGTACTTGCTAGCACGAATCAGCCCCTGGTGTCCACCCCTCACTCTGAACTTGGTCGTGTGCATGGGCACCTTCCTTGGAATTCTGACACTTCTAGCCCATTACTCAGCATATATTTCCTGAAAGCTGAGAAGACACAACTGCTCTGATTCAAATAATGGCCATTGTGCCAGGAGGGAATGCCAGGGAGTTAATTAAAACAAACAGAGCATCTGCCAGGTTTCCTAGGGCAAGAAAAATAGTTTTCTTTTCCCCCTGTGATCTTGATAACACCCTGCAAAGTGCAGGCTTTTCTTTTGTGTCACTCCAAGTTTGTTATTTAGCAAATATCTGCTGAATTTCCATCGTGACCTTTGATACTGATTAGACACCAGGGATGGAGCGGGACTGACAAATCCCCGGGTTGGGGCAGAGCTGGGAAAACAGAAGAAAGGTCCCCAGACCTCCTTCTGTGGTGACTAGGTAGGCTGCCACTCAGTATATACCGGATAGAAGTTGGAGGTAGCAGACAGTTAATTGTGATATTTGCCCACTGTTGGCAGGTTTTCAGGCCACAAGAGCGGGAAAGGGAACTGAGGGCAGCCAGGATGGTGCTGGAAGCATGCAGGCAGCTGTCCCCCATGGCCGCTTGTTACTTGTGACGCTCAGCCTCCAGCCAGCATGCTTCCAGCCCCACACGTTCCTCACTGACAGCGCAGAGGTAGGATTTATCTGATGCCCTGTGAATACATTAGGCATTTGGCTCTACCCAGCTTTCCATCCCACCAACTCTAGGGTGTGGCCTTCATTCACACAGTTCAAGAAGGCTGCCAGAACTCCAGCTGTCACAGAGTCATCCTGAGAGAAAGGAAAGGAAAGCATTCTTACTTGCTTTGTGTGTATGAGTGTGTGCACGTGTGTACGTGCACACGCCAGCAGCATGACATCAGGCATCTTTCTCCATTGCTCTCAGCTTATTTTTCAAGACCGGGTGTCTTGCTGAGCCTGGACCTCACTGATGTTGTAGTCCGTCTGGCTACTGACCTCCAGGACTCTTCCTGTTCCTGCCTCCCCAGTTCTAGGATTATAGGTGCCACTCCCTGGCCCAGTGAGGGTGCTAGGGTTCCAAAATCAAGCTCCTCCTGCCAGTACTTCACTGAGCCATCTCCCCAGGCCCTTGGTACTTGCCTTAATGGGAGATCAGAAAACATAGTATTTATTCAAGATACTTAATTGCATGGCTGAAAATTGAGTTATCAGTCATGAAAGGAGGAGAGACAGTAGATGTTCTGGTGGATGACTGTCAGTCTTTTGCCACATGTGCAGTGCCATGGTGTGGGAAGGCTCTGTAGGAGTGTGGAGCATGACTTAGGCCTTCCTTGAGTGGCTGACATTTGAGTGAGGCTGCCTGAGACCCTGTACATTGCAGACTTCTCTGCTAGGTGCATATACCTGTAGTAGAGACTGTTCAGGCCAAACCTGGCAGTTTCTACCTACAGGAAGAACCCAGACCTCCTGGGAGTCCCAAGGGACAAGTTATAGTTTTGGCCACTAGGTTTTGCCTATTCTTATTATTTAAAAATTTAAGTATAGGGAATTTGGCAGGAAAAAATGGAGAGAATCACAAAGAAATTTTTTAGAATACAATCTTAGTCCCTTGTTTTATATTGACCTTCACAAAACACATGCCTGTTCCTTTAAGAGGGTGAGGCAAGCAGAAACCCAGAAAAAAACATGGCAGCAGTACTGTGAGAGAAGCCTAGAGAAAGCCCTGGACTCAGAGCTTTTCCTGCTCGTGTTGTGTTTTACCAGGACTCCAGAGCAGGCATCAGCACCTTGATCTTCTTTCTTTCTTCTCCTCAGGGTTTATGGAACACAGAGTCAGCAAGATGGCACAAGGCTTAAGGGGATACGGTGCCACAGACAAGGATGTCTGCTTCCAGCCACACTAGTTCTTGGGGGTGGGGCTGTAGCTCAGTTGGTGGACAGCGGCATTTGTGGTGTAATGAACCCCAACTGCCAGTAACTCATAAACTGGCTGCGGTGGTGATACCACATATAATCCCAGCACTTGCAGAGGGGAGGTAGAGGTAGGAAGATTGGTGGTAGTAGCTATGTAGGGAGCCCGAGGCCAGCCTGGGTCACATGATACACTGCACCAAAACCCAGCAGCAACAAAAATAGAAAACAAACAGGCAAACAGAAGGGGCTGTGAGATGGCCTAGCAAATGGAAGCATTTGCTGCACAAGCCTGATGCCCCAGAGTACGGGCCACTCTAACCGCAAGCTCTGCCACTGAGCTACCTACCAACAGTGTTTCACATGAAGACTGCATACACCCGTTAGTTTGTAATCCCGCCTCCAAAATGTTCTACGGAAGTATGTACAAAGATGAGATGAGGGTGGTAGCTGAATTGTCTGAATGGCTTCTGTGGCTCCAGGTCATTCTGTTCGCCTGGAAGCTGGGAAGGAGTGTTGCCAGATGCTTGGGCAGCTCAGAAGTGAGCCAGACTGCCTGAAACCGGAAAGGTGTTTCAACTTAGGCCATCGCCCTAGTATTTCAGAAAAGGGGAGACTCCTCACCACCAGGTGATTACTCTGTGCCTTACCATGCCAGGGTGATAAGCCTCGATTTACACTTCAGTGGGAAAGCTCTGGCCTAGCAAATGTTGAGTCCTGGGTTTGATTCCTGGCACCACCAAAAAGGAAATCGAAAAGAGAAGAAATGCCATGACGGGGCAGTTCTGCTCATGGTAGTTCTCTGTGTTCATCTCTCTCTGTCCTGGTGTCCAGTGCTCTGCTTGGAAGCCAGGGTGAAGGTAGTTGCTGGCCATTATGGCCCCACCCCTTGGAGTTGGAATGCTAACACTCAGATGATATGTACCCTTGATTGGGGAAACTCCAGCTCTCTTCTTGTACGAATGCCTGCTGGGAAAATCTTCTCCGTCACCTGGGTCCCAGCAGGTGAGAAGCCCTCTGATTGGACATTCACAGCAACATCAATTTGACTTGGATAATAACCCAACCTGTTACTCAGCCCACTGACATAATTATAGACAAGGAAATTGCTAGGAGAGGTCCCTGAGCAGTTGGCCAGAAGGAAATCTTTTCAATTAATTAACGAGTGGGCAGGTTAAAAAGTTTTAATGTACATAAAAAAAAAATTCTCTAGAGTGAAATGTCAGAGTTGTTATTTGCCCAGAAAAGAAGAGAAGGAACTAAGCTTGATGGTCAAACTTTGGTTTTTAAGCTCTTTTCTCCTTCAAAATATTATTTTAAAGTACATTTAGGTTTACTTCTCCTTCCCTACTCAACCCCAAAATAAAGTCAAATAAAATAACTGGTTTATAAACAGTCAGGGATAGAATTTAGCAAAATGAAGAGAATTTAAGTAGGATGACTATCGTACACACAGCAAATAGGGCATTGCTCTGGGCTTTGTTGATGGCCAGTGCCTAAACCACCAAATGAGTGTGTTGATTTCGTGGGTTTCTTGAAAGAGACCAAGTATGTAGATGCTCCCCAACTGATGTTAACAGTGCAACTTTTGCATTGTGAAGTCAGGAAAAGCTAGGAGCAGAGAACAGGCAAGCACAGAGTTTCCAGAGGAGTTGCCAAGAACCCCCTTTCTCACTGTTTGTTGTGGTAAGTTTATAACTTCACCTGTGGCCAGTGCTCCTTGATCCCTGAGTCAGCGTGTCCTAGCTGAAGGGACTGTTGTGTCAGAAGGTGTCTGAATGGCCTGTGCGGGCATGATTCATGAGAGTTGCTGCCTTTCGGGAGCTCACGTTTCAAAGCACATGGAATGGTGCAGCCAAAACATAAGAACACAAGGAGAAAAGAACACGGCATCAGTGCAGGCACATGAGCCTTGGGGTATTCTGTCTCAGGGACACCTCATAAAAGAAATGGGTTGAGAAGCCTAGGAAGCTGGAGGCCTCCTTCCTGCTCTACAAGAAGGAAGCACAGCCCACGGCAGGCACACTGGGGACAGAGGTTAATTCACAGGGATAGATCCACCAACTAAGCTGTCACAGACCATGCAAATGGAATAAAGACCAACCAGGCCCCGCCTACCTGGGGAAACTAGAATTCGGGCATCACTAGGAAAACACCACAGAAGGGAACAGAAAGGCCAGCAGGCCTGCCCTCAAGAACCTTCAGTCCACTCCTTCCCTTTGGTTTCCTCATGGTGAAGTGAAGGCATTGGGGAGTCAAGGTCTTTCTCCTTGTTAACCATGCCTTAGTGGACAGTGCTACACTGTGACCCAGTGAGTGGCTCTGCCTAAACCAAGTGGGTCACAGAGCAAAATAAAAAATACACAAAAGTGGACGGGGACATGATGGGAGGAAGTGGGCATTCGTGAGTACAGGAGCAGAGAAGAGGGTCAGGTGATGAGTGTGACCAGAATATATTAAATATGAATGGAATTGTCAAAGAATAAAGTTGATAATGTAATTTATTTTGTTTTGTTTTTTTGTCTTCTGAGACAGGGTAATATATGTGTGTGTGTATATTCAACATACATATATATTGAAGTAAGTCTGGAAAAAATATATGCATATACATACATACACACATATATGTATGTATGTATATATCAGACTGACTTCAATCTCAGTCTGTAGTTGAGGGTGACCTTGAGATCTTGATCCTCTTGTCTCCACCTCTCAAATGTTGGGGTTACAGACGTGAATCCCCATGCCTACTGCAATAGATTTTAAATAAGGATTTATATTGTTAAATGCATCAATAAATTTGCAATTTCTTAATTATATTTATATTTTAATATTTAAAATTTAATAAATGAATATAGTAAAGAAAAGCAAATGGTTGGACATTAGTCCTGCTCTTATCTCAGACTCCCCTTCCTTCCCAAGAGGCTGGCGCCTTGTGTATCTTTCCAGAAATATCCTGGGAAGATTACAGTTGTATCTTTGCTTCTTTTCCTATCTACAGATTTTGCAAATTGTTGTTACACTTGTTTTGGGTTACCTTATTGTAAAGATGCTACACTGGCTATGCTCAGGAAGTACTCTCACTGGTGCTTTTATGAATATTTTGTTTGTTTGCCTAGTTCTTGTCTTTACTTCCCTACAGCTCTTTGTCCCTGTGACTTCAATGGTTAATTTAAAAAGATGCCAGAGATGACCGAGTGAGAAGAAATGGTTGTTAGAAACCAGATACCTCACTCCTCTTGGGAAACACAGATCCAGATGTTACCGGTTCCTGACCACAGTTAGGTGTGGAGCAGGGTGAGGCTGCTTCAGTCTCCCTCGTCAGCAGAGCAGCAGTGGGAGGGCACATCCTCCCTCATGGTGGGGACGGTGGGGACCACGGCTTCATGCAGGTGAAGCTGTTTCTGAGAGTGAGAGGTCCCTGCTTAAAGCCTTGATCTAAATGTACATTTAAAACTTCATGGCTTTTCAAGCGTGTGTAAAAGACTTCCCTTTTTAAATGTATTTTTCAAAATCCCATGGGTTACAGATGAGCCCCGGAAAAGAGGATCGAGCAAGGAGCTACAAGTAAGAGAGTAATAGAGCTATGATTGGTAGAGAGTCCATGTGATTGCTCCTCTGAGCTCACTGGGTTCAAGAAGAGGGACTGGTGTGCTTCGGGGGATGGGCGTGCAGGCAGCAGTGAGTAGATGACAGAACATCCTGCTGTTCTCAGGGTTTAGGACCAGCTTGGCACAGGCCACACTGGATTTAGCCTGAGGGTACCAGTAGGGACACTATAAACTTATTTTGGAAAGTACTTTATGTTTAATAATTACAAAAAAATGTTTCAAGACAGTCATCATGGGAAAAGCTGAACTGTGAGGAACTTTCTTCTCTGTGGCTTAGCATTAGTTTTATTTAAAATTACCTGCATGAAAACTATGTTACCAGAGGCCGACTCTGTAGTCCATTGAAATTAACTGCATGGGTAGCACCATATTTTCAGGCTAAGAGATGAAAGATGCAGGGGTCTCGGGAAATCAGGAAGTGTGTCCATTGCTGGCTAGGCCTGGTGGTTCTGTGTTTCTACACAGTGGAGAAGAATGCACCATTTGCATTTGCATTTTCGAGGCAGGGATCATCTTTTTGCCACCCTCCAGCTCTGATTTCCTCCCAGGAGCAGGCTGGGTGCACCTGTTGCTGGCTGGCTGTGTCCCCAGAGAGACTGTGTTTTTTTTGCTGTGACTCAGATGTATTATTTATGGCCACCACGCTGGTGGAGACCAACAGACAGACAGCCTTAGAACTGCTTCCTCTCTGTCCATCAAAGGGTTTTCTGGAATGTTCCCCACAAGTTGGTTTTCAGCATATGAATGACAGAAGAATGCATGATCTTCCCAGCCTTCCCCGTAGCTGTGTCCTTCTTACACAGGCTTTTGGTTCAGATGTCCTCTTGGTTGACCTGAAATCAGTTCAGTATCAGTGACGGCATTTTGGTGTGACATCGATGAGCCTCTTCTTTCGGCATGCAAAGAGAGCCTGCATCAGCTGTCCATCTCCTTGCCCCTTCTGGGGAATCCAACTTCTGCTGGCTGGTATTTGAGGTCATTAGCTCCAGGAGGCAGAGGCTTATGTTAATGGGGACAAGGTCACAGTTTTGCACTGGCAGAGAGTCTCTTTCCTGTAGTAGACACTCGCAGGCCAGCCACCTGCTGTGACAATGCTCTGGGAGATATGCGGAGGCCAGGTGAGAGAGGTGAGGGACAGGTGACTTGACCGCAGTTCAATTCCACATTTTCTGGATACAAAGACTACCTCTGAGGTTCTATTAGTTGTGCACCGATAGTTATGCCTTTAAAAAAAGAAGGTCCAGCAGGATGGTTCAGTAGGTAAGGACACTTGTTGCTAAGCCTCCGGAGCCCATATGGTGAAAGGAGAGAAATGACTTTCAAAATTTTCTTGTCCTTGACCTCTACATACATATCATGGCACGTATATCACACACACACACACACACACACACACGCATGTACATGCATGCATGCACATATGATAATTTCTCTTTTAAAGGATGGTTTAATTGGCTCTTGTTGTACAGGTCCATGATCACAGCTACTTGGGACCTTGGCTATGGACTGAGTTTATGGCCAACCTGGACAGCTGAAATGCTAAACAAAATGCAAAAGGAAAGCTCAAAGGTAGAGTTCTTGCCAAGTCTGTGTGAGGGCTGGGACTCAATCCCCAATATCCACCCTGGGACACACAAAGGATCATCTAAATATGAATGACACTTAATTTTTATAAAATCTTCACCCTTGAGAAAAGTCTCTTGGTGCACAGGCCTCATTTTCTTTGCAAATTCACTAAGAAGGTAATTCACTAAACATCTCAAGGACTCTGTGGACACTGAGGGGTCACAAAGCAAATGAGGGAAAATTGCTACCTGCTACTGTTTCCCAGGGCTGCCACAGCCAAGTGTCACAAACTGTGCTGCTCGCAGGAGCGGAAGTGTATTCTTGGGGGCTGCATGTTTGGAACGAAGGCATGGGTAGGTCTGTGTCCCTCCGGAACCCAGAAGGGAATCTCTCCTTGTCGACTGCAGCCCCCGGTCGTCCTGGCTTTCCATCACATGTGTTAGCACAGCCCCACTTCTGGCTTTGTCTCTGCAGGGTCATCTCCCCTCCGGTGTCTATCTCCCCTTGTAAGGACAGACAGTCACTGGATCTAGGGCTCACCCTAATGGCCTCATCTTCACTTGATTATATCTGCCAAGGCCTTATTGCCAAATTGGGTCACAAGCACTGGAGCTGAGGGTTAGGGTTTCTGAAAAGCATTTTCTTTCTTTATTTTTATTTGTAAAATTTTTTAAGGAGGATGGGATACAAAATTTAGGCCAGAATACTAACTTCCTAATACTAACATACTAAGTTAGTAGGGAAGCTGATGAAAAAAAAGACCGAATCAGTTTAAGAGGGGGTAGGGCAAGCAGTTTGCAGAGGCAAAGGGGTGTTCATATGCATGCTGTGGTGCATGTATGTTAACAGATGCACACAGAACATGCAGCATCTAGAGTGTGATGTAGAGTTGTTAAATTATGGAGTCTGTGTTGAGGTTACCCTGCCTTGTGGCCTTGAAGGATGGGCAGAATTTCAGTTATAGATGAAGAAGCCATGGAGGGCTTTTTAAGCTGATCACATGAAAAATTGCAAACGGCCTGGCAGTCAAGATGCTTCTAGAAGAAACAGAGGCAAAGGACTGGAGACTTATGAAATTCTTTATTAGGCTAAGGTATTTCTGGACAGCTTGAACTCAAGAATTGTGATGGGCTGAGGAGTTAGAGAGAGAGACAGAGACAGAAACACAAGAGACAGAGAGACAGAAAGACACAGAGAGATGGAGACAGAGAGATGCACACACAGAGAAAAACACACACACAGAGTATGTGTGTTGTGGATTGGGGTTGATGTAAGACAGTTATGCATTGTTAGGTGCAAGTTGGTCAGAGCACAGCTCACCCTGAGTTATGGGAGGGCTGTCGGAAAGGATGGTGAGTCTTTAGAAGGTGGGTGAGTCTGAGGGAGGATACTCAGTGTGTTCACGAACACGAACATGTTGAATTTGAGATCATTGCAGCCCAGTGCCGAGTTAGAAACTTGAGCTTGGCATTCTGGAGGTGAGGCCAAGGCCAGTGGAACGGCTGGCTGCCAGTTGACAGTTGAGACTCAGGAGTGGCTGAGGTGACCTAGAGAGAAAGTACAAAGAGGCAGAAGGGAGACTAGGCCTCAGCCTGGGGGAGTATGCCCGGGTGGACAAGGGTAGCAGGCAGAGGGGATGGAGATGAAGGCAGCAGAAGGCCTACCTCATCGTAGCTGAGAAGAACGGGGAATGAGAGGCCCGTCTTGAGAAAACTCCCAGTGAAATGACTGCCGCAGAGCCCAAAGTGTAAGAGGCTCAGGGGACGTGGGATGAAGGTAGTCAAGACCAACTCACTCTTAGGGAGTATCATGAGAAGCAAAAAGGAGTGGGAATCAGGGCAAAGAGAAGAAATTCTTAGGTAGACAGAAAAAGAGGACAACTAACTGATGAGGAAAGTTCTGGAAAAGACAACAGATGTGGGATTGATATATCGCAGGGAGAGAAATTTCATGGAGATTTTCCAGGGAATTGTAGGGAGACTAGATGCGGGTCATCGGTGTGAAAGAAGCTGAACCGTGGGGATTTTCATCCAAAGGATTCGCTCTTGCAGGTGGTCATCTGCTGTTCAGGAAGACTGAGGAATGGGCTTGCTGAACCATGAAGCAGACCTGGGAACTGGGGTCACTCCCTAGCTCCTGAAGTCTCCCCAGCATTTATGGATGCTTCTAGGACCAAGTAGTTGTGCTTTCTGGGTAGGTTTCTGTAGGGCAAGTACTAGACTCTCATGGAATGTGTCATCTTGGGGACAGACAGCCTAAGGAGACTGACCTAGAAATAACTAATTTCTTCTGTCACCGCTCAGGACAGTGGCCATGCTTTCCGCCTTGCCTCTGCTTCCCCGTGGAGCTCAGTTTCTGTATATAAGGTGTAGGGCAGAAACCTGAGCATGGGCTCAGGAGCACTGGGGCACACACCACACTGTGCTCCGTTTTGTAACAAAGAGGAGTGGGTTTTCTGTGGTTGTGGGCCTTGACAGCATGCGTGGCCTGATCGGGCCTCGTGGAGACAGGAGTTCCTTGGGGCATGTATATGCATAGTTGTCCATTTCTTGAAAGCAAATCCAAGTCTTTGTTGGTTACAGCGTTAGAGAACAGTTCCTTCCTGGATGGTGTGAATGGGCTGCTAAGACGAGTGATTAAGAAATGGCATTGGGAAACATCTGCATTGTACCCCTTCCTTCCAAATCTCGGGGATCATTGGAGAAGAGGGGGCAGAAAGATTCTAAGAGGCAGGGGCGGTAGATGACTACAAAAAGACTAGTATCTTCCAGACACAGCATAGCGGTTACACAGTGGTTGTGACAGGCTTAATCTGGACAAAAGCCCAGCACGGAGCAGAGAGGGGGGCACAAAGTCCCACCCCCAGCGGAAGAGTCATTGGCAATGGATAGCTGCTAGGAGAGGGAGAGTCAGTTTTCTATAAGGGCATTGCCCCTGGGAGATGGGACTGTGATCAAGTGGAAGGCCGCACATCCAAAAATACACCCTCAACAAACTGGACTTGATGGATTTAAAAGAGGAGGAGGAGGAAGAGAGAGAGAGAGAGAGAGAGAGAGAGAGAGAGAGAGAGAGAGAAAGGACACAAAGCAGGGAAAGGGGTGTATGGATCTGGGACGAGCAAAGGGGAGGTGATATGATCTAAACACATTGCACAAGGTTTGTTAAGAGCTAATTTAAAATTGGAGAAAACAAAAGAAATGGTAGGGTAGGTAGATGGAGCGGGGTGTGCAAGCAATGTGCTGTGTTCTCAAGACCCCCAGGCTGGCCAGGGCTGTGGGGATGATGTTAGGGGAAGGGGGATCTGTGATCAGATGAGGTGCCTGAATTGATCAGAGATCTGACTATCAGTCTGGATTGGATTGTGAGATTTTTTTTTTTTTTTTTCGTGAGAGTGAAAGCGGGCTGCTGAAAGAGATGAAATCATGTATGAGGTTGTTACTTTGAGAACAGCCTTCCGTATGCCTGTGCAGTGCTAAGCCCTCGTGCGAGATAGTCTGGGCACGTTCCCTGCCCTTTCAGAACTCATGGGACAGACGAGGAGGTCTTTCCTAGTCTGTCCATCTTGGAAAGTCAAGGAACTTTCCTCATACGCTTAGATGTATTCTTCAAGCCATGTCAAATTCAGATTATCACAAAGCCTAAAGATGTCTCAGTTCTCTCTCTCTCTTTTCCCCCTCTCTGCAACTGTGTTCTCCTGCTGTTAGCCTCTAAGGATCTTGGTAACGTTCTCTTTGCATTTCTCTCTGTTCCCACAATGCCTGTAATGAAGCCCCCACCACCCCCAGAAAAGACCCAGTCTTGTACTGCAGCTTGAGCACTGCCTACATTTTAATCTTCCTTCCCATCCCTGCAGGGCGATGGTGTCTTGTGTGAAGCAAACACAAGTACAGCTTTGTGGAATAACTGCCCACCAAGGAGCTCTGTGAAGAAACCCTGAAATAACAAGAATAGAACATGTGCCATGGTTGTGGGATGTAAGGGCTCACGGGGAAGAGGTGGGGAGCAAAGAAAAGAAACAGATTTTAATGTCAGGCTGACAAGAGTTTATTATACACATCAGCGGTTAAAATAATTACCTTTAAAAAAATTATAAAAAAGGCTTTCTGGGGCCCTGTTAAATACCAACCACAGTTCCTCTATACTGGATTTGCTGGGGCTCTGACAGAGACACCTCGTTTCTCCAAATCTCTGTGAAGGTTTTGGCAGGAAGCTTCGGAGATACACAAGTTTCTCCTTGTCCTTTTACGGAGTTTCTGTCGAGGCGCTTCGTGCCTTTGCTCTGATTTCTCTGTTTCGTGTCTTCATTTTTGTATTCTCCTTCCCTCAGGGCTGCATGGTGGGCGAAGAAGCCAGTCGCCAGGCACCATCTTTTCATTTGCTTTGAAACATCTAGGCCTTTCTGAATAAGCAGAAGACATGACAGGAGTCTGTGGGGGCGAAAAGGGGCCCCGGGAGCCTGGTTCTCAGCTTCTCATCCAGCTAGAAATCTTCTCATATGAAGCAGGGAAGGTTGCCTTCCAGATTTTTCTGGCCACCATGTGGAAGTTATTCTTCTAATTATTAGAATAATATTCAGAATAATTAGAAGCATATATTATTCTAAGATTATATGAATATTAGAATCATAATATTAAAAAAGAACTAATAATAATCCAAGTATAACATTCTACTATTAGAATTTTGGATACAGAGATGCTCTAATGGTTTTAACCTGGCAGTCGAGGACCAAGAGGTGAATGCTTAGTGCTTTAGAGTATGTGGCTAGTTATCATGTGCTTCTGGGATTCCACTACAGAGCTTGTATTCTTTTCCTGGGTATGATTTTTCTCTCTCTCTCTCGTTCTCTTTCTTTCTCTCTCTCAGACAAAGGTCAACCAACCATGGGTGCCATCCCTTCACCATTATCCATCATTCTTGGTTTCTGAGATGAGCTTTCTCCCTGGGACCTGGAACTCTAAATTTAAGCTAGGATGGCTGGACAGCCAGCCCCAAAGGATTTTCCAGCCTCTGCCTGCCTATCGCCGGGAATATGAGCATGGGCTACCCCACCCACCTTTTCCCCTGGGTGCTGGGGATTGAAGTCAGGCCCTTATGCTTTCATGGCAAACTTTACCACTCATGTATCTTTCTAGCCCCTCCCCCACTTTTTGTTTCCAGCTTCCTTCCCTGTCTTGGATTTATTTTGTACCTGTCAACAAGGCCTATTTTCGGGGCAAACTGAAAGCAAATTCGTTCCTGACCACACCTCCATTAATGAACGTAGTAATATGGGAGATTATCTCTCCCTGAGACTGGATTTGTTCCAACCTCACAAGTGGATGTTGCTGAGCAAGAATCCTCCGATAAAATGGACCACTGTCATACAGGGGGCAGTGATTAAGTTCCCCTTTCCAAGAGCTGGTGCCCTACCTGTGTGCACCTGCAGCGGTAAGAGGAGAGCGCCCCCTGCTGGCTGTACCCTGCCCTCCTGGCTGCCCCAGTCCTGTTTGCTCTTGTTCATGGGGCCACTACAGAGCTCTGGCGCCTCAGAAAACACTGCTCTATCTGGCCTCTTGAAACGGTGTTTTTGACTCTATGATTCTTGATCAAAATGTGGGTTGAAAACTATATTATTCATCTAACAAAGGCGATAAGAACTAAAAAACAACACAAACCCAAAAGAGTAAAAGATGTTGACTGGAACTAGCCCCAGTAAGAACAAAGAAGTGGAGGGCTGGAGTTCAGCTGGAGCGCTTCACTTCCTAAAGACTGGTTGACACCATAGAGATTGTTTCAACCCGAGAGACATACCCCCCCACCACCAGAAAACACAGATATTTACGACTCCTAACAGTAGCAAAATTACAGTTACGAGGTAACAACCAAATAATTTTGTGGCTGGGGGTCACCATAGTGTGAGAAACTGTAGCAAAGGGTCTCAGCATTAGAAAGGTTGAGGACCGCTGCTCTAGCATGATGCTGAGCTCAGTCTTCAGGTGGTTTCCTTGTAGGTGCCATCTTTATCTGAATGTCCTGGGAACTTTACCTGTTTACATTCTCGGGAGCCGCCTTGTTTCAGACGCATTTCCCTGAGCTTCCTATTTCCAGAGTGAACGGTCTGGCCAGCTCCATTGACCAACCCAGTTCCTAGCAAGTGTCTGCTGCTGAATCAGCACCCCCATGTCCCTGCAGGAAGCTGGAATTTGTCCCTGGATCCTTCAGTTGTATATAGGTTGAGTATTTCTCATGCAAAATGCTTGGGACCCAGAAATGTTTCAGGTGGAGCTTATTAGAGACTGGACTCTCTGTGATGGTTGTACAAGGTTAAACATCCCTAATTAAAACCCCCAAACCCCAAAATGTTCTGAGTTATAGATAGAAAAAAAAGATGGATTTCAGAGCATTTTTGGTTTTAAGGATAGTGATTTCAACCTGTATTCCTTTTTTTTTCTTTTTCTCTTACATCAAGAGAAAATGAGCATATTAAAGCTCACATGCCCATCCTTTCCAGCCAGAGTGAATGGAAGGCAGTCTTCTGACAGGAGAGAAAGAGGAAGAGGGAGAGAGAGCAATTTCCATTGAGTTGCTGAGCCCATGTCATCTCCCTGTAGACCTTGTTTCAATTTCCAGCAGTCATGGCTGGCGTGGACATCATTTGGTATTGGCTTTCATTTCCACAAATGCCCCATTGGGTGTAACATGCCAATACGATGCCTGGCTGCAGTGTGGGAGGCCCATGCTCATTTTGTGGGCAAGCTTCTGGAAAAGTGGCCACATTAGGGGTTTATGTGTGACTTACAACTATAGGTTTATACAAAACTACCCAGATGAGGGGAGGGGTATATGGAGGGAGGAAAGGGAAGAGAGAAATGTTGCAACTAAAATATATAAAAAAAAAAAAAAGAAAAAAGAAAAAAGATTATGTGATTTTGGTGAGATTGTTTTCTTCAAGGATCCTATCACATTTATTTTGGCAAAAATCAACAGTTTGACTTGGTATAAAATATTAACCTCCAGTTGGGTGAGTGAGCAAACAAAAAGGGCTGTGGGGTGAGGGGGGGGGTGGGTTGCCGGTAGCCGGAGGGGATGCTTCTCCTGGGGGCATAGAGCTGAGGTGACAGGCTTGAGTTTGCCCAACAGCTCCACTAATGATGTCAATAAACAGCAAGCTAATGGACTTCCCAGATATGTGAAATCCAGCAGCTGCTGCAAACAGCAGTGGGGGGGGGGGGGGTAGGAGAGGAAGATAGGAATAGAGAAAGGAAAAGGAGAGAGAGAGGACCTGTGGAAAGGGTGCCAGTTACGTGAGCAGGGAGCAAACAGGGTTAGGATTTAGGTTCGAGTCCAGATTCTCCACTCTAGGTGTGACCACAAATACATTATGGAGCTCACCTGGACAAGTGGCCAGGCTGAGACTGCCTGAGGGTGGCGAAAGCCAGGTGTGGTGCGAGGAGTCTGGCTTTCTTAGGGTCTGGGTGTGCGTATAGATGTGAGCGGAACAGAGGGGCTGCAGAAAGACAGTGTGGCGGCCTCCCCTTTGCAGGAATCGTGTGTGAGCTTCGAGAGGCACCTCTAACAAAAGGCGCAATTCACGTATTAAGGGAGGCCAACAAGTCACACCTTGCAAGCACATCACCTCACTCTTTATAAGCGGGGCTCCGTAGTTTCATCTGTTTTTATTTCTAACAGGCAGCCCGCACCTCAGACAAGTGGTGTGGTTTGCTGTTCCCACAACATCTCTCCCAGCCTCTTTAGAAGCTCCGACTCATGCCATTCAACTCCCTTCCCCCTACCCGCCTTCCTGGCCCCTCCTCACAAGCTCCAGTCCTTAGGAAAGACACCTCGGTAGGTCACAGAAGACATTTGCATTTCTCTTGCTTGGGTGCATCAACTTACTGCCTCTTCCTTTAATTTTTTTTTTTTTTTTTTTGACAGGATCTCACTTGCATAGCCTAGGCTGGCCTCCCAAGTGCTGGTGTTATAGCTGTTTGCCACCATCGTGGTTATACTCACTCGGTTCTTGTCTCTCTCTTCCTTGCTCAGGGTTAAGAGGCCAGCAAATTCATTTGGGACACAATGGGCCTCTTTTTCTCTGTCATCCCCAGGGTCCCCATTTGTTGTGGTGACACTATCAGCACTCAAGAAACATTGCCTGATAAGAAGGGTGAAGGAGGCCCAGCGAGTTACCAAGCAAAGAGGGAGAAAGGGCCACGTGGCCTTTCTCTCTGCTGCCACACAGGGTCTCTCTGAGAGTCTGAAGGGATATCATGAGGGTGATGGATTGCTGATTTTTCCCAGCAGACATGGCTCTGTAGACTGTCTCTGTACACAGGCCAAGCCTGTTTTAGCTGTATGTGGAAACTAAAGCTGACTTCAAGGCAGCCTGACATGTGATTTATGGTCTTGGATCATTTATTTATTTATTTATTTATTTATTTAGCACATTAGGCATGTGTGAGTGTGTGTATAATATGGTATTGTGAGGCAAAATCTTTCTTAGGGTGACACAACATACAGGCCTATTCACCACAGATAGAGAACCATGATAAACCAAAGTACAGATACCCCCCAAAGTCCAACTTGATGAACTAATTAGTTCTATTGAGGTTACTTAGAGAAATATAGATGAGGGGTTACTTACAGGAGCTGAAATGACTCAAAGATAGCTACATCACCAAGGCTCACCCCGACACTGATGGCGACTCATGAAGTTGGGGAACTGGAGCTCACTGCACAGCATGCAGGCAACTCAACAGATTGGAGAGTTTCCAAACTTCGCTCTGGTCAAACTGCTTCCAGGCAGCTGGGCTGGTTTCTGCTTCTTCCAGGTAGCTGCTCTGGTCTGAGTCTTCTTTGCAGCATGGTTTTGCTGGTCTGTGAGGGACTCAGCTTTTATTGCTCTCTCTGGCAGGAAAGGGCCAGGAGAATCTGGTCAGTTTCAGGGACTTCCTGAAGCTATTTTTAGTTATTTATCTTCCTGTTTAAGAAGCTTCCTGCAGGAAGGAATGTTTTGATCTTCGAGGAAATGGCTATAAAACATGGGAAGCTTAAGGTGTTTCAGGTATGACCTAGATCCCTCAGGAAGCAAGAGGTAAGGGCAGACTGCTGTTGCTGCTGTTTGATGTGGAGGGTGGGGAGACAGGCAGGCATCTCAGCATCACAGAAGTACTAGTGTGGATACCTGTCCTCGGTCTGGAGTGAAGATCAACACCTTGATGAGGGATTGAGGCAGTGCAGGGGGCTGAAGAGTCCAGGAGGTAGGCAGGAGACAGCTCTCTCTCTCTTTCTCTCTCTCTCTGGATCTCCTGTGATTGTCAGAGGTAGGGAAGGGGAAGTGGCCAGGTTTAGTCTGTTGAAGTTGTTAGGCACAGACCATAAAGTGAATGCCTGCAGTAGGGCTGGAGAGATGGCTCAGCAGTTAATGGAACATTTGATGCTTTTACAGAGGAGCTGGGGTCCAATTGCCAGCACCCACATGGCAGCTCACAGCTGCCTGTAACTCCAGCAGCCCTAGGAGATCTGACACTCTCTCTTGGCCTCTGCAGGCACTAGACATATGTGCAGTGTACATACATAGACACAGGCACTCACACTTATACATTCCATCAAATACACTTTTTTTTCAAGACAGGATTTCTCTGGCTGTCCATGGAACCATGGCTGTCCTGGAACTCACTCTGCAGACCAGGCTGGCCTAGAACTCACAGAGCTTCTGCTCCTGAGTGCTGGGATTAAAGGCATACACCACCACTGCTGCCCAGCACTTTTTTTTTAAGTGGGTACCAGCAGTTAACTAGTCATCTTGAGGTTGGGGAGAATATGGTGCTGGCCTGAGAGCCAGGATCTGAAGGTCTGTCCACTATCCGTATGTGATGGTGACAGCACATCTGTCACCTGTGTGTGATGACATGCACCTGTAATCTGGCCCTTGGGAAGTTGAGGCAGGAGAATCTAACATTTGAGGCTAGCGTGGACCACACGGTAAGAGCCTGTTGCAGAACAATAACATAGCAAAACCAAGAGAAGCAAAGAAACAACAAACCCAAACCCCAGACCAACCAAACAGAAGAGAATTCCCAAGGAATGGAAAATTTCAATAATGGTGACGTGTAGGTACTGAAGGGGAGGGCCGGTGTGCGGATATCCTATAGGAAGGGCTCTGACCCAGGTCCAGGATGCTTGAGCTGAGGTGTGAAGGAACATGGGAGAAATTCATTGAAAAAAGAAGAGTGTGACACTCTTCTTTCATGTGATCAGTTTCTTCAAGTGCTGAGGGCTATGCAGGAGATGAAGCTGAAGTTTGCCCTGACTATGATCTCAAATGTCTTAATATTTTAACGTCAGGGTCCTGTATGTTGGCCGGGCTGGCTTTGCAGTCACTAGGTAGCCCAGGCTGCCTACAGACTCCAGGTGATACGCCTGCCTTCGTCTTGTTAGTGTTGGGATTCCAGGTGTGAGCCAGCAAGCCCCATCTTATCTGACCTTGAATGATGATTATTCCACAAGCAGATGCTGTGAGTTGAAGCCTGACAGCCTCCTCAAATGTTATGTTGGAGTCCCAACCTCCTTGTTTTCTTAAACCAGGACTCTATTTGAAAGTAAACTCTCTGCAGATAATAGTAAAAATGAGATTATTAGTGTAAACTTGAGTCCAGTATGATCAGTGTCTTTGTGGAAGTGGAAAGTGAAAGGTAAACAGAGGCAGACTCAGGGAGAGGATGCTGAGGCTTGGAGGCAGGCCTGGAGTGCTGCTGCCAGGAGCTATCAAATGCCTAGGTGATTCAGAAGCAAGGAAAGGAAGAGCCTCCTTTCGGGGCTCCTGAGGAACTGTAGCTGCCTTGGCCTGGGGCTTCCTGCCTCTAGAATGTTCAGAGGACACGTGTCTGTTGTTGTGACAACCCAGTTAGTGTTCCAATGCTATGGAGGCCCTAGGATACTCAGACACTGGTGAAAGGAGAAATGGAGGGCTGTATTGAAGACCAAATGATGGTATTTTTACCCAGGACAAGGCCTGGATCATAATGGTCACTCTATGAATAGTAACTATTGTCTCAAGGGAGGAGAAAACATGGCAGGTCCTCTTTGTGTGGCGTTGGGTTTGTTTTTGTGTTTATTTTTGGAAAACCTGGAAATATACAAAGGTTAAGTTGTATAGACACCATACACACCACACACACACACCACACACACACCACACACACACACACACACACACACACACGCGTGCACATTTGACAATGGTAGCCTTCATAGAGAATCCTTACACAGCTTGAAACAATGCTCTGACGGCTGCAGCTTCATCAGAACTTATAGATTTAGAAAGCAGATGTGTGGGTGTGGAGATGGCTCAGCGGGCGAGGGTGATTTCTACATGAAGACCTGAGTTTGAATCACCAGCATGAATGCAAAAAGCCAAGCATGGCCCTGTGTGCCTGTGGCCATGGAGCTATGGCAGGCATGGACCAGGGCATCTTGAGGGCTTTTTGGCTTTCCAGCCTCACTCCAAGTTCAGTAAGAGCTGATGTCTTAAGAGAGTAGAGTGGAGAGTGGTAGAGCATGCCATCCAGTGTCTTCCTCTGGCCTCTGCGTGTGTGTGATGGGTACATGCGCTTGCACACACACGTGCATATAACACACACACACACACACACACACACACACCACATTTAAAAAAGTGCAAATGTATCATAGAGACCTGAAGCTACACTAACTGACAGGCGACTGATCCCAGATCCTTCTTCAGTGTCAGTTTTGGTATCTGAATGGTTAGTATAGTTCCCAGAAGGGCATTTGAGAAGAGGCAATGCAGAGGAGAAAGCAGGTTCTATTTACTCCTCAGTTCCCGCAGGCATAATCCAGATGCAAGCGGCCTTTTCTTATGGTCCAACCAAAATGCTAGACTGGTAAGGGATGACCTTTCACCTGGATACTCAGAGCCATCAGGAAGTCAAACCTGTTTCCTTTCTTCCTCTCTGGGGCTGTTGAATTTGTGATTCAGCATCACCAGGAAAATGTGAGGATAAAGGATACAGTTGGAGTGGGTACCACCGGCGGAGGATGTTGGGATGTACAAGCCTGCTGAGGCATGTGGAGATTTGTTAGCTGCTGAGGGATGGATGCAGGGTTGGGGGGATTAGCCTGGTCTCCGGAGTTAGCTAGCCTTGGCTACTAGTCCGGCCCTTGTTTATGGTCACTTGTGTTTCTCCCAATGCCAAGTTTTCATCTGTAAAGCATGGGTGACAAGCAGTCCTTACATTCACGACTGGAGGTCGCAGTGTCTGTTACCTGCCAGGCGGTTGTATGGCTCACAGTTGAAGAGTAGCGCAGAAGAGCAGCATTCATGGCGTGTCTGTCCTGAACGGAGGCTTCTTTGCACTTGCTGAAGGCTGGCTTCTGAGGTTAAATATCTAGTTTTGTACCTGCTTCCACTCCTGCCTCCAGACAGATCTGTTTACTAGCAATAGGACAAGATTTATCTGTGTTGGTATCCAAATTGCAATTATTTCTCTTAGTGGAATCTCCCTTTTTAGCATAAAACTCTGGAGAGGGGCAGTGTCGTGTGTAAATCAAAGATGAGCTTCTGTTGTTGAACGGAGGGTAGGGCCACCTGTCTCCATCCCTCTGCCTTTTCCCTCAGATGATGTCCCAGAAGGAGCCATTTGAATACCTTATGTTTGGTGCAGAAAGACCAGACACTGCCAGAAACTGACTTTTGAGAGAAGACGATTGTTCTACAAGAAGACTTTTGGGTCTCGGGACTCTTCAGACGCCCTGTCAGGGGACAGTTAACCACTCAGGTGGATAGGGCCTCTGCTGTAACCACAGTTCTAGGAGGAAGTGTGTAAGAACTTCTGGACCTGAATTCCTGTGTTTGTTTGTTTCTGATAATGATTATTCTATCTCATTAACCTAAGTTGGGGGCACAGTGATTTCTGCTGCGTTTGAGTCTCTAGTCCATAAGGAAATAAAAGCTGAGAAGCTTCCTGAAGGCAGGGCTTTGTGTGAACCTCACAAGAAGGAGGTGAGGACACATGGGAAGGACACATGGAGCCTTCCATCCATGGGAAGCTTTTTCTTTAGACTTTATTTTATTGTCCCACATAGAAGTCTTCACTTTTTATGAAAATTCTTTCCTGGAACATTTATTTTGTGTCTTACTTAAAAACAATAATTGGGCTTCTGTTACATTCCTTCGGAAACTATCTGAGCTATGCAGCCTGTTCATTCCCCACAAACAAAAAAATTCATTTTCTTTTATCCATATGCTCACAAAAGGTAAAAACCAAAATAACTCGTCTGTTACTGGTATTAAAATGACAAATGTATCCTCAAATATCAAATAGAGAGTAGTGAAGATTTAAAATTCACTTGGAGTAGGGGAAATTGGAGAACATTATTATAACATCTATCCATCCATCTATCCGTTTATCCATACATTCATCCATCCATTGACCCACCCATCCATCATTTAGTTAGTGCAAAGTCTTGAGACATATGGGTAGACACACCTACATAGAGGAAGATCAGGGACTTCCTGGTAGGGAACCTTGAATAGTGTGTGGAATTCTTGGCATTTTATCCTTATTTCTTCTCTATCATTTTTTTTTCCCCATTGTGCATGTAGATCATATAGATTGTAGATTGTCTGGTTTTCATATTTTTCATTTCTTTCCCTTCATTTGCCTCCCTTCCTTCCTTCCTTTCTTTTTTTCTTGAGACAGAATCACATATAGCCCAGCCTAGCTTTGAATTTTTCTGTGTAGTTAAAGGTGGCCTTAGACTCCTGGACCTCCACTTTCTGTGGACTGTCACCTCTCGTTGCTAATTTTCATTTACTCTGCAACCCTCTCTCAGTAGCGATTGGGCAGTTGGAGAAGGATGGGTAAGGCTGCTTTTTCCTTTTGTCATCCACTCTGGTTAGGTCCTAACTCAGTGCTCACATCCTCTGTTGGCATTTCTATATAAACTGAGACACGACAGTTTGGAGGTCTTACATCTCCTAGCGTTATGGAGGGATGACAGCCTGCAGCATCAGGTCCACTTGATTCCTAGCGCTAACTCTGCTAGTCACTGCCTGCGTCCCTTGTCTGAAAATTTAATGTGCTATATCAGTCTTGTAGAGTTTTCGGAAGGATGAAATGCTTGCTATGGTGTCCTATAAATGTCAGCCTCTTTCTTTCCCCCTGTTTCTCCAGGTGTCAGGCAGTAGGCTTCACCTAGAAGGCTGTGTCTAGGGTAGTTGAGTGTATGCTGTGGATTGGATACGTGCCCCAAGTACGTGCTGTGAGAGAGGTGGTAGAACCCTGAAGAGGGCAGACATTGTAGCAAGTGTTTAGGTCACTGTATGTTGTCCTTTCAGGGGATTAACGCTGTGATCTTGGAGTTAGTTCTTCTGAGAGTGGGTTCTTATGAAATGGGGTCATCCCATATACTTGGCCACTTTTATATATGTGGCCATTTCCCTTTCTGCTGTGTTCTCACATCACCAGGTACTCCCACCAGAGGCTGAAGAAATGAGGCCACCCAGCTCCCAAAACTCTGAGCTTTGTAGAATATCCATCCTCATATATTTTGTTTGGTAACAAATGAACTGCTACAATATGGTATTTTAAGGCTCAGCTTAATTCTTATGCGTATTAAAAGACTATCAGATCTGGCTTAGGAGTACTAAAGTTCTAGACAGTGGTCTTGACCTTGCCAATGGACTCACAGTGCGAACTTATGTAACTATCATAATTCTCAGACTTTCTTTTGCTCCTAATTTACCATCTGTCAAACTGAAGCCTGGTTGGTCACTCTTCTCCCTCCAGGCAGCTGCTGAGACATGGATGAGATAAGAGGAATGAAGTATTTTGAGATTTCTAAATCTTAAAATTGCCAGAGAATTACTATTATCTCTGTTTGGGAATGTCAAACGTTAAATTTCAGTTTCTCGCTCAGGATCATTTTGTAGGTGTTTCTTTAATGGAACATGTTTAATACATCCTTGCCCCTGGATCTGTGGAGTTTGGCTCCAGGTGACACTAGGGGCCTGAGCTATCATTGTACTCTCAGGACACAGTCTTATGTCAAGAGAAGCGATAACCTTTATTTTACATGCTTAAGATGCTGATTGCAAAGGAATCTGGCTGAGACTTTCCAAAATAAATTTACCTTTGGGCTGAGTCCAGGAATGGAAAATTTTAGCTGAAAATGTAGTTTGTCAGAAAAGACAGGAATGATTGGATATGGCTTTCGGTGCCCATCAGAGAAGGCTGAGTGCAACCTCATTGGACCACCCCAGCCCTTTTTGTTCATAGGTGAAAACCAGTGGGTGGGAGGCATGAAAAATCTTGAGGTTTGGCTGTTTTATTCCCACTGTCAGATAAACCTCAAGGCTTTGGCTTCTGGAGTGATGGGTGGGCTTGCTTTAGTTTTGTGGTTTGATGGCTTTTGGCTATGTAATTATTTCCCTCAGCCAAATATCCCTGAATACCCTGACATGATGCTGGTGTAGGTAGCTTTCCCAGGCGTAATTCCTATAATCCACAGAGTGTCAAGAAGGTGCCTATTTTCAGATCAAAAGCTGTTGACCTGATTAAGCCTTCTGTCTTGCTTTGGATCTCAGGAGAATGAAGTTTGTCTAGCGCAGTGGCTGCCGGGACCCGGGGGTTTTTTGAAGATGGTTCTGAGCAGGCTTTTATACCAGCTGTCAGATGCTCCAGGTTGGATGTCTGTGCCAGGCTCTCTGTCCCTATTTACTCTGTTCCTGAGGTCATTGTGGCAGATGAAAGTATCTTTGGTCTTCGATGTTGGTCCTTGAACTTGATAGGGCTTGAGGACTATAAAGCATTTCTATTCGGATTTCAGCCACAGGAACATGTCGAGGGGGAAGCTAGGGGCTTAGGTGGGATGGGGAGGTGTGGAAGCCGAGTGGAAAGGCCACACAGCCCAGTTGGGAGATGGCACATGCCAGCTGCTATTGTAGCTGGCCAGAGAAAGTGTTACACGGGATTGCTTTAGACCAGTGCTGCTCAACCTTTGGGGGTCAAGTGACCCTTTCATAGGGGTCACATATCAGATATCCTGCATATCAGATACCTACATTATGATTCATAACAGCAGCAAAATTACCGTTATGAAGTAGCAGTGAAATAATTTTATGGTTGGGAGGGTCACCACAACATGAGTAACTGTATTAAAGGGTCGCAGCGTTAGGAAAGTTGAGAACCACTGCTTTAGACTCTCCATGGAAAATGTCCTTCCTTCCAACAGAGGAAATAAGTGCACACTGATGGTGATGAGAAAATAAGGCTCCGACAGTGCCTACTTCTTTTTAGCTAGTAGAAACCCCTCCCCCACTTGCCTTTCTAGTCTCACTTGGCAGTCCTATTCATTGCCACTCAAGTTCAGGGGTCTTCCAGCAGGGTGTGTCACATGGCCTTGATTGAGAGAGGTCTGGATACCCGGGCTCTGCCCGTGCAGGGAGCGGACAGATGCAGAATGATCTTTAGAACCTGTAGTTCTGCTTTTCATCAATTCAGAGTGTGCACGTGTTGCAATTCAGCCTCCTAAGTCTCGCCCCAGTGGCGTCCTTCCCTGTTGATTCCGAAGAGGAAGTTGATGTTGGCTACATGACCCAATGGCCCACAGCAAATTAAATCTCAGCAGAAGGAAAATAGGAAACTGCATTCTATGTGTCAGAACATTTAAGAGCACTGCGGGATCTGATCAGCAGCAAGAACGAGCTTTCATTGGAGCTTTGTCTTTCGGTCACAAAGTTGCTTTCTCCTTTCTTACGCCTATGAGGGCGAACTTGGGGCCGAGGGTGGCTCAGTTTTTGAGCTGAGTAAATGATGGTGCACACTCGCCTGGTATACCTTCCCAGGCTGATGGGAAATGGAGGCCATTTCTTCCTCATACTTGGGAACTAGAGAACCCCTTTCTAGAGACGGGGGATCTAGCCAGCAGAATTCTGGGACTGTGTAACTGGATTCCTTGCAGTTCAGCATATTCCATATCCATGTTTGAGAGTGTTATTCTGGCTTTTGATAAGTACAGTGGGAGTTCCTATGGGTCACAGCTTATTTCACTGGCCCACACTGCCCGCTTGGACCATGTGTCCTGACAGTTGCCAGGACTTGGACCATGTGTCCCCATGCCCACTTGTTAGGTATGAATGCAAATACCTGAGATCATTGCTATACAAAGATAGCGATGGTTTGGTTCACAGTGGTAGAGGCTTGAGTCCATGATCAATTGGCCCTGTTGCTCTGTGTTAAGACATCTTTGCTGGAGTACAAGGCAGGAAAATCTAGTTGTTTAATTGCTGGAAAGCAAAAGAGAAAAAGAAGAGACCAGGACCCCACAATCCCTCTCCAGGAGCCTTTCCTCAGTCACCTGGCCACCTCCCACTAGGTCCTGAATCTTAAAGGCCCCATCAGTACCCAACAGCATTGCTCATTGGCTTTTGGAGGGCAGTTAAGACTCAGGCTACAGAACCATCTCTGGAATATGGAGGCTGCTGTGTCTTCCTCTCATCAAGACTGAGTCTTACATTCCTGAGAATGAAATTGTTAGCAAACTTCTGCCTTCACTGGAGAGGCAGGAAGGATGGGTAGGTAATAACACCTTATATCCCCATATAAAGCTTTATGCTTTCCAGAACCATTTAAACATTGATTATCTCATTCTAACTCCAGAACAGCCTTTATTATCTCTATTTGATAGGGTGTGTGTGTGTGGCAGAGAAAATGTGTCAGTTACCCAAGGTCACAGAGTGAATTAGTAGCAAGTTTGGAGGCTATGTCTATTCACAGATGTCAGAGATGCTCCCTCCCCCCACCCCCACCCTCAGCCCCCTCTTAGTTTCTCTTCTCCAGGATCCTTAGAGGGTGAGGATGGGCACTGCTTCTGTGGGCCACAGTTCATGACTATATGAAAGAAGATGGAAACAGCTCCTGCTTGCTTCCCACATAGGCGAGCTGAGAGTCTGCCTGTGATGTGCGAGCTGGTGGGGAGGTGGCTCTGACTCCTTTTTCTTGGCTCCTGGCTGCCAGGCCCGGGAGCAGACCTAGAATCCCAGGCCTGATCCTCCAGTGCCTCCTGCTCCAGCATCCTGTGGCTGTGGTCAGGCCCGTTGGATGGCAGGTTGCATTTGAGTCCTTCTTCTAGTTCAGCAGATTCACGGTGCGCCTTATTTGTGGCAAGCAGCATGTAAAAGATGCCAACCATGCTGCAGGGGGCTGTGTCTACTTCAAAGGTTGTTCCGAAGAGCATCTCTGCCACCCTCCCTGCATACCAGATACTGGACACGAAGGGCTGCCAGACTCTCTTTGATATTTTCCTGGGCAGAGCTAGTTGCTGACTTCTGTGGGGGCTCTAGTCTGGGACCATCAAACGGCACAGAGCAAAGTCACTGCCTTTGGCAGCAAAGGTAGCTTGTGTGTCCACTGAAGCCTGTCTACATCTTGGAAAGAGAGTTAGAACACACCATTTCTCTCCTCTCCTCTCCCCTCCTCCCCTCCCCTCTTGCCCTCCTTCTATCCCCTCCCCTTTTCTCCTCTCCCTCCCATCCCCCAAGCCCAGGTTGACCTCAAACTTGCCATCCTCCTCCTGCCCAGACTCTTTAGTACTGGCATTATAGGCATGTGACTTGGCTTAGACAATGCCTCACTGTGCTTTATGCTCAATGTATGACCACATGGCTAGCTTTTGGCTAGTGGAATGAGGATGAAAGGAGCCTCTGAGATAGTTTACTGGATCCTCCTGGGCAAGCATTCCCCTTCCATTGGCCTGCATCAGCTATCGGAGTGGTCTTGGCCATGGGGTGAAGGTGGCAAACTCACAGCAAAGATGAGTCTGGGACGCCAAGTCTGCTTGGATGCGAGCCTTTCCCGTGATGGGAGGTGCATATTCTGTTACCCTAGCGTAACAGTTCCAGGAACAGAGAAACTGGCTTGAGCTAGGAACATGCAATCAGGGAGGGGTTTGGGAACCTACTTGAGCTAGATTTTCTGGCTCAGTACTCTTGCCTGGAGCCCCTTTTGGGTGTGAAAAGTGTAAGGGATGAGGCAAGGACTCCAGCCCCCCACTTCTGAAAAAGGAAATTGTGCCGAGGCCTCTAGATTCTGCCAGGGTGGGTGGCTATGGGCTGGTCCCAGCACACTCAGTTGTCCCTGCCAGCCCAGGGTAACAGCTGTTCTAACCAGGCTGAGTCTCATACGCTGGGCTCTCGGCCTTCTACAGTTAAAGCCAGAAAGCTGGTGTATTGGACCATGCCTGAGTTCTGGTGATCTTGGCTCTTGCTGCATTACTCATGCCCACAGCCATTGCCCTTGGACAAGGTCCCTCTCTGGGCCTCCGCATGGATCCTTTCCCTTGCTGGGTGTGGGCTAGGTAATCTTTGATACTTGTGAATTTGAGTTTTGGAAACATTAATCCTGACCAGCACACTATGTATTCCCTGACAATTTTTGTAGTTCCTGGGCCACCCCACTCTACTCCAGATTCCCAGGCTGGACCTCTGCCTGAGGACAGCTGCTGGTCCCATGTGGCCCACCCCTGTGAGACTTTGAAACCTAAACACTCTTAAGGAAATAGTGTCTTAGAACTAGGGAGGTTCTTCTCTTGGTAAAGGCCTCACCACGCAAGCATGAGGATCTGGATTTAATCCCAACACCATGTAAAGCCAGGTACATGCCTGTAAAATCCCAGCCCCAAGGAGGGGTGGAAGGAAGATTCTTGAATGTGGCTAAGTTTGTGAGAGACTGTTTCAAAAAGCAAGGCGAAGGCTGGAGAGATGGTTCAGTGGTTCAGAGCACTTATTGACCCCTCAGAGGACCTGGGTTTGCTTCCCAACAGCCCTGGTGTGGCTCACAACCACCTGTAACTCCAGTTCCTGGGGGTCTGAAACCCTTCTCTGACCTCCACGGATACCAGGCATGTAGTACATGCACACACATACAGGCAAAACATTCATACGCATGAAATAACATGAATACATCTAGAAAATCAAGTAAGGTGGAGAGTGATTGGTGAAGATACCCAACATCAACCTCTGATGTCCACATGCAAGCGCATGCCTACCCACATATGTACACAGGAACACACACACACACACCTACATGAGTGTCTTTATGCACCCACACAAAATAACGAACATTTCACAAGCAGTTTCCGGTTGTGAAATGTTTATCAACTGTGATGTTTTGACCTCCAGTGAGAAGAGATGGGACATTTTTCCACTGAGCCCATGTATATTATTTAATAGGCGCATTGAGGGCCTGCCTACGTCCTGGGCATCCTGTCTGTATATTGACCCTCCATCCCCTGTATCAATTTGATGATGTAGCTGCTGTTTGTATTATCATATGCCTGAAGAGGTGGCAGAACAAGCCCTAAGTCTTCCAACCATAAGGCCAAGCTGAGATTTGACCCAGGGAGCCTGGCTTCGGAGTCCATGCCTTAGGCGACAGGGATACAGAGCCTCTCCTCTGGATCTCTTCAAAGTCCCTGCATCCCAAGCACCTAGCACATTTTGGCACAGGCTTTTCTTGCTTCAGAATCCAAGCTTTGTGCCAGCTGAGCCCTGATCATTCTCTGAGAAGCTGTTTCCCTTGTGTTCCTCCGTAAGAAGCCTGCCCATAGATTAATGACCCTGCTGCGAGGCTCTGTGCCAAATACTCCTAGGCCCAAGAAGTGGCAGCAGAAGGCGCTGGACAGCGTGGCTCCAGCATGGCCCCGAGTCTGCCCAAGCCCACAGAGCTGCTGTCAAGAGGATTTACAGCAGTGCTGACTGACACCTCACTCTTGCCAGGACCTATTGGAGTGTCATGGCCTGTCTGAGATGGCCCTGCCGTGCAACTCCTCCCTTCCTGTCCAAGGCCTGCAGAACCTCACCTGCCAGGGACCAGGGGTTTCACAGCCCATGGGACACATGCCCAGCTCTGGGCTGGGGGAATGGGTGCTTTCTGTCTGCTTCACACCAGGTGGGAAAGGCTGATGAGGCAGAGCATTCTGTCTGAGCGCCCCTTTATCAAGTCCTCCCCATCCCCCCTGGTCCTCCTCACAGTTTCCAGGAATAAAAAGAGCTGGGAAGACTGGAGAAAGCACAGATTCTGCAGCCAAACAGTCCAATTATTCGTTCACCCACTTTTTAGCCATGCAGCTTTGGGCAAGATACCCATCCACTCGGTCTGCTTCCTCATCCATAAAACAGAGATCCAAAAAAATGAAAAGAGTATCTGCCTCGAGGAAATACTGTGACGGTCGAAGTCACAAACAGCTGTAGGGAAGTTTCCACAGTGCTGGGCACAATGCAAGCAAAGGGCCGTGGACTTAGGCCAAGAACAGGGACGTGGGCCAGGCCAGGACCGTAAAGCACAGCCCTGGGACTTACTCCTGTGTGACTTCAGATAAGTTTCTTAACCTCTCTGTGTCTCAGTCTCCTTATATGAAAAATAAGTCTCTGTATCATAGGCTTATTGTGCAATGTATATGAATCGATACTTGTGAAGCCCTTGGAGCAATGATGCCTACGTACTTGTTTTCAAAGCTGCGTAAGTCATTAGTACATACTGGCTCTCATTTCAGTCATCATCCCATCATTAATAACCATCTAATAGCTGCAAGACAGACACTTATTTCACTGGGTAGATGAAAACTTAAGGAATGGGAGAATCTCCAGCTCAACTCCAGGTTACATATCTGAATAATGACATCTTCACACTTGCCTCTGTGTCTGTCCTGTAGTGCTGTCTGCACTTCCTGATGCCTAGATAATATTATAAATGGTTTTGTTTTTATTTTGGTGTGTGTGTGTGTGTGTGTGTGTGTGTGTGTGTGTGTGTTGTAGGCCAGAGATCAGTGTTGGGTGTCTGCCTCCCTCACTGCCTTAGCTACCTTTCTAATGCTATGACAAAACATCATGCCAGGGCAACTTATACAGGAAGCATTTAGTTTGGGTGTTCACAGTTCCAGAGGATTAAAGTCCATGACCATCATGCGGTGGGTGGGGCATGGAAGCATGGCGGTAGGCTGAAAGGCAGGAATAGTGCCAGAGCAGTAGCTGAAAGCTTACATTTGACCTACAAGCTTGAGGCCGAGGGAGCTAACTGGCTTAAGCTTAAGAGACACACCTCCTGATCCTTCTCAAAGAGTTCCACCAAATGGGGATCAAATAAATGAGTCTAAGGAGGCCATTCTCATTCAAACTACCACATGCTCTACCTAAAGTTTTGAGCCAGGGTCTCTCACTCAATGTGAAGTTCACTTATTAGCTAGATCAACTGGCAAGCAAGCCATTAGGGTCTTCCTGTTTCCACCTCCCCAGTGCTGGGGTTGCAGAGATGCACTGCCATGCTTGGCTCTTCATGTAGATGCTAGGACTCTGCATGAAGGTCTTCACACTTCCACAACATCTCCCTGGTGAGACCGGCTATCAAAGATTTCCCCAAATGGAGGCCTATCTTATGGGTGGGTCTCAGGAAAGGCTGTTCTCCTTAGCAGGGCCTGTGCAGCTCCTGGACCCCAGTGTCCTGACCATTCCTGCCGGTTTGCATTTGTTCATCACCTGCCACACCTTCAGGGCCTGGACATGTTGCTCCTCTGCTTGGAAATGCTTTTTGCTTCTACTATCTCTAGCTCAAAGCCAACTCTGTTCTTACACAGAGCTGGGCTGTCCTCTTTATACTCCCTTCCGCTTGTGATAGGGTCTTCATTCATTGGGAAGTTTTCAGCATCTCCAGGGCGTATGTTTTTGCTTGATGGGCAGGAGTCCTGCATCATTTATCCTTGTGTTTCCCTCCTTGAGCCTGGAAGTGCATTTGACATATGGTAGACACTCAAAGACTTTGAATGGCTGGAGAGTCATGCCAGTGACATCACTATCACCTCACTTGCTATACTTGTCATGCCTATGAAGATTTCAGAGCCCGCCCACTTTTGATATTTATCCTGGGCCTGGCTTAGTGGCTGGCTTACAGCATTGTCACTCATATGCAACCCCATCTCCCTATAACTCACTTGCCCCACTTGTAGGTGATCTGAAGTTACCCTCTCCACCAGTGTCTTGGAAATGAACTTGACATGAACACTGATGCAACAATGCGTTTGGAATGGCTCTCCAGACATGAAGAGGGTACCACTGTTTTTGCACATCTTGCCCTTTGATTAGTCAGCCCCATCACCTGGTCAGGTGGGAATAGCCTGACTAAGAGGGAGGCTAAGAGCATACATTTCCCGTACCTGGCATAGCTGGGCAGTGCCTAGTGATAATGGACATCTGTAAAGACTCCTGTGTCTTGTTATCCGAAGGGCTGTGCAGTCTCCTTCTGTGTTCCTGATGGGGCTCTGGGTTCACAGGGAGCCAGCCAGCGTGAACAGGTGATTCTGCTGTAGGAAACTGCAGCCCGAGAGCAGGCCAGTGCCACAGCACAGGCTTGTTACTTTAGCCACGAATGGGTTTTCATCTTCAACCAGGAACTCATGAATATTTATAGATTGAAAGATTAAAACTTCCATAAGCAAGAGTTTGGCAGGCCCGAAAAGAGGAAGGCAGACAAGCCTAAAGCCTTGGTACTAAAGGCTTCTGATGCCAAATGAGACATGAACCTGGGAATGGTGAGGGTTTGCTGACAGCTCTTCACCAGCACCTGCTTTAGAAGCAGGTCTGCAGGCTTAGCAGAGGAATCTTTGTTTACACAAAAGGACTTCAGTTCTGTACAGCATGGTTTGTAAACTTGGATCTTGTAAGAAGTAAAATGTCTCTCTCTTGCTGTCCCTGCACTCCCAGATTGAGAAAAGAGAGGAGTGGTAGAGAACTAGGGCTGTGTTCTTCTTATGTTGCCAAGGAAGAAGTAGAGGAATACATTTACTATCATAATTATTTCATGAACAAATGGAACATTTACTTCAATAATTGAATATTTCTTCACTGAGAGCCGATGTGACCAAATCCTAAGCTAAGTGGCTGGATGATACAGGCAAGGCAGGCCTGGTCTAAAGAGTACAAAGAGCTTTCAAGGCAAACGAGGGGCTAAAATCAGAGTGTTGAGGAGGCGTGACTTCTGGCAGCTTGGCTGCAGAGGGACCTTGGGAAGGCACAGTGAAGCAGGAGGGGTCGGAGACAAGACAGTGCTCAAGTGGAAAGAACGCACGTGCCAGGGTTTCAAGGTGGGAAAGAACATGAAAGGCTTTCTTGACTCAAGAAGCACTCACTCACTCACTTAGAAATATATACCACCATCACTACCACCATCACCACCACCACCACCACCACCACCACCACCACCACCACCACCACCATCACCACCACCACCACCATCACCATCACCACCACCATCACCACCACCACCACCATCACCACCATCACTACTACCAACACCATCACCACCACCACCACCAACACCACCACCGCCATCGCCATCACCATCACCATCACCATCACCATCATCATCATCATCATCATCATCATCATCATCTTTTGCAGTACTGCGTCTGGAACCCAAAGCCTCACAATGCTCTGTTAAGCATTCTAGCCTGACGCTCTCTAGTGTGGACTTGAGTGCCATTTTCTCTGGGTGATCTTATTCTGTTTGGTCTTGTCACTTGAGCCACACTTAAATCCTTGTTGGGAGAACACTTCATTTTTTCCTTTCCTTCTGATGCCTTGACACCCCTGGTAGGTGCTGATGGACCTCAATCCTGTCATTCATTGGCTTTTGGAGTCTTGTGGGACTCAGTCTTTAATGACATGATGTTTTTTCTATGGTGGACCTTGGCTCCTCCTCTTGGGCGGAGCTTCTCTTTCGTGCATGATTGTTTTTTATTGTCTTCTGAAAAGCTCCTGCTTCCCCCTGACCACCCCCCAAAAAAACCAAAAACTTGGCTTTTGTTCTAGGATTTTTCTACAAGTAGTTTCCATAGAAACAGCCTAGTATATTCTCAAGAGTTGAATCTTGTCAGAAATAAAACCTGAGTGGTGAGGGGACAAAGAGGAGGTGAGCTGGGAAAGGGAAGCCTATGTATGCAGGATGTTGAGAGCATTTACACATCCTTATACCACCTCAGGCCTCACTGTTCTGAGGTAAACACATCAGCATCTTATAGTCTTGGGTTGTAACCAGGGTCACTTGGGTTTTCAGTTTTTCAGTGACAAAAGTCAGGCTTAAGTTTGTGCATGTGTGTGTATGTGTATGTGTGTGTGTGTGTGTGTGCGCGCGCGCGCACGCGAGAGCGCCCTCGAGCCCTTGCGCATACATGCGTGCACTTGTGGAGACCAGAGGACAATCTTGAT
This sequence comes from Psammomys obesus, assembly GCF_907164565.1. Lineage (NCBI taxonomy): Eukaryota > Metazoa > Chordata > Mammalia > Rodentia > Muridae > Psammomys > Psammomys obesus. The sequence goes on from NW_026585644.1 coordinate 49,574,668, forward strand.
TGTCTTTCCTCAGGAGCTGTCTGTCTTGTCTCTTGCTATAAGGCCTCTTGCTGGGTCCTGGGATTCCCTGTTGAGGAGAGTTTGGTTGACCAGCAAGGCCAGGGATCTTTCTATGTCTACCTCCACAGCACTGGTGTTAAGAGTGACCACAGTCACACCTGCCTTTAAAACACGGGTTCTGGGGACTGAAGTCAAGTTCTCGTGTGTGCCATGTAAGCGCTTTGTGAACTGAGCCTCATTCTGGGCCCTTTGGACACAAGAGCTGGAACAAACCCTCTGCACCACTGTGCTTCACTTTCTGTGCTGAGCCGGAAGCTAGCCTCGGTTCCCGAAGAATGATGGCTTGAGGGGCACCAGCTTTTTTCCTTTCCGCTGTAGCTCGTGTCACTTTGTGTCTCCCACTTCTGCCTCTAGATCGCTACTCCAGCTTTTCTCACAGTATCTCCTTAACCACATCAACTGTGGTTTTGGCGGATCATTTGTTGCATCTCTTTTCCTGTTTGGGGGAAGGATGGGACTCCTGTCCTTCGGGACAAGTTGAATAGTATCAGCTAGAGATAGCCCAGAGTCTGTAAGACCTGTTGCTACTGCACCCCTCCTCCCTGCTTTCACCTTCTCATCACCAAGCACCCCGGCATTCCCTCCCAGCTGGATACTCAGAGGTCTGGGGTCTTTAGACTTTTGTTCCCAGTACTGGACTCAGCTCTGAGCTGAGTCTTAAGCCACTGTGCCAGCTGTGAACTTCTGAAGTGATTCTGAAATCCTTCAGTTCTTTCCCAACTTTCTGCACTGGTCTCTTACCTTCAGTAGCCGGCAACACTAGACTCCTTGGTGAGGGCTGTCTCTCCCTTTCAAAGGTCAAGGCTGGTGCGGCGGGGATACCCTGCTGAAGTGCACCTGTCCAGAGCCTTTGGGTGAAAAGGACATACATCCCACTCTGTGCATTTTGCAGTCCGATGGCTCCGCCCAGCGTCATGTGACTGTTGGGAAGGAGGAGCAGTCTAGTTTGGTCCCTCTAGTTTCTTTTCCCAGCATCCAGCTCTGAATGTGGTCTCACACTGAGTGGCAGGGAGAGCTGTCCAGGGAGCGAGGGAGCAGCGCTTGGAGGGCAGAGCTTTATCCTTTCCCCCTCAAGCATAGGGCAGTTGATAATCTCTGTTTCATCCATCTTTTCCTACTGCTTGCTCACAAGTGGGCAGATGTGCCTGAACACAGACACACTGGCATTTTGGAGAGTTTTGTTTGCATCAGGAAAGCTGCTACTGAGTTCCCCCTAAAACACACTTCCAGGCTTAGTGCACCTCCGTGGAGCCCATGGGACATCAATGTATTCCTTATTGTTGGGGTTGTTTGAGATTTAAAGGAAACCCTGGGACTTGTGTCTTCAATGGGAATGATGGCATCGAGTTACGGAAGGGGCCCCGTGAGAGTACCTCAATCTGGCTTCTGCTTCTGCCCTTGGGAACTCCCATGTCAAGGAGGCAGCTAAGGCACCCACTTCCCACTGGCTTGGCCACTTCCTCAATCTCATCATCACTCATTTGAACAAATGAGAACCAAGCAAAAGGAATGGCATTATGTGGTTGTTAGTTGTGGGTAGAGGCTCGACAGAGGATGTCCAGTCCAGAATACCAGGCCTCATTCATTTTCTGGGGATGCATTTATCCCCAGATCCAGGGGCCATCACTTGTTTCCAAGAAAGGCATGGATACAGGTATATCTCCTCCACCTAGCCCGAGAAACCAATGGTTGTTTTCTTAGGATCCCTCAAGGGCAACATTCACTGTCTTTGTTGATCTTCCAAGATTTAGACCAACATGATGGATTTCCCAAGTTTACTGACTCAACAAAGCTGACGTTTGGGCAAGGTGACTGTTAGAGGCCTGTCCTGTACCTACAGCATGTTGAGTAACATGCATGAGTCTCTACCCATGAGGTACCAGGAGCTCTCTCCCCGTAGTTAGGACTACCAGTAGTATTTCCCAATATTACTGAATGATTCTAGCCTTGATGGAACTTCTCAGTTGAGGTCCACTTGATTAGCACTTTGTTATCGTATGTGAGAGGGACGTGGTAAGGGCCATTAAGTGCTTGCCTGTCATTATTTGAAGTCAGTACATCAGTTCAAGTTAGACCACCTGGATTGTAGAAGCCATTCACTAATCCTTTAGAAGCAGGCTGTGCAGAAAGCCAGAATCAGACTTGGGAAGACAAGTCCGGTTATTGCATAAAGTTAAAGAAATGTTGGGAGTGGTCGTATCTGCATCCCTCTGGTATTTGAGATGGAGGGAGGGAGTTGTGTCAAATGGTGTGCCATTGTGGTCTGGTAAGAGTTAATTGGGGATTGGAGAAATGGGCGTTGCCCTTTGTAATAGTTTGGGGAGCAGTATTGGAAATCCATTTTTTTCTGTGAGTAAGAAAAAGAAGAGGAACCAGGGTACTGAGATCATAAAGATAAGAAAATGTCTAAGACAGACAGCTGTGGTATTTGGCCATGTGGTCTCTTAGATGAACACACTGAATCTCAATAATTCTTTTGTCTTTTTTCTTGCTTTCTTTTAAGCAACCCCCCTCATTGTAGAGGTGGGATTCAGATCTCGTTTGTACATGTCAGGCAAGCGCCTTAGCCTTGAGATACACCTCTAGTTTATAAATACTAATGGTTGCTGTTCATTCACATCCAGCAGTCAAATTGCCCAGTAGTCACGTTGCCTATGTACTTCCAACTGTCCCCATAGGAGAGCACCGTTTCATTTGTTTAGACTTGACTTACTGATCTATGCATCATTCAGTCATGCCCTTATTCATTCTGAAGGTGAATTGTGGTCGCTCCTGGCAGTGGTGGCTGTGGCATTGGGAAGGAAATTTCTCATCTTCCTATATACCAGTAGCCTTGGATTTACTGCTCAAGATGGTCATCACAATTAATTCCCAGAAAAAGACTGAACTGAGTGGTATTGGAAGAACAGGTAATTGCTTGGCCTTCTCAGGGAGTTTTTCTGCCCTGCCCTTTAGAAACAAGGAAACTGAGGCTTTGTAACTTGCCCAAGGTTAGCCCTGTGTTCAGAAGCAGACCCATATTTTGCAGTCCTGAATTGACCTGGGGAAGCAAGACACACCCTCAGGGAAAAGTTAAATAACAGCAGAGGTTATATAACCCAGGATAACAGTGTGGAGAATGTCACAGACATCTCAGACATGCATGTGGCATAAAAAAAAATAGGTGTCAAAATAGTTCAGAAGGCAAAATGCTCCAAGGCTGGAGTTGGGCCATCAGGAAATCTCAGTGGACATGGACCAGACCCTAGATGGTGGACACAAAGCAGTGGGTGGTTCATGTTTAGCTTCTCAAGAAACACAGATGGATTGTAAGCATCTTTCATGCTTATGAACTGATGGTTCTCAAACTTTTGGGTCTTATGACCAAAATTTATGTAACTTAAATGTCAACATTTCAAAATTATTAAAGACTCCAGAGAATCTGTTTTTGTGGGTGATAGCTCCCAATATTTGCACATAAAATGAAAATAGGTACATTTTAAAATTAATTAAAATTAAGCCCATTGAATGTTAACATATACAATGTATTTTCAAGAAACATAATTATATTTTTCAAGTAAAGTTCATTGAAGCATAACATCATTTTATATTTTTGAAAACTCCTCTAACATCCAGCTTAATAGGAGTCAGATAATGCATTAGGTGGCTTCTGAATTTAAACTAATAATATTAAACTATTATGATCTATCTGTCACCCATCTTGTAGCCCACTGGGTCTCCAGAAAGCAAAAGAAGTCTTTTGGAATTATTAGGAGAATGATTTTAAGCTCAGAGTTCTTTGAAAAGCTCTCAGGGAGCCCTCCACCCACTCAGGTGTTTAACTTTAACCAAGGTGGGAGAGGGTGCTGAACTTGGATGATAAGTTGGGTCTTGATGGATCTCCCTTGGGACTGGGGAGGAAGAGGGAAAGGAGATGGCCTCACCTTGGAGTCTGAACATAGTGACAGTGACAGATTTGGCTGCTTGTGGTGGCCAAATCTGATCCTGTCTTATGTATGTGACAATGGCACCTTGGGACTGTCTTCTTCAAGATCCACTGTGCATTGCAGTTCTGAGTGAAATGCAGTTACTCTCTTTCCTGTCAGTGGAAAACATTTGGGAGGCAGTGTCTGCCCTCTCCACACTCCCAGTCTGCATGGCTTCCACGTGTGGTTTCTCCTCAGTAGAAGATGCTATGAATCCTCCCTGTTAAAAAATGCGGTGGGGGAAGCGAGGCCCCTGTAAGTGCCAGCATCCAGTTCTCATGTATTCCAGGGCAGTAATTAGAGGGTGGCTGTAATGAGTCTCGGGAGTCTTCCAGGGCCTGAGGTTGAAGTGTTAATTTCCAGCCCAGATGTGCTTTGGGGCTTCAGGGTTCTTGGGTGAGTGAGCCCTGCTTGGAGTTGTTCATGGGGAATGCTGTCCATTTTCCGAACCAGCTTGCCCTCCTAATGGCCATGACTCACTGCTCACTTCTGCCCACTGTGGCTTTTCTGTTTCTCAGGACAACTCATTGGTTTTGAGTTTAACATTCCAACACATGTCCTTGAAATTTTTTCATGTTGTGGTGACATGGCCATCCCTTTAGGGTCCCCTTTTATAGTTCTTGTTTTCCAGAAGCTTAAGCATTCTGGAATCCTCTGTTGCCACGCCTGGTTTTAGATGCTGGGCACTGCTGGCATCCCAGCTGTAGAGTTTTGTCTTATACAAATATTGCTGACTTAGGGAATCACATATAACCTGGATGCCTTTGGCTGCTGACATGGTTGTCTTATTTGTCTTGGTTTTATAGATTGCTCTCTGGGCTAGTTGTGGGAGATAAAAGGGGGATTAGAACTGATTCTAGATTTGACTTTGGTGCTTGCTAACTAGGTGACTTTATGGAAGTCACTTAACCTTTCTGGACCTCCCTTTTCTTTTGGGAAATGAGATTAATAACTCAAGTAAAGACCAAGTCAATATCTACTTAGTTGAAGATTTGGCCTGAGAGTTCTTATAAATTCACCTGCCATTTGCTGGCCAAATTTTCTAAGTAAAGATATGTACCTGCATGAGTATCCACATACAATCAGTCCTTCATCTGCCCAAGTGAAGTTGGCTTTGTATGACCAGGCATATAACTTGATTAGGGAAACGGTACAGTTGTCTTCTGAGAAGATAACTTTGAGTACAAGACTGTCTGTTTATCTCTTTAGGCTACAGCTACTCACTCAGCTTGAGCTGAGTGCAGGGTCTTTTGAGAGATGTGGTCAGCCGCTTTGGAAGTCTCATGGGAATGAGCTGTGAACCAGGGTGGGAGACAATCCATGACAGAAAATTCTGCTTGTCCCAACCAGGGCATATGACAGGCAGTACCACATTTCAGGGTGAGGCTGGACTATCAGCAGAAGCTTGGAGGATGGGTTTTGAACTCAGCCTGAAGAGGTAAGAGGATTTGGACCAGGACAGAGGGCCTTCTAGGCCGCTTAGTTAGAGGATTTTACCAAGCTTTACAGAACATCTGTCATTGCACCCAGATGCAGGGCTGTCATGAGCCCTGCTCACACTGGTTTCTTGCTTTCGCAGTGGTTTCTGCTTCCTGGCTGCACATTTGGGCATTCCATAAGGTACCAGAAGTCTGGGAAAGCAGGAAGGAAGGAAGCTGCAGGCCCCACCGCTTTGGCCTTGGCTGGAGACAGTGCTGTACCATCTAGACACCATGCCTTGCTCTCTGTTTAGATGCATTTGGGGAAAACTTGATTTAATATTGTTTCAGAAATCCCATAAAAAGCTAGTCTATACAAATTAAAGGTATGATCGGTTTTAACTTCAAGAACAAAGATCAAGGTTAGGGTGTCAGTGCTGAGGAGCTCTCTCTCTCTCTCTCTCTCTCTCAATTTTAGATGAATTTCTTTTTTCTTTTTTTTAAATAAGACCCCAATTATCTACCCACTACCTAGATGGCTAGAAAGTTCCCCAGAAGCTGGCATAGCAAAACAAAGCAATGCAAGCAGTGACATTTGTGGCTAACCACCCCCTTCATTAACAGCAGCCCCAGCCCTCCCACACCAAAACACACACTTCACCCAAGTTCTCGTGCCTGTCACTTCCTTTCGCCATGGTGAATGTGCCTCAGGATGACATTTTACATTACAGTTGTAATGTCCACGTCACATTTTCATCTTTGCATCTCACTCACGGGCTTCTGGAATGTTTGAGCTGGGAGGGAGATTGTCACTATAAATGCCTCATTTACACATAGGGAACTGAAAACGAGATTGTATGTCCAACTTCTCCTTAGCAGCTCACATAACTTTTCAGAATCTGAATCCGGTTTTCTCAGCTGCCTCTTCTTGAGGCTTTGTGCTGAATGCTTCTCATGAGTTATATTGTTTACTTTTCATAACAAGTGTTTGAGGAGACACTTATGGTTGATGAAACTGAGGAGTGTTCAGATATTGATAGGTTATTGTGTGAGGGTTTGGACTCAGGAGGCAATAGCTCCAGAGCAGGGTTCCTAAGCAGCTATTTCTTCCCCAGCTTATGCCTGTATCTCTTTTTTCCCATATGTTCAGGGCCCTCATGTTCTCTTTGCATTCTGACTGTGACTGCCAAGGTGACTCGGGGCTCTGAGGCTCACGGCAAGTGCAGGGAAGCCTTGTTCTGTGGTTCAAGGCCCTTACCTTGGGACTTACAGAGCGTCAGTCAGTCACTCACTTAGGAGCTGATGGCTGATTAATTTGGAGAGTCAGGGAAGTGGAAGGCCCAGGGAAGTCTACCTTTCAATTGACACATACCTTCTTAGAGGTCAGTTGCTGAACAGTGGACTCCTACCCAACGGAACAGCTGCTGCAGATGTGATAACATGCCAAGAGAGTCTGATCTTCCATTTCTAACATCTGTGTCTCCCTTGCAGACTTTTTTCTTTCTGTTTTAATTCTTCCCTACTTTTAGTAGTGGCTTGAACTACCTAGACCTCGTGGTGCTCTGATCACTGACATTTTATCGTAGTAATAAGAGCACCTGCATACCAGTGATTGGATCTGCTTTTGATTCCCAGCTTTGCTGGAGGCTTCACCCTTCACAGGAGCTGAGTTTTCAAGTCTCACCTCCTCCATCTCCTTGACCAGGCTGCATGCTGGCTGGACATTGCTGTCGCTACCCTCTACAAGAGGAAGAATGTTCTCGGCACCTCACGCAAGGAAGGGCTCAGTATGGCAATGGTATAAGGTCCATATGAGGTCCTAGACTAATTTGGGGGTCTAAAGAAAAGCATAGACCAATATGGAGGAAATCTGTGGGTTATGGATGAAGTTTTCATTTTTAAAAAAAGTGTTAAGTCATAATCTTATTGTTGGGCAATATTGTCCTGACAAAAATGGCTGCTGTTGAGTCCCTTGGTTAATCCTGAACGAGGACAGAGGGGAACAAATGGAAACTGCACATGAGACAAGAAGTCATGGTGCTGAGGGTGTCAGGCCAGAGGAGCTGCTTGGGATTTGAGAGCAAAAATGGTTTTAACTGTCAACTGTTTTTTTCTTGATGTGTTCCTGCCAAGAAAGTTTTCATAAAGACAGCAACAACAACAAAAAAACATTGTCTGTCTGTCCAACAAATTATGGATGAGAGAGAACTGTTATTTGTAAATTTGTGTGTGTGTGTCCATAGACGTGTATTCAAGTTCATTTAGTCAAGTGTAGAGGGCAGAGGTTGATACCAGTATGTCTTTATCCACTCCTTCCTTCCTTCCTTCCTTCCTTTCTTTCTTTCTTTCTTTCTTTCTTTCTTTCTTTCTTTCTTTCTTTCTTTCTTTCTTTCCTTCCTTCCTTCCTTCCTTCCTTCCTTTCTTTCTTTCTTTTCTATATATGTATGTATGTATGTACGTATCTCTCAACCCACCTACCTACCATCCATCCATCTGTCTGTCTGTCTATCTATCTATCTGAGGCGGTACCTCACTGTTTCAGCTAGACTGGAAGGGAGTATGCCCCAGGATACACCTGTTTCTCCCATCTCAGTGCTGGGGTTACAGACACATGTGTCCAGGATGCTTTTCACATGGGCACTGGGGATTTGAACTTGGGCCCTTATGCATGTGCAGCAAGCATTTTACCCATGGGGCCATCTCTCCAATCCTGCAAATTATAAATAAACTTTTGCATTCATGAAACATAAAGTTTACAATCAAGATGGGTAAGGAAGATCATGTGCTGGTGATTAATTAAAAAATTTTGGAGGTAAAAGAAATGGAGGCGTGGAAAGACTAGAGATGTTACCAGTAGTCAAAGTCTCAGTCAGGTGTTTCCAGATTCTTGACATCTTATTCAAGAATGAAATAAAAGCCCACATGGATTACAAAGTGGTGAAGAAACTTTATTTTAAGCAAAGCAGCAGTAAGTAGTAGAAAGGAAGACACTGTCAAGAGTGACGGCAGCCCACATGAGTGAACACACTACCTGGGGTCTCTTTTTATGCAGTCTAAAGGAAAGAGAGTGGTTTGGGTGATTCTCTATTTGAATCACTATACATATATTAGCTTATATAATCATTTCTCTACCAAGTATAATGAGTTTGATTTGAATCGTATGCATTCCCAATTATGCAGAGGTGTAAGGCAGTGAACGGGGGATTCTCCCTATTTACTTGAAGGCACAGTTTTGCCTTACTGCACATGCACTCTAAACTAGTTCAGGCTGGATTTCCCTTTCTGATAGTACTTGGACCTAAGGAAAATATTACTGAATAGAATTTGCCTGAGATTATTATTATTATTAAAGGAAAGAGAAATGTATTGAGGTGTTTGGGGTGGAGTTTTCCTATAACTAATGGAATGGAAGTGGTATCCTATGTGGCCAGCAGGTTGCCAGGTGCATTGTTCGGAGAGGTTGTACGTGTAGCCCAAGCCAAGTGGAGTCCAAGTTGCTAAGTTAATCCCTATCTGAGCCTGCTTCAGGATCTTGGGTGCTTTCTGGCCAGGAAGAACACTCAGAAAATTGCTGTGGGCACTGGGAAGACTAGTAAGAAAGTGATTTTTCAGACTAATTGATTTCTATGCATAGTTAGCACTTGCCTTTGTTTTAGAGAGGAAGATATTGTTACTGGTAGAATCAAGAAACCGTGGTGTGCTTTAATGAAGGATGCATGACAGTTTTGCTTATTTGACATGGTGTTTTCCCACTGAGTAAGGATGGCAAACGTGCGATAAAGAGATTGTCTACTTTTTGCAGTTCACTTCTTAGACCAAGAGAATTCAATTCAACAAGAAAGCAGCCTGTTCCCTATGGCTTTCCCATCATGCTTTTTTGGACCATCGGTTCTCTGATCTGTGCAGGCTTGATGCACAAATGTGGGCCCTGGGAGAGATGCCCAAAGACATGAGGAGGTAGAATAATATGAGTAACAAACATTTGTCTGGAAAGATTTTGTTTACTATAGCTCTTCTGGAAGCAGAAAGTTAAGTTTCTTCAGTTCTCATGCTTGTTTTAAGGATGACAGAAAGATTTAGAGACATTAAGCGTCTTGATCACAAATACAGCTTTACTGTGCAGGAGACCTAAGCCTAACAATCAAGGGTCTTTGAACTTCTGGATTTTTTTTTTCTTTTTGCTACTACTGGGGGCTGCAATCTATGATGCAAATGAGGCTTTGATTATGACCTCCCACTCAGCATGGATGCTTTCCCCAGCAGTCTGTCACAGTCTTTGAAATTCTACCCTTAAGAAGCCTTTCCTGGAATTGAACTCTTGTTACGCTGAGGAAGAACCACATATCTTACCAGTTATTCGAAGAGCATTGTAAGTGAACCTGATGTTAGCTTTACCTGAGTCAGACTGTGATTGGCGGGGAAGAGAGAATTTAGGGTCCCAATGCATGTCAGTGCAGGCAATGGGTATGGCATGGGGGTGCTGAGGACAGGCTTATCCCAAGGACTTGACTGTCCTCTTTGTGGGCCCCACCTGTCCTTGTAAATACATCTAGCCAGGTTGATGGGAAGGTATTTGTGTGTGCTGCATCTCTGAATCCAATGCTCCTGACATCTCACCTGTCACTTAGGTTTATGGCATTTATTGATATCTGCCTATTTGAAAAAAGGTGTCAAGTCAGTCTATATGGTGTATATTTTTCAGATGACTTGTTTGGGACAATGGCAGTGGTTATAACAACATTAATACTGTAGATATCATTTTCTTCTGCTTCTGTAGTATCTTGCCTGGAATTCCTCAAGTTAGTACCTAGTAACAAATTTGGTATTTTCTTCTTCATTTGCTTATCTGTCTCTTTTATTGTCACTCTCAAATAGGATTTCTTATCTGGACCGCAGAACAACAACAATAAGTATTATCACCATATTATGTACAATGGTGAAGAGGGGAGGTGCTAATTCATTATCATCCATGGACATTTCTGATCAGGCATGACTAACTTCTTAAGGTCAGAAAGTAATTATGTTGGGCTTTGGGAGCTCTTCAGTTTCACCACATAGCACAAAAGCAGCCATGAACAGTAAAAATAAATCAGTTTATTTACTAGACCAGGCAGTGGCTGAGGGGAATTGCATCCTGGTTATTCTCACTGTTTCCAATGGCTTAGCTTTAGGGACCCGTCTTCTCTGAGAACCTTCCTGAGGATGTAGTGGGCTGGCCGACAGGGAGTGCCAGCAATGGTGGCTGGTCCAGTAAGTGCTCAACAAATACTACTTGTCCATGCACTCGCTCACTCACTCAGCAAGCCCTTGAGGACCTGCTGTGTTCTGGCAATCATTCTAGGTACTTGGGATTCATCAGAACAAAAACTGGCAAGATCCTTGTAAAACTGCATTTTAGCAAAGGAAGGCAGATGGTAACTACTAAATAACGATCACTGGTTAGGTCAATAATCAGTAAGGTTCTTTGAGATTATGTGATAAAGGTTGTGGACAAAGAGAAAGCTACTGAGTGTGACGAAGTGTGTTGGAATTCTCTGGGGTGGTGTGAGATGGGCAGGCACTTTCATCCAGGCTGTTTAGCACAGACCTCATTGAGAGGGTCAGATATGTACAAAGACTTGATGGAGGTGATGGAGTCAGCGAAGTAGCTGACCTGAAATGTTCGTTAACTCAGCAGCGGCATGCTCACAGAACACACTCTCTCCACCAGTGTGGCTGGGGGGCGGGCAGGGGAGATTGCCAGGGCTTAAAGAAACTCTGCCTTGGTATCTTGGGTTTCCTTCTGCTCCTCCTGAGTCACAAGGCCACCAGGACCTGCTGACTACATGGCATTCGGGATACAAAGCTTTCATGAGGGCGTCAGTTTCTTGGACATCCTTCCTGGAAGGCAGGGGCAGACCCTCAGTTTCTGTGTATACTGGCTAGGTGGCACAACGTGGGACAGATGATTGAGGCTGAGTGACTATGAAGTGGTTAAAAAGGGTATCATTCAGGCTGTTCAGCTTAGATGTGCAGGAAATGTGTAGCCAATGAAAAATATTCAGCTCTGAAATCTCACATGTCTAGCTGAAGCTTCTCTTAAATAGCTGTTGCAATTTAAAAAGGTAGTGTGTCCCTCCATGTCAAGTAGCCTGAGTGGTGGCAGTCAGCCAGTGACAAAAGAGAAGAGATGGCTTTGTGGTGAAGACTGGGCTCAAGACCAGCCCTCAGGGGAGACGAGTGCTCAGGGCTAGGTGCCCTGCATGCCTTCTTGGAACAGAAAGCCTTAATACCTAGGCTAGCATGTGTCAAGATCACCCTGAAGCCTGTGCATCAGATTCTCACTAAACAGCTCACCTCGTCTTGGAGGCCGGAAACACTCACACTACGGGAGCATGTTCTGCTGATGGTACATCCCTGACTCCCTCCTTTCCAGGGCTGTTAGACTCAGATGAAAAGAGCCCCAGACTCTGTCACAAGTGAGAGCAGCCAACGCTGGAGGATGGCTACCAGGGTCAGAAAGCTGAGCCCATTCACACTGCCTGAGGCAATTCTGCAAGGCCATCCTTGCCACAGGGTCCCCTTTGGCTTGGCTGAGACCGATTACAGATGTCTCCCTCTGCCTGCTCCTGCTTCCGCCGCTCCTTCCCCAGGGGACGACCCTGGAGTAGTACCCAAGAAACCCACTGTGCAGATCTCCATGACAGTCACCAGTCCAGGTCAGCAGCTGGTAGAAATGCCCATGTCCCGGACAGGTTCCTTAGAGCCTGGGGCATGATGCATTTGTGACACTATATGGTTCACCATCTCTAGGGCATGGCTTAGTGTTTTTCTACCACCCCATAGCCCGAGCCTTATATTTTGGAGCTGAACACTGATCTCCTTGATGTGGACTCTCCTTTGGCGCCCTGAGTCCTCAGGGAGTATCACTTTCACATGAACAAGTACCTCAGTAGTTCAGTAAAGAGCAGTGGGAGAAACTGAAGGCATGTGAGGTGTGGGTTTGACTCGTGGATCTTGGTTCTCCTTTGTGTTAGCTTTGACCGCCATGGATGGGCCGTTTAGTCCCTGTGCATCCCACCTTCATCCTCTGAGGGTGACTCTGAAGTCGATGAAGTGATGTCTGCAGCTTGGTATATCTGTGCCCATGCTGCCTCTTTGTACATTAAGAGGAAAGGAAAGAGGATGGAAGTGTGTCAGAAGACCAGAGAGAAAATACATGCTTTCATTGCCATTTTATGGATGGGAAACAGAGCCTGGTGGAGACCAGTTCACTCTTCTGAGGTCAGAGAACTCTAAGCTGTGATGGATGGGAGGCAGGACTGTGATGTCAGGGCCCATTTTTCTGTGACTGGATCACATTACCAAAAGCCCTTTCCCCCTTGTGCTTAGAGGGGGACTAAAAGAAATGGGTGTGGGACAAGACAAACACAGAGGATATGCCTCCTTTTGGTGGCTCCCTTGAATCCTCCTGCCCTGGAGTCTGCCTGTTACTCTGACCTGGTTAGCCTGTGTCACAATGATTCTAAGCTCCTCTTGTTTTCTACAAGGTGCTGTGGTTGCTTCAGGGTTTGGGGGGTAGGGGAGGTCAGGGGTCATCCTCATTCCTGTCACTCTATCAAGCTTCTGGAAAACACAAAAAGCCAAACCTCTTTCCTCTCATTGTCCTGCATGTTGCCCTCCCTGAGAGGTAAGAAGAATGAGCCAGTTGGAACATTAGACAGCAGAGAGACCAGGAACTGCAGCCTCGAGTGTTACTGAAATCTTATGGAGATGGATAGGAGCAGTTGGGGAAATGAAAGGGGTGCCACAGTGAGGTGGTGAGACCCACACTTTGATCTTGGGGAATAGAACAGAGCAGGGGTTGTAGAGCAAAGAAGAGGAGCATGGCCACTCAGAAAGCAAACAGCCATTTTCTAGGGGATAGATGCTAGCCGTTCATTTACTGCTTCTGTGTGCCGTCAGAGATCTCTGGTCATGAGAGTCTCTGCCAGTACACTGTGGGGGCCTGGATAGTTCCCCAGGGGAACATGGTTCTGCCAGCCCTGCCAACACAAGACCAAGCGTTCCTCCTACACAGCTGTCTTCCACATGAAATCCTGCCGGGGAGGTGGGTGAGCCAGCGAGTGAGTGAGAATGAATTACCCGTGGCCCACGTCTTGGCTGGCGTACAGGCTGCCTGCTTGCTTGAGCTTTTCCTTCATCTCTTGGATAAATCAGGAACACTCCTCATGGAATCATCCTGCCCTCCCCACCCAGCCTGCGTCTGCCAGGCCCGGAACGCTCTGTGCTTCTCGTCAGCACTCACACATACATCACCTGTCCGAGTTTGACGTGGGCAGCTGAGGGTGGTAAGCAGCACCCCATTCACATGACAGGAGACCCAGAGTGGGGGTGGACTTGTCCAGGAGTCTGGGCTCCTGCTGTGTGCCTAGCAGAGGACTCTCGGCTCTTGGGTCTTTCCTGGGCATCTGCCCTTCTGCCTCTGACACAGAGATGCCCCTGGGGTCTGTCTCCACTGGGTCATCTCCCTCCCCTCAGCGGTAACATGTGTAATGTCAGGGTCCAGATGTGGGCTTCCACTGCGTGGCCCTGTGCAGGTCTCCCCCAGCCTGCCTGAGCACTCCTCTGCTTCCTTTCTGACTCTCTTTTCTGACTCTCAGATCTGCCTCTCTTCGTTCTGGGCACCAACAGTGTCGCCATCTGCTATACTGAGTGTTTCCAAATGCTGTGTGGGCAGCCTCCCAGCACCCCGAATTCAACAACTCTACGAATGAACCATTAGCCCACTGCTAGCTCGAGCTTCTTGTGTCCACCTGCACCTCTGTTGGTCCGGCCATGATTGCTTGGACTCCAGCGATATTCCTTGGCATCTTCCTCTCTGTTCTGTCTATTTGCCATTTCCCAGAAGCCACAGTGTCTCCTGTTCATAGGCTTTCTGCAGGCTCCTGGAATCTTTTTCTTAGACTTTTTAAGAAGTTCCTTTTACCTGGCTTTGGGACTACCCATCTACCCTGCCTGTAGCTTCATTCTGCAAACATTACAAATTGTGTGAGTTAAAACCATTAAATAACACAGATTTAACTATGTGATTTATTTTCTCAAATCTCCAAGGTTGCCGCCTATGGCATTTGCTTAGCCTTTCTGATTCAGTGTTTCTAAACTCACAAAGGATACCTTGCCCAAAATTGCTTGTTTGCTGTTTCCCATAAGGCTTTGAGGTTTCTTTGTGCATTCGTTGGCCTCCCCTAAGTGCCGCCTTTTCTCCCCATTCTGTGCAGTCCCAGCAGTGCTCAGAGGCATGTCTCCCCCCCCACCCCTTTAGTTTTGATTGCCTTTAGGAGAGAGACAATATTTGAATCCTTTTATAACTGTAGTTCTGCTTTGTACCTCCTGTTGAAATTATACTGAATCCTGGAAAGAGTCTGGGTGAGGTTTTGAGGAAGCCTAAACTGATGCTAATGACTCTTAGATGTTTGGTTAGTCCATGGGGCTCATGTGTCATGTGCACTTGCTTGATTTTGGCTTAATAGTTAGTTATATTGTATTGAAGGTATAGCATCTTTTGCCTGCCTGGCATTTGCAAAGCCCTGGGTCTCATTCCCGGCATGGGAGAAGAAGGCAGGTAGAGAGGCTAGGCGTTATGATGCATGCCCGTCTCCCTAATTACTTGGGAGGAGGAAGACGGAGAGAGCCTACAAGTTCTAGATTAATCTGGACAACAGAGCAAGACCCTGACTCAGCCACAGTAATAGCAGCAGCAGCAGTAGGGCATGACGGCTCCTAAGGCGACAGTGCTGGGAGCTGTGTTTTTAGAGACCCAAGAGGTGGACATTTAGTGTCATGCCTGTGCATTGCTTACATGGCTATTTTATGAGCCTTACAGCACCTTTGAGTAATTGACTTTGTTGCCTGTGTATTGTTTTTATGAAGCAAATTAAGGGACTTTATTGGTCATGTAATGGTCTGGGGACAGATGGAGGCAGAGTTGAACCAACATGTTTCGATGGCATCATATTGCCGTCTTTGTCTAGACTGCTGAGTTCTGGTTGGTTATGTCCTCAGGTAAGCGCATCCCAGGTGGAACGAGAAAAGACTGTCACCAGCCCCGCCCTTACATTTAGCTATTAATGTCTAGGGAGCACAGAATGTTAAAGAAGCGTGTGTTTCCTGGTAGCCAGGAGATGTCAATGGGAAGAGCCATCGCCATGGTACCCGGGGAATGTGGCACTC
This sequence comes from Psammomys obesus, assembly GCF_907164565.1. Lineage (NCBI taxonomy): Eukaryota > Metazoa > Chordata > Mammalia > Rodentia > Muridae > Psammomys > Psammomys obesus. The sequence continues at coordinate 49,590,323 of NW_026585644.1, forward strand.
TGGAGCTGAGTGTGGCCTTCATTTAACAGAGGAGAGGAATAGAAACTCAGAAAAACTGAGTAGATCACCCAAGATTGTACAGCAGAGCAAAGTTCATGCTGTTTGAAGTACTCTACTACATCACTTTGAACAGTCAGTGTCTTTTTGTGTCTAAGTTACAAACCTGTTTTGTACTGTAAGGACAGCTTTTTGCAACCATTACGAAGGTTGCAAAGAACACTGCTGTGTTCTTATTTTCCTCTTCCTTGTTCCTTTAACGGCCTGAAGTTAAAGGAACTGGCCTCAGTACCCAGTCCCTTTAAATTCTTTTATTTTTCCTTCTTCTTTAAAAAAACTTGATACGGATCTCAAAAGTATTATGTGAAATGAAAGAAACTACCACTAAAGGCTGCATACCGCCAGATCCCATGTTTGTGAAAAGACAATGTTGAAGACATGAGTGTCTGCTGGGATACGGTGGGGCTGAGGTCAAAGGATCATGGGAGAATATTTTAAAGTAACATTTTTTCTATCTTGATTGTGGTAGATATTATAAGACTGTACATATTTATCAAGATCATTGGAACTGTACTCTAAAATAGGTCCATTTTATTGTGTACAAATTATGCCTAATGTTAACAACCCACATGCTTAGCTCCTGTTCAGGCCTGAATGATGGTGGGATTGACAAGTTAATGAACATCACAACTGTAGGCTATGATGGACTGAAGCTTGGAGAAGCCACTGTAATCTAATATTGAAAAATAAGAAACCACAGAGTATTAAAGCCATTCAAGAATAGATTGTGTTCCCTTGGAAAGTGATTAAGTCATCTATCGCAGGCCTTCAGCTGCCACCACCATCCTACCAAGGCCATGACACTGTACCACAACCCTCTTCCCTTGGGCTAGGTCGGAGGTGGAAGCTATCGAGGAAGTATAGCATCTGAGAATTGAGGCAGAGGGCTTAGGTACAGCATGGGGTGGCAGAGCTTAGAGAAATAAAAGATTCAGGAGGAGGCTGTGTAGCCTCCACTCCCATAGTGCTGTGCGATCAATGCTTCTCAGCCAGCTGAGGGGATGGGAGGATCCTGGGAAAGCCTGGCAAATGTAGAGCTCCCTTTGTCCTTCCCTTCTCTCCTTATTCCTCATCAAGGCCATCCTAAACATATTAAGACAAACCTAGGTGCTCCCTTCCTTCCACCCCTTGCCCCCCCCCCTTAGGAAGTCTCTCTGGGGACTCCTCCCAGTCTTTCTCCTGCTGGTGTTTGTATTCACTGTTCTTTCCAACTCCCAGCCCCTTCCAGCACATTGCAGTCTGGGAACTGTGCTTGAGCATGTCGATCCAGCCATTCTCTTCTGCACACTCAGAGGCTACAATTTCTTCCTGCCCAGCTCTACTGCTGCCTGGTGTCATCTCTGACACACTGCTTGACAGTGAAGTGGAGCAGCAGCAGAGGGAAGGATGCTGTGTAGCGCACAGTACATGGCAGCTTCTGAAATGCCAGTTGCCTTTCTGCTCAACGCCAGCCTTTTCTGACAGAGAACTAATAGATGCTTTCAGTTGTGCATGTGGATTTTCTGATTTAAGACACCTGATTAAAAATATATAAGTTGCAAACAATTGTATTCTTTCTGAAATGGGCTGGAAAAAAAAGACAGAGAGAGAGAGAGAGAGAGACCGTGTTTACTGATCATTCCAAAGAAACAGGAAAAGCTCTGGGGTGGAATTATGGTCCTGGGGAGCCTGTATCAGGGATGTCAGATATGACAGTTTCTATGTGTGCCTGTAGGGAGTCACAGATGAGGGGAACAGGTGAGACCCGGAGGCAGGAAAGGCTCTTAGTTATGCAGCAGGGACAGGCGGCTTTCCTTGAGCTGAGAACTCAGATGGTGCAGCATATTCTGGCAGAGGGCCGACGCCCCAGCCACATACAGCTTCTGAGAAACATTTCCTCACTCTTCTTTATAGCTGGCTTCCAGCATACACTGATCTGACACTTTAAGGCTTTAAAGTTTCACACCACACCCCATCAGTGGTAGGAAGCTAGAGAAGGTCTAAAGCCACCTGAAGACAAATAACAGGGGCCCTCCTCAACTAAGTGCTGAAAGACTGGGGCCTGGCTATGGTACAGGAGCAAAGGAGCAGGCCCCAGATAGAGCTAGCAAGGCCCTGCTTGAGCACAGCCTGATATCCAGCTTTCACTGGGTTCCTAGCCAGACCCCACCGATCGGCTGGGAGACCTTGCCAGCACGGCCCAGCAGATGCAGATGGCATGTGCACATTTTGGGTTTGTGCCCAGGCTTGGCCAGTGCTGCTGACAGGCTGTGGGCTGTGGTCTCACGAGGGCAGGTTCAGGAGGTGGCTCGATGTTAATGTAGCATGTGCTGGATTCCTGGGCAGGCGGCCATGACCGAGAAACTGCACAGGGCTTCGCTGCCCAGCAGCCACCCTCCCTGTGGGCCTGCAGAGGGTCTCCTGTGACTCTGAGCTCCCTGAGAACTGCTCAACACCCCCGTGCACACTTGAATGTCTGTCTTGTGCTCTGAGGGATGTTGGAAAGATGGCTGTGGTGAGACTGCAGGGCTTTCTTCTGTCGTCATGCCAGGTGTCTCCTCAAGGAGTTTTTGGATGTGATACCAAAAACTGAAACAAGAAGAGCAAGAATGTACAAACAGGGACACATCAAACCAAAAGCTTCTGCACAGCAAAAGAAACCATCAAGCAAATGAAATGGCAACTAAGGATGGGAGAAAATATTTGCAAGCTGTATTCAGGACACGGAATTAATAGGAAAAGATGCAAGGAATGTACACAGCATGCTAATAAAGAACAAAACAGACAAACAAAACTCATTTGTAAAAAGGAAAATCCATGATCTGGAGAGATGGCTCAGCAGTTAAAAACACATGCTGTTCTTTCAGGTTTGATTCCTAGCACCCACCCAGAGGCTGACAACTGTAATTCCAGTTCCAGTGGGATATGTGCCCTCTTCTGGCCTTCACAGGCACTGCCACATATACACACAGACAAAACACCCATGCACATAAAATAACTATAAATAAATCTTAAAAAATAAAAAGGGAAAACCCTAGAGCTACATGACCCATGACTCATGGAAGGAGACTGTGTTCACCAGATCTTACTATTAGGTTCACTGACCATCTTGTGAAAACCCACCCCAGAGACTCCGTTCAGAGAATGCATGCTCTAGCTGTAACTCCCACCTGGAGTTTTTATACCAGAGAAACAACGAATTAAATCTGTCAAGTAAATAAATACACAAATAAATGAAAGAGCAAAGGACCCGAAAAGACATTTTCCCAAAGACGACAAAGAAATGGTTAACAGGTATCTGAAGAGAAGATTTTTTTTAAGCTACACTAATCATCAGAAAAAAAACAAAAACAAAAACAAAACCTGAAAATTACAATTGTGATGAGTTATCACCTTATACCTGTCTGGATGCTGTTAGCAAAACGATGTGTATTGGTTAAAATGCAGAGAAAAGGACGCTTTTCAGTAGTATTGGTGGGGATGTCCTTGGTAGCACCATGATGGAAAGTATGGTGGAAGTCCCTTCAAAAGCTTAAACCAGGCCTACCGTGGGATCCAGTCCTCTCACTTCTGGGTGTGCAGCCACATGAGATGAAGCTCACTGCTTCCAAGAGGCATCTGCGTCATCATGTGAGAACACCCCAAGTGGTGATGGGTAAAGAAAATGTGGTACATAGAGACCACGGAGGTTATTCAGCTTTAATAAGGGAATCCTGCCATTTATGACAGTGCGGACACTGAACTGCATAAAATAAGCCACTCGTTGGAAAACAAATTCTGCGTAATCTCTCGTGTGTAGGACAGAAAAATAAACATACAGACACTGAGTAGAATGGTAGTTTGGGGGGCTCGAGGGCTGGGGAAGAGAGATGTTGGCCAAAGCGTACAAACCTGCTATTGTGAGATGAATTCTGAAGACCTAATGTGTGGCATGGTGACTGTAATTGAAAGTTGTATACGGCCTGTTTGAAACTTGCTGAAGGAGTGCACCTTAGAAATTCTGACTGCAGGAAGGTAGCAGAGCCTGGGACTAGCTATTAGCTAGTTAGCCAGTTTGTTGGAGGCAATCATATCTATGGGGTATGTGTGCCTATTTGTTTTGTTGTTTTGTTTTGTTTTTTTTTTTGAGACAGAGTTTCTCTTGTGGCCCTGGTTGTCCTGGAACTCACCCTGTAAACCAGACTGGCCTCGAACTCAGAGATCCTCCTGCCTTTGCCTCATGAGTGCTGGGAGTTCTGAGTTCTGCCCAGCTAGGTGTGTGTGCTTTAAGTCTTCTTAGTGCATATGCGCTCTGAATGCGTAACACTTCGCCTGTCAGTTATGCCTCAGTGCGGCTGAAAGGGACAGGTTGGTAGAAGTCCTCCTTGCTGTCTGTTCCTTCCTCACATGTGGAGGTCTGGGAGCCTTCGAGGTCGTTCTGGCACTCTGCTGTCTTTGAAGTTGCTGAGGAGAAGGGAACCAGGAGGAGCTGATGGAGGAAGTTAGCTCATCCCTTCCCACTGAGCCAGCTCTGCTTTATCTTTCAGCTCCCACCCAGCCTGGCCACATCTGTATACATTTATTTATCCCTCACATCCGTATTGTGGGCGTGGGTACTCCCCTCCCCCACCAACTGCTTCTTCAAAACTTTGCCCCCAAGCAGGAGGCTTTTTAGACTGTGTTTAGGCCAAAATGTTTGAGCCAACACATCCACAGAGCCTAGTTCCGGCTCTGGTCCCCACAGATGTTTTGTTAGCTTGTGAGCCACAGACATAGAAAACTGGCCTGGCTAGAATGACCTCATCCCTGGGCCTGGTAAAGGGCGCAGGGACCTGAATGTACAGGAAGACGCCTGACCCTGGGAGCTGAGTGGATTGTGGATTTGGCTGTTATTGTTTTTAGATAGTGAATGCAATAAAAATGACATATGGAAAAGAAGCAGATGGCTCTGGGTTCAAATCCTCAGCCATACTAAAGAGCTCCTCTCTAAGCAACCTTGGGAGACTGCTTGTTTCTAAGATTAGACTGTTTGTCCGGGAAAGGAAAAGATGTTACCCTGTGTGGGTTATGAGGAGTACCAGAAACTATATCCACCAAGTTCAAGTTCAAGAAAGACCAGGATCCCGGGTAGCTCTCAATCAACGGTAGTGGCTGTTACTAGGACTCTCACATGAACAGTCCACAAGGACTGCTTTCCAAAAAGCCTTTCCTGGAGAAGGCAGTGGTTTTCTTTCAATTCTGGCCACACATCAGAGTCACGTGAGGGTTTTTTTTTTTTTTTTTTTTAACTGACTGGCCTGGTTTTTGAATCCTGGCATTTCTTTGAGAGTCTCAGACCATGCCCTAGAATCTGTTTCTCCAAGTGTTCCGGGAGATTGCTCTCTGTTTTAGCTCAGAGGAATGAGCCCTACCAAACTGAGTTCAGAGCAACCTTGTGGAGCCTCATGGAGCGGTGAGGAGCCATTTGGCGTGCTATGGAGGGGCGAGGGAAGCAGGGCTTGCTGGGCAGGAGGCTCGTTTCTGCGAACTTGAGCTCAGTAGTATCTTCCCACAGTTCCTGTCACCTTGATCTTGGAGAGCACTGCATTCCTCACATTCTCCTCACTCCTGAAGCAAGGCCTGCAGAGGTGACAGAAAGACCTGGCAAGGAGGCCTACACAGTCATTGCTTTGCCCCTCTGCTCTGAGAGCCCTCTCTCTTTCTCTGTGGCGCTCTCTTTCTCTGTCTATCGGAGCACGGTTTGTTTCTTTTCTCATTCCTGTTCTAACTAGCCTTTCTTTTCTTGCGACCTGCAGAGATCTGACTTTGGATGCTTTCTCTCTGAGGTGGAAAGATGTGAGAAGGTTCCACTTTTCTCTGCCTGTGATGTGAGCCCATCACTGCTCTCAAACCGAACTGGGCATGATACTGAAAATATCGGCCTTTCACAATGTCAGTCCATTTTGCTTCTGGCAGCTGATGGGGTGCTTTGGGCGCTGACCCGCCTCCTGTGTGTGTGTCTCTCATGGACACATGTGTGACCCAGCCTCATGGAGCTTCCCCTCCATGAGGTGAAAGCAGAACACAGTGAAAGCAGAACACCATCAAAGCTTGTGTGAAACTCAGAGTTCGGATTTCTGTGTTTTAGTTTTTTTGGTGGCATCTCCCTTCTTTTCTACCACATTTTTATCCTTTCTAGCCCCAGGCCGCTGCACTATGTCAAATGGACGGCCTAGGTGATCATACAGATTCAGCCACAAACTTTGCAACTTTTAGGAAACTAAGTTTTTCCCTCATTCGTAAATGAGTGTGTGCCCACAGGTGATAGTTAAACAAACAAACATGCAAACAAACAAAACAGACAGTGGAACGGAAGGAAATTAGGCAGTAGTCCTAAGTATTTCTATCTCCGCCCCTTGCCTTTCCCTCCCTCCCTTAGTCTCCTGTTTTTTCTTACTTATGGCCTTCATTTGTGTTTGCAGTGAAAACTCTCATCTCACTCCAGTTCTATGGCTCCAGATATCCTCTATGTGTGAGGATCCTTTGGTTAACCCCCCTCCCTAATACACACACACACACACACACACACACACACACACACACACACACCTCTCCTCTTAGCCAACACTTGGATGCTCAGCCATCTGTGTGCATTTTGTACCCCAGCTCCCCAAATCTGCACCCTCAGCAAACCTGCCATCCCCAGTGTCTAGAAGGCACAGAGTGGGAGTTTAGTAAACACTTGAAGAACAAGAAATAGGGAAACAAAAGTCTCCTGTCTGTGTTTGGGGAATCTGTATTTGCCATCTCACTTGTGGTAAATGAGCTCGGTGTGACCCACTGGTTACTTTCTCTCCGCCCAGTGTATAACTTATGGAAATGTGGGCAGCACGCCTGTGTATGCCTGCACTTCTGCGGTTTGCATCTGGGCAAAAAGAAGTGCATTCTGCTCACCTAAGGCATCACTAACAGAGACAGTGCGCTCAGCTCTTACAAGCATGCATGTTGTACCTCTTTCCTTTTTTAGTGATTTTACATGGTTAGATTTTATCTTACGTGCATGGGGTTTGGCTGTAGGTGCACTATGTGTGTGCTGGGTGCCTGTGGAGGTCAGAAGAGGGAGCCGGATCCCTTGGGACTGGAGTTGCAGATGCTTGTGATTTGCCATGAGTCGCCGGGAACAGAACCTGAGTCCTCTGGAAGAGCAGTCACTGCTCTGAACCACTGAACCGCTTCTTCAGTCTGCTCTATCCATTGCTTCACGTATCTCTTCTTCCCAAGGAGAAAGACTTCCTCATTGTCTCATGAACATGTCATCGAATTCCTTCCCTTAACTTTCCTCATCTGGTCCGAGCCTGGAATGCACCTCTCTGTCCGTGCCCAAGCTCTTCCACAGACTTCTGACCTTCCCGCCCCGCAGTTCACTGATTGCAGGATTCTCTGCTTTCTCTAGTGCTGACCCTATTGGATCTGACCCTGCCTCATTTCGCATGAATTTGTCTGGTTTCCTCTGAGACTGGAACCTCTTGAGGCCAAGACATTTGTTTCTTATTCTCTTACATCTTCATAGCACAAATCATGAAACAACTGAGTAATTATTTTCTCTCTCTCTAGTTTTAAAACAATTGTGGTATGATACACAGAGTAAAAATTGTACCATTTTAATGAAGGAGGGAGGAGAGGAGAAATGGAGTGAAGGAGGAAAGGAGAGAGGAAGGGAAGAGAGGAGGAAAGAGAGAAAGAGACAGAGAGGGAGAAAAGACAGAGACAGAGAGAAGGAATGAGAAGGAGACAGACAGAGACAGAGAAACAAGAGTTAGAAACACACAGAGAGACAGAGAAGGAGAGAGAGAGAGACAGAGACAGAGGGAGACAGACAGAGATAGAGACAGAGAGAAACAGAGACAGAAACACACACAGAGGGTGAGGAAGAGAGGGAGACAAAGAGACAGATAGCGATAGGGAGAGAAGGAAAGAGACAGAGAGATAGAGAGAGGGAGACAAGGAGAGACAGAGAGAAACAGATAGAAACACACAAAGAGAAAGAGGGAGACAGAGAGGGACAGAGAGAAGCACAGAGAACGACAGAAACACACTCACAGATAGACACACACACACACAGATAGACACACACACACAGATAGACACATGTGGTTGCTCAGGAGCTTTTAACCTCCTTTGAGACAGGATTTCCCCCTGTACCTGGGGCAGCAAACCCCATGGATCCACCTATCTCTCTCCACCTCCCTGGCTCTGGGATTATAGCCTGTGCTTCAGTACCTGGCTGCCTTATGTGGGAGCTTGTGGTTTTCACGCTTGTGTAGAAGCACTTCGCACATTGGGCCATTCCTCCAAACCCCTCTTTTTAATAGTCGTGATCATTTGCATTTTCTGATGATTTCTGGTGTGGCATCCCTTCATGTGCCTACCAGCCAAATGTATTTCTTTGGAGAAATGTCTGCTCAAATTCTTTGTTTGTGGTCTGGGGGATGTCTGTCACCAACCCCTGAGACCTACATAGCGAAAAGAGATAACCGATTTTACAAGCTGTCTTCTGAGCACTGTGTGTGTGTGCACGCGCGCGTGCACACACACAGACACACAGACACACAGTAAATAAATAAATGCAAGCTAAAAAATTAAAACTATTCTTTGCTTTTAAAATTAGGCCTTGCTATTTTTGTTATGGAGTTGTAGGTATTCTTTATATAGTTTGGATGTTGACACTTTAAAGATAGATGGATTGCAACAAGTTTTGGTATGGATCTCATGAACAACTAGAGCTTGAGCACAGCAGCTGATAGTGAAGATGTCAGCTGGCAGGCATTCTGAATGGATAGGTAGGTAGGTGTCAGGTTATTTTCCATACCTAATATCCTGCAAAATCCACAACTCCCCTGAAAAGATGTATGGAATCACTTCTGTTTTATGGAGGAGGAGACCCGAGGCTCAGAGGAAGCAAGTGATTAACCGACGTCCCTGAACCTAGCAAGTGGCAGAACTGAGGTGTGTCAGACCATCCTGTCTGCCTCTCCACACGGCCTGCTGGACCTGCAGGCTTCATGAGAGAGTGCCAGGTACCGGGGGTGCAGGAGGGAGCGACAGCTCCACACACATGGTGGTCCTTAGTCCTCTTGCCTGGATTTCGTTAAAGAAACGCCTGTGCCTGGCTAACAGCTGCGGCAGCATCCCACAAAATGCCCTTTACTAAGGGTGGCTCCCAGAACGACTCAGGTCCCCGAGGGGCCTTTGTTCAGTCCTCTGGTGTCTTTATTCTCATAATCTCTACTCCTCTATCACTAGCTCAGGTCTTCTCAGAGAAGCACATCCACATTCATCAACTTGATTCAACAGAAGTCAGGGCTGGAAAGTCAAGCCTTCATACTGGCCAGGGGGAGGGGAGACGGTCCTTGATGAGCAAAATCTATTTATGAAAGAAATAGGCTGTAAATCTTCCAGTAATTCCTGGGTCAGGAGCTGCTCTACCCCTCAGTCTTCATTTACTTGGGGATTGAATGACCATCTGTGGCATGTGGCTTGGCAGCCCATGGACGCATTCTGATACAAGACATGGCCCAACTACTTGGATGGATGCCTGACATGAACTAAGAGGCTATTATAAATTCGCTTTGAAGAGAGATTCCACTAGGCATGGAACGACATTCAAACACTGTGAATTGCCTATTTAGAAGATTGTACCACATAAAATGAGCACTGCTAATGAGTAGCTTTTGAATGCTTTCATTTTCTTAATCTTTTTGTGGAACTGCCTTAAGGCGGTGGTTTCATTAGTGGTGGGAAAGGTAGCTTCTTCCGAGTCTCTCGTGATGGGGTCCAGACTCGATATGATGCCGTGTTGTCCCATCTTTGCTCCCCCATTCTGCACCAAGCCCCCCCTTTCGTTAGAAAATGGGGCACAGGTTCATCAAGGAGGGCAGGAGGAATGCTTTTGACAACTCTCTACAAGCATTCTCCTGTAGACATTCACAGAAGTCAAGACGTGTGAAAGGGTGAGGGCTTTTCTGGGAAGAACACATTTTCCGTGTCACAGGGAACTATGGCGAAAGCTCAAGTCCTTCTACCATGCCTGGCTTGACTAGGCCCCTAAGGATAGATGATGAATAATATATTATCTTCAGTGAGTCCTTTGCCCTGTGCCTCAGGGTTGTTAGGCATATGCTAGAGATACTGTATAAATCTCACTATCATCTGACCGACCCCAGGACATTTTCATCACTGCAAAAGAAATCCCCACACTTACCAAGTGGCCGCTCCCACCTCTTCCTTCCGCAGCTCCTGGAGAACTTAATCTGTTTTCTGCCCTGGTTTCTGTTTACAGTCTTGGTTTTCACGTAGATGGACGCATACAATGTGCAGGCCCATGCCACCACCCCGGTACCTCCTTCCTGAGCTCTTCTCTAGCAGAAGGGCAGTACTAAAGTGTTGAATCCAGCTTTGGGGTCAGAGGCAGTGAGATGGGTTACCTGGGGAGGTTACACGCCACCTTTGCACTTTCAGGGCTTTTGGGAGAGGGAAGTGTTCCTTGTCTGGGGCCTTGGGCAAGTTATTATTTCTTTGTCTTGGTTTGTGTGCTCTGTAACATAGGGGTGTATGTGTCTATGTCATGGGTATTTCTGAGGATTAATAAGGAAAACAGTGGAAATATTTAGAGCAGTGCTTGCCTGTGGGAGTTACCCAGTGTGGATTAATACCTTGTGCCTGGTGAGTATCTGATGCCAGTGTGTAGACCGAGCCCACAGCATTCACTAGGCAATCATGGAGGCCCTCCAGTGGTCTTTCTCCTTGCCGTCTTCCATCAGAGTAGGCCTGAATATTGCCACTAGCTCAGTGCTGATCAAATCACTCCTTACTCCTAGAAACATCTGCGACTCTCCATGCCTGCAGTAGAGAGTTCTGGCTCATTAACTTGGCATTGAGGCGCTCTGCACTCCTCTTGCCTGCCCTCGGTTTCTCTTCCATTTCCCATCCTGCTCCTCATGTGTGAGGCCCCACACGTGTGAGTGCCTGGGCTTCCCTGCCTTCCAGCCTCCTTGTCTGTCCACATGCTTCTCTGTGTTGGGAATGGACGCCAGGCAAAGCTCTGCTCCTTGCCCTCTCATGAGGTTTTCACCGCCATAACACTATGGAAACCTCTCTGAGGCTTAGAAAGTCCATGCTGGAGATGCTACTTGGCCCATAGCAACAGTAACTGAGCTGATGCATGTGGGCGATGTCTGGCAATTGTTCAGTGTGTTATCATCCTCATATCACATCAGGACCATTTATACACATCTGAGTTCTTAACTAGGCTGCAAATTCCTTGAGGGCATCCTATGCCTTCTTAATCTCCATAGAGTCTCATTCATGCTTAGCATTAAGACCCTCCCTGGGGAAAACTTTTCCTACTATTTATGAAATTGAAATAAAATGCTATCCACCCCTAACCCAGAGTGCTAAACATGTGATGCACGATGTTGTATGTGTATTATTAGATGCCTTTATACTTCTGCATTTCACTTACATATGTTGATGCTGGATAAAATCTTCACTTGCCATCAGGTACTAATTGGGTTTCTAAACAGTTGCTGTATTAGCACTGGCTCCTCTAATCAAATCAAAGACGACAGCTCTCCGAAGGAGGCTCTTCCACAGCACTTAACACTAGGTTGGGGAGACAGAATTTGATTAATTCCTCCCTGATTAATGTAATTGACTTGAAAATTCACCAAAACAACATTTTTTTGACAATACGAAGGAGTGAAAATCTTTGGTTATTAACCTCTGGATGTTCTTGGAACTCCTCCCTCCAGACCAACCATGGTGAGCATTAAAACATGTCTCTCTCCCATGCTATAACTTGCATTTATTGAGTGATTGCTGTGTGCTAACTGTTTACCCGATTTCACTCAGGTCCTGCTCTGTTCCTGTTGGGAGGCAGATGGTATTGTCCTCATGTTATAAAATTGGAAACTGAGGCATGAAAAAGTTAATGTAGCCAAAGCCACAAGGCTTGTAATTACAGCATCTATTAGCTGAAGGGTCTTACCTCTGGGTTAGGTGGCTTTCTCCTCACCTTCTTTTACATGTCCACAGAGCCAGCCTACCCACACCTCCATCCATGTTTCATGGCCCACCCCCCAACATGAGCACCCAAGAGCTGGGATATCTTCGACCCTGTTGATTGTATGCTGTTAGTTTGCTGTTAGAATAATCATTTCACCTCTTTGAGCTTTTTTTTTTTTTTTTAAGAGCTGTTTTCAGTGATCTCCATTATTCATCCAGAACATTCTGTGATTTTTTAGGAGTTAGACACTAAAGCGAGGCCTGGCTTTTCTGCAGGCCCTCTTCTCTGCCCGCACCTGCAGGCATATTATCTTTCATAGCACACAAGCAGGCGGTCAAGTCACCCTGACCCAGGTAGTCCCCCCAACCCCCGCCATGCCTGTGGAAGCTGCCAGCTCATGGAGAGAAGGAGTCCTGGTGGGGTGTACTGAACAGTGGAGACTTAGTGGGTTATTAACAGTGGAGACTTAGTAAGCCATTTATGAGCCCATCCATTTTAATAGTGCTTGTACCCTTTGAACTGCAGGTGGGGCTCCTGATGTTTACAGGTCTTCCTGGAGCATAGGTTTAAGAAGAGGGTCCTGAAGATTTACGGGTGCTCCCGAAGGCATACACATTTAGCCAGGCCTGTATCTTTCCCTTTTCTTCCTCTGCCAGCCTTCTTGGCTAAGGCAAAGATGGTAGGATTAAGTTTATCTGAGCCTCATATGGAATGTATATACCTCTGCCATTTGTATGTCAGGCCCTGAGTAATGTCTAGGTCACCTGGCACCGAAGACAGTGAGCCCAGAATTACCAGAAAGCTAATTAAGAGAGACGTCTGGTCTCTGTCCACTCCAGAGTTTCTGACTCAGGCCTGGGTCAGAGCCTGGTATTTACATATCTAGCAAGTTCCCTAGAGACATGGAAGCATGGGTCTAGGGATGAGCACATTTGGACAGCCAGTGTGCTAGAGAGGTTCTAGAGATGGTTATGTCCTCTGCATCACTAAACTGAGGCTAAATGGAAAGGTTTCTGGCCAGGTTTTTATCTGGAATCCATTTACGAGTATCCCCATAAACAGAAGGAATACATGCATGTCTTCTTCACACACCGTCATAATCATGGCTGTTGTGATTATGGTTGGCTGCGATTCGGGGGTGCTCTGAGACCACCGTGAGGTTGAGGCAACCTGACTGAGTTGCTGTGCGTTCTACATCCACAGAACTTTCCTTTACAGTCTCTCTCCCTGGGTGCCAGCTCACTAGCATGCTTGCCTACCTCGAGCTTCTTCTCTGTGGGTCTGGCTGTTTGGGCTGCCTCCATGTCTGTGCACCGTGTTTGTGCAGTGTTCATGGAGGCTAGAAGAGGCATGAGGTCCCCTAAGACTAGAGTTAGAGCCAGTCCTGGAGTGCTGAGACTCAAACCTGGGTCCTCTTGAAAAGCAGCCAGTGCTCTTGACTGCTGATCCACCCCGCTTTTCCTATTACAATGTTTATACCTATAAAAATAAGGAGGCTAGAACAATAAACTCAATCAACTAGGTTTTTAACATTGCTGTTTATTCTTGCACAAGTGTTCTCCAGCCATTTCAGACATCTCAACACTCCCCTCCCAAGGGTTTTCCACAACATGGGACACTTTTCTTTGCATAACCACAAAACCATGACCATGGCTAACAAATCCAACAAGAGTGCCTAAGTATTATTTGAATATTTAATAGGCAATCCATACTCACATCTCCCCGTTTGTTTGTTTGTTTGTTTGTTTGTTTTAAGTAGTTCCAGTTGAATTGGGAGCAAGACACATGCATATTGCCTTCATTGCTAGATACTTTTTCTTTTGAAATTTTGCCTTCAGGGGCAGGAGTGGGGTCTGCAGTGCTGGGAATAGACACTGCTAGGTACCCAGAACTAATGAAATGCTTCTGAGGTAGGAACAGCAGCTGTGGGATTGGATAATTCTGGGGCAAGAGCCATGAGCTCTTTCCATTGCTTGCTCAGCAAATTTTATTTTGTTCCATTTTCTCTGACCTGGAAAGGCAAAGAGGCTGGGCATATGACTTCTAGATCAATGAGTGGGTCTTGAGTATAAGTGTGTATATATTGGATTGTATTTGTAGAGCGGCTGTATTGCTGCATTGGGAGAAGAGATCTCAGCCCTTTAACTAGCGTGTAGCTCTCCAAGAGGGCTTTGGACCTGTGCTTTCTTCTCCCCTCCCTGGTTTGTTTTCTCCTTCCATTAAAATCCATAGGGCTTCTGATGGAAAGTACTGTCTTCAGTTTCAGGCTCTGAGAGCACACACTCACCTAGTCCACTTGGGTGGCCTGGGCTCTTTCCAGGATGATAAATGAATAGTGATGGCTCTGCCTGCCCCCAGGCTCTGGCCTCCTGCTCATCCTTCACGTAGGTGTTTTGAACATGTTACAGACTCCCTTTTAGCCTTTCCCTTACAAATCAAAGGTCCCTTGATGCAGTCTAAATGCCATGGTGTACCCGTGGCTGGGGCTGACACAGCTTAGAAGGAGAAGCTGTCCTGCGTCACAGAGCGTCAGCTGTACCACCATATGGCCTACGACATGGTTCTGTGTGATGCTGCCAACGGTAAGCCTGGCTGAGGACTGAGGCACAAAGCTGCCAGGATTTTTCTGGACAGGCACCTGGTTGTTACGGAGGGGTTCAGGGGGTATTTACTTACTTATTTTTACTGCAGCTTCGAAGAGGAGACACAGGAAGGCTCTGTGGGGAGATTCTGTGAGTGGGCCTTGGCAGCAAGGTCTGGGGGCTCAGGGAGCATGTGTAGACGATGGACTTGTTTCCGTCCCATGACGTTCTCTGGTGCTGTCTTCTAAGCATTAGGGGCTGGCGGAACAGTCCCTTACACATTCCTGTGTGGTCCTCTGTGTCCTGAGAGTACCAGGCACTTCGTGTCGTATTGCTTTCTCATTGTCCGTTTGGACTGGAAGGCCTTTGAAGATGGTGATGTTGACCATCTTGTAAATTTGGTACACATGGGCACTCAATAAATGCAAATATATTCCTGAGGCTCAGAAAAGTGAGGACAAGGAAGCGTGTTTGCAGTGAATTAGGTTACACGTGTGTTAAAAAGATAAATCTGAGGCAGTTCTGAGTGCCATACTACATCCAACCTGCTCCAAAGGTGCTTCATTACACAGTGTCACTGATGGCTGCTGTGCTGTTGAGAAACAATCCCTTATCAGTATCATGTTCCTCATCTTTTCTTGCCTGAATGCCAGCTCCTCTGACCATCAGCATCGGCTCACATTTCTCACAGTAATTATTAGGTTACTTCATGATGTTTCTGTTGTAACCACATCTTACCTTGATCCAACTTGGGCAAATAGAAGCTATTGATACTGTCTCTTTCCATTCCTCTGACTCTAGGCTTTACTTATACACAGTAATGGGTGCTTCATGATACTTCAGGAAAGCCTCAGAATGGTTCTCTTTGAATCCAGTGAAGGGAGAGCTTTGGTGTTGGCTTCCTCAGGATGGCCTTCCTAAACATGGTTGGATTGGCCAGATGCCCTGCCTGCACTAGGAAGGGCGGAGGATGGAAATCAGATTTTATGTAGAGAAGGTCAAAGGAGACTGTGAACCCTCACTGCTCTGACCCATAAAGAGGCATAGTTAAGTATTTTGGAACCACTGACTTCCATCTGCATAATAGACACAAGCTCTGAGCTACCAAGACTGTGAAAACTGACCACAGGGCAAGGTGACAACATAGTTCTTCAAACGTCATGATGACTGTGGTCTCAGTGAATGAAACTGATGGGACAAACATGTGCTTATCAAAGGGAAGCTCCATCTTGCTGTCTAGGCCCTTGAACTTCAAGAACTCAAGTCTCTAGGCACCAGGGGGTAGAGCGGAGAGGAAGGGACACCTTCCCCCAGGCTGTTAGTGGTCTAGCAGAACAGGAAATACGAGGGTAGACTGAAAAGGGTGGGGAAGTCTGAGGTTTCAGATTTGGAAAGTAATGGCCATACAGACTCTTTGGAAAATATTTTTTATAGCATCCTAAAATACTGATAGCTGACCATCAACTGCCCATCTCTGGATAGTTAGGCAAGATAACAAAGGTGGAAACAAGCTTTTCTCGAAATTCTATCACTCCAGAACTCTCCTATTGTAAGGTTTCTATTCTGTTCTAAATCTGGAAGCTAACTCATGTGCAGTTTTAATCTCGTACAGGAATGCTTATGGAAGCTTCACTTTGTCCCCAAACTGGAAACAACCTAAATGAAGAGAATGGATGAATTCATACATTTGAATGGATGAATTCAAATGTACAGCCTATCTGTACAATGAAAACAAGTTAGCAATATAAAAAAAAAATGAATGTATCACAATAACTGCTGAATGAAAAAAGCCAGATGCCCTAAACAAACAAACAAACAAATAACCCAAAACAAACACAAAAAGCAAAAAAATGAAAACTTCCCAAATCCCCCAACCCCTCAAAACCCCAAGCATACTCCATGATTCCATTAATCAAACATTCTAGAAGAAGTTAACTCATTCGTAGTGCTGACCAGTAAGACAGTGATTGCTGTGAGATGGAGGTGATATTCCAGGGCCAGGGGAGAGGATGCAGGCCTGTGAGGACCCGTGGTGCTGAAGAATATTTTACGGCCTTGAGTCTGATGGGATGTGAGCCTATGCTAATGCTGACCTAGGTTTCCTCTCTAAATGCATTCAATTCTTTCTGTCTTCAGAGCATTTCAAGAACACTGCTAAAAATAATCACGGTAGCTGGGAGATCCAAGGCTCTTCAATTGAAAAGGCTGTTTTTGTGAGGTCCTTGCAGCTGCCCTTTGAACCCTCGGGGGATTAGTTCAATGACCTCTGAGGGGTCGAGTAGCCAAGAAAACACAAGTCTCTTCTATCAAATGAAATGGTGTTTGCATAAAACCAGTGCATATGTCTAAAATCGTGGTCTTCCTGCCACCTATTCCACCTTGCCTTGGGTCAGAAGCAGTGGGATCAGCTGACCATGGACTGAAGCCTTTGAAATCATGAGCCCAAATAGATATTGCCTGCTATTGAAGTTGTTAATGCCAGGCATTTTATCACAGTGATGAAAACCTTGCTGACACAGAGTGGGTGAAAAACGCTTTAAAAATAATTTTAACTGTGACTGGTTGCAATTGCCAGCGTGGAATTCAACAGATACAGAGAGCTGACTCCACATTCCTTCCCCTGAACTGGAATTAATTTATTTTAGTGGAAATGAGAAGAGGGGAAAAAAAATCAGCTATCCTCATGGAACTGAGGGGTGCGGGAAAGGACTCCATTATAGCTATGTATATGGAAGGAGCTGGGATGGCAGCTGAGCTGACAAGAGTAAGAGGTGCCTGAGGGGGAGGGGGAGCCAGTGGGAGGAAAACCAAGGATGAGGGGTGAGAGGTAGTCTTCACTGAGCAGAGAATATTAAAGAAGGAAGGACTGAAAGGCAGACCCACCAACCTGTGTCAGTGAATAGAGAGGAGACCAATGTGGAGGTCATGGGCACAAGTGGACCAGGGCAAATCAAGACTGGCTGGACAGTCAAGGGGAACGGGCCAGACGAGGCTGCCTAACTATGTCCTGGCTTCTGCCTGGAGGCACTGGGCAAGCTCGGGATATATCACCTGACACTTCCGTGTGTGTCTCTCTCTTTTTCAGCTGTAAAATGAGAATGATAATTACACAGACCTCACAGTGGTACAGTGAGCAAGCTCCTTGCTTATCCTCAGGCGTGTGAATTTGTCAGCACAACACCTACAACCACCTTTCTTACAATGTTCATTGGCTCTTTCCCTCACATATTTCAGGACTCTGTTCAAATTGAGGCTCCACGAGAGAAGCTTTTGCTGACCACCAAATTGAGAATGAAAGTCTACTCACCTGCTACCAGATAGCAACAATCTGCATCCCTTCATTTGTGTGGACCTCCCCCCCCCCGCCCCCGCTTCTTTCTGATGGGATGTATTTAGCTTTGTAGAGTCCATGATAAGAGGACCTCTGTTTAGTCTAGAGCACTTTGTGGCCTCGGAGAGATACCCAGGGTGTTTGCCATGCCTGTGGTAGATCAGACAGCAGTCTTGGGCCTCGGTCTCTTCCTGTACATTATGGAGGTCATATACCTGAAGGTCATGGGGCTTGTGTGGGTAGTCAGGGAGTGACATGATGGAAAAGGGGGGGCATGACAACACATGACAGTGGATTAATTTTGTGTACAGGCTGGTTCCCCAAGGGCATGCGATTAGAACCTTCTTGTCGTCAGCCTGGTGTGGAGTATTACAGGATCCTAAGGGGGAAGCTAGTTTTGTTTCATATTGTACTTCCGACCTAGGCCGGTGTTTTTTTGCCATTTTCTGTATCCGTAACAAAATATACGAGATCAAATAATGTACAAACAACAAAGCTCATCTAGCTCTAAGTGTGGGGACTGGCAAGTCCAAGAACATGGCACCCTGCTTAGCCCCAGGTCAGAGCCTGCTGGCACGGCCCTGTTACCTGCTCAGCTTTGGGTGTGAGCCTGCCTGCCACCCGTTAACATGGCAGGGGCCTTGTGTGCTGAGATAGCAAGTGGTCTTGCCTCTTTCTCTTTTCTTTTAAAGCCATTAATGCCCACATAGGGGACGACTGTCAGGACCTCATTTAATCCTAATCACACCCGAAGATCCCATGCCCGGAAACCACTAACACCCTTGGGGGATTGCGCCGTTAATACGTTGGTGGGGTTACATTTAAACAGCATCCTTACCAGTGCTCAACCTGTGCCCCCAACTTCTTGACAACAGAGCACAAGTCAGCATAGAATCCACCCATTTAAAGTGTAGAGTTCAATGGCTTTAAAGAGTTACATTTATACAACTGTTAGCCCAATGCGTAGGATGTGGCCATCACTTCAAGGAGGAAGGATTGCCCATTAGCAATCCATATCCGTTCCTCTCTCCCCTTGTCAACTAGTAATCCAACTTTCTGCCTTTTCTTTCTTATACTGCTGGAATTAAATCATATAATTTGTGCTATGTCTGGCTTCTTTTGCTTGGTATGTTGTCGTTAAGTTTCATCCATGTCATAGTGTGGGTCCGCAGAGTGCAGGCCCTTTTTGTGGCTGTGGCCTATTCTGCTGCAGTGAATTCAGTGTGTGCTAGTTCATTGGCACATGCTAGTTATCAGTTCATTAGCCTCTGGATAATTATTTTCTTGGGCCGTTCTGAGTAAATCTGCTATGAATGTCCATATATAAATTTTTGCCCTTCAAAGCTCATGCTTTTTGGGACTTACCGCATGCCATGCCTCCCACATGCTGCTGAAATGAGAAAGTAGTATATTCTCTTCTGTTGAAGGCATCTTTGATTAGGGCTTTCCAAGCTCTCCCCTCTGCACTGGGGCACTGTGCTGTCTCTGAGCCCCCGACCACATTTCAGATCCTCGTTCTACACGCTTGTGGGGAGAAAACACATCAGTGCAAGGCAGTGTTGATCTGTGGCAAACGAGTGGGTTGTCGGGTCATAGTTTACTATATCAAAGCAGTCCCACTGTGGAGGGCAACCAGCTCCAGGTCCTGAGCAGAAGGAGCATATTAGGCTGGGGGCGGGGCCCGAGAGAGGAGCTGACACATGTGTCAGAAGAGCAGCCAGCCACATGGCTCTGATTTACCCATGTCAGTGCAGGGCTGTGAAGAGCTGGGTGGCTGGTTTGTGCCTTGAGGCTTCCTTACTGCCTAGCCTTGGTGGCCTTTCATAGGCCCTCCCCTTGAGCTACTGAGGGAACCAGAGCAAGAGGAACTGGGAAGGGGTGGCGGTCCCCAGTTTAGCAAGCAGTGCCACGTCTTCAGGGCTCCTCATTTTAATCTAAAGTGTCAGCTGTTAGCCTTCTTTGGTTCAAACATAGAGGCACCTTGGTTATGATGTCAGGAGAAGTAGCTGGTTGGGCTGGTGGGTAATCTGGGGCAGGGGAGCTTTGTGAGGAGCATCTTTGCAAGTCTGCACCCATGTTCCTGCATAGCTTTGAAAAGGAAGGGAAGGATTTCTTTGGGAAATCTTGGGTTAGTCATTCTCAAAGTTCTTGTCTGAGGCTATCTAGCAAGCACCTGCGACTCTTTGAGTCTCCTCAGTGTGACTGTTTAGATCTTTTGGAGTTGTGGAAAGGCTGGAAGCAGCTCTGCATCCAATTAGGAGGCAAAATACCTGTATTTAGATAAGCTGCAGCGACAGGCATCAGAGGAGGGAGGAGGCTTTTGAGACCAGTGCAAGGCAGGTTGGTTTCTTGGAGGAGGCAGCCTATGGAAGGTAAATACACTGGAGGTGGAAGGTTTTGCTTTTATGTGGCTTCCTCTGTCTAAGGGTGGGTGCACGCCACTGCAAGCCACTTTGTACATGAAAGTCAACATACATACATAGAAAATTGAGCTATAAAAAGAATAGAAAAGAAGAATGAGGAAAAGCAGCTAATACCACAGGCCTCATTCAACACTGGAGTTTATCTGCCTGTGTTGGCAGCTGGGGTGAAATGAAGTCCAAGTTTATTTCACACATCACCTTATAAGGGGAAAGTCTATTCCTAAGGAAAGTAAAAAAGATTTTTTTCTACAATCATTTTCTTAATGTGCGAATTGACTTAAAGGACTCATTGGCATAAAAGACACATCAGTGACAAAAGCCTTTAGAAACCGAGAAGGTTGCGCACAGAGAGGGGACTTACCGAAGCTAATTCAGATGGTTTCTGGGCTAGCGGAGTCTGGAATCTGGGGACCCTGGTCTGATAGGACATGAACCAGCACATTTTCCAGAAGAGTAGGCAGAAACAGGACATGTGGCCGTAATGACATTATACCTAGCTAAAGGATGTGTTTCCCTGCCCTGTGTTGAGTAATTCCCAGGGATATTGGATGTGGTGCTGATTGTTTTGATGTTCAGGATCAAAAGAAGAAACACATGTCTGATGCTGGAATTCAGAGCTGGCCCTGTCTCTATAACCAGAGCTGTGTAGAGTGTGAATCTTTGACCCATGTTAATTGGGGCACTAAAGCACTCATTCTTGTCTCTGACAACTTTGAAAGCAATTTGAAGTCTAAGTTTTGAAAAAGAGGGATCAACATAGAGAAAGGATTCCATGCCAGCAGGTGGCTTTGCAACTATTCCTAGAACTGATAACTGTCATTTATGAAATTGGCAGCATTTACTCTGTTCTTAAGCACTTTATCAAGATGATGGCTATGTCATTCTCACAACCAGAAGCACGTGCTGTTCCTGGACTCTGTCACAGGCCTAGAGTGATATAGATATATTCTGAAGGCCCAGCCTGAGGAATACTCTAGCTGAGACTCTTCTCTTGCTGTGTCCTTCTCCTCCCTTCACTCCTTCCTCCATGGTGTTTGGGATGTTGTACCAAAACTCTTTTGGCCTCCAGCAAGCCCTTGGCCTCTTGTTTGAGATAAGTACCTCTCTGATTTCAGACCTTCCCTTATGGGTTTCAGACTGCCATGTTCTGTTCCCAGGGTCATGGCTTTGGTGCCCTTCCTCCTTCAGCTAGTTCTGTCTACAACCCGTGCGTCCTTTCCAAGAATCATAAAAGCCGAGTCCAGGTCTCCTTGTTTTTAAAGCTTGCCTTCCCTTCTGGACCACCCAGCAAGTTTCTGTTTTCCCATCTGGGAGATATGCACATTAGGCGCCTGGGAGGGCCCAGGCTGGGCTTCTACCATGCTGCTGACCTCTCACCTGGGTCCTTGGGTTGGTGTGGCTACACTCTTTGGGAGCAGCTGCCAGATAACACTGTGCATTGCCATATGAAAAATACTGTAAAAAAAAAATATGTCAAGGTTTGAAGTCTCATCGATGGAGGAAAACAAAGACAAGGAGGAGGAAGATTTGAGACTCCTGTTACCTTTGGCCATTAGGATCAGTCTACATTTATTTCCATTGGAAGAGATTGTATAATCTGAGGTTTCTGCCAAATTGGTCCCACTGTGTTGGAAAAGATAGTGACCAACTAAATGAGGTTCGGATTTACACCCAAATTCCAGGCTTTGTTGCTATTCAGTGTAACTGTTTTGCTTCTAGCTGACCTTTGTCACTTAAGAATAGGGTTGGATGATCTGTGTAGCTTCAAAGTTACACTCCTGTGAGCTTGGAGGGAATTCCCCTCTTACACACCGGGGCTCCCTTTTATTCTTTGATGTTTTTGAAGCTCCCACGTACGGCCGGCTGTACGTGGGGCTGTCCGGCAAAGGGAAGGAAGGAGTTGTGTGGGAGGTTCACTGTGTGTGGTTGTGGCATTGTCCAGCACACCTGGCACTGCACGAGAGCTCTGTTTCTTCCCTCTGCCTGATAGATGCTTCCCATTGACCCCCTCATTTGAGGCCAGTGCTGAGCTGAACAATTATTAAGCACACTTGCTTATTTAATCAGAAACCTAACACACACTTATCAGTCTGCTTGACACATGAGAAAGTGGCACGGCTAGACTGGGACCCCCTGTGCTGTTGGGGGGGCTAGATTATAATGTGTAGAGTGGTCTTTGACTCCTTGAAAGAACTTATTTTTTTCTTTTCTTTTTTAGCCAGTGTAGGTCTTTGTCTCGGGCCTTTCAGCGAAATCCTTGCAGGGACTGCTCCACTGGATGACCAAGGCCAAGTTTGTTCTGAAGGGAGGAGGCTAAGATGACTTCACAGCATTCCTTATCTTCACCAGCCCAAACCAGACCTGCTGCTGTCCAGCAGAGTTCGGGAAATGTGTAGGCTTGGTTTGGTTAGTCCATCTCTCTCTCTCTCATCTCTCTCTCTCTCTCCCTAGAACTTCTCTCTGAACAACCCCACCCCTCGCTGACTTCTCTTCTCCAAAGTTCTCAGCTTGGGATGCTGTAATATGGAGTGTGGAGGATGCCTTTCCGGTAGAAAACCTGGGCTTCTGGTACCCAGGCTCCTCCATTCTTTGTCTTTCCTTCTGTCCAGATGCAGTGAGTCTTGGAGTAGGGAAGGACCTGAGAAACATGTAGTTTAATTCAGATGGAGAGAGAGGAGCAGGTCCTGAATCTCTTTCTCGTTAGAGAGAAAAGCTTACATAGCTGTTGGCAGAATCTCAAGCCGGGGCAGGGCAGATCCCCCAGTAAAGCACTCTCCTTATTAGTGGGGAGGGCCTCAGTGTGATCCCCCAGGAACCAAGTTAAAACAAATTTCAGATAGGGCATGGTGAGAGGGGCTTGCGGTTGGAGCCCTTGGGAGGTGGGGCAGGAGGATCACTGGCTCACTGGCCAGCCAGCCTCCCCTACTTGTTGACTTCCAAGCAGTGAGAGACCCTCTAATGACAGCTGAGGTTGTCTTGTGGCCCCTGCATGTGCACGTACACACGCACGCACACATGGGGATCTCAAGCTGAAGTGAGCAGATAAGGGATGTTTGCTTCTAGTTTCTCTCGGTGGACTCTTTTCCAGACTCCTGGTTTTCTCCGCTGAGATCTGAAGTCCATCTACTTCATTAGAACCCCCACACTTTATCTGTTCTAGGCTGCTTCTGAGTATTTGTGTGTTGAGCCACAGTATCTTAGAACTCGAAGACTTCGCTCACCTCAGAGCAAAGTCCTTGGATAACTGCTTCAGTCTTTGCCGTTTTTATCTAATGAGGCGAATGTTGTCTCACCATGCAGCGAAGGCCAGGAGTGTCCAGAGTTGTCCTCATCTGCTTTTCTTCTTTAGATTTTTTTTTAAAGAAAAGATGGTCTAGATGAATATCAGTAGGTGAGTTGTTCAGCCAGCCAAAGACCTGATATAGCGAACTTACACACACACACACACACACACACACACACACACACACACACACACACACACACACAGTTTCTTTTGGGTCCTAGCTTTCTAATCCATGGTCAGTTGGCCTTAAAACCTGTGGTGGGAACACACATAATTGCTGGAAGCATGCATGATGGAGTGAAACTGTTGACTTCATTGTACATGCAAGGGGAGGTCTAGGGTCCCACAATTCCATTCAAGGGAACACCCCCAATGATCTAAGAAGCTCCCAGGAGTCCCCACATTAAAGATTTCCATTTCTAAAAGTGACACACAGAGGACCAAGCCTCTAGCATTCAGGCCTGTAGGGGACTTTCAGAATCTGACTGAAACAGTGAAAATACTGGCTCCACTTAACTTACATTTATTTGTTACAAGATGGGTGAAATCGTAACTTAGCTGAAGAAATTCAAACACATGTTTTACTAAAAGCCTCTAATTGAGGGCAGAAGATTGTAGCTCAAAGAAAGAGGTGCTTATGGCAGACAATTAAAGCCAAGGTAGGGCCTTAATTAAGGATTAATTGATTAAGCAATTACTCAATTAATCTTCCGACTGGTTTCTGCTGTATCCAAAGTTCAGTCTTCAAGCATGGCCCATGTTTGTATGATTGAATAAAGCCAAGTATCTATGTCTGAGATTTATTGAGGGAGGGAGGGACAGGCCTCACCTGCACACCCATCAGATGAACTCACACCTGAGACAGCAGTAGTGGCGGCAGATCTCAAGTCTGTAAGCGTCTCTGCTTCCGTTCCTATGTACTACGAAGTTGGGAAGATCTCACCTGTGGGCAATCGGTCCAGAAGGGAGGGGAAGTAATCACCTCTATGCCAGAAGCTCAACAGAAGAGTCAGTATTGGCTTATCGGAAAGTACCATTCAGTGTATTGGAATACACTGAATTGGTATTGGACTATGATTGTTCTTTAAATCAACATCAAGATCAACATGTATGTAAGCATTTAGTTTTTGTGATTCACTGTTACTTCTTCCTGATGATCTGACTCAGTGTCTCAGAGAGGAAGGAAACTCTGGCATCTCTCATCCCTGTAGCCCTGAGGGGAAGACATGCCAAGGAGCCTGGACACCACAGGAGCCACCCCCTTCTTCCCTGTGGCTCTGACCTTGGGCCCTCCTACTGAAGCCCTGGAAACCCATCACTCACGGTACTTGCTTTCTTCAAGCCTGGATGGGGGAAATGCCTTAGCCTTCATATATTCTGGAGGACTGGGGGACTTTAAGAGAAATTTACCCACATGTTTCCAATTAGTTTCTACTTCATTCTTCACTGTTTGCTTTCTTTTGTATTTCTTTTTTAAATGGGTGTGTGTGTGCTGTATGATGATTAAATCTAGAAAGCAAGCATTCTGAAGAGATTTTTCTTGACCCCCCCCCAAAAAAAAGAAGTTTAACACTTATTGGGAGGTGTAGTTGATGATCAGAGAGTATGCATGTTGAGTTGTAAGGCGTGAGGCATGGTGGGCCTCAGGGAATGCTCTTTTTGGACCTCCCGGTGCCACAGAGATGAGGGTCACTACCTTTGAACTGGCCTCCTCCTCAGTTTCTTCTCCCCAGAAGGCTGGTATGCTGGTTTGCTTCTGAAAGTCTTCATTCAATAAACAGGCCGCTGCCTTTCTCGCTCACTTCTTTCTTCC
This sequence comes from Psammomys obesus, assembly GCF_907164565.1. NCBI lineage: Eukaryota > Metazoa > Chordata > Mammalia > Rodentia > Muridae > Psammomys > Psammomys obesus. The sequence goes on from NW_026585644.1 coordinate 49,615,816, forward strand.
TCTTTTCCTTTCCCTTTTATTTGGGGGGAAGGGTTGATGAAAAGAAAAAAAAAAGGTCAAGTATCTTGGCTGAAGTTGTGATGATACTGGAAACACAACTGTGGGCCATTGACCCCCCATATCCCAGGCTCAAAGATGAGGCCACCCAGCAGGATCCTGGGCTCCCGTTCAGCGCCTTCCCAGAACCCGGCTCTTGTCAGAGTTTGCCTTTTAAAAATTAATGCACAGAAGGGGATTTCCCCCTCTTCTGGACACCTCCCCATCTACCACTTCTTCCAAAAGGCTCTGGTCAAGTTTGGGAAATTGAATGATCCTGGGTAATTGAAAGCTGCAGAAGGAACCAAGAACTCTATTGCTGAGAACCAAGAACTCTATTGCTGTGAACTTGCAGTTTCAGGAATTGGTTCCAACCTGAGACCCCACCCCTACCTCCCAGCAGCAACTGGGAAAGTTAAACACAGAAGATGGGGGAGATACTCTGGCAAACACAGCAGTTTCCCCATGATGCTGGCTGGTGCCCAAACTGAATCCCTGTTTATAGGGATTTGAAGCCTTGGCTGTAGCAGATAGAAGCCAGGTCTGTAGACACCAATGTCAGTTAAGCCTTCTGTTCACCCCAAACTTCAGCCCAGGAAAATCAGCCAGAAAAAGGAAAAGCGTTGGTTGTTTGCCAGCTGAGGAGCATGATACCAGTCTCCTTCTGAGGGCTGGGCAGACCACCATCAATGCTAAATGAAGACTTGAGCAAGAGGCCAACTCGGGACTTTCTCACTGGAGTTAGGAGATCAAAGTGAGTTTACAGGTTGGTCCCATTCTTCCTCTGGCCTCCGCTCCTATTGCTTTACTCTGTGTAGGGTCCTGGAACATAACTAGAGAATTAGCAGAGATCCAGAGAGAAGCAGCAAGGAATTGTGATAAATCATTGTGGAAGAGCGAGCAGCAACACGGCACAACCCCAGTGATGGACTTTGGGAAGGAATCTCAGACCCTTGGGCAGCCTAGTGGGCAAGGACACTTTTTGGTTAGAGTGAAGAACTTATCTTGAGTTTCCATTTCTACTCAAGTCATGACAGTGGCACCAAAGTGGAAGTCTCAGTCTGTGGGGGCACATACCATGTCTACTTTGGTCTTTGGATTTGCTTCCCATGCATGCATACTTTTCAATTTAAACGGAGCTGGGTGAATAATCATGAAAACATGGAGATAGACAATAGTTTTCTCAAGTAATTCTCTCTTTCTGGGAGGAAGGCAGTGAGGATGGGCTCAGATCCTTGACTGGAGGCACCTATGCTCTTTGTTACTGGTTTACAAAAGTGAAAAGTCCACACAGCGAATGTCTCCCAGTAGCCAACCTCTTACTGAGCAATTTCCAGCACTTTCAGAATTCAGACGAGTGTGTATTTTAGCAAATGCATTGTCTCAGCATCTTTGTTTTGCTTATCCAAAACTCTGGCTATTTCTTCTCATTCATCCTTGGGGTGTTTATGTAGAAAAAGAACATGCAGTCAGCTCAGCTCACACTGCAGAGGGAGCTTAAATACTGGGGTAGCTCTTGTACCACTGAACTCTGTTCCATACAGAATTGTTAACCAGAATATACTACAGGGGCACTTTTTCCCCCATTTTATTGAGGGTCAGAGGAATGGGCTTACAAAGCATTTGCCTTCACTCTCATCAGGCCATCTGTGGCTCTGCTGGGGTGACCATGAGGAAAGGTCCAGGTATGGTCCAGGTATGGATTCCTCAGAGGGTTGGTTTTATTGGTAGAAGATTTAAGACCTCTCTCTCTCTCTCTCCTCTCCCCCGCTTCTCTCTCTCTCTCTTTCTCTCTTTTCTTTCTCTCTTTTGTTTTTCAAGACAGGGTTTCTCAGTGTACACTTGGCTGTTTTGGAGTTGATTTGTAGACCAGGCTGGCCTCAAACTCACAAAGCTCTACCTGCCTCTGCCTCCCAAGTGCTGGGATTCCAGGCAAGGGCCACCAAGCCTAGATAAAGACCTTTCTCATCCCACTCTTGAAGCATCATAGTATCAAGTATCTCCAGATCACGTGGCACTGAAGCATCATGTGATAGTAAACTTTTGTGGGAAGAGTAGATCCAAAGAGCCTGATTTGAAGCAGCGAAGCTAACACTCCAAATTCTGAGTCTTAGGAAGGTTCTGGTGCTGAGTGTTGGCAGTACTGCCAGTGCCCTGGTGAGCAGCAAAATTGCTGGCCAGACCTTGTGGACAGTTATCCAAACCCAGATGCCCAAGATCACGGAGAGGGACCTTGGAGGGGGCCCAGCTTTCCACACCTTTCTCAGCCAGATGTTTCCCAGTGGGTGGACGTGACCTCACAGTCAATCTGACAGTGCTGGTAGTGGGAGGAAGTCAAAACAAGAAAAGAGCCTCAGCAAGCCTCTGCATCACTCACTGTGCACTTCGGGAATGCTTTCTTCCCGTGCCCTAGCCTGCTCTGACTCTAATTATCTCCAGTGACATCTGATTGACTCCAAATGACACGGTCTGTGTGTGCCCCATGGGGGATGGGTTGGGAAGGATCAGCCCAGAACCATATCACATTTCATGAGTGGGGCTTTCATGGCACTGTCCAATCCGTTTAGCAGTATGGGCACTCTGTGTGTGTGTGTGTGTGTGTGTATGTGTGTGTGTGTGTGTGTGTGTGTGTGTGTGTGTGTGTCACTGTGTGTGTCAGTCACTGAGTGTGTGTCTCCCTTCTTTTTTTTTTTTCTGCAGTAGCCTACATAACTGATAGTTGACTATAGGAAGTGACATGAAATAGTTCTTTTCTCACCCAGAGCCCCATCTGGATAATGGACCAAACAGATGGATAAGAGAATGGGTGTTGAGCAATTACCGGCTTCTTTCCTCTGTGTTTATCCAAGTCTTGTTTCCTTCGAATGCCAGATGAAGGCCACCCTATCTGTACCTCTAGTAATCTGTCCTTTTTCTGAACATCTACACCAATTATGGCGTTTATCAAGCAGCTCAATACAAGTTTCACCCCTGCTCTTGCTGTTTCACACACCTACTGACATGTCTGACTGGGGTTCAGCAAAGTCATTTAAGACCCAGCAGTTCACGTCTCGTTAACAGTAAGTTTGACCTGTGGTACGGTTATTTTCTTTTCTTTAAAGGTGTGTTTTTCAGCTTGCTGTCACTGTAATGAATTACTCAAGATAATTAGCCTCTGAGAGAAAGGTTTGTTTTAGCTGGCGGTTTGGGGGTTCCAGTCGATGATCCCCCATTTCCTGCAGGTCTCTGGTGTAGGTGCTGGATAGCGAAGGTGAGAGTGTTCGACAGGGTACACTGCTCATCTCATGGTCAGGAGCAACAGGGGAGAAAGGGGCTGGAGGCCTGCCTTCAGTCACCAAAATACTTCACACCAGCCCCCACACCCAGTGGTTTCAGTACCTCCCAATGGCCCCACCCCTTCAGGGGCCATTCAGATCCTAGTGATGAGCTTTTGCGTGTGGTGTGTGTGCATCCATGCGTCTGTGTGTGTGAGTGTGTATATTTTGCTATCCTTTGCATCTTAGGGTTATTGCTAAGGGTCAGGCCCAGATATAGATCTAGGAGATTTTTTGAAACTTGCTAAAGGGAATGGTAGTTCTAAGTCCTCTAGTTCTAGCACTCTGGGTAAGAGTGGTGTTGGTGTGGGAACAGGGGGCTTCTGAGAACAGACCACTCCACCCTGAGACCTTATACTCACGTTGCCAATCACGCTATACCCCAGGATGCCCAGGTGATGTGCGTGCAATGCAAGGGAGGCAGGGCTGAGAAGCGCCCCCTGGTCATTTGTCCATAGGTAAGAACCCTCCTGCCTCTTCTATCCCTCTTCATCTAGTGGTTCTCAACCTTCCTAATGCTGTGACCCTTTAATACAGTTCCTCACGTTGTGGTGACCCCAATCATAAAATTATTTCCACTGCTACTTCATAACTGTGATTTTGCTACTGTCTGAATTGTATTGTAAATATCTGATATTCAAGATATCAGATAATGTGAGCCCCAAAGGAGTTGTGACCCACAGGTTGAGAAACTGCTGACTTGGGGACTTCTGGAGGAGTGGATACTATCCGAGCAGTGGTACCCCACCCTCAGGGGCTGCAGTTGGGGAATGATGCTCTGTTGTCCCCCTGCTTCGCAGAGTTGTCTCTCTTCCCTTGACTTGGCCCAGCCCTGAGGGACAGTCTGGAATGACTATCCAGATCGATCGGGCACGTGGGAGCCAGGCTTCCTGTGTCTGAGACACAGCCTTGGATGTGGCTTTTCTATTTTAAGGGGTGTGATGTTGCTGGTTTGTTTTAGAAAGGCAAATTTTGCCTGCCTTTTCACACTAAGGTAGATTATAGTTTTGAGACTCGGTTCTGGGAAGTCAGGTGCATGCTATGCCCTTTACTGCCTTGCTGGGTCTGTGAGAGACCCCCGTTTTCCCAGCAGCATGGAGATCACTGGAGCTGTGTACCTTCCGAGGAGGACAAGGCAGGGCACAGGGCAGGGCCAACCCTCAAACCACACAAACACCCTGTGATTTAGGCAGGCAACAATTAAGGTAATCTCTCCATCTTAGGTGGATGATGACATTGAGACAGGGACACCAATGCACTTGACCTGCAAGTCACCACCGGCCGCATCCACAGTGGATTGCCTCTTCCTTCCTGAAAAATCTAGTGCTCCTTGCCTCTTGGAGACAATGAGGTCCTTAACCAAGGGTGAAAAAGACCTGCTGAATCAAAACAAACACAGGCTTTCTTTTTATACATTTCTTAGGAAGTCATTAAGGAATTATTGAGCTGATTAATGTGGGTGGAAAATATTTAAGTTTGGTCATTGTTTAGGCCAGCTAGTGTGATTGCGTTGGGAACTGGCTTGAAGATGGTTTAGTAGTGTTCTTTCCAAGTGTCCTTTTAGCTCTGGGGCACTCAGATCAGGTGACCTCTAGGTTCAGCAATGGTGCTGGGTGTGTGTTTGGGGTGTCCACTGGTGAGCGATGAGCACCAGCGGTGTTGATCAGTCCACACTTCCCCTGCCAAGCTGTCTTCCCTTCCTGTGTTGGCCCAGATGGTGATGACCTAGGTGAATTGGAAACTACAGGAAAACAAAAGGAAGGGCTCAGGAGGAAGGAGCAGGCAGGACGTGTTTACTTGGGTGGCCAGGGGCTGGCTTGAGCTACATCCTTGCTCTGGCAGAGGCTGCCGGCTGTCTGCTGGGGAAGAGCCTCTCAGACAGCTAATGAGAGGTTCCTCTGTCTTGGCACTGCCATTTCCCTCCCCAGTGGGTGGGGACAGGGAACCTGTTGGCCACAGGCTGACCTCTCGCAATAGTCCGGTGCATCTGTCTTCGAGACTCAAGCACAGCACCACACATGCTCTGCTCTGCTGCCCAGAGAGCGGCCTTCGGAGCTCCGCCCACTGTGATGTGGACTAGACCCTGGCCGCCGTGCCCTTCCTTCTCCTGTGTCTTTTCTTAGAACTTCTGTTCCGGTTTCTCACTTGCCTAAGACACAAGGGAGGTCGAGTGACTCTAAGAGTGACTCGTGTGTGTGTGTGTGTGTGTGTGTGTGTGTGTGTGTGTGTGTGCGCGCGTGTGTGTGTGTGTGATGTATGTGGTTGTGTGTGGTGTGTATGTGTGGTGTGCATGGTATGTGTGTGGTATGTGTGTGGTATGTGTATGTGGTGTGTGTGTATGTGCATATATAGTGTGCTGTGTATGTAGTATATATGGTGTTCGTGTGTTTGTGGTGTATGTGTGTGGTGTGCATGGTATGTGTGTATATGTGGTGTATGTGTCTGTATGTGGTGTGTGTGTGTGTGTGTGTGTGTGTGTGTGTGTGTATGGAGTTCCCACCAGATAGCCTGTATGTCTTCCTTTCCAGGGTCTCTTGCTAGAAACAGGAATGACTTGGGGCACTGAAGACAGAACTACAGCCAAGTGTGCAGCTGCTCCAGCTTCCTGGGTGACTTGCTTGGTCACTGCCATGAGGGCCAGCTTTAGTCCCCAATTCTGAATGCACATCATGGGCCAGTGAGTTCAGTAAAGGAAGGGCAGCCCCTCCTCAGCCTTTATTCTCCCCAGAGCTATTGGTCATGTGGTTGTTCCCATTTGACAGCAGGGAAAACCGGGGCAGGCAAGGCGAATGCTTGGTTAAGCAGGGAAACACAGTTATTGGGTAGCAGAATCAGACTATCATCCAGAGACCTGGTACCTACCTTGGTGTTTCATCTTCAGGAAGCCAGAGACCACAGTGAAAGGACTCAAGGGAGAAGGCAAGCAGGCGTGTTGGGCAGGAGAGAAGGAAGTGGTGCAACCGGGGAGAGATTCAGGAGATAAGAAGGGGTGCCCAGGCCTCACTATATGCAGGCGTGCATTTCCCAGCATGTGTAGATTTTATTACCGCGCCCTCATCTTTCTCAATCTTTCTTCCTAGTGGGATGACCTTACTCTGGGCTTTCTCCCGCAGCAAGTGTGCCGCCAGCCCCTGATAACTGTGCTGGGAACAGTTAAGTGGCAGCGGACAGCTTACTGGCACATGAGCCTAGCATGTGCTCACATTACGTAGGACCTCAGAACAGGCTTTGCGTGGAGAGGGCCATGTGGGGCTTTGGGGGCAGCAGTCTGGGGAAGAAGAATGGGAGCTGAAGAAAACAAGGGTGGCGCCACTCCCAGCCCCCACTCCCCCATTCCTTTTCCCATTCCCCTTCTCCCCCACCCCACCCACATTGAACTGGAGCCTGGAGTGGTATCTGCGATGTAACAGCCTCTTCGCTCTTCCTTGTTATGTATTTAGAGTTTGGCTCATTTGCATGCAGTGATGAAAAGCAAGGTGACTGTGGCAGTGTGGCCCATACCACAAAGGCTTTCCCCTTCCACATTCTCTGTGTTCAGGCTTACTTGTGCTCTGGCTCTGTAGGCCGCAGGAAGCTTCACAGCCCCCCCCCACAATTTCTCGGGGAGACCTTTAAAGGCCATGACACCAAGAAGATCTGCCGCCAGGATCTACAGCTCTCCAACTGTGCTGTTAGCTGGGGCCAGCTGGAGGCCATTGTCATTGTCCTCAGGAGGAGGGCCTCCCAGGTTCCTAAGGAGGAATCCTTATGGGAGTAGGAGTTGATATATGATCCACGTTTGTTCTCTTGGTCAGTCATGTGATTTTGGGCGAAGATGGGGACAGAGGCAGCAAGTCACTGGTCATTATGCTTGACTTTCTGCTCAGCCCTACCGAGGCAAGCACCGCGTCCCTGTTCTCTTCCCTTTGTGGATGAACAGCTGCTTTGACGGTGCCCAGCAGCCAGGAATGGACCACAGGTCACTCTGTGTCACTGCAAAAACCTTCATGACAAACAGAGCGGACTCCGTTCCCTCCCTAGGAGCTAGCCTCTCTGTCCTAATTTGCTGTTCCATAGTGATAAAACACTGACCAAAAGAAACGTGGGAGAGAAAGGGTTTATTTGCTCATAGCTTATAGTCTATCATCAATGGAAGTCCAGACAAGAACTGAGGCAGGAGCTGAAGTAGAGATTGTAGGGGAATGCTGAATACTGGCTTACTTCCCCTGGCTTGCTCAGCTTGCCTTTCTTATCCAGCTCAGGCCTACCTGCCCAGGGAGGGCACCCCCCACCCACAGTGGGCTGTGCCTGCCTGCATTAATTAGCAATCAAGAAGCTGTCCCGAAGATTGCTCAGAGGCCAATCAGATGGAGACAATCCCTCTTCCTAGGTACGTCTAGGTTTGTGTCAAATGAACAAACTACCTGTGGCATCCCACGCCTCTTTCTTCTCACCTCTAAAGTCAGGACTGCCTGTGGGCTCCTTGATACAGTCATTCTAGAATTCTGGAGAGAGACTACTTTCAAGTGCGCCTTTGCCTTGGGAATGGGGATGCTTCAGGAATGATGGGGAGAAGGTCTAGCCAATCACACTCCTGTGTGTCCCACGGTAGCCCGCCTCAGGCATGTGGCTCTGCAGACTGGTCACTCAGCTTGCCTTTTTGACAATCCCAAGTGTCACACCTATCTGTTGCTCCCAGGTTGTCTGTTCTGATGCTGCTTAGCTGGGGTCCCTGTCTATACTGCCTTAGAAGATGGAGCCCTGTTAGAAAGACTCAGGGCTAGAAGAAGCAAGAGTCTGTCTGTCTGAGCAGTCTAGAAGGGTCCTTTGCCAGGGACGTATTGCAACGAGTACCCTTTCCTTGGTTGGAGTTTTGATTGGCTTCTGTGCCAATCATAGTCTCATGGAATGAACTGAAGCTGTCCTGGTCATGATGAGAGTGGCCTTATCGTGCTCCTGAGCTACCCTTCCCATTTGGAGGTGCTTCTTAAAACAGATGTTAAGACAGAGGTTATGGATATAAGACAGAGCACGTTTCCATGGGAGAAGGGGAGGGGACTGTGAAGGCAAGCTTGGCACTGCCTTGATGATTGCATTCCTAGCTTTTCTGTCTTTCACTCGCTTCCCCTCCCTCCTATGCTTTGTCTCTGTGTCAAATCACCCTTCTGCCTTCCACTCATGTCGATCTCTCTGCTCCGGGGGGAGCTGGATGTTAGGAGTCAGGCATGACCCTTTGTGTGACCTTACTGAGCAGGCAATATGAGAAGTGGCATCCAGCCAAGGCTGTGTCCAAGTCACAGGCCCAGGCAGACAGTCAGGGCTTGGTTTCCCAAACATCTGACCTCCAGCTCTGCCTCCTGATCAATGAATCCATCCAGGATGCCTGGTCACCCTGACTCTGACTCCCTCCCCAAGGGGTCCACCCAGTTTGCACAGAGCCAGCAGAGCCTTTCCCATGGGCCTCTGGGCCCTGGCCCAGCTCCTCCCATTCCTGAAGCTGTCTCCAAGTCCAGAGTATCACACTGACCAGAGGAAGCACTGCCACACAGCCCCAGCAGGGTGTGGTGAAGGAAGTTGTTTTTCCTAATGGTAAACAGGATAGTAAAGCAACAATAGAAATGGGGACACTTCACCGTTATCCTCAAGTGGGTCCCTCTGAAGTCTGGACAGTCTGGTGGGAGTGAGTCCCAGGAGCTCAGCACCGGAGAGAAAAGGAGGGTGTTTTGAAACTGTATTTTGTGGTAGTCATTTTACCCACTATCACTCCATATGGATGTTCGTCGATACTCACAATCTGCACCATAACACCTATTAATTCATGAGGAACAAAGGCCTGTGGACTTGAAGTCAGTAACTCAAGGTCATGCGGTAAACCAGGCTGCTGGGGGTCTGTCTTCCTGCAGAGGTTACTCTGTGGGTGTGTGTATGTTTGTATATCTGTCTGTCTTTCTGTGACTCTGTCTCTCTCTGCCGCCCTCCTCCCTGTGTGTGTGTGTATGCATGGGGCAGATTTGTAGACATGCTTAAAGCATTTGAGCTAATGAAATCCTCCTACCAGCAAGAATTTATTCACACTCGCCTGAGTGTGTGGGAGCACTCTATGTTTCTTTGTTTAGCTTTGTTTTTGAGACAGGGTCCATGTAGTCCAGGCTGACTTCATGAGACTTTGGAACCAGAGCTTGAACCGAACCCCAGATCTTCCTGCCTCCTCCTCCTAAGTCCTGGGCCATTAGGTGTGTGCCTGTGCTTGGCTTCTGCGGCATTTGAAATAGAAATGACTACCCTGGCCATTTCTGTATGGTTGTTATTTCCCCTTCTTCTTGGAGGATGGAAGGGAGTACTGAAATGATTCTTGATTGGGATGCAGAACACCAAAGATTTAAACCCGTAGTCTGACCCCTTCTCCCCAGTTCTACAATTTCAGTTCAGTCTGTCATCTTCAGGGGCAATGCAGTAGCATCCTAACTGGTCTCTGCTTCTCCCTATGGCCTTTCCCCATTGCCCCAGCTGGCATGACTTTAGGTTATGTTATTTACCTGCTTGGGATCCTGGTGTTCCTTCACTGAGGGTAACAAAACAAAACCTTTACAGTAGCTTCTAAGGCTGGGCCTAGCTGACCTTCCCATTCCCCAGCCCTACAGTGGCACTTTGTAGTTTTGTCTTCCAAAACTATTCTACTGGATTCTTGTTCTAGGCAGTCTCCTGCTTTCATGATAGCTCTCCCTTCATCCAGGATCACTCCTAATCTGACTCTACCCTTCAAGGCTTTGAGCCAAAGTCCTCACAGTAAGCCACGCCCTGAACACTCTCCTTAAAACCATAGTGCTCCTCTCAGCTGTGGCCCTCCTCCTCCTGTGCTTATCACAGTCTAAGACTTCATGTACTTTGTGTATTTACTTCTGGCATGGAGGCTCTCCAAAGAGGAGAGTTCCGTGCTCCTCAGTGTAGCCCGAGTACTTAGAAGGGTCGGGCCCTTAAGAAGACCTTTCAATCAGTATTTGATGAATGAATGAAAACACAGAAAAAGTTCAAGAAGGAGTCACAATGCAATTCCCAGGGTTTCTGCCCTATCTTTCAAATAAATTTAAAGGTTGACATGCATGTGGAAAGTGGACAGACTGTCATATGTTGGGTGTGACACTGTCTGCTCATTATTCCCAGAGAAAAGGCAGACTCAGAGAAGATAAATGACAGTGGCCCCAGCCACTGAACGACAGTGCTGGGTTTAATCTCAAATCTGGCCTCAAAGCCAATAGTTGTACCACCCTGGAGACAAAAAGCATCACTAATCCAGGTGTTTGCCCCACGCTACCCTGCAGATGTGTGGAATCCAAGTGTTGATGTTCAGGTCATCTGGACCTTCTACCTCTGCCTTAGTACCATGTGACTGGGTCCTTAGTCAGTTATTTCTTTTTTGAGATGACCATGAACATCGACAGCATCTGTAGGGACCTTCTTTTCTTAATCACAGTCTTGTCTTTGCCTAAGTTTCAGCTTAAGCAATGGCAGAGTTTAAGTAGACAATGGGGGCTGAGTTCTGGAGCCTGATCCCACTGTAGTTGTGTTCTCTCCAGCCAGCCTTAGCTGCTGGTTCCCTGAGGGTAGCTTGCAGAGGAGTGTGGTCAAGGCCGACTTGCTGTTCTTTTTCATCACCAGTCTCCTCCCTGAATGAGCACGCATTTACTCATTTTAGAAAGTATTGTTCAGGTCCGTGGGGCAGGGCCAAAGAAGATGCGATGGAGTGTGAATTCATTCTTTTGACATGAGAAATTTCTGTTCTGCTCATGGAGATTAGCTATATCATAGGAAATCATCAGCTGAGCCTAGGCTGCTTGTATAACCACAGTGAGCCCGAACGATCACACTGTCTAGTGATGGCATCATTGTTAGTTTGTGTGGGCACACTGTATGATGCTTATGACAGTGGTGACGTTGCCAAGCTATGCGTTTCTCAGATTATATTTAACTATTGAGTGTTGACACGATTTCATTTTGAATTGATGAATCAGTGACATTAAGTATGACCCACACGCTGTGTGCTAGGCATGGTTCTTCAGCGGGTAGCGTGGAAGTGAAATTCACTATATTCATGCGTGTTGTCTTTAGGAATGAGGAGAGAGAAATGAGGACAGTACAGTAAACAGAATATCAGTCTGTGGAAGGGTGAGAGGCACCTGACTACAGCCTTCTGTGATGGGTAGCATCAGATCCGAATTCAGCCTGGGCTTGTGATAGCTTGCATTCTGGAAGTAGATGTCTCTTTCGCCAAGTGAAGGAGAGCCTCCTCTACCACCGTTGACTACTCTGAGGGAATGATTAAGAGTACACACACATTTACACACATATGACCTATTGAAGCCATTTGGTTTTACTGGCATCAAGCATGCCTTTTAGAACATTGAGTTCCAAAGAAATTTGGGTTCTGTAGAATTCCATAAAGACAAAGTTGCCCTTCTCCCTTGTGTGTTCCTCGTGGGACCCAGATTGAGTCAGTGTGCAGGGAGCTGGTGCATGAAAGAGAGAAGGCACCGAAAGCACTCTCTGGGATCTTACTGACCAGTGGAGTTTTGTAGATTTATCATTTTGCATGCGAGGATAATTAATTAGATATTGAATTCCATGTATAACTGGGACTTGAAAAGAGAAGGTTCCGGGAACAGACAATCTGCCAGGACCCTACTTAAACCCTCCATTCTTTTTGAGCTATTCTTCTGGCATTTTCCTTGAGGTCAGGGGTCAGGTATTGTTTGACGCCGTCTGTGCTTCAGCAAGTGTAGCCCATGAATTCTTCATGCTTGTTGACCTAGGAGGAGCTGAAATCGCCTGGACAGAGTGACCAGGAATATGCACACTGAAAATTGAAGGATGAATTTTTTAACTAAAAATTTAAATTTTATACATGAATACTGTATTTACATCTTTTCTATCTCTTAATCCTCCTCACCTAACTCTTCCTGTTTTTCCCCAAATTCCTAATTTATTCTTTGCGCACATACACACAAACCCATTTGAACACATACACATATGTACATACATATACCCCCTGAGTCTATTTGGTGGTGTTGTGGATGAATGTACATGTGGTTAGGGCTGACCACCTGGGATAAGATGTCCTCTCAGGGAGCCTGTCTCTGAAGGTAAGTGATTCTCCTCCCTCAGCAGCTATTGGTTGCCTGAAGCTCTTCATTTAGGGGTGGAGCCTTGTGAAATTTCCACTTCCACACTGGCATATGAACTGGTGTTGTCATTATGGAGGGCTTGCTTAGGCAGCCCTATTGTGGAGATTTCATAAATGCAGCCTCCCTGTCATGCTGAGAGGATGTTACGCAGCAAGTAAGGGTCCTGGTCCCCTGGCTTTTACAGTCTTTCTGTGTCCTACATTTCCCCTCAGCCTTCAGTTGTAGGAGTTGTATTGTTGATTGGGGCTGGGCAGCCCACAGTCATTACTCTCTGCCTTTGAGCCTGCTGCGTCACTCCAATAGTGTCCACCTGTTGAAAAGAGAAACTCTTGTGAGAGGTTAGACCTATACTTGCTGTGGGTGTGGGTAAATATCAAGAATGAGGTTAGAGCTGGGCGTGGTGGCGCACGCCTTTAGTCCCAGCACTGGGGAGGCGGAGGTAGGAAGAGCGCTGTGAGTTCGAGGCCAGCCTGGTCTACAAAGTGAGTCCAGGACAGCCAAGGCTACACAGAGAACATTGTCTTGAAACACCAAAAACCAACCAAACAAAAAAGAAGTTAGACATTGTACTGGTTTAGGAGAATGACAGTGGTAGGTTTTCCTCTAGGTTCCATGCACTAGTCATGGACAGTTGGCTAAGCTTGCAGAATCGGGCATGAATTTGTTCCTACTGAGTGTGCCTTAAGTCCCTTGGACAGCTGTCGGTTACCCCTAAGATGAAAATGTCACTGCTGCATTCTTGATGGTATCTTTCTGGCCTGGTCATTGTTGCGGCTTGCAGGCGTCACAGCTAGGGAGCACTACTCAATGCTTTTCTCCTTTGACAGCTTCCGCAGTGCCTTCCAGTACTACAAGAGCTACTTCCTTAGGGTGACCTCACAAACAGACAAACAGACCAAGTAGTCTCTCATCCACACTATTGAAGAAGCTTCTTCTCGAAGGGCTTTGGCCTTGAGCTCAGGGTTTGCTGAAGGTGGTCTGCTTGCAGACTTCTTTGCCTGTGAAAAATATTAACTCAGATGATTTAACCAAAGCCACATACCAGGCTTTAATGATGGCATTCAGCCCCTAGTCCTCCTCTCAATTCTTCTTCCCATCATGTGCTGATTCCACTTAAAGAAGCCCGTATGTGATCACAGCGCTTGGGAGAAGCTTGGGGGGGGAGGGAGGCGCAACATCATGGTCTTTTGCTATAGCTCACTTTGGTACCAAAAGTCTCCAGGAAAACTCCTAGCCCTTGTTGACAAGTTTCTTTCCCATTTGAATGTCCTCTGTATTCATGTGAAAATTCTGAGTGTATGAGACAGAATAAAAGAGCTGGGGGTGGAGCTGGAGAGATGGCTCAGTGGTGAAGAGCATTGTATACGCTCTTCCAAAGGACACCGGTTCAGTTCTCAGCACCCACATGGCAGCTCACAACTGTTTGTAATGCTGTTTCCAAGGGATGTGACACCTTCACACTAATGTGAATAAAATAAAATTAAATAAATTATTTAAAAAAAAGAGCCCTGGGAACAGTGTGGCCCAGTGGGGGAGAATTCAGGGTCTAAGGACTGGATAGGTACCAGGAACTTCTGGGGGCTGTGTGTTTTCTGTTTTCTGACCACAGTTCTGGCCACACAGGTGTCCCTTTCTGTATGCATATTCCACTCTAGCCCAAAGCTTGAAGAGAAAATCAGTGAAAGGCTAATAAGTGCAAATTCGGGGAGCTGCCTGCCCAGGGCAGCGCAGACAGGAGGACAGTAACAGAGAAGCATTGTGGGTTCCTTAACACTGCCTTCCAGGGTTTTGGTTGGGTGCCCAGCTCCTTGGAATTCTTCCTGTTATGCTTCATAACTCACATATGTTTTACAAATATCCTTTTGTATGCATCAACTGTTTAATAGTAAGCTATCCGAAGGCATAGATGGTAGTTCCGGAAGGATCTGTGTTCAAAGAGACCAGTACTTTGCTGCTTCCCATTTTACTAGTGCTGTGGATCCTGGGTGAGTAGAAAAAGCTCTGAGGACCTTGTCCTGCTTAACTGGGAAATGGGACTGCCACACACAGCACTTAAGCTGAGATTCGGAACGTGTGTTACAGAGTACAGTGTTGTGAGCACGTGAACACAGCGATGCTCAGCTATATAGACAGCGGATGGGGCAGGAATGGAGAAATTGGGACAAACGTTGGTGAGAAGGTCATCAGTTGTGAGGTGAGTGTCATCAGTACCTGGATTTCTCCCCTCTTATAATTAAGCCCTGGAGGAAATGTCTGAAGAATGTTCAGGGAAGATGTGATTTCAAAGTGTAGAGAATCTCAGACAGCACTGGCTAACCCCCTTTGCTTGCCTTGCTCTTCCTCCATGCTGTCACTGACAACAAATCCTGAGAGATGATTCTTACTTGCACAGGGACCCATCTTTTGAGTGACAGAACTGAGGCTAGAATGCATGCCCACCCATTGCATGCCAGACACATTTTGGTGCCCTGCACACACGATGTATAATCACCAGCAACTCCCTGTAGTAGGCAGGTACTTTGTTTCCAGATAGAGAACCTGAATCCTAGAGATGTTAGGTAACCCCATCAAGCTCATACCAACTCAAGACTGGAACCCAGGCTCACAGCAGAGCCCCGCGTGCCTTGCCACTCTCCTGTCCTTCATTCTACAGTAGTTCCACTGAAGATTGCCCTTTCCTCATAAAGCTGTGGGGAGAAAAGATGGTAACAACAAGCCAACACATTTATCAAACTCTTGGTCCTTGACATGGGCAAATGTGTTTAGACAAAGTATGAATTGGGTGGAGACCTGGAAGGTGGTTTGGACATAATAGTGAGTCAGGGTAGCCTTTAGGCTGTCTTCTCTTCATTGGCAACATTGGGGAAGAGTCAAGATGGGAGGGGCATGTTGTGAGGTACTTTCTGAAGCTCACGGCTGGTAGGAAGAAGTGCAGCTTTGGTCCTGAAGCCCTGGGGAGCTAGGAAGTGGGATAGCAAAAGAAGAAATTACTTTAGTTTACATTACATGAGAGAGGTGGAGCCTGACGCCTCCTGTCATGTCTCTCCAGAGACTGACCTTCCAAAATGATATGCCTGGAACATGGAGTGTTCATGGAGTTTGTCTAGAAGAGTCCCTCCAGAGAGGGACCATTTCCAGTGGTCACATGACTGCTGCTTTCCAGATGTGGAAAGCTGAGTCATGGTTCAGGCGTCTAGAGAGTTCTCACTTCTTGCTGTTCCTTCTTTTGAGACAGAACCTCCACTTCCATTCAATGGTCCTTCTCCCCTACTCCTTCTGTTTTTACTCTCTGACCCCACCCACTTCAGAGAGGCCAAGGATCTCCCTGGGTTTCATCGTCAGTACCGTGGCTGTCCTGTTGTCCCGTGCCTCAGGGTAACCTCTATCCCACTATTATGGTACACTAATATAGAATTTTCCTCTTTGTGGCATCCATTTCAGAGAAGTTTGTTTCCCCTCTCAGTGGCCTTCCCCTCTATTTGCATAATGGCAAGAAAACAATGCCACCTAGTGGGAGTTCTGAATGTGACCTTTGGCACGCCTCTTCCTGACCTCAGAGCATATGCCCTTAGTGTTTCAGCAAAGGGCTGGTGCCAGGGCAGCGTGTTCCTACTACAGTATGTGTCCTGAGGGACTATTTCATGTGCATGTGACTGGATCTTAAAAACAGGTTTAGAGTCTGCTCATTCTCCTTAACAATGCCTCACAGAAGTCCAGGGAGGGAGGGACTTCCAAGGTAAGTTAGTTAATAAGTGTCTAACTTACGACGTGAGTGAGCTAATTAATAATGTGAATCAGCATATCTGTAATTTGTTTTGAATAGGATTGTTTTCAGCCATCTTATGAAAAGCCAAACCACCATCCTCTTTTAGCTTAAAAAATACTTTTGCTGTAGTGTGGACCCTCCTGGACTGTCCCCTGGGCGGTGCACTGCTAGGCGAGGACTCCAGCACGGAGCTACATCTCTGGCCCTTGCTTTTTTTTTTTCTTGAGACAGGTTTTAGCACATAACCCAAGGTGCCTTCACAGTCTTCCCGCCACCGGCTTCTCAGTGCTGGAGTTATAGGCATGCACCTCCATGCCTGACCTATTATGGGAACTTTATCAATACATGGAGGAGCACATTTTTATTTCTGTTCCTTGCCATTGGTGCTCTCAGATGGACTATTTTAGGTGATGCTCCAAACAACCCACGTTGCTTCTGCAAATATATCTGGTCATCTCAAAAGATAAGGGCATATCCAAAAATTACATAAGCCATAGTGGCATAGTCACACTTTTAAAAAGCACGAGTTCCCAATGACTGGCTCTTTGGCCTCCCCACCCCCCAAGGGAGGAGCAGTCCTGTTAGGCCACAGAGGAGAGCTTTGCAGCCAGTTCTGAAGATACCTGATAAAACAGGATCAGATGAATGAGGAGGAGGTCCCCCTATCAGTGGACTTGGCAAGGGGCACGGTGGAGATGAGGGAGGGAGGGAGGGAGGGACTGGGAGGGAATGAGGGATCGGGACACGGCTGGGATACAGAGTTAATAAAATGTAACTGATAAGAAAAAAATAAAATTCAAAAAAAAAAAAAAAGCACGAGTTCCTTTAGATCATCAGTCTTTGATCTGTGGTCAAACTTTTTCAGTCACCTTACAAGCTTTTAGCACCTAATGTTGTTAGATGTTAATGATGATTCTTCATATTGCGTTTGATTACTGCTTTCTAAGTCTCATTTGATCCACAAGTCTTCTTCCTGTTCTTTTTGTTTCTCCTTTCCTGTCTTTTTTTCCTCTGTTGAAGAAGCTAATCATTTGTAAGGTTTCCCACATTCTTTTTATTTTGTGAAACAGGGTTTCTCTGTGTAGCCCTGGCTGTCCTGGAACTCACTCCGTAGACCAGGCTGGCCTCAAAGTCAAGAGATCTGGCTGCCTCTGCCTCCCGAGTGCTGGGGCTAGAGGTGTGAGCCCCCACCGCCCAGCCTTTCCCCACATCTTTACTTTTGCTGAGTACCTCCTCCAAGTGTCTCTGAGCCTGGTTCTCTGTCTCTGTATATCTAACAAAGCAGTGGCTAGTGCCCGGACTCATGCCAGGCACACTTGAGGTCTTGACCGATAGGCTGGTGCTCCTTGAGTCAGGGCAAGTGGTGACCCAGGGCAGGATGACCGTTGGCTCTCTGACAGAAAGCCATAACTCACATGTCTCTGCTTTGGTTTGCTCTTTCTAGGCATAGGTAGAAAACAGAACAGTCATGCTCCAACCGCAGGTGGTTCCTTTCACTGGGGGCCCTGAGACCATCTGATGCTGACATCTGATCCCTTCTGGTTGCTTGCTTTTATCATAAGTCATATCTTTCTCCTCACAAGGTGGTGTGCATTTGCTTGCTTCCATTTTAGTAAAGGAAGCACCAGAAAGTTTTTCTTCCTATTTCTAAGCCTTTTCAGCTGTGAACACTGCTGGGCCACCAAACACAGCTTAGCGGTTACAGCTCAGTGTACAGGAATTGCCCGAGCATGTGGTGTCCTTGCGTTACAACTCCAGTGGAAGATCGCTTCATTTAGAAACCTAATATCTGACCTGGAAACCTGCATCCCATCCAGACCCTGGGAGCCAGGCTTCAGCCACATTCCTCTTGAGTGATCAGCCTGAGTTTTTCTATGTCTTTGATTAGCCTTCTTTCACCTTTAAATGGGAATGATACTTTCTGTTGATCGAACATTCATGCCTAGGGCTGCTCACCACCAGCCCCTAGGTAACTTCTGCATTGATGTGATAATAAAACAACTAAGACTAATATCTCATTAATGTCTCAGCTCAGGTGAACACAGGGTTTTCTTTGGACTTTCAGGAATATTAAACGTCGTTCTTCCTCATCCCTTTCCTGAGGTCACTGGAGGCTGGGGTAATACTGGGTTGGTTTCTTTAGATTTTGTTTTTTATCGTTATTCGATGTGTCAACTCATTGTTGGAAAGGATCATGGGTGGTAGCCTGGAACAGGATTCTGCCACCCTTTTCCTTAGACCCCTTTATTTAAAAACCGTGTTCTAAACCCTAGAATCAACAGCGAATCAACAGCGAAGAGAAGTGAGGCAGGAGCCTAGTCTTTGCTTCTCTCGGTTCTTATATCCCATAGGAGGATCTCACACAGATGAGGCCACACAAGGAGTGGCTGTCTTCACACTGGCAGCCAATGAGGTGGGAGATTTCTCTCTCCTTAAAGTTACCCTCTATACTCTCTAGCTGAGTGAGGTTTAGGAGGGATAATTTCTTGACTCAGCTACCAAAGCTTCGCCAAGCCTTCTCTTGCCCTCTCCTCTGCGCCCTCTGGCACCAGTCCATCGAGAAGTCACAGGCTTAGTTGGCAACTCTCTGGCATGTATACTGGTTTGGGGATCATACTTGGGGGCTTTCTTAGAGGCAGTGAAATATAATGAAATAAACTATGGATTGACCTGGGTTCAGATTCTGAGTCCCCACTTGGTAGCAGCTTGGTGATGCTGGGAATTGTGAGCCTCCGGTTCTTTATCTTGTAAGTGGGCTGACGGTCCCTACCCCAGCACCAGCTTGGTTATACTCAGTGGTGCAACCCTAGTCTGTGGCATGCATGGCATGTTTCATCAATAGTGGCCATTGTGGTTGTGGAAAGACAGGGTTGAATCTAGTCTCCATGGAAGAGGGGATGAGTGAGATTTAGGATAGAAGGCTAGTGTTTGCAGGATAATGCGTGCTTTTGTTTGACCCTTAGAGTTGGGAAGGATGGTTGTTCTTCATCAAGTATTGGCTTTTCTTTTTCAGAATCTATAAACAGTTTCGAGATAATCAACTCTCTGTCCTATAACCCTTTGAGTGTGCTTTTGGCTGATTGTGTTATACATACATGTGTATGGACATATGTGTGTGCATGCATGCACACATGCGCTTGTGCAAATAGCACGGGGGAGAAACTCTGCAGATCGTTCCCCACCAGCTGGCATTTGATTTCCGGCAAGCCGTCAGCTAGCCACAGTTTCCTCCCGTCAGAGTCAAGACAGCAAAGCAGGTTCCCAACAGTTCCTGAGAAACAGCCCTTCAGAGGGCCACCGTAGGGGCTTCCTCTTTATCCTCTCGTTACTTTTTGTCTTGGTGAATTTTGCTCTTACAGTTTCAGGATATAATCAATTTATTCTCATGCTCCTTCTCCATCCAAATCAGATTACAAATATAAATAGCGGCTTTGCTGGCCCACTGGGCAGCGTGCACTCACAGGCTGGTGCTTGGCAGTCCTGGTTTCCCCGCCCTAGCCAGGCTGGGGCTGTCTGTTTGTTTTCAGTGGAAGCTCCTAGTGCCGGGATGACTTCTACCTCCTTCAGACACAGCCATCTCAAACCTCCCTTTGTTTTCTGGGGGCAAAGGACAAATGCTCGAGGTTTTCACGAGCTGTGGTCAGAGTGCCAGTTCCCTCGAAGGCATAGTCCTGAGCTGCTGCCATATGGTTGGCCTTTTAATGCAAAATTAAAAGAACAGCCATGTTACATACACATGTGCACACACACACACACACACATACATACACTCACATGTACACTCACATAATACACTCACATGTACACACTTAGACACTCACACCACGTAAAGATCCAGTCACAGTCACATACACACACATCCATACACACACTTACACACATAAACCCATACATATACACACACTCACACACACATATACACACACTCGCACACACATAGTCACAAATACACACACTCACACGTGTGCACAGACTCACATATACCCTCTCTCTCAAGGCTCCACCATACTCCTTTACTGTTGATTCCGCTTCTAGGAACAGAAAACCAGTGCTGGGTAGTAGTATTGGGCCAAAAATGGTGGCTTTCTTTTGCTGTACCTTGGTTATGACCTCATGCAAAACTGACATCTCTCTACATTTTGAAAGTGCATCGTTCAGCGATTGCACGGAGGTGGTTTTCCGATTGTTTGATGCCACTTCCAGCGATGGAAGTACAGTAAACTAGAATGCAGTTCAGGCTTCGTGTCAGCCAGGACCATGGTGCTCTAGATGTGGGGATGCTCAGTGTCCCACTTGTTTTTTTTCCCGGTCATGCATTTCCTTTGGTGTGGCTAATGAGCTACTAGTGTTAGTGTTTGTCGTGGGTCGGGCCTGTGCAGGCTTTGGCGTCCTGCTTCAGACGCTCCGTTTCTACATACTTTCTTGGCTACAGAGTGAGGTCCTGTATCAAAAACACCAAGTTCCTCTGATCCCTGGAAAAAAAAAAACAAACAAACATGGAAGTTGTTGCTGCTGCCATACCCATTTCTGCCTTGATCTTCAGGCTGTGGCTTTGAACCGTGTTAGGACTCACTTGGGAAGCAGTTTTCATTTCCTTTTGGTCAAATATGTTCACCAGCTATTACCCTGTTCTCAATGTCTATTCACTTGTGTCAGGCAATGACTTGCCCTCAAGGACCAGAGGGTCTGTTTGACAAGCAGATACAAAGCAAGGAATTCCGTGTGCTAGCATGAGGCATGGGCGTGGTTTAGAGGAGTAGGGAGGTCCTGGCATTGGGTGGGGTCCGGATGAGGAAGGTGGTAGGACCGGAAGTAGAAAGGACAGCAGTCTCTATGGAGGGACCATGGCCTAGCGAGGAACACAGCTGGGCTAGGACTGTTCCTCTAGATTTCCTCTGGAGGAGTTTAAATGATAATCAGATTAATTGGGGCTTAGTGGGAGGAAAATCAGTTAGTCAGCATCCCGTTGGGGTTTTCAGTCCAACCCCAGCCTCCCAGTGTGAAAGATAGTATGGTGGATTGAACGAAAGGGAATGCCCCCCACCCCATATGCCTGTAGGTTTGAATATGTGGTCCCCAGTTGGTAGAAGTATTTGCAGAGGATTCGGAGGTGTGACCTTGTCAGAGAAGGTGTGTCACTAGGGATGGGATTTGAGGTTTCCCAAAGAATCTGGACATTCCCAGTGTGTCTTTATCTCTGCCTCCTGCTGGCAGCTCAAGATATGAACTGTCAGCTGTGCCTGCCACCATGCCTGTGCTCCGCCATCATGGACTCCAACCCTCGGGAACCAGAGCTCAAGTAAATGCTTTCTTTTATAAGTTGCCTTGGTCCTGGTGTTTCATCACAGCAATAAGAAAGTAACTAAGACAGATAGGGTCTCTGCATGACGTGTTCCTGGCCCTCCTGAAACTCACTATGTAGTTCGGCTGGCTTCAGACTCACAGAGTCGCCCTTGGCTCTGCCTCCTGCTGGGACTGAAAGCTCGTGCCACCACGCCTGGCTATTTAGAAATAATGCCTTCCCATTGTAAAATTTCAAATACAAAAGTAGTACATGAGCTGAACTTTGATTCAGCAATGAAACAACAAAACCTTCTGTGAGCCAAGTATGAAGTTCAAGAGCAGACCAGACCTAAGTGACGTGACTAGAAATCCAACTGGCCGAGGCTCTTCACTGGGATAGTGTGTGTACATAGGAAGGGACCCTGCTGTTGGGAGATGATGGCGTCGCTCCTTGTGTTTACTGTTTCCTGTGGTGTGCGGTGCATGGCTGCACACATGGACTACACTCAGAGAACTGTGTGTTTAAGCTTGGGGTAGTGTACTTCGTTTGATTGTGCCTCAGAAATGAAGTTCTCTCTCCTTTTTCTCCAGTTTTTCTTCAATCTTCTGATAACATCAGGGAAACACTCAGCTCAGGGTGCCAGTACCATTAACCTCTAACACTTGCTCATTTCCCCTTTTAAACAAAAGCAGACAGCCTCAGAATAATATTATTTTGTTTTTATTGTAGCAAAAAATTTATGACTAGTAATATTAGTTTTCCTAAGTAGTAATACTTTTCCTTTAAAATTAACACCATGTAGCAAGGCTTAGAGGCGCACACCTTTGATCCCAACACCCCAGAGGCAAAGGCAGGTGGATCTCTATGAGTTCACGGTCAGCCTGGGCTACATAGTGAGTTCTAGGGCCATCTGGGGCTACATAATGAGACCCTGTCTCAAAAACATAAGACAACAACCAAATGACTACTCTCCAAGAAAGAAATGTAATCTGTAAGCATATACTGGCCAAGATCTGAGAAAACTAGTAGGGTTGGAAATACTTCAGGGCAGCGGGCCTGTTGAACTGACAGGTGGATTTTACAGGGGAACGAAAAGCAAAACTCAATTTTTTTTTTTTTTTTGTCTCGTCATTCAAAATTGTTTGGCCGTTATGTGTAGTTCTTAGCTTTGTTTCTTCTTGGAGTCAGGGCATTAAGTGGAAGGGTTAAGCTCAGGGCATCTGTGGTGGCCTAGAGGTCAGTCTGTCCATCCCAGGAAATGGAGCAGATGTGAGGTTCCACCAGGAAGCCAGGCTCTGACCTCTGTCTTCCGTGTAGCAGTGGACAGCTGGAAGGCAGTGGGTGATGCCTGCCACAGTGAGGTCGAGACAAAGGATGCAGAGGCTGCCTTGAAGGTATTGGTAGTGACCCAGTACCTTCTAGGGATCTACTGGCAACAGGAAACAGCCCTGTTTCTCACAGCCCTGCTAATCACTGAGGGATGACTAGTTACCTCCTTGTTCCCCAGCACTGGTACCTTGCGGACACATTCTGAGATATTTGTATGAAGTTGGTAATGTCATAGGAAGCTTCTGGTGTTTTCTGTATGTCCTGTGTTCTCCCTTGCCTTCTGGGTTCCTGTGGCTGTACTTGCCAACATTTCCTGTTATGCCTTGCCTGGTTGGTCACCCAGGAGGATGTGTCCCAAGACTCCAGGAGAGGCTACAGTAATGAGACAGTTCAAGTGACAGCTGCGATTTAGCAGCCTCCTCCTCGGGTTCCAAGAAAACTGTGACATCAGTGAAGTTTGTATTCCCTACCCCAACTTCCGTTTCTGTGCCTGCCCACTCCTTCTCTGGTGTCTGCTTTCAGCCATTTTATCTTTAGGTTCCATCTGCACACTGCCTTACTCACTGCAACCAGTATAGCTAGCAGACCTGGCGCTGCGGGGCTCCATTTCTGAGGTGTGGGGACAGGTGTCAGCCCTGAGGTCCAGTGAGAAGAGGTGGGGGAAGGTGGCTGGGGTCCAAGTGTATTATGAAGTAGAAACAGTAACCCTCCCGAGGGCTCGCCATAGAGGGGGTATGTCTTGTAGGTACTAAGTTCTAACAACCTACAGAGGAGCCACTGTTTGTAATTAATTGTCATTTAGTTAGCTAGCTAGTTCGTGAATTTGCAGTACTGAGGATTGAACCTGGGGCTTGTGCATGCTTGGCAAATACCTTGTCCCTGAACTACAACTCTAATCCAAGATAGCCACTACCGCTAGTCCTGTTTTACAGATGTGTGGGTGGGGGTGGGAGGATGGGGGAGAGACTAAGTGTTTACACAGTATAGCTTGTATAAAGTCACACAGAACTAGTCTAGTGAGGAGTCAAACCCAGGCCAGCCTGGTTCCAAAGCCTGCTGTTTGCCATGAAACTAGTATTTCCTGAACTTGCCCAGCGAGTCACCCGAGGCTTTGGCTACAGCCCAGATTGCCATGTGAGTGGAATGGCTCACGCTGTAATCCCAGACTCAGGAGGCTGGTTTGGAGGAGCCACAGGAGCTGCCGACCTCTCCCTTCCCCTCCCCCAAAGTCCAGAGTTCACAGGTGACCGGATGACCCACAGGGTTGGGAACTGCTCGTGGAGTGGAGACTGAGAGACGGTTTCCTGCTGGTGGTTAGGCTGTATGAAAGTGAGGTGCTGTGCCCCAGGCTGGGAGAAACCAGCCTTCTATTAAGACCCTGCTGGGGAACACTTAGCCTCTGCCATGAGCTCATAAGCCTGGACCACAGCCCGGGTTTCGGGACTTAGCCTAATGCAGTCTGGGCACACTTAGTAATTTCATCTAGACTGGTGCTGCGACAGACTCAGAGAGCAAACCGAGTGACCAGTAGAATGAATATGTACTGAGAGGCAGAGAGGGAACGAAAACCAGAGCAGAACGTCAGCTAGAGAGTGCAGGCCAGGCACTGTTGGCAGAATAGTGAGGCAGAGCCTATTGGGCCTGAGAGGAAAGTCAGCACGAGCTATAGGCCAAGTGCTGTCCCACCCAGGTGTTTCATGGGGTTTACAGGAGGGGTAGGTAGCATGGTAGGTCGACACGGGCACATTCTTCATCCTCAGATTAGATATGCGGTTGAATGAGAGATGGGGAAGAATAAACACCCGAGTTTCTCAGCTTTGCCGTGGTGAAACTGGGATGGGGAGGACAGTGTGAGGCACATCAGGAAATCTTCAGGATGTTCAGAAAACACACACACGTGTTCCTGCCTCTGGCTTGGAATTTCAAATTCATTACTAGGGCCTATGGTATTTTTAGCTTTGTTATCAGGGCGCAGAGTGGGTTTTCAAGGGTTGTAGGATGTATCTATTCAAGTAGCCTACGCGACCCGATGGCTCCTCACTGTAACATTTTTGTTCTACCAAAATACAATGAGAGGAAGTGGAACTGCAGGAAATGGCCACTATATCAGGCCCTCTGTCATGGCCCAGGGCCCTCCAGGATTACCCAGGTCCTGACCATTGTGCTGGCAACCTTGAGTACCCCCTTGCCGTGGCTGCTTGCTTTCATCTTCTGCAGGCTTGCTGGGGGACTGTTGGGAGATGCGTGAAACTTTTGCAAGTTAATTTGTACATCATTGTGCTCCAGTGCCTTCCACAGATATTCTCAAGCATGGTGCCTCTCCAGCCAAGCAGCTGGCGGCATGATTTCATGGTCCTAATGGTGGTGTTGGTGGTGGAATTGGGGAATGTGCTGCCATAGTCTCCAGAGACCCGAGGCCAGTACCTCATGGAAGGGCCTGAGGCCAGTGCCTCCTTTGCAAAGGAAACAGAACAAGCCCTCACATGGCCTCTCAGCTTACTTTGGTGACAAAGGGAAGGCTGAGAGTGCTGTTCTCTGAAAAGGCTTGTAGATGTACCTCTGACAAGTCAGGAGGCCTGGGGAGGAAGGAGAGCTGCTTGCCTTCTGTTCCCTCTGATTCAGTCTGCAGCTCCCTTGTGTCCTTCCTGTATTGAAGGCTGTCTGAAAAGTGTAAAGAACCTCATTCTGCCAGAGTGGAACCTAACGGTAAGCCACTGGGTTCCAGGGGAGGAGGCAGGCTGTGGCTCTGCGCCAGTGGGCATGCTCCCTTCTAGCTCTGGGCAATGGGGCCAGCACTTCCCTCTTCCATAGCTTTCGTCTGCCTTCTTTTCTTGAGGCCTGGGATCGTTTGTTGGATCTGGAGCACTGAGCCTAACGAGGCTGACTTAACACGTGCAGAATGAGATGGTGAGAGCTTTCCATAAAGGGTTATAATTTCCTTAAAAGTGGCCGTTTCCAGATGTGGCTTAATGCCTGCAGTCTGCCCTGCACTCACTGCCTGCTAACTTGTTCGAGGAGCTTGAGACCTGGCACCACATGGAGTCCTGTCCCAGCAAGTCCAGGCTAGGACACCCTTCTACCATCCATAGGGATCGGAAGCCGAGTCCACGGGGCTGGGGCCCGGAGGTGGCCGGTGCGCTCAGGGGCTTTGCTGGAACACAGTGCTCAGTAAATGGCAAGTTACTACCAGTTGTCACTAGCCACTTCTCATCACAAAACACAAAGGAAACTGTTCCTCCACCGTTTTACACCTTGCCCTGGCTGGGACACACGGGGGACCGCAGTGACTGAGAATGGCTTCCACCGCCACGCTGCTCACTGTAGCCACTTGCCAGCTGTGTAACTTCGGGTGATTCTCTTGACCTGTCTGAGGTTGGGTTTCTTTCTTTGCAAAGGGAGGGTGAAGAACAGTTTCCGTATCCACACTTATTTTTAGGGTCAAATGAGAGAATGCCTTTCTTAAACACACTCGTGCTACCATAATCATTGATAAAAGGCAGGGAGTACAGTTTCTCACCTTCCCTTGCTTCTGAGTAGGTGAAAGCAGGACACTGAAGAGGGGTCCAATGAACCACACGCCCTTGGAAGCTGAGTAGGAGAGAGCTGTGAGTGGCGCTTCCTTCCCTTTTGTTGAATTTGGGCAGCCGGCACAAATGTGTGGCTCTCAGTCACCATGGTTCTAGGTCTGTTGGAGCTGAAGCCCTTCCTTACTGTGTCTCCTTCTTCTCCACTGCCATCAGCATTTGGTTAACTAACAGACTGAGTAAAGGAGAAACAAGCTCAGCCTTCTCTCCAGCTCCCCCTTTAGGAAACCTGAGAGCTGACCTGGGGTCCCGGTGACCGTGTTTTCTTGTTGCAAGAATTCCTAAACAACCCAAGCTTTGGTACCCAAGTTTTCCACAATAGTGGTGTCACAAAGGGACCCCGAGCTGTGGCCTCCACTTCCTCATTTCTCTTCTACCTTCGAATAAGCTGGTGGCAGGCTGTTAGCCAGTTCCAGGTTCCACATCCATGATCAAAGCCGAGCACTCTGCTTTGACTGATGCCACTGGAAGCCATCAAGAACAGCAGTGATTGTTTACATTTCCTGGGTGATGTATTTGGAAGCAGGATCTGGGCTCAGCTGGAACCTGCGCTGGTTGTCAAGGACAAGGACAAGGTCTCATGCTAAGTGGTTAACAGTCTGACTGGAACACCAAGCAAGGAGGATTAGAAGTCACGAGTGTTGAGACTGTTTAGGCCTGTTTCAGATACTGGTTGTGGGTTATCGAGACACCCTGGAAACAAATGTAGATCAAATCCACAGTAAACCCACCTCTCCGTGGCCAGATTCCGGTCATCCCGAGAGCTTGTCTCTTGTTGCTGTGAGTGGCAGCTGAGAACTCTGCTGGAGATGCAGAGAGACACAGATGTTTCAGCTTGCTGCAAATGGAATTGGTGAGCAGTCAATGCAGAGCGCTTCCTCAGGCGTGTGGCATCATTGATTTATGAATTATGACCCTTTTAAACTCTCTGCTTGCTTTCTTAGATATTGATGTTTTAAAAAGCGATTTCTCATGTGGGTCTCTTTCAGAAACACACACACACACACACACACACACACACACACACACACACACACGGCACAATTATAACTCTTCTGCCAGAATAAATGGAGTGGAGTACTCTGCACTGGCATTTCCTCTGAATAATGAATTATGCAGGGAGTGATTTCTGTGTTTGGAAATGGCAAATGCATTGCCAAGACCTAGCGGAAGGAATTGCATTCCGGGCTGGGTTTCTTATCTTCTAGGGAGGGACTCACCAAGCTAGAATGAAGCAAGGTACTTGCTCCTTCCCACTCATGCTTTACTCCAGGGCAATTCCCAGAGCATACCTTCTCTGTGGCTCAAGGTACCCGGGGAAGAAACTGCACATTGCTGTCACTGGAAATCTTAGAAAGAGTGTGAATCTCACCTGACAGCCTAGCGCCTAAAGGTAGTCCAGGGATGGTCTCTGATTGTTCCCTGTTCTCTCCTCTTTTTTTCTGAAGGTCTCACTTCCCTCCAAGTGCCAGTTTGGACTCTGACAATAATAGCCCCCCCCCCTTATATTTATTTGAAATACTGTGTGTAATTCTAGCCACCATTTTTGGACAGCCTATGGTATGCTGTGTAGGAAGGACTACTCTTAGTCTCCTCCCCTACTGCCTTTCCCCCCACCTCCCTCCCTCCCTCTCACCTTTTTTCCCCTCATGTTCTTCTCTTCTACTTCTTCTCCAATATCAAACCATAAAGAGGTAGAAACCTCAGGACTGCAGAACTAGGAAGAGCAGTGATTCAGTCTCAGTTGTTCTTGTTGGTTTATTGTTTACAAGCTCTTTCCCTTCATTTCTGCCTACTTGGCATTGTACTGTCTTGGCTTCTCAGGCAAAGAGCCTGTCTCTGTTTTCCTGAAGAGGCCATCACCATGTCCTGTTTTCAAGATCCTCCTCTGGGAATTCCTGAGACCTCATCTCAGGGTCTCGTGGACTCTGGTCCTTCTTAGCTACAGTGTGTAGCTAAGAAAGCACGGCTTTCCCATGGAGTGTCTGCTCCAGGCTGCACCACTCTTCCCCTCCACCTTTGGTTCACTCTCCTCCTCCACATTCACACGCTCTTCACCCTCATGTCTTAAACATGTGAACACTTTGTCCTGCCTGTTGCGTGCTGCACGCCCGTATTGGCTTCTCTCCCCGGTCCAGACATTGCAGTCAGCTACTTTACAACACCAACCCTGGCTCTCTGAGCTCTGTGTCCTTCCTAGGGGCCTTCGTCCCCTTTCTTCCCACTATCTGCTGGTCCTTTTCCGTGTGTCTAGGAACAGAGCGGAGCTAAGAAACACTGAAAATGATTCTGAACACCTGTCTGAGCCAATCTCTGCTACTTGGGGAGCACGGCGATGCTTTTACAACAGCAAGCATGTGGAACAATTGGAAATAATAGAAAGCAAACACTGCTCCCTCCACCCCTTCTGCCCCAAGCAATGCCTGCTTGCATTTCTTTGACGGCAGTGACAGTCATCTGTCTTTGCCTACACTGTGCCTTCAGCGGACGATGCCTTCCCCTTGTTGAACCCCACTTACTTTTTTGATGTTTTCTTTGGGTCCCCAGCTAGTGCCAGTGCCTGACTGCTTGTCCTCTCTATGCTAACAAGTGTCAGGGCTCATCTCTAGAGTGGATAAATTAGTAGACCATGCAGTTTCTCCATGCCACAGTTTCCTTGTGGCTAAGAGGATAAGGATTGTTTTTACTTTTATGCGATGTAAAACGCCAAGTGAGTTGATGACCCCTGTTATGCCAGTAAGCCTTAGAACCTGGTACATGTGTCATCACTGCCTACTATCAGGCCTCTTATTACTTTACTGCTATTACCAAACGGAAATGATCAGCCAGCTTGAAGTTCTTGAAAGAGTGCTGTCTTCCCTTGACTACAGCAGTGCAGTTCCAGGTAAATTAGCTGTTAACCTCTCTGGCCTCAGCTTTACCATCTGTAAGAGGGGCTGTCTCATAACTCCTACTCATTAGGTCACCGAGACGATGAAATGAGTGCACATAGGCAAAGTCCTGAGAGAAGTGGCCAGTAGGCCCCTTTGGTCACTAAGGGAGGGTGAGCAATTGCTGTTTATGACCAAGTTTTTCCCTCAGGACCTAGGTCAAGGACGATGGAGCCTGAAAAGATTTCAGAGGTCACAACGGTTCTTAAACTCTGCAGATAAAGATCTCAGAGAGTACTTTCCCAGGGTCATCAAACCCAGCTTAAACAGGGTAGCCTTGCCGGGAGGCAGAGGACAGTGCTGGCTGGGCTGTTTGATGTCTTCATAGATGGCCACTTCTGTGAAATAGGTCCAGATGCCATTGTTATCTCCCTGTCCAGGTGAGCAAGGTGTGCCCCAGTTCACTTTAGCAGGATACCTGGTCACCTTAGTCCTGTTCTCTACACAGGTTAGGGGTTTCAGGGAGGGAGCCACAAGTCCTACTTCGTTCCCCATCACTGAAGAGGCCCCTCAGCCTGGCTTGCCTAAGATAGTCCAGTGCACACCAGAAGACCCAGTAATAAGGTGCACAGCCCACCTGCTCCTTTGCCTGGCTCAGAAGACATGTTTTACGGGCCTTAGTTGTCTTCCAAGCACCAGGCTCAGGTCATTGCTGCCTCAGTTTACACCTTTCACCAACATGCAGAGCTCACCAAACTTCTGGAAGGAGACAGAGATACTGAACATGTGGCAGGTCTAGAAGGCCCCACCCACCGAAGGACAGCCATTTGGAATGGCCGGTTGCAATACACATTCTTTCAGGGTTGGGGTGTCACTTGAGAACTCTGGCTTGGCTGAGGCGCCTACTTCCTTGCTTGACACTACAGCGGGGCACCTTTGGTGTTCTCAGTGTTGCTGCTGCTGTTCTGCATGAGCTTTACCATGTCTAGACAGAGGTGTATGTCACAGCTGTAGCATTAGCTGGGTTTTAGCTGCAAGGAAAAGGCACATTGCTAGTGCTGGGCTCACTGAGTCTCTTGGCTTGCAGGGAATGGAGGCTCGTTCAGGTCTGTGTCTTACCCAGCTCTCCCGTGAGGCCTTTGAAGGATGATGATGGGACGTAGTTGGTGTCCTGGGTAGGGAGGGCAGATTTGACAAGTCTGCTTTTTCCAGCCTTGATTTCAAGGAATCCAATGAGTCCAGTGGGTGTACCTATGAAACACACTCCAGTGGGGTCCCTCGTAACTATGAAGCACACAGTGGAAAATGCTGTTCCACCTTGTTAGGCTGGGTGAGGTTACAGAAGGCAGATGGGAACAATAAAAGGTAACTGTAGTTTTTTTCTTAAAAAGAGGGAATTCACATGTATAGATCATATAATACATATGATCTAGATTTTGCTATGCCTGTTTTATAGATGTGGCAACTGAGGCTCCCCAAAAATGTCACCTTGCTTTGTAGGTAGCAGAGCTGTGATTTGAACTGAGAAACCATACTCTTTCTGAAACTTAACATAACTTTCTGCTTTGCCTCCTGCCCATGCCTGTAGCATTTGTAGCATCCGTGAAAATCCTGTACTATATGCCTAAATACTGAAAGGTTATAAGTCAAAGAAGCAGAGTGTTAAAACATGTTTGAGTCTCCTTGCCTGATGCATAGACCTTTAGAAAGATACATTAAACACACACACACACACACACACACACACACGCACACGCACACGCGCACACGCACAATGTATAAAACTGGGGCTTTTGTGGTATGCTAACAAAATATTAATTCTAGTTGCACATTTGATTTGTGCTAGTTTTTTATTGTTTTAATCTGTACATGAGTCTTGAGTTTATTAAGTCAAGAATTTGTAATATTGTTTCAAGGTATGTATAGGTCAGGCTCAACAGAAGTCTCTCTTCCTTTCTGTGTGTTCTCTGTGGTTTGGGAGGACTTGGGGGTGTGCATGTATGTGTGTGTGAGAGAGGGAGAGGGCATTTTGGGGATGGAAACATAATTGCTCAGAACATGCTAGGTTCTAGGCAAGCAGTCTGCAGCTAAACTACACTGCACATGACCTTTTTTTCATTTCTTTAAAAATGTAAGCACTTTCTTCATTATTGATTTTCTTTTTCCTGCTTTTCAATTCCCTTTGTTGGTTGCTTTTGGGTTTTGAGACAGGGTCAAGGCAGGTAAACCTAAGGAGAACTGGTTATGTGGGTCATCGCCTTCACGGTGGTCAAGCTGAGTAGTATTTCCCCACAATCACCCAGGTTGTGCAACAAAGAGTAGATCAAAATGTAGTTTCTTGGGTGGGGTGGGATGGTACAGGTGCCTCATGCTGCCTGGAACTGGACACTGTGATCGAGTAGAGCCTAGAGCAATGCTCTGAATTCTGGACTGTCAGGGTGTTTCCAAGAGACAAAAAGGGAGAGAAGAGCAATGGGATATAAACGCTCAGGGTCTGGTGATTGCAGGCCAAGTCTTGATGCCCAGATAGAGAGAGCGCTTCCTAAAATCCTCAAAGCCAAGGCTCTGACTCCAGAGAGCATTCAGATTATTTAGTTATTGATGGTGGTCCCCTGTTAGGCTGGAATGGCTGGAACCCTGGCAGGCTCCAAGGAAGGTTTTAATCAGTGTTGGGCATGGGATGGAGCACAGGCAATAAGACCCATGCTTGGACTGGGGTTTGAGAGCAGCCTTCGTTCTTCAGAAGCAGGGACCGGAGAGAACAGGAAGGAATCACAGTCTGGCTGGTAGGCAGGGGTCAAGGCCATGCCTGGACCCTCATGTGGAGTTTCAACCTGGCAGTTCAAGTCAGGAGAGCAAAAGGAAGTGCTAACATTTAAGCTTAGAGAAGGAACTTGGAATTGAACTAGCATTAAGGCTGGCTTTTCTTCTGCAAATCTGCATTGACTAGCTTCCCTGCACCTCTGTATTCTACTAGGCATTTCCAGGAAGGAAGGAAGGAAGGAAGGAAGGAAGGAAGGAAGGAAGGAAGGAAGGAAGGAAAGGAAGGCTGTCTGAGCCAGTTTTAGAAGCCAGGTAAGAGTTACTTGGGAGGGTCGTCACTGCTGAGGGAGCAGAGTGGAGCAGAATTGGTGTGATCAAGTGACAGCTGAGCCTTGCATCTAGTGCTGGTGTTCTGGAATTCATGAGTTTTATGAGAGTAGAGTCCTGGCGTGCCAGGCTCTCGGAGGCCTCTCTTTATCTCATAGACAATGGTAGAAAAAGTCTGAAGCCAAAGAGAAGCCAGGACAGTTTGGGTTATTTTCAAAGACCACTTTCAGTTCTTCATTAGAGATTAAGTGTGAATAAGATCTTCTCAGAGATGGGTTTGAAAAAGCTAGAGAAAAGAAACAAGTAGATTGCTGCCCTGGAGTGTAGGCAGAGGGGGTTGAACTCCCCTATCCCACACACTCAGGTCCCATATATACTCTGTGATGGAGGAGTATTGGGTATGTCGGAGGGCAGGGGCTTGGGGCTGGGAGGAGTGGGGTTATGGAGGGTGGAGAATGCTCCCCAGGTTTCCCACTGGGGTGAGCTTCCAGAAGAGAACACGGAAGCGTGGAGAGAAGATGAACACGCTCTTTTGGAGCTGGATAGAGAGGCTCTGGAAGCCTGAGAGGCACAAGGCAGGGTGTGGGGTTTCCTGGAAAGGGAAGCAGAGTCCCAGGGAGGACATCTCTCCAGTCCCAGGTGTCTCCTAGCTGTCACCAGTGGGTAAGTGGCTTAGCCTGAGGGAGGCCATGAGGTCTGAAGGTAATGCCAAGAGCTGGTCTAGAACCCCAAGTTCCAAGCTTGCTGCTTATGTTGGCCTTAGGGTGGGGGCCTCACTTGTTCCTCTCCTTCTTTTCTGGAATGATAGGGTTAATGATTTCTCATCCAGGCTGAGAGTGAAAGCAAAATCATCTCCTCCAGTCTAAGCCATGTTTTCCCCTTTAGCCTCTTAGAATTCCAGATATATCTTAAAGGTAGCCTGTTGGACTTAACTGGCAGCATTTTTTTTCTTCTTTCTTAATAACACATGAAAGAGTAGTCTGCCTTGCAATGATGGGGCCTTAGACTGGATGAACCACCACAATTAATGCGAGCGTGCTTTGCAGATCTCAACAGAGTGGACTATTACAAGGCCTGTGATAGCTTGCCTCCCACCAAAGGTGAGGCTCTGCCTTCTGACTTAATCTTCACCACAACAAACAAATTAAAATGTATTATGGCCCAATTATGAAAGCAAATGGCCCAAGCCCTCCAGGGAAGCCCAATTACTTCAGAATGTGCTGCTCAACCCCTAACCACAGCCAGGGACTTGACAGATCTTTAAAAGCAGAAAGGTTTGAACACACACAGGCCTCCCTTTGTTTCCTTCATGGTTTCCAGACTTCAAACTTCTGTGAGAATTAAGATCAGAGGACATAGAGATGTATGCATATACACTGTAGACACAGGCATGCGATGAGATAAGTTTTCCTAGGCTTGGGTTGATCTAGAATCTGCCCTCAGCACTAAGGCCATTTTTTTTTTTCTAAAATAATCTTGCCTGTTACACAACAGTTTTAATCACAGATTGGAGGGTAAATTTCTCTTTGGATAGAAGGTACTGCTATCGCCTCATCAGCTGTTGGCTGAGGAAGGCTTACGCATTACATCGCTCAGGAGGAACCTAGGTCAGAACCAGGTAGATAACTGTTTGGGCAATATTCTAAGATGAAGCGTTGTGCACACACATGCTTATTTTGGATGTCTAAGTACAATAAAATATGTCCTGAGAGGTGGTACTGAATTCCAAACAGAATCCCAAGATGATTTAAGAGGAAACTTGGTGCTTGCCTGCTGCCAAACCTGATCACCTAAATTCAACCCCCAACACACACATGGTATAAGGAGAGAGCTAACTCCCAGAACTTACCCTCTGAATTCCCCACATATGCCAAGGTTGCACATATCCACATGAACACATGAACAATTTAAATAATTTTCAAATTCAGAATCAAATAAAGAGATATAGCCATTGCTGTGGGAAAGAAAAGAAATTCAAAACTTAAAATGGTTCAGACAGTAGTGAATCTTAGAGCAGCCATTTTGTTTTTTAATTTGTTTGTTTTCAAGACAGGGTTTCTCTGTGTAGCCCTAGCTGTCCTGGACTCACTCTGCAGACTAGGCTTGCCCCAAACTCAGAGATCCACTTTGCTCTGCCTCCCTGAGTGCTGGGATTAAGGTGTGTGCCACCACGTGGCCCAGCTTGGGCCATTTGCGTTTTTGATAAATGAGCTCTGAATACAAACATGACCATGTAGACATGAGACAATAAAACTCTGCCCAGGGTTTGAATTGAACAAGATGATCTTCTCATTTAGCTGTGGCCATGTTGCATTACAAAATCATACATGGAAATTAAGTCCTGGGGTGCAAATCCTGAATAAGTGTTTTGGTGCTGTCCCTAAACACAGTTGAGTTTTTTTCTGTGTCCATTTCCCACTGGATTTTTGCCATGTGGACAGTTTGAGTTCCTCTTGACCATGGGTCACCACTAAAAGGTAGCCTGTGACATGCTTTTCCTACTGGCATTGTCATAGATGGTGGAAAGGGACTGCTGGAATCCCTTTGGCCCTGCTAGTCGTGTATGGCTTAAGGGAGTAGTCACAGCATGCTTTGAACTTTAATCCCTCTCTGGTCCCCAGCTGTAGTTGGCTGCTAATATTTATTGATGGTTAGAAATGATCAGCGAGTCTCCCTAGCCATAAGGAGTGCTGGCTCCCTTTGTGGCTTATGCTCCATTTAGGTCAATGGAACAAATGTTTAGTAAATTGTTCCTGAAATGTTTTAGTAACAGAGTGCTTCCTTCTGGAGTATTGTGTACACTATAAATTTAGTTAATTTTATAAAATATATTTTTAGGTGGAGAGTGCAGTAAAATGGTCTGTCTGTCTAAACCTGCCAACAACATTCTATAGAAACTTGTTTTATGGGCAAAGCTGGGATTTAGTGTTCCCATATCCCTGTCTTTGGCCAGCATTAGACCAATCAGGTCATGTAGCACTGTGTTTCTCTTTTTTCTGTATGGGTCATCCAGCTGCCTACCCTGTTGGGGGTTCATCCATCTGTGTCCCCAGCCCTGCAGCACCTAGGCCAGCATCTTGCCTTGTGGCTCCATGCCTGACTCTAGAGTGGGCTTTGTGAGGACACTGCAGCTCTTGGAGCAATTTGATATAGCCAAAGCCAAGAGCTGTCCTAATCCTGACCAGATATCAGCTACTGGGGGGTGGGGGGAGGGCTTTAATATGCCATTTCCCACACTGCTGTCCTGAGCCCTGGGGAGAGGACCTGAATATGCCACCTAAACACGGCTGCTGGTTATTCTAAAGGCCCATGGTATCAGGGGACAGGGCAAGCCAGAAAAAGCTTGTCCTTTTCAGGATCAGCTCCTCCTGCTTTGTGTTGTATGAGCTGGCTAGGAAGACAGTAATCCAGGGCAAGCTCTGCAGGCTGCTCTAGACCTCTTAAGAGCAGATGCCAGGAGGAGAGCTTCTCTCCTTGTAATTCAGCACAGAGTTGTGGGCAGAGAGAGAGAGCACAAGAGCTCCTAGTCCTCCTAAATACCCGGGAATATAGAGACTGGGGGGTTGGAGTCTGTAGACTTGACCCTAATGATATGTATATGGAGATTAGCGGTACAGGAATGCCAACCAGGAACCCAACTGGATTATTTCAAAAGCATTATCTGTTCATTTCCTTCGGACAAACACATTTTAAGCCTTTTAAAGACCATTCGGTTAGGTTTATCGACTGTTTTTGTACATTTACTATGTGCTCTGCTTTCCTGAGAAGGAAATGATGATTCTAGGAACTCTTTCTAGAATGAGGCTGTATATATGGAAACAAGAAAGCGCGCGCACACACACACACACACACACACACACACACACACACACACACACCTAGCACACAAACCCAAGTCAAAGGCTTGGAATAGCTGAGCCAAAAATATCTTGTTCTTTCTAGATGCTGTTCTGAACACCAATTCATCCGACTTTCACAGAACTGTATGCGTTTGACATAATAATGTCAATAATAATGCATGTTAGCTTTTAGACAGAAGGCGGAGGTTTGCAGAGGGCCAGTAACTTGCCGAGTATCACACCACTGGATTCCAAGCCAGAGTGGCGTCATGTTTCTGTGCTCCAACACATGGGGCCGGCTCTAAAGTTTAAATCTGGGGAAAGCTGATTCTACAGTTAGAGATGCATCTTTGGTCAGGATCGGTGTCACTTCTTGATGTTCAGCCCCGCCCACAAAATGCGGTGATATTGTTTATTTGTGTCAACTCTTGACTGTGACTTTGCACCACCACCAGCATTAGAGATGCAAACATGGAAGCCCTCACTGCATATCAGGAGCTCTAGGGATGGGGTCTGAAACTTGCTCTTAAGTAAGCCCAGTAGGTGAGTCAGATGCAATTCAAGTTTGAAAGAGCCACATCATCGCTTCATCACCAGTTTGACTTTCTCCCCTCCCCCCACTTTCTAA
This sequence comes from Psammomys obesus, assembly GCF_907164565.1. Taxonomy (NCBI): domain Eukaryota; kingdom Metazoa; phylum Chordata; class Mammalia; order Rodentia; family Muridae; genus Psammomys; species Psammomys obesus. The sequence goes on from NW_026585644.1 coordinate 49,652,714, forward strand.
ACATTCCTTGCTCTAGCCAGGCTCATTTTCCTTTCGAAAATACAAAAAAGCGATGGAGCATTTCCACCTTTAGGCCTTATTGTGCTGCCCACGGCAGTTGGGTTGTTCTTAGAAGTCCACACATCCTTCAAGGCTGACCTCAGCTCTCATCACTTAGAGTGCGCCTCGTCAGGTTGGCTCGTCCTGCTCGCTCCCTCACTGGTCTTATGATGGACCTCTCCTTGCTGCTCAGTGGTCAAGAAACTGGCCTCAGACCTTAAGTAAATGCCTGGCTAGGAAGGACTGGATCTCCAGTTCTTTCTCTCCTATAGCACTCAGTGTACCAGGGAAGGGCACATGGCAGGCATAGCTTATAGACCTGGTTTACTGACATTTGTAGCTAGAGAAACAGAACAGTTTCAGATCATTAGGGGAATTCTGTTTCTGTCGTCTCTGATGGAACATCACGATCAACACTAACAACCATAAGGAACTGTTATTCCCTGGGTGTCCGACTTTTCACATCATTAGAGGAAACTCAACAGGTGCTGCCGGAGCGTCAATTTAACAATTATCACTCCTCCCTGGCTTCCTGTTTGCTTACTGTCTGGAGAAGGTGAAGTCACCAAGTGAAGCCAGCCCTCCCTCCCTCTCTTCTGCTGCTGAGCCAGCTGCTAGGGAGCTGCAGGGTGGGAGCCTTCACTGTGTGTGTGTGTGTGTGTGTGTGTGTGTGTGTGTGTGTGTGTGTGT